>NC_091059.1:116860214-117493396 GCF_000393655.2 Nicotiana sylvestris
TGGGACAATTATGTGAGCCCAAGGTCTCCTCTTTAACTGTTGACCAGCCTGCCATTCACGTGACTCTTCTAAGGTTGGTCTATGGGCTGAAAATTGGTTCGAACATTTAGTCTAAAGAGTAGTGATAACTCCCTTAAGCTTCCTTGATTAATTAGACTATTAAAGTAGATTTGGAGGTATGCCGTGTTAAAAAAGCTATAGTTTATGGCCTTCGAAACTTGGTTTGAATTTCCCTCTTAAAATTTGAATCGAGGTGTGCCATACCGAATAAAATCCCAGAACTCATGGCCCTCACCTAATTAGTTTTAACCCTTTAGAAATCGAGGTGTGCCATTAGTTGAATTTTCCATGGCCCTCGCAAACTTGAAAGTGCGTAGTTGCTTTAGGCACGCTATTTAAAATTACTTCCCTAAACTCGGGTGTGCATTTATATGACCCAAATCCAAATCTCAGCAACGTTGGATAAAATGTGTCGTGGACCGCGGGTGCATTTATGTGACGTGGTCCAAGATGTGTTTTAGATGACGTTGAAATTTTCCTTAAAATAAATAAAACTGTTATAAAGTTAAAATGGAACCATAGGCTAAAACATGTACTAAAATCAGATAATAGGCCAATTATAACAGTTGAGCGACCGTACTAGAACCACGAAACTCGGGAATGCCTAATACCTTCTCCCGGGTTAACAAAATTCCTTACCCGGATTTCTGTGTTCGTGGACTGTAAAACAGAGTCAATCTTTTCTCAGTTCGGTATTTGAAACCGGTGACTTGGGACACCATGAATTTTCCCAAGTGGTGACTCTGAATTTAATAAATAAATAATCCCATTTCGGTTGTCACTTTAAGTTGGAAAAAACTCCCTTATACTTACCCTTCCGAGGTGTAGGAAAAAAGGAGGTGTGACAATATACATCCTGTCGCTATTGCAAAATTCGGAGGCGCATAGGAGTGCTCGGATGAAGGTGTTGAACGAAGCTTATGTGCCCAACAAAATCACCAGTGGAGAGATGGCCAACATGGTAGGGCAAGTACTAGAAATTCACAAGATCACCTTCCACAAAGATGAACTACCATCTGAAGGATCAAGTTACAATATGGCATTTCATATCACAGTACAGTTCGAGGACAAATTCATCGCCACGATCTTAATAGATGGGGGTTCAAGCCTCAACATTTGTCCATTGATTACTCTAAAAAGGTTGGGCAAAGATTTCCAAGAGATACGAGCGGACAGTATGAATGTGAAAGCATTTGATAGATCTCAAAGGGCCACGACTGGAGAGATTAACCTTTGTCTGCAGATGGGGCCAACTTGGTTCGATGTTGAGTTCCAAGTACTAGAAGTATTAGCTACATACAATCTGCTATTGGGACGACCTTGGATACATGCCGTCGGGGCTGTGGCTTCCACAGTACACCAGGCCGTGAAATTCGAATGGAGCCATCAGGAGGTAATCATTCACGGGGATGGAAGTAATCCCATTTACACAAGTCAAACTGTTCCGGTTGTCGAGAATAGAAGAAGGCTGGGTGGAGAGACTTATCACCACATTAAACATGTCAACGCAATTGAGAAGGACAAGTGGTAGAGTAACAAAATAGAAGCATACTGGCATGGTCTGGGTATGAACCCAGCAAAGGAATTGGGAAGAAACTCCATGGCATTACCAAAACGATACAATTGAAATGTCACGGCACAAATTTCGTGTTGGGATATCCATACACCTAGCAAGAATATAATGATTGGTTGCCATCATGGCGTGGTCCTTATTACCCTCTCAAGCAGCCAACGCCCCATCTGAGTTAGACTTTTTACCAAGCTGATACAATAAGAGAATCTGCAGAAGCTTTGGCTGGGCTAAGGAACCTATTTCTAGAAGACGAGGATATGGATTGCAGTGTGATAGTGGAGGAGGAAGAAGGCCTCACCATACAAACCTGGAGAAGGGAGTTGTCCTTAAGAATTGGACTGCCACACCATCCCGGGCCCGCCAAGTTCCTGGGTAGCTTGGCAATTAGCCTGACTTGTTTTAATAGCCGTTCTAGGCATTTAAGATATTTTCAATATTTTATTTTAAAGACGGATTTTATTTCGAAGAAATAATTGCTCGAGTCATCGAGCCGTACCTGTTTTGGATATTTTCAAATTTAATTAATGCATTGCTATTTATTATTCATTATTATCTTTCATATTTTTCTTCTACAACGTTATTATTACTTTTCCTGATGAACTGATGACTATGGCATGTAATGAGACAATGCAATATAAGGATAGTGACTTAGAAGAAGAAGATGAAATACATGAGGAAGTTGTCAGAGAAGTTGAGAATTTTGAGAACAAACCTAAGTCCAATCTGGATGAGACCGAAGCAATCAATTTGGGAGATTCCGAAACCGTCAAAGAGACTCGCATAAGCATTCACTTATCACCGGTAGAGAAAGAAGAATACACTCGTTTCCTGAAAGAATATGAGGATATTTTTGCGTGGTCATTGTGAGCACGTGATTTTTTCCCTATATGAATTACTCCCATAAAATTCAAAACAAGATATCTTCTTTTCATTATTTGCAATTTTTGTGGATTTTGTGGCATTTTTGACAATTGTTTGCATTTGTCTGTGCATATTTGTTTTATTTAATTCATGAAAATATAAAAATACACTGCATTTGCATTTAGGATCTAATTTTGCATTCTTGAATTAATTAGAAATTTAATGTTTTATAAAAAATGGGAAAATCACAAAAATAGTTTATTTTGTACTTTTTAATTTTAATTTCGAATTTTGGTGGTTTTTCTTTAATTTGGTATTTAATTAGATGTGGTAATTATTATTTAGAGTATGTTAATTTGATTTGGTAGGATAATTTGATTAGAAATCAATTTAGGTTTATTTTAATTTTAATTTTAAGTTAGAAGAAATTAGAAAATTGGAAAGAATTAAAATAAAGGAAAGGGAATTTGGGCCAAAATTAATTGATTTATATCCAAGACCAAACCCCTACACGCCTGAAACCCATTCAAGTTGCCCCAATACCCGGCCCAAACCACCTTAACCCGGTCTGATTCCCCCCCAAACCAAACGACGTCATTTCATGGGCAACAAATCAGGACCGTCGAGGTTTCTTGATTGGACGGTCCTGAAGCCCGAGTCACTTAGTATTTAAATGTCCAAACCTGCCCCCCTACCCCTCACTCATCTCCCTCACAACCCGTCCCTGCAAACTCTGACGCCGCTGCCTCTAAATCCCCCCACCACCGGAGGCGGCGCCACCACGAACCGACCTCAAATTAATACCAAATACCCTCCTCAACTCCCTCAGTCCAATTCTACAAGCACCTTCCATCAAACAAGCCCAGAACGTCTCGAATCTTGGTTTTAAAGGAAAACCCTAGCGTCGCCCCTGTGTTCTCCGATGGCGCCGCCGCCTCGGTTCGACCCCAAAAATCACACCCCTGAACCCCCGTCTCCCCTTCACTCTAAATCCCCACTTAGATTCCCTCAAATCACCACAGAGCTCTCCAAATTTCAAATCTGGGTTAGAACCCTAAAATGTCCGGAGTCAATTTCCGTCGAATCTGTGGGCATGCATGACCTTATGCCTCCGATTTGTTCGAGTTTGAAGTCTGATTCAACGCGAATTGATGCTACTCATTTGTTCTTGACAAAGAAAAAGTGGTTAGAATCAGTTCCATTTAAATCAAAATGTCCGATGCCATTTCGGGTTTACTAGGGTAAGTTTCTTTCCCTTTTTCTTTTCTATCCGAGTTTTACCTTCTATTCCTCTTCTTTTCTTCTCCCTTTCTTTAAGTTTTTTTTACTTTGATTGAAATTCGAGCAGGGTTCTGAACCTAGTTTCCCTCTAAGATTGATTTTGTGTTTGTATCTGTTCCATTGGCTTTTCAGCTTTCTTTTTGAAGTTTGTGGTCTGGTTAGCTTTCATTAGTGTCATGCTTAAACTTCTCATTTTTGTCTTTGTTTTGGTCGCTAAGCTTAATTAGTTAGCTTAATTAGTTCCCCGTCTGTTTGTGTTCGTTAATTAGTTGGTTTGTTTGGTTTTTAAGTTTTCTGAATTGGTTTGGGTTTCGTCTTTGGGCTCTGAGGTCAGTCTAAGATCTCAGGTTAAAGGAATTCTATTTAGTCTGAGTCTGAGCCCATGTCTATTTAAGCATTGAGCCCGTTCGTGGGTTCAAAGCCCATTTTCAAGTCTGGCCAGGTTTCAAGGTAAAATGCAGGGGTAATAGGGAAAAATTGGGTAAGTCACGTAAAGGAATCTTGCCATAACAGACTAGGAAGCTTCTAGGAAGCTGGGGAAGGGGGTGGTTCTGATTTTCTGTTTTTTTCCATAAGGGTACCTGAGCTATAACAAAAATTAAAAAGGGCAAATGTCCAAAGACTAATATCTGAAATACGCCCTAATAACTTGCCTATAAAGGCACCTTTTCTTGCCTTTCAAGGCAGACCCAAGAGATTTAAGAGAAAAATCAGAAGAAAAACAACAGCGGTTGAAAAATCTCACAAAAATAACTGTTTCATTCAGTTTTCCTTTGTGATTCTTGAAGTCGTCAATTTCTGAAATAATATTTTTTGGCTCATATGGGGTAAAAATGGAGGGTATTGAATGAGATGGTTTAAGTTTGTTGATTGGTTTACTGTTCTATTGATTCTTCTGAGTGGATTATCACTGTTTCAATTGCTGAAGCTGGGCTGGCTGTTACTGTTTGTTGCTGAATCCCTCATTTTTCTGTTTTGATTTGAATTCCAGGTACATTTTTCTGAACTTTACTTGATGTAAGTTTCAGTTTGAAGATGGAAATGAGAGGTTAAGGGATGGCAACAGACTTACCTGAGTTTTGTTTACCTTTTTTATTGTTCGTGCTTTAGATCACATGAATCATTGTGTATTCTAGCTGGTTTCCGTTTGAATGGTGAAGTTCCTATAGCTGTACTTGGTTTGATACTGTTGGAATGTTATGTAAAGGACTCAATCAAGTTATTATATTTCAAATGTGTTTGAGCCTTAAATGAAGTAAGTAGGTGTGTTTGGTAGTATTCTCATGCTTGAATTAGTGCTAACGAGACTAAAAGGAAAATGATTAATGTTTGGTATGCTGTTAGAGGATTCTGTGGGGTGTTGAAACATAATAGTGTTGTTTGAAAATGAGATTGATTAGCTGATGTAGCACCCAAAACATTAAATTGTTGGTCTGGGTACTGTCAATATTGAAAGAATTTAACTGAGCATATTTGATTGTTTCAAAGTCTTGGTTATTTGATCCTTTAAGTTTTGTTAATGTGAGGTCTAAATAAGGTTGAAGTTCCATGTTAGCACTGTAAGCTGATTCAGGGCTTTGAAAATTAAGAGTCATGTGCCGCGTAGTCTCTCAAGAATTGGGTTCTAATTGTTTTCAAATCATGGCGTTGCTAAAGCTTCTTGTAATTATCCATTGATCTATCAAAGGGTGATTTCAAATTGTTGCGTCTATATTAGTTCAGCATTAATTTCGGTTATTTTGATCCCTGCTTGCACGCCGTAAGGGCTCGATAGTTAGTCCAGTTCGTTGTAGCTTCAGGTGATTTGAAATTGGGCTCACCTTGGGCCCAAATGCGTGGAAATAGGATTTGGATCCTTTTGTCGCCCTTTTCAGCCCCGTTTTCTGATTGCTAGTCCATATTAACTAAGGCCCATTCGCCTAAGTTGAACAAATCCCCCATCTCTTAATGTTCAATTAGTCGTATTCATAAGTATTCTAAAGGGGTGCTATTAAATAGAAGATAGTGCGTGGCCCTTGTAGAGACTTTTTGATTAGAAAAAATCGAGGTGCGCCTTGCCAAACAAAAATGACAATTGCATGGCCCTCGTGTAATTAATTTTATTTTGATCCTTAGAGTTCGAGGGGTGCCATTTAGCGAATTTTCCATGGTCCTCGCAAAGTTAAAGCGCGTAGTTGCTTTAGGCGCGTTATTTTAATAATTTACCTTCCTATACTCGGGTGTGCATTTCATGTGACCCAAATCCAAATCGTGATAGCGTTGAATAAAATATGTTTCGGATCGCGGGTGCATTTCATGTGGCGCGGTCCAAAGACATGTTTTAGACGACGTTAAATTTTCTTTAAAATGAATAAAAGTGATTTTAAGTTAAAATACACGTAGGTTGAAAATGTTTTAAAATCAGATAATAGGCTAATTATAATAGTTGAGCGACCGTGCTAGAACCAAGGAACTCGGGAATGCCTAACACCTTCTCCCGGGTTAACAGAATTCCTTACTCGGATTTCTGGTTCGCGGACTGTTAAACAGAGTCAATCTTTTCCTCGACATGGGATTAGAACCGGTGACTTGGGACACCATAAATCTCCCAAGTGGCGACTCTGAATTTTTAATACAATAATCTCGTTTCGATAGTCACTTAAAATTGGAAAAAACTCCCTTATACTCCCTTCCGGGGGTGTAGGTAAAAAGGAGGTGTGACAGCTCTGGCGACTCTGCTGGGGATCGAACCCAGAATCTCTGGTTCAGGGTTCAAGAATTCGAGCTTAGATGAATTGTTATAGTTGGCTTTATCCATTATCTGATTTTGTTACATGATTTGGGCCTAATGTGCTAATTGATTGCTTTTACCGCTTTGATATTCCGTGAATTGTATATAAACTATTGCGAAATCCCTCTTTTCTCTGAGTTTTCTAAATCATGAAGAAGTGTGCACTTCGTGTGACTTTTTTCTGTTAGAGTCATATTCCAAATCTAGAACGAGGTTCGAACAAGTTGCAAAGCCGGCGAAGCTTCTGTATTCCCGGTACGCAGCCCCCCCTCGGCTCGAGCTGTCCGCTCGGGTAAGCCAGGTCTAGAACAACAAACCCAGGTTTTGAACCTAGTATAACAAGACCTCACGCCGGATCCCTAGTAGGAATGTTTGTTTGCATCATGTGCATTTTGGCTTTGGAGACTCAGCACAGGGGTTGGGTCTATCTAGGGCAGGTGCACCCGAAACAAAAAGACCATCCTGATGCATCCTACTTGCTACTTGTGCATTTATTTGCTTCGGACTTGAATGCTGACCGGCTTATGAATATTGGGAAAAGTTGAGGAAAGAGAAATAGCAGTATGAGGGTTAAATAAAGTTAATCCCCTTTTCTGAAAAAAAAACCAATGTCCAAACAGTGTAGAAACTCTGTCAAATTTTTGAGAAAATAAAAACAAAAAAATAAAGAAGAGGAAAAACAAAAGTTGGTGTTTTCAAAAATAGTTTTATTTACCAATGAAATGAAAAAAACAACAACCTTGTTTTCAAATAAAAAATAGTTTGTTTTATTTGCCTGAACTACGTCAGTTCGATTCTCACAGGGTGTGAGATACGTAGGCAACCCCCATCGGGTCCAACTTCCTTTTTGCAAAAGTAGCCAAAAGAACAAAAAATTTGCTTTAATTAAAAAATAATTAGGGTGATGCCGTTCTTGTCAGAAATAGCCGAATGTCCCTAAAGGGCGCCGGAAGGCTGTTTTTGCAAGAACAATCACTTTTACCGCTTTTAAAGGTTTTGGCTGGTTAGCTGACATGGCCATAAAATCTTCGTTTTTGAAGTGCTGAAAGGCCGTGTTGGCAAGGCCGGATATTTTGTGGAAATTTTGAAAATGGTCATTTCTCTTATGTCAAAACGAGTCATGGTTTTCTCTTAATTAAAATCACCTTAATAAATGTGCCAGATGAGCACAAATCAAAATGAACCTTTCTCAATCCGCGAAGAGATCCCTTTGGAGCTACATATGTGGTGGCATGATTTGGGGGGCGACATCAGTAAAGTTGAAATAAAAGCACTAGGCGGTCTTATTGGGCTTTTGAAGGTCAAGCCTAGAAAAGACGTGATTGAGGCCTTGATACTGTTTTGGGACCCAACACATAATGTGTTCCACTTTGCGGATTTCGAGTTAACTCCTACGCTAGAAGAGATTGCAGGCTATGCCGGTTTCAAAGGAAATCTCAGAAGTCAATACCCGTTAGCACCAAGAACAGTGACCCCCATAAATATTTTGACTTGTTAAGCATCAGTCAGGACACTCGAGACGGAAATCTGGCCAAAGGATTTTGTACCTTCTACTTTCTATATCGACGTTACGTGAATCCCCGTGGCTTCGAAACGCTAGATACTGGTCTTACTCATGCTGGAAATCAAGACAAGTGGGAAGCTCGGAGAGGATTAGCTTTCATAGCGGCGTTCCTGGGTATCTTGGTTTGCCCGAGAAAAAACGGGAACATAGAGATGGGGCTAGTAGGGATAGCCGACTTTATGATGAAAAAGGGAAATATGACTATAGTGCCACTGATCTTGGTAGAAATTTACCGAGCTCTCACTCTCTATCGAGAAGGAGCAAAATTGTTTGAAGGGTGGAATATGCTGTTACAAATATGGATGGAGGAACACCTTTGCCACCGTCCTAGATACTTGAATTGTGGTATGACTGGCCTCGAGTGCATTGAAGAACATGAAAAGCGAGTAGAGGGTTAAGGGTTATGAGATCCTTGACTGCAAATAAGATCGAATGGACATTCGGGTGGCTCACGATCAACGAAGTAATCTATATGTCGGCTGAGGTGTGTTTTTTGCTGTTTATGGGTCTTCGGAGTATCCAGCCTTATGCTCCGCATAGAGTCTTACATCAGTTGGGTCGATACCAGACCATCCCACACAATGAAGATTTGAGTCAGCAAGTCATTGAGTTAGATCCAAAAGCTGCCTTCCCAGAAGAGAAAGTGCGCTGGATTTGGCATCAGTGCAGATTCTTAGGGCCTAATACTCAAGTACGAGACCTATCCAAAGGCGAGGTGGAACCTAGTTATACTGCTTGGTATGGTAAAAGATCCCGATTTCAATATGAACCTGACAAGCCCGCAAAGAGACCCCATGTCCAATAATTCACCGACGGAGCACAAGTGCAATGGGACTGGCTGACCAAAGAAAACGAGTACAGGGTTGCCATAAGAAAATTGGAAAAGCAAGTCAGGGAACTTCAATTCGAGAATAGCTTGCAAGTCGCGACGGATGAAGGAGAAAAGAAAAAGCTAGCCAAAGAAAATGAGACCCTTCAAGCTCAAATTCAGAAAATGAAAGTAGCGGCAGAAAATCCAGCCCAAAGCGACAGAGATGAAAAACTCATAGCTAACCTGAGGCAGAAAGTAAATGACTATAGTTTTGATTTGAACAAAGCAGAAAGTGAACTAGCCAAGGCTCGAAAGCATTTGGCTAAAAACGCAGATGAATGAGTACGCCTGGTTAAGCAATTGAGAGAAAGGTACGACGATGAGGTCGCAGGGTTAAAGAAAAGGGTCATCGCCACGGAAAACAAAATGATCAAACAGGAGAAAGACTTCAAAGTTGAAAGGGAACATTGTTATACAACATTGGTGCAATTAGAAATAGATTTGAAACAACTTCAGGAGCAAAATCATGCGGCTGAGCAAACTTTGGAAGCCAGGGCCCAGCAGATTAGGCGTTTGTTACAAGAAAAAGGCATCATAAGAGAGATAATTAGAAGCATTGCCCACTACATCGTTATGAAGTGCCAGATTTGTAAGGATATGACCCGCACTACCTTCTTTGCAGCAGTAATGACATTTGTTAAACAGATAATGAATGACTTGGATCGACTTCAAAGGGAGCTTGCATATAGGCCCATGGCGAGACCGAATGATGTCCCACGGGCACCAGGAGCATTGATGTATTCATGATTTTTTCGCTTGAGTCTGCATTTCCTTTTTTGTTAAGTGTCTGTCATTCATGTTGAGTTTTATATTTTCTTTCTTCTAGAGTCCGTCAAATTGTTTTCGAGTCTGTATTTTCTTCTATTGGAATATGATGTCTATTTTCGGAGTCTGTATTTCATCTTTGCATCGAAATCTGTTAGTCTTTTGGAATTTGTTAGTTTTGAGTTTTGTAATGGAAGCATTGTTTTTATGAAAACTGAAAATCCCAAAAATGTTTTATTTCACACTTATCTCCAAGAACTACGCTTGGTCTGATTCATGCGGGGTCATGATACGTAGGCAATCTCCATAGAATTCGACCGTAACCAAATAAAAAAAAAGAGAAAGAAGATAAAAGGAAAAACAAGAGAGTAAAGAAAAGAAAAGAGCGGAAAAACAAGAAAGAAAAGAGAGAAAATAAGAAATCAAGAGAGAGTGAAAACAAAGAGAGAACAGAGGCAAGAATGAAAAGAAGGAAGCAAAAAAGAAAGAAAAAGGGGAAGTTTGCAATTAAAAGAAAGAAAAGGCTGGGATGACGCGTGTAACCGATCAAATACATAATAGATACGGTTAACTGTTTAGGTACATTCATGCCCAATGTGTGGTTACCAATCTGTTAAAGCCTAATCGCTAACAAGGTTGTTGTTTGATGTATTGAGTCCAGGCAGGTGGTTAGTTGATTGGCATTCTGGAAACTCACTCATACAACACCCGATCGAAAGACAGGCTGAATATGGCCAACCAAGAACCGGAAACAAGTATTGTCGACCCATCGAAAGAAGTGGAAGAATTGGACGTTAATGCAATGAGGGAAGAAATGTATAAGCTAAAGCAACAAATGGCTGAAATGTACCAAGCTTGGGCGAAGGAGCATCCACCACCGGTTTATCCCGCCAACCCTGCTTATATCCCACCATCAGCCCAACCCCCGGAGCCTCCCACTGTGAACTCATCTCCAGCCTTTCCCCTCTACCAACAATGCCATGGCGCCACTTCCCATACTTCTCAAGCTCCACCACCCAAACAAGTCCCATACCCTGCTCCACCAATTGCACTTGTTTTTGTGGCACCTCCACCTGCTACATTACACCGATCTTCCAGTGAACCCCTGTTCCAAACTCACGACAACCAGTACTATCCCCCTGAACCCACCTTCAAAGTTCCAGAACCATATCCTTACACCCCTCATCTTGATCTCCTGACAGAGACCGAGAAACCGCCCAAAAATCCCGAGCATGAAGAGATGATTAGAAAGGTCAAAATCTTAGAGCAATCATTCCGAGATATGAGGGGGCTGGGAGGTCAAGTAACTGTGGCCTATAAGGATTTATGTCTGTTCCCAGATGTTCAGTTGCAGCAGGGTTCAAAATGCCCAAGTTTGATCTTTACAATGGGCATGGTGACCTAGTAGCACACTTGAGAGGATTTTGTAGCACGATGAGAGGAGCAGGTGGAAGAGATGAATTGCTGATGGCATATTTCATCCAAAGTCTGAGTGGATCGGCTTTAGAATAGTATACCAGAAAGATCACAACAGGTGGTACACAAGGGATGATTTGGCCCAAGCCTTTGCCTGCCATTTTCAGTACAATCTCGAAATTATCCCAGATCATATGTCATTGACAAAACTTGAGAAGAAACCTGATGAGAGCTTCAGGGAATATGGATTTCGTTGGAGAGAGCAAGCAGTGAGGGTTGACCCTCTGATGAAAGAAAGCGAGATGGTTGATTATTTCTTGCAGGCTTTGGAACCCACTTATTTCGGTTACTTGGTGTCAGCAGTAGGTAAGTCCTTTAATGAAGTCGTAAAAATGGGAGGCATGGTTGAAGAGGGACTCAAGTCCAACAAGATCATGAGTTATTCAGTGATCAAAGCGACCACTCAGGCCATTCAAAACGGTACTGGGGGTGTGCTCGGGAAGAAGAAGAAGGAGGATGCTGCGATAATTGAGTCAGGAGCTTGGGTTGGATCCAGGAACCTTCCCCGTTACTACAACCAGCCGCGACCCTATCCCCAAACTTACCCCCACACTCCATATAACCCACCACAACACTATTACCCACCGCCAGATCCCCATTTTTCTGTCTATCACGCACAAACCTTTACCCAACCTCCCACTCACTCGCAATGGCATGCGCTAGATCCACAAAACCTATACCAAGCTCCGCAAAATAACCATCCACCCCCAAAAGCCTACAGAAATCCTCTTGGAACGTGTTTTCGACCCAACCAAGCCTTCAAGAATGAGAGGTTACAGAAGCAAAAGACTTTCACTCCATTGGGAGAATCATATGCTAGTCTATTCCACACACTGAGACAATTGGGTATGTTGAATACGATCCAAGCTAAATTGCCGAATCCCCCTTCCAGAAATCTTGACCGCTCGGTGAGTTGTGAGAATTATTTAGGGGCGCAGGACATGACATAGAGAAATGCTGGAAATTGAAAACAGCCATTCAAGAACTCATTAACACCAATTGAATTGAGGTCAAATCTCCGGAGGTGCCCAATATCAATCAGAATCCCTTGCCTGCCCATCATGAAACAAATATGATTGAGATAGTGCATAAGGTAGGGTAGCCTAAGAAGCCTTCGCAAACCGTCATGATGATTCGGGCTAGTGAAGCCAAGCCATTTGAAAAGTCAACAAGTGAGAAGTCTGTGATCAAATTGAACAGGGAAAATAATGAACCATCTATGGAGGTCAAGAAGGGGTCCTCGAGTAACGTTGCAGGAAAACATGAAAGAGCAAAAGTGGTTGTGCCAGGAGTGACGGACAAACCTGTGGGAATTGTGAAGGGCACCCCCACAGATCCTATCGTTATCAAACTGGTAACTCAATTACCGATAGTTAACAACAAGGCAGTCCCATGGAATTATGAACGAGTGACCGAGACTTACAAAGGGAAAGAGGTTAGAGAAGAAGTGTGTGAGACCCATGGTCTGACTCGATCGGGGAGATGCCTTGCCCTCGAAGAGTTGAGAAAAACTAAAACTTCAAAAGATAACCCAGTGTTGGTGAAGAAAGTTGTGACCGAGGAAGAAGCAGAGGAGTTCTTGAGAAAGATGAAAGTGCAGGACTATTCCATTGTGGAGCAGTTGAGGAAAACACCGGCTCAGATTTCATTATTGTGATTATTGATCCATTTCGACGAGCACCGTCGGGCTTTGATGAAGATCTTGAACGAGGCTCACGTTCCTGACAAAATCTCAATAAACCACTTGGAATAAATAGCTAACAAGATATTTGAGGTAAACAAAGTCAAATTTTCCGATGATGAGTTGCCCGTGGAAGGTACCGAACATAATAGAGCCCTTTATCTGATAGTGAAATGCGAAGATTCCGTTGTTACTCGGGTACTTGTTGACAATGGGTCTAGCGCGAACATTTGTCCTCTCTCCACATTGAACAAGCTGTAGGTGGAGGACGAAAGAATTCACAAGAACAATATTTGCGTTCGGGGATTCGACGGTGGAGGGAAAGATTCAGTCGGGGACATAGTGCTTGAGCTCACAATAGGGCAAGTTGAATTTACGATGGAATTCCAGGTGCTAGATGTGGCTGTTTCGTATAATCTACTGTTGGGATGACCTTGGATTCATGCTGCCAAAGCGGTCCCGTCTACTCTGCATCAAATTGTCAAGTTTAAATGGGATCGACATCAAATTGTTGTGCACGGCGAAGATAATTTGTGTGCCCAATGATGCCATTGTTCTGCTCATAGAGGTTGAAGATGACAAGGGGCCATGGGTTTATCAGGTTTTCGACATAGTATCGGTAGAGAAAATTCTAGAAGGGAAGTGCGTTCCAACTCCAAAGGTAGCTACTACATCAGTCATGGTATCCGTTGAAATGTTGAAAAATGGTTTCGTACCGGGCAAGGGTTTGGGTGCATCTCTGCAAGGTATTGTGCAGCTAGTTTCTCTTCCAAAGAATCTGGATACTTTTGGTCTGGGGTTCAAGCCCACAGTTGCAGACGTGAGAAGAGCTAGAAAAATGAAACAGAAAGCATGGGCATTGCCAAAGCCAATCCCGCATCTGTCCAGATCATTCGTCAGGTCGGGTATCAGAAAGGAACTGTTGTCAAAGTTTACTGGATCATTGATTGGTGCCGATAGAGACTTGGAGAAGGGGTTCGAAAGGTTATTCGCCGAGGTTAACATGGTTGAGGCTGGGGAAGGGTCTAGCAGGGCAGATGTGCAATTCGTGGGACCACGTGCAAAAGTCAACAACTGGGAAGCTACTCCTCTTCCTACCCGGAGGGAGTCTTGGTAGTGGGTTTTGATTTTCTTTTTGTTGTCTGGAATATTCCAGGGTCTGTAATTCAGATATTATGTTTCGTCCAGTTGGATGTGTTAAAGCCATGTTATCTTTAAATTCAATGAAATGCAATTGTTCCTTTTCCTTCATCTCTTCTAATTTTATCTTTTGTTTTCTTTTTGTACAGTTCTTTTTATGCTGATATCAATGATATGATATGCATGAGGAATCCTCGGCCCAGTTTTAAAAGCCAATCTAACTCTGAAATAATAATACAAGAAATTGAGTGTGATGACGAGTTGGAATTTGATGATGATGAGGCCTATGAAGACATTAGTAAGGAACTAAGTCATTTTGAGGAAAAGACCAAACCTAATTTGAACGATACAGAAGCAGTTAATCTAGGGGACCAAGATAATCTCCGTGAAACTAAAATAAGTGTGCATCTGGAACCTCAACTCAGGGAGGAGATAATTAAAGCACTGTTCGAATACAAAGATGTTTTAGCATGGTCCTATGACGACATGTCGGGTCTGAGCACTGATTTAGTGGTTCACAAGTTGCCCACTGACCCGACATTCCCTCCTGTCAAACAGAAAATGAGAAAGTTCAAAACGGATATGAGTGTAAAGATCAAAGAAGAGGTCACCAAGCAGTTCGATGCCAAAGTCATTCGGGTCTCCCGGTATCCCACCTGGTTAGCCAATGTTGTGCCTGTGCCGAAGAAGGATGCCAAGACCAGGGTGTGTGTCGATTATCGGGATCTCAACAAGGCGAGTCCAAAAGACAATTTCCCATTGCCGAACATCCATATCTTGATTGATAATTGCGCCAAACATGAGATTGGTTCTTTTGTGGATTGTTACGCGGGTTATCATCAGATCTTAATGGACATGGAAGATGCAGAAAAGACGGCATTCATCACGCCGTGGGGAACGTACTGCTATCGGGTCATGCCATTTGGCTTGAATAATGCTGGGGCAACCTACATGAGGGTGATGACAACAATATTCCATGATATGATACACCAGGAAATCGAGGTGTACGTGGATGATGTGATTGTGGAGTCTAGAAAGCAGTCTGACAATGTCAGGGATCTGAGGAAGTTCTTCCAAAAGCTTCGCAGGTACAATCTCAAGCTTAATCCTGCAAAATGTGCTTTTGGGGTGCCGTATGGAAAGTTGTTGGGGTTTGTAGTCATCCGCCGGGGCATTGAACTGGATCCATCGAAAGTCAAGGCCATCCAGGAATTGCCAACTCCGAGGAACAAGACCGAGGTGATGAGTTTGTTGGGGAGATTGAATTATATCAGCAGGTTTCATTGCTCAGCTCATGACAACCTGTGAGCCAATCTTTAAACTGTTAAAGAAAGACGTTGCAGTCAAGTGGACGGATGAATTTTAGGAGGCGTTTGATAAGATAAAGGGGTATTTGTCAAATCCACCCGTGTTGGTCCCTCCAGAACCAAGGCGACCTTTGATTCTATATTTGACGGTTTTGGACAATTCATTTGGCTGTGTATTGGGTCAACATAACATCACTGGCAGGAGGGAGAAGGCCATATATTATCTCAGCAAGAAATTCACGTCGTACGAGGTTAAGTATACTCAGTTTGAGAGGACATGTTGCGCCCTAACTTGGGTGGCACATAAACTTAAACATTATTTGTCATCTTACACTACCTATCTCATATCTCGCTTGGGTCCATTGAAGTATATCTTTCAGAAGCCTATGCCCACAGGGAGGCTTGCAAAGTGGCAGATCCTGCACACAGAGTTTGACATTGTCTACGTGACTCGAACTGCAATGAAAGCACAGGCCTTGGCAGACCATTTGGTCGAGAACCCGGTTGATGAAGATTATGAACCTTTGAAAACTTATTTCCCTGATGAAGAGGTGATGCACATTGGTGAGTTGGAACAATTCGAGAAGCCGAGATGGAAATTTTTCTTTGATGGGGCTGCAAACATGAAGGGCGTGGGGATAGGAGCGGTACTTATTTGTGAAACAGGGCAACACTACCCTGTTACGGCTCAGCTTCATTTTTACTGTACCAACAACATGGCCGAGTACGAGGCATGCATTCTGGGTTTGAGGTTAGCTGTGGATATGGGTGTCTTGGAAGTCTTGGTTTTGGGTGACTCAGACCTCCTGGTGCACCAAATTCAGGGAGAATGGGAAACACGGGATTTGAAACTCATACCATACAGACAATATTTGAATGATCTTTGTCAATGGTTTCAATCAATAGAGTTTAGGCATATCCCAAGAATACATAATGAAGTCATCGATGCTTTGGCTACTCTGGCGTCAATGTTACATCATCCAGATAAGGCTTATGTGGACCCTTTGCAGATTCAGGTTTGTGATCAGCATGCTTACTGTAATATGGTGGAAGAAGAACTTGATGGGGAGCCATGGTTCTATGATATCAAAGAATATATCAGGATGGGGGTATATCTGGTACAGACCACATGTGATAAGAAAAGCACAATTCGACGATTGGCAAGTGGATTTTTCTTCAGTGGAGGGGTATTGTATAAAAGAACTCCAGATCTGGGATTGCTAAGATGCATAGATGCCAGACAGGCCACAACTATCATGATTGAGGTACACTCCAGAGTTTGTGGACCGCATATAAGTGGGTACGTTCTGGCAAAGAAGGTTCTCCGAGCAGGTTATTACTGGCTCACCATGGAGCGAGATTACATTAGTTTTGTGCGCAAGTGTCATCAGTGCCTGGTGCACGGAGATTTGATTCATTCCCCACCATCTGAATTGCATACAATGTCGGCACCATGGCCCTTTGTTGTTTGGGGCATGGATGTCATTCGGCCAATCGAGCCAGCAGCATCAAACAGATACAGATTTATTCTAGTAGCCATTTATTATTTCACCAAGTGGGTTGAAGCGAAAACTTTCAAATATGTGACCAAGAAAGCAGTGGTCGATTTTGTGCATTCAAATATCATCTATCGGTTTGGGATTCTGAAGGTAATCATCATGGACAATGGTGCTAATCTCAACAGTCATCTGATGATGGAGACCTGTTAGCAGTTTAAGATTATACATCGCAATTCCACCCCATATCGCCCTAAAGTGAATGGAGCAGTCGAGGCAGCCAATATGAATATAAAGAAGATACTTCGGAAAATGGTGGAAGGGTCTAGACAATGGCATGAGAAGTTACCTTTCGCATTGTTGGGTTATCGCACTACTATTCGCACTTCAGTAGGGGCCACTCCTTATTTGTTGGTGTATGTCACGGAGGCAGTAATACCCGCAGAAATTGA
The DNA here is from genome assembly GCF_000393655.2 of Nicotiana sylvestris. NCBI lineage: Eukaryota > Viridiplantae > Streptophyta > Magnoliopsida > Solanales > Solanaceae > Nicotiana > Nicotiana sylvestris. The sequence continues at coordinate 116,877,512 of NC_091059.1, forward strand.
AATCTCATCCCTTCGGATTGTCGCTCAGGCAGAAATTGATGACGTTGAATGGGTCAAAACCCACTTGGAGCAATTAAGTCTGATTGATGAAAAGAGATTGACAGCAGTATGTCACGGCTAATTGTACCAACAGAGAATGGCGAGAGCATATAACAAGAAGGTACGTCCACAGAAGTTCGAAGTGGGTCAGTTAGTGTTGAGAAGTATCTTGCTTAATCAGGCAGAAGCAAAAGGAAAGTTTGCCCCAAAATAGCAGGGGCCATTTGTCTTAACTTGAGTGTTGGCCAATGGCGCGTTATATTTGACATATGTGGAAGGGAAATATGTGGAAATAGCTATCAATTCCGATGCAGTCAAGAGATACTATGTATGATTTCTTGGTTTAATTGTACTTGTTTGTATTTGGCATATTTTGAAGATTGAAATGACGAAGGCGTTTTGTTCTGCTATCTAAACACTTTATCCCTCATCACCCCTTTTGATCCTTATTTATTTTCTTTCTTACCCCTCTTTCGAAATCAGTAGCAAAGATCAGAAACACAAGCGTGAAAGATAAGTAAAGGAAAAGGAGAAAAGAAAAGAACGAAAGGGAGAGAAGAAAAATGAAAATTGAAAAAAAAAAGGAAAAAAGAAAGAAGAGAAAGAAAAGAATGATTTTAAAAAAAAAGAGAAAAAAAAAACAAAAAGAGAAAAAGAAAGCAAAAAAAAGAGAAAAAAAAGAAAGAGAAAAGAGAAAATCACAACAACAAAGTAATTCCTATGTCATGAACTACGTTCGACGTATTCCTTTTAAGGATACGTAGGCAGCCTCACGGTTCGGTCTCATCAAACAAAAATCCAAAGCCCCAAGCAAGAAACTGGGGCAGAAGTCGTGGTTGTTGTGAAAAATCTGATTCCGAAAGTTGTAATTTTAACCCATTTGAATTATTTTTTAGCCTTTTATGCCCTTTCTTTCTAACCCTATACAAAAGCCCACATTACGGTCCAAAGAAAGACCTTATGATCAGTCTTTGAGAAATGTCAAGTCGAGCAGGTAAAGGTAATTCATGTCAGGGGCAACACTCTGGTTCAAGCAGGAAAAATAAAAATGAGAGAGTCTTATTGGTGAAAACCTTCACAGGCACCATAAGGCGACGGGAGTTGAGAGAAATTAAAATGAGAGAGTCTTATTGGTGAAAACCCTCACGGGCACCTTGAGGTGAAAGTGAGTTGAAAAGTCAACAAGTGAGAAAGGTCTGTTGGTGGAAAACTGCTTCAAGGCACCGCAGGATGAACAAGGTCAAGGTTTGGATAAAGTAATCAGGCCATGGAAATGTTGAGGCGGCGGAGTACGACAACTGAAAGTGGATCAGTTGGACAGATTGGGCCGATTAATCCGAAATGCATGTCATGATCATTGGTACCAGCTGTTCCACTCAGATAAGTTTCTTTTTCTTTTTCCCTTTGTAGCAGTCATCTGGTTTTGGATTCTTCTTATCCTTAACCGTAAAGTCATTGCATTTCATTTTCTTTTGGGTTTATTTGTCTAAGATGTTTTAATGTAAGTCTTGTCCCAAATAAGTGGAAAAGAATTTCAAAGCTCACTACCAACTTCCAAAATTGCAAATCACAACGTGGTCAGAGCATACTAAAGACTGCATGATGTAAGGTGGGATACAGGGATCACCAGAAGTTTCACCGGTGGAATGATTTGTTTATGTCATGGGAGATGCAAAGGTTCAAATGAAGGGGTCAGACGTGTGAAAAAACAACATGGGTATAGAACACTCGGTTCATCAAAGGTCATGGGATTTGAAAGTCAATTAGAAAGTCAAAGCGGTTCAGGGCCAGTTCGGGAAAGCCATTCAGAACAAAACAATGCAGTGAAAAGTTCTTCAGCAAGAATGCCATCAGCTAACCACCACTTTAAACTGACAAAAATTTCTTTGATTGAAACAGGGGCAGAAAATTCATTTGTTTCGGAGAAACTCTCCGTAGGGGAAAGAGCAAACATCAAAACAGGTTTGACCGTAAACTCTCAGGACCTTTATGGAAAATGGGACCTAGTTTAAAAATAGCACAATCTCGCATAAATGTATCCCAAAAGAATATAAGCCAACTTAGAAGTTTGCATGTTCGAAATAGGATTCAATTAGGAGTTTCCAGGACCCTCATGAATAATGGGACTTAGTTTAAGATTTCAATTAGATAACAACATTTAGCATAAGTTCTGTTGTAGGGCAGTATAATTCAGTCATGAAAGTTGTCACTCTTAAGATAAAACTTGACTTTTAATTTTTAGGACCCTCCCGGATAATGGGAAGTAGTTTAAGACCCTCTTAAATTACAAGATTTAGCAGAAATCACACCTGTAGAGGACATAACTTAGGTTTTAAAAATTGTCGTTTAGTTAAGAGTTGTCAGGACCTCCTGAATAATTGGATCTAGCTTTCAATTCTTAGTAATACATGGTAATATGATTTAGTTTTACACTCACATCTGTGCCCAGCCACCAAACTGGGGCAGGAAAATTTTCTTTGTTTTGTCTATTTTGAAGTCAGGAGCCCGCATGGATAGCAGGGAATACTTTCAAGTGTTGAAGTCAGGAGCCCGCCTGGAGAGCAGGGAATACTTTCAAATATTGAAGTCAGGAGCCTGCCTGGAAAGCAGGGAATATATTTCAAGTTGAAGTCAGGAGCCCGCCTGGAAATCAGGGAATACATTTCAAGCCAGTAGTCAGGAGCTCGCCTGGAAAGCAGGGAATACTTTCAAATGTAGCAGTCAGGAGCCGCCTGGAAAGCAGGGAATACTTTCAAGTTTAGCAGTCAGGAGCCCGCCTGGAGAACAAGGGAGTACAATTCAAGGTTGGGTTTTCAAATTCTTATTGATATTCGGTAATGTGATTCGTTTTTACACTTACACATGGGCCCACATATCCAAACTGGGGCGGAATTTTTTTTTTGTTTTTGTCTATTTTGTTGAAGTCAGGAGCCCGCCTGGATAGCATGGAAATACATTCACGTTTTGAAGTTAGGAGCCCACCTGGAGAGCATGGGAATACATATCAAGTTCAGTAGTCAGGCACCCGCCTGGAGAAAGGGAAACATCTCAGTTTACAATTCAAGACGGCAACAAAGGAGTTTTACCGAGAGAATAGAGGACAACAAGGCAACAAGAAACACAAGAGCAAGTTTGAAGATCTAGATAGGATTTTCTAAAGCATAGATCATAGTCTAGTCTAGCTTCTTTTATTTTTGACATGGTGTAATAAGGGGTTCAGTAAGCAGTAGCAGCAGCAGCAACAGTAAAATCACAGCTCCATGATAGTCCCAGCCACCAGACATTCCTGAACTACACCGACCTGATTCCTTTTTAGCAAAGGATATGTAGGCAACCTCGGAAGCAGGGTGCGGTCAAATATTTCAAAAAATGCTTCCCACAGAGTATTCAAACGGGCAAAAATCGCTCGTATCCGCTTACTTATCTTTGCACGAAAACTCTTCCTATTTCCGGGGAAAGAGGGGCAGCTGTGAGCACGTGATTTTTGCCCTATATGAATTACTCCCATAAAATTCAAAACAAGATAACTTCTTTTCATTATTTGCAATTTTTGTGGATTTTGTGGCATTTTCTGACAATTGTTTGCATTTGTTTGTGCATGTTTGTTTTATTTAATTCATGAAAATACAAAAATACACTGCATTTGCATTTAGGATCTAATTTTGCATTCTTAAATTAATTAGTAATTTAATATTTTATAAAAAATGGGGAAATCACAAAAATAGTTTATTTTGCACTTTTTAATTTTAATTTCGAATTTTGGTGGTTTTTCTTTAATTTGGTATTTAATTAGATGTGGTAATTATTATTTAGAGTATGTTTATTTAATTTGGTAGGATAATTTGATTAGAAATCAATTTAGGTTTATTTTAATTTTAATTTTAAGTTAGAAGAAATTAGAAAATTGAAAAGAATTAAAATAAAGGAAAGGGAATTTGGGCCAAAATTAATTGATTTATATCCAAGCCCAAACCCCTACACGCCTGAAACCCATCCAAGTTGAATACCCGGCCCAAACCACCTTAACCCGGTCCGATTTCCCCCCCAAACCAAACGACGTCATTTCATGGGCAACAGATCAGGATCGTCGAGGTTTCTTGATCGGACGGTCCTGAAGCCCGGGTCACTTAGTATTTAAATATCCAAACCTGCCCCCTACCCCTCACTCATCTCCCTCACAACCCGCTCCTGCAAACCCTGACACTGCCGCCTCTAAATCCCCCCACCACCGGAGGCGGCGCCACCACAAACCGACCTCAAATTAACACCAAATACCCTCCTCAACTCCCTCAGTCCAATTCTACAAGCACCTTCCATCAAACAAGCCCAGAACGTCTCGAATCTTGGTTTGAAAGAAAAACCCTAGCGTCTCCCCTGTGTTCTTCGGTGGCGGTGCTGCCTCGGTTCGACCCCAAAATCACACCCCTGAACCCCCGTTTCCCCTTCACTCTAAATCCCCACTTAGATTCCCTCAAATCACCCTAGAGCTCTCCAAATTTCAAATCTGGGTTCGAACCCTATGACGCCCGGAGTCAATTTCTATCGAATCTATGGGCATGCATGACCTTAAGCCTCCGATTTGTTCGAGTTTGAAGTCTGATTCAACGCGAATTGATGTTGCTCATTTGTTCTTGACAAAGAACAAGTGGTTAGCATCAGTTCCATTTAAATCAAGATGCCCGATGCCATTTCGGGTTTACTAGGGTAAGTTTCTTTCCCTTTTTCTTTTCTATCCGAGTTTTACCTTCTGTTCCTCTTCTTGTCTTCTCCATTTCTTTAAGTTTTTTTTACTTTGATTGAAATTCGAGCAGGGTTCTGAACCTAGTTTCCCTCTAAGATTGATTTTGTGTTTGTATCTGTTCCATTAGCTTTTCAGCTTTCTTTTTGAAGTTTGTTGTCTGGTTAGCTTTCATTAGTGCCATGCTTAAACTTCTCATTTTTGTCTTTGTTTTGGTCCCTGAGCTTAATTAGTTAGCTTAATTAGTTCCCCGCCTGTTTGTGTTCGTTAATTAGTTGGTTTGTTTGGTTTTTAAGTTTTCTGAATTGGTTTGGGTTTCGTCTTTGGGCTCTGAGGTCAGTCTAAGATCTCAGGTTAAAGGAATTCTGTTTGGTGTGAGTCAAAGCCCATGTCTAGTTAAGAATTGAGCCCGTTCGTGGGTTCAAAGCCCATGTTCAAGTCTGGCCGGATTTCAAGGTAAAATACAGGGGTAATAGGGATAAATTGGGTAAGTCACTTAAGGGAATCTTGCCATAACAGACTAGAAAGCTTCTAGGAAGCTGGGGAAGGGGGTGGTTCTGATTTTCTATTTTTTTTAATAAGGGTATCTGAGCTATAATGAATATTAAAAAGAGGCAAATGTGCAAAGACTAATATCTGAAAGCTGCCCTAATAACTTGCCTATAAAGGCAGCTTTTCTTGCCTTTCAAGGCAGACCCAAGAGATTTAAGAGAAAAATTATAAGAAAAACAACAGCGGTTGAAAAATCTCATAACAATCACTGTTTCATTCAGTTTTCCTTTGTGATTCTTGAAGTCGTCAATTTCTGAAATAATATTTTTTGGCTCATATGGGGTAAAAATGGATTGAACTTGGGTATTGAAAGAGCTGGTTTAAGTTTGTTGATTGGTTTACTGTTCTATTGATTCTTCTGAGTGGATTATCACTATTTCAATTGCTGAAGCTGGGCTGGTTGTTACTGTTTGTTGCTAAATCCCTCATTTTTCTGTTTTGATTTGAATTCCAGGTACATTTTTCTGAACTTTACTTGATGTAAATTTCAGTTTGTAGATGGAAATGAGAGGTTAAGGGATGGCAGCAGACTTACCTGAGTTTTGTTTACCTTTTTTATTGTTCGTGCTTTAGATCACATGAATCATTGTGTATTCTAGCTGGTTTCCGTTTGAATGGTGAAGTTCCTATAGCTGTATTTGGTTTGAGACTATTGGAATGTTATGTAAAGGACTCAATCAAGTTATTATATTTCAAATGTGTTTGAGCCTTAAATGAAGTAAGTAGGTGTGCTTGGTAGTATTCTCATGCTTGAATTGGTGCTAACGAGACTAAAAGGAAAATGATTAATGTTTGGTATGCTGTTAGAGGATTATGTAGAGTGTTGAAACATAATAGTGTTGTTTGGAAATGAGATTGATTAGCTGTTGTAGCACCCAAAACTTTAAATTGTTGGTCTGGGTACTGTCAATATTGAAAGAATTTAACTGAGCATATTTGATTGTTTCAAAGTCTTGGTTATTTGATCCTTTAAGTTTTGTTAATGTGAGGTCTAAATAAGGTTAAATTTCCATGTTAGCACTGTAAGCTGATTCAGGGCTTTGAAAATTAAGAGTCATGTGTCGGGTAGTCTCTCAAGAATTGGGTTCTAATTGTTTTCAAATCATGGCGTTGCTAAAGCTTCTTGTAATTATCCATTGGTCCGTCAAAGGGTGATTTCAAATTATTGCGTCTATGTTAGTTCAGCATTAATTTCCGTTATTTCGATACCTGCTTGAACGCTGTAAGGGCTCGATAGTGAGTCCAGTTTGTTGTAGCTTCAGGTGATTTGAAATTGGGCTCACCTTGGGCCCAAATGCGTGGAAATAGGATCTGGATCCTTTTGTCGCCCTTTTCAGCCCCGTTTCTGATTACTAGTCCATATTAACTAAGGCCCATTTGCCTAAGTTGAACAAATCCCCCATCTCTTAATGTTCAATTAGTCGTATTCTTAAGTAGTCTCAAGGGGTGCTATTAAATAGAAGATAGTGCGTGGCCCTTGTAGAGACCTCTTGATTAGACAAAATCGAGGTGCGCCGTGCCAAACAAAAATGACAATTGCATGGCCCTCGTGTAATTAATTTTATTTTGATCCTTAGAGTTTGAGGTGTGCCATTTAGCGAATTTTCCATGGCCCTCGCAAAGTTAAAGCGCGTAGTTGCTTTAGGCACGTTATTTTAATAATTTACCTTCCTAAACTCGGGTGTGCATTTCATGTCACCCAAATCCAAATCGTGATAGCGTTGAATAAAATGTGTTTCGGATCGTGGGTGCATTTCATGTGGCGCGGTCCAAAGACATGTTTTAGACGACGTTAAATTTTCTTTTAAATGAATAAAAGTGATTTTAAGTTAAAATGCACGTAGGTTGAAAATGTTTTAAAATAAGATAATAGGCTAATTATAACAGTTGAGCGACTGTGCTAGAAGCACGGAACTCGGGAATGCCTAACACCTTCTCCCGGGTTAACAGAATTCCTTATTCGGATTTCTGGTTCGCGGACTATTAAACAGAGTCAATCTTTTCCTCGACTTGGGATTGGAACCGGTGACTTGGGACACCATAAATCTCCCAAGTGGAGACTCTGAATTTTTGATACAATAATCCCGTTTCGATAGTACTTAAAATTGGAAAAAACTCCCTTATGCTCCCTTCCGGGGGTGTAGGTAAAAAGGAGGTGTGACAGTCATATGACGACATGACCGGTATGAGCACATCCATAGTGGCTCATAAGTTTCCCACCAATCCAATTTGTCTACCGGTGAAGCAGAAACTCAAATAATTCAAACCAGATATGAGCCTAAAAATCAAGGAAGAAGTCACTAAGCAGATCAAAGCCAAAGTCCTCAAGGTAGTTGAATACCCAACCTAGTTAGCCAACATGGTACCGGTTTTGAAGAAAGATGGGAAAGTAGGGTGTGTGTTGACTATCAGGATTTAAACAGAGCAAGTCCCAAGGATGATTTCCCCCCTGCCAAATATACACATCCTAATCGACAATTGCGCCAAGTATGGACTTCAATCATTTATAGATTGCTTCGCAGGTTATCACCAGATCTGGATGGACGAAGAAGACGCCGAGAAAATAGCTTTCATTACACCATGGGGAGTGTACTGATACAAAATGATGCCATTCGGTCTAACGAATGCTAGGGCTACCTACATGAGAGACATGGCGACCATCTTCCATGATATGATACACAAGGAAATAGAGGTGTATGTTGACGATGTTATCATCAAATCCAAGAGGGCCGCAAATTACATAGCTGACTTGAGAAAGTTCTTTGATAGGCTAAGGAGGTACAATCTAAAATTGAACCCCGCAAAATGTGCATTCGAGGTTCCTGTAGGAAAGCTGTTGAGATTCATTGTCTGCCGCCGAGGAATCGAGCTGGACCCGTCCAAAGTTAAGGCTATCCAACAGTTACCACCACCAAAGAGCAAAAAGGACGTGATGAGCTTCCTAGGATGCCTCAATTACATCAGTCACTTTATAGTACAGTCCACGGTAATATGTGAACCCATCTTCAAAATGTTGAAGAAGGATGCTGAAACCAGTTGGACTGAGGATTATCAGAAGGCTTTTGACAAAATCAAGGAATACCTGTCAACACCGCTAGTCCTAGTTCTGCCAAAACCTGGGAGACCTTTGCTAATCTATCTATCCGTATTAGATGGGGATTTCGGATGTGTTTTGGGACAACATGACGAGACACGAAGAAAGGAACAAGACATATATTATTTGAGTAAGAAGTTCACACCTTACGAAGCACGTTATTCTCTTCTAGAATGCACTTGCTGTGCTATGACATGGACAACTCAAAAATATAGGAATTACTTCTGTGACTATACCACATACCTCATATCTAGGGTGGACCCTCTAAAGTACATCTTTCAGAAGCCCATGCCAACCGGGAAGCTAGCCAAATGGCAGATATTGTTAAGTGAGTTCGATATCATCTATGTAACTCAGAAGGCGGTCAAAGGACAAGAATTGGCAGACCATCTTGCTAAAAATTCGGAGGGAGGAGAATAAAAACCATTAAAAATGTATTTTCCTGATGAAGAAGTATCATTAGTAGGAGAGGACATTGCTGAAGCTTACGACGGTTGGAGAATGTTCTTCGACGGGGCTACAAACTTCAAAGGAATGGGCATTAGAGCAGTTTTGGTATCAAAAATAGGTCAAAATTACCCGGTATCCGCAAAGCTTAGGTTTTCATGCACCAACAATATGGCAGAATATGAGGCTTGAATCATGGGGCTCAATTTGGCCATCGGTATGAATATACAAGAGTTGTTGGTAATTAGCGATTCAGATTTGCTGGTACATCAGGTTCAAGGAGAATGGGCTACGAAAAACACCAAGATACTACCATACTTGTATCACGTGCAGGAATTGATGAAGAGGTTCACAAATATAGAATTCAAACATGTACCCATAATTCAAAATGAATTTGCAGACGCACTGCCCACCTTGTCATCAATGATACAACATCTAGATAAGAATTTCATCGATTCCATCCCAGTGAGGATCCATAATCAACCAGCTTATTGTGCTCATATTGAAGAAGAAATGGATGAAAACCTTTGTTCCACGACATTAACGAATATTTGGAAAAAGGAGAATACCCGGAACAGGCGAACCATACTCAGAAACGCACACTACGAAGGCTGTCCAATCACTTCTTCCAAAGCGAAGGGACCCTGTATAGAAGAACTCCTTATCTGGGGTTGCTAAGGTGTGTTGACGCAAAGGAGGCTTCCAGATTTCTTGAGGAGATACATGCCGGAACTTGCGGACCACATATGAATAGTTTTGTTCTAGCCAAAAAGATACTCAGAGTTGGATATTTTTTGATGACCATGGAAACGGATTGCATTAGGTACGTCTAGAAATTCCAACAATGCCATGTACATGTAGACATAATAAAGGTACCACCAAACGAGCTCAATGCAACAAGTGCACCTTGGCCTTTTGCTGCTTGGGAAATGGATGTCATCAATCTGATCGAGCCCACCGCTTCTAATGGGCACCGATTCATTTTGGTGGCTATCGACTATTTCACAAAATGGGTAGAGGTTGCATCTTACAAAGCTGTAACCAAGAAAGTCATCACAGATTTTGTCAAGGATCGTATTGTTTGTCGATTCGGGGTTCCTAAGTCCATTATCACCGATAATGCTGCCAATCTCAATAATGATGTGATGAAATCCATATGTGAAACCTTCAAAATCAAGCACCAAAACTCTACAGCATATAGACCTCAAATGAATGGAGTTGTGGAAGCTGCCAACCAAAACATCAAGAAGATACTAAGTAAAATGGTAGAAAATTACAAATAATGTCACAAGAAGTTACCCTTTGACCTATTGGGGTACCGCACTACAGTCCGCACATCAACTGAGGAAACTCCCTATCTACTGTTTTATGATACCAAAGTTGTCATTCCAGCCGAGGTAGAAATTCCTTCTTTAAGGATCATATAAGAAGCTGAACTCAGTGATGCATAATGTATAAGAAACCTATATGAGCAACTAGCACTCATAGATGAAAAAAGAATAAATGCAGTATGTCATGGTCAGCTGTATTGGAATAGAATGTCCTGAGCTTTCAACAGAAGTGTCAAACCAAGACAATTCGCACTGCGGCAACTGGTGCTGAAGCGGATCTTCCCTCATCAGGATAAAGCCAAAGGGAAATTTTCACTCAACTGGCAAGGTCCCTACATGGTTCACAGGGTACTAATCGGAGGAGCACTCATACTTGCAGAAATGGACGGAAAGGTTTGGCCAAAACCTATCAATTCAGATGTAGTCAAGAGATATTATGCTTAGATTATTTGTATTCATTCATCTGATGTAACTGAACTACGCTTGACCTGATTCCCATTTAAGAAGGGATACGTAGGCAGATCTTTGGGGTTGGTCATATCTAATAAAATCTTCATTTTACCAGAACCAGAAACTCGGGTAAAATTTTGAGGAGGACCCTTAAAATTCCGAAACAAGTCCAGCCAACGCCATCTTATGCCAGACAGTCAGAAATCGGTTAAGTAACTGAGGAAGAATTTTGAGAATGATTCTCAAAATTCAGAAGAAGATCCAACAAATTTCGTTGCACGTAGAACGACCGAAGGATCAAACTGGGGCAGAATTTTGAGGAGGACCCTCAAAATTCTAGTGCAAGGAAGTCGTAATGTCTCTAAAAGTGTTACAGTCATTAGTTCATCTAATTTACTTGATATTATATACCACTATGTTTTTAAATAACTCTATATCATCAATAAGTGCATATTTCTGGAAACTTTATTTCTATGGCCGCCAGGTGTTACTCAGGGTAACTCGAACAGGGCCTCTAGAACAGAGCAAAGGAAAGCAAGCAGACAAAGGCACGAACCAACCTCCCCCTACAAAACTCACGATTTTTCTTTGGATGCAAGCACGATGAACCTAATAGGAGTATTCGCAAAAAATACACATATCAAAATCACTATCAATCAGGCCACCAGACGCAAATATATCTCCACCTAAGAAATATTCTACTCGTATTTGCTACTTGTTCACTGCATAAGGCTAAGCATTGCCTTCTCTTTGCATGAGACTAAGCCCTGTATCAAATCTTGCATGAGGCTAAGACCTGCCTCCATATTCGCATAAGGCTAAACATTGCCTTCCCTCGCATGAGACTAACCCCTGTCTCAAATCTTGCATGAGGCTAAGTCCTGCCTCCATATTTGCATAAGGCTAAGCATTGCCTTCGCTTTGCATGAGACTAAGATCTGTCTCGATCCTTGCATGAGGCTAAGCCCTGCCTTCCTATTTGCATAAGGCTAAGAACTGCCTTCTTTTTGCATGAGACTAAGCCCTTTCTCAAATCTCGCATGAGGCTAAGCCTTGCCTCCGTATTCGCATATGGCTAAACATTTCCTTCCCTTGCATAAGACTAAGCCATGTCTCAACTCTTGCATGAGGCTAAGCCCTGCCTCCATATTTGTATAAGGCTAAGAACTGCCTTTTCTTTGCATGAGACTAAACCCTACCTCAAATCTCGCATGAGGCTAATCCCTGCCTCCCTATTTGCATAAGGCTAAGCACTGCCTTCTCATGGGACTAAGAATTGTCTCCCTCTACATAAGTGTTGCTCTATACTAAACTTTGCATTATTTTCTTCTCTCGGGGCTAAGCTCTGCCCCCAAACTCTGCACGGGGCTAAGCTTTGCCTTGTTATTACCTTTGGTATCATGTCTCTGCATTTCATGGGCTGATGTATAGCCAATTTATCCAAAGGCACCATAGTCCAAAAGGAATCATCCTTATAGCCTAAAGACACCGTGTCATGGTCTAAGAATCTCTCAATATTGAACATCATTATTCAAAGGCGTCATGGTTCAGAGGCACCATTATCATGGCCCGAGAACATCATATCATGGCCTGCGAATCTCTTATCTCATGATTTATGGCCCGGGACATCATGGTCTAAGGACGTCATCCTCTCTGTCCAAAGAAAACCTTCATGGTCCAAAGGGAATTTGCATCATAATAATCTATATACTTGCATGCATCGCGTTTCAAGTTTTGAAGGTAATCCGGGAAGTAATCGTTCTTCAAATGGGAGCATCCTTCGCTCCGGTTTATGCTTACACCCTGCCATCATCTCACATGTAACTGATTCTCATCAATTACTCGCCTTTACCCCACGACTGTTCAGACACCTACCCTATGATACGTCCGTTACAATTCAGATTCGCCTTCATAACTTCGCACAAATCCATCCGATACCACCCTTCACAAAAGAACCTTTTCCGAAACATACTATCGTTCCTATAATAATTCCATCGGTTTCATTCAGCGTTGGGTCCAGAACTACACATGGCCTGATTCTTGTAAAACCGGGGATATGTAGGCAGCTCAAAGACCAGGGTGCAGCCCATATTTTTCAAAACATCCCATTCGGTCAAAATCGATCATCATTTCTTTACCCAAAAACTCTTCCATCCTTCTCGGGTAAAGAGGGGCAGTTGTTGATACCCAATTTGTCCCTCATATATTTTTAAATATACATATATATATATATATATATATATATATATATATATTCAAAATAGTGCACAAGTGTTTTTGCAATTTTTCTATAATTTTAAGGGCTTTAAATCAATTTATTTTAGCATTTTTTATCATACAAATATCCAATAATTATCCCTCATATTATTTTATGCTGCTTTAATTATCTAATTTCATAATTTATGCCATATAGTATTTAAATATTTTAATTGCATTTTTTCTTATAATTACATTTGCGTTTTAAGGATAAAATTGCATATTTTGCAATAATAGCATATATATATATATATATATATATATATATTTATCCTTAAAACGCAAATGTAATTATAAGAAAAAATGCAATTAAAATATTTAAATACTATATGGCATAAATTATGAAATTAGATAATTAAAGCAGCATAAAATAATATGAGGGATAATTATTGGATATTTGTATGATACATATATATGCATAATTATATTATCTATATAGAAAATGACTTTTTATATTTTTATAATGTTAAGTAATTATTTTAAATCATTTTTATGCACAAATTACATTTTTATCATTTATTAATTATTTTATAAAATTATTTTTATTAAGTTAAATGGGTATTTAAAACATAGCCCCTTTCTTAATTAAATTTTCTAACCTAACCCAGCCCAAATACCCACTAACCCGACCCAGCCCAAAATTTAATTCTGGCCGTTGATCACAGAAGATCAACAGTCCAGGATCAATTTTCGTTTTTTAACTTAACCAAACGACCTTAACCCTACCTCATTTTCCAAATCTGCCGCCCTTGAAACCCCTCTCTCCTCTCGTCTCTCTCACTTGCCTTCTAACCCTAATCCGCTGTTACTGAAACCCCTTAGATTCATGGGTTCTTTCTTCAATCTCAGGCCTTAACCAGCCTCATATCTCTACCGGTTGTTTGATTTTCATGATACTTGATGGAATCTCAAACAGATTCGAACCAGATTTGGTTCAAATCTCCCATTTTTCTCGATTAATCCGTCTATGTTCCTCATACGTCTAACTAATATCTTCATGTTTATGGCTTCAAATCTCTGGTTCAAACCAGATTTTTCCACCTTTGTTTATTTTTTACAAAACCTAACTATTTCTGGCTAAATCAGGTCAGATCCCTTTAAGATCTGAAGCGATTTGAGTTCGTTTATTACTTTTCCTTTAAGATCCTTCTGTTTTACTTGCTATTGTCAATCGATTTCATTTTTTTCTAAATCTAGGGTTTTGGTTCTAAGATATTTCTGCAAAAACGTTTTAAAACGTCTAAGTATTTAACTTCGATTTCCTTCCTTTACTTTTCGATTGATTTTCATCTCTATGTCTGTATGCCCTAGGGTTTTCAATTATTACATAGTTTGCTATAATGTTTGCCCGTTTACTTTGGCTTTTAATTAAAGCGATAACTTGATTTACTCGCCTAATTTGGGTTTGAAATTGTGCTGATATTTCCTTGACAAATTTTTACCTATTCTTTCCTTATGTGTGATTCATAATTAGTATTACTTTCCTTAATTCTTTTGCTCCTGATTTCTGTACTTTGATTACTAGGACCGACTTTTAATTGATCTCTGGACTTACTACTTACCTTATTTAGACCTCAATCTTGACTGCTAATTTATTCCATGTGATACTTCCGTGATTCTTCCTATTAATTGATTCCTGTTAGCCCTAATTGACTGATTAACTAATCTCTTTGCCTTATTTATGTGCCATTGATTCTCCTACTTTATTTGGTTTTACTCTATTATATACTATAAAGACCTTTTATTACTCTGATTTTAACACACACTCAGACTCAAACACATACACGTGAGACACACAAGCTCACACCTACGCTTACAGACTTACACTCACCCTTACACACTCTGACAATTTCTTCACTTTACAACTCAATAGCTCTCTGCTTTTCCTCAAAGGACTTGAGTTATTTCTATCACTCTGATTTGCTACATTATTTAGCCAGCTGGAAGCCAAGGCTGAACTGTTTGAATCCAAAATACCATTACATTTATGTTTACTTTCTTCCTTAATGGTATGTGTTAACCCCCATTATCCTATTCTTATCTATGTGCTTATTTGGTTAGCTTATTTCAAGCCTCAACATGTTTCTATGTGATCTATGATTCCTGTTTACTCTTTTCTCAATTGGCATGTTTCAGCTCATATTATTTGTCTTATAGTTTATTTCAACCTCAACATGTTTTCTGTTACTACTTTCTCAACTGGCATGCTTTAGTCTCTATTATTCTATTCAACCCTATATGCTTATTAGTTTAAAATCTCCGCATGATTCTGTTTGTTATTTGACTATGTTGATTCCACTTAGTGACAATACTGAACTAAGCTATCTCCAATTGTGTGAAACCCTATCCAATTCATCTGTATGCTTCCTGTTCTGATCATTTGTTAGATACTGCAAGCAATGTGTGGCTAATCTTGTAAGTTAGCTTTTGTGATCACTTTAAATACTAGTATGAGTATCTAGTCTGAATCAATGTTAACTTAGTTAAATTATATGCTAAACATGAGTTTGTTTGTGCAGTTTTAATACTGTCATGTATGCACTAGTTTGACAAGAGGGGTTGCTCTGATGTTAAGCAACCCCCACTTCCAACCAAGAGGTTGTGAGTTTGAGTCACCCCAAGAGCAAGGTGGGGAGTTCTTGGATGGAAGGATGTCTAGGGTCTATTTGGAAAAATCCTCTCTATCCCAGGGTAGGGGTAAGGTCTGTGTACACACTACCCTCCCCAGACCCTACTAATGGGATTATACTTGGTTGTTGTTGCCTGTATGCACTAGTTTCTAAATCTGTCCTTACCCTTATCCTTTTGAAAATTAGCTGTCTTCTAAACCTGTTCCCCTACCCTCTACATACTGGATTTCAAACTTCTACTCCTAGTTATCTAGGTTCTTACCACCCTCAGTGTGAGCACTGCCTAGGCTCCCTGAGACTCATTGGAACTCTAACACGTTGGGGCTGGTTTTCTAATCTCTTCTGAATTATGTGTTGAAAGTGTGGTTCTAGTGTGAGCATTGCCCGGGGTCCTTGAGTCTCTTTGGGAACTTTGACACACTAGAAGCCTGGTTTAAGGTGTTGTGGATCCCTGCTATTGTTTCAGAGCTATTATGTTTGAAGGCCTGGCTCCCAGGTTTATATTGGGCCTGCTAAGGCTCCCTATATTGTAATGGATACTGTTATAATTTATTCATTCTAGGCTGTAATAATCTTTGTAATAAACAAATTTGGGGCTTACTAGTAAAAATAGGGGTTTTCTTATATCTTTAAACTCGGGTAGAAATCCTGCCTATAGGTTCCTTGGTTTAATTATGTGAATGTTATTATTTGTTTAGAGATCATGCCTATAGGATTATTCTATTGTTCGCGGCTATATATTCCCACATTCTTGGCCTAGTAGAAATACTGCCTCTAGGTCCTCCATTAATTCTGCCATTAGCAATCATGCATATGGGATTTACACATGTTTCAATTAAATGTGCATTAGTGACAATGGCTGTAGGATTTAGATGTTTGATTATATGGTAATCTGTATGATTTCTTCCCGTATCCGGTTCATGCATATCATGCCTATAGGGTTTAACTCAATCAATTAGATATCATGCCTATAAGGTTTTATCTCAATCAGTTAGATATCATGCCTATAGGTTTTTAACTCAATCAGTTAGATATCATGCCTATAGGGTTTAAACTCAGTCAGACAATAGATATCATGCATATAAGAGGTAAAGTCAGTTTCAATTTAGATACCATGCTTATAGGAACAAAATAAATCGGTCCCAACACCTAGAAATGATGTTTATAGGAATTAATTGATTCTGTAAATTAGAAAGCATGTCTATAGGATCTAAAGACATAAAAACCTGTTTGTTAAAATTAGTATCTGGTTCATAAATTGTAGTCGTTAATTAACAGTTTAAGAACCATGCCTATATGATTCTGCTCTGGTCCTCACTTAGGCAAGACTATAAGGTAATTAAGAATTCTGAGTCTAAAAATTGTGATTTCTTGCTGCCTGAAACATGCCCAGATTTAGAAAATTTAAAAAGTAGGCAAACTCATAGGTATTGCTGCTACCTTTAATAAAGCTGTTGTATATTCTGTTCATGCTCATCTAGATATCTTGTCTATAGTATCCTAAATTATAAAACTTTGTTTGTTTGAATTGCGTGCATTAGTTGCTTATTTGTGGAGGTTAACATGAGCCCCCTTATTTACTCCTTACATGATAGTCCTATCTTAATTTTGTTTGTCGATTAGTTTTCTCATTTTTTAAGCATCGTAGGTGAGTCTAGATTCATCCTAAATGGAAGTCCTAAATACCTCCAGGACTATAGGTAAGGAACGGGTAGTGAACACATAAGGTACGCATTAGAAGCTACTAGAACGCTTAGGTAACAACTAAAATATAGTAATGGGGTAGTAAAGGAGATGATGACTTGTGCACCAATGCTATGCGTAACACCCCAATTTGGGGAAATGTACCAATTATTGCATGGAAATGGTCCTATAGGCTAAAAAATGTAGGACCCTCTAATTCTTGTTTTAAAGTAATTAACAATTTGTTTAAATTGTTTAACTTTCCCTTAAAGACTAATTTGCTTAATTGATTTTGGGTAGGACCCACAGTTGTGGACCTCGAAGGGTGCCTAACTCCTTCCCCTCATGGTAATTTCGAGCCCTTACCCAATCTCTGGTGATGCAAACTAGTACATGAGTTATTTGCTCTAGGTGCCCTAACGCACTGCCAGCTACTCAGGGTTCCTCCAGTAGGTATTTAGGTCCCCAGGGTTCTTCTAGTCCCTATTTCAGTGTTATACCGGAGAGTTCATACCGTCCACCGGCTATTCAGGCTTCTTCCAGTAGGTTTACATGCCATCAGGGTCAGACATCAGGGCAGCAGGTCGCTGCACAGCGGGGTTGTTTTGAGTGCAGAGACCTTGGTCATATTAGGAGATACTACCCCAGGCTTCGGGGTAAAGCAGTACAACAGAGTCAGCAGCCCATGATTACAATGCTAGTTGCCCAGCCGCTTAGAGGTGGAGGATAGACTGGTAGGGGCCGTCCTAGAGGTGGAAGCCAGGTAGGGAGAGGTCATCTAGCTACTGCTCAGACAGGTGGAGGCCAGCCAGCCGGTGCTCCAGCCAGATTCTATGCTTTTTCGGTCAGACCATATGCATCAGCCTCAGATGCCGTTATCACATGTATTATTTCCGTCTGCGGTAGGGATGCTTCAGTGCTATTTGATCCAGGGTCTATCTATTCATATGCGTCATCTCTGTTTGCTCATTTCCTGGATATTCCTCGTGAGTCCGTGGGTACTCCTGTTTGTGTGTCCACTCCTGTGGACGATTCTATGGTTGTAGTTTGGATCTACTAGTCCTGTGTGGTCGCAATTTGTGGTTTCGAGACTACAACAGATCTTATGTTGTTTGATATGACCGACTTTGAGGTCATCCTAGGCATGGATTGGTTATCCCTATACCACGCATCCTGGATTGCCATGCCAAGACTGTTATTTTAATGATGCCAGAGTTTCCAAGGTTAGAGTAGAAGGGTTCCTCAATTAGTGCCTCTAGCCGGGTGATCTTTTTCCTAAAAGTTTGACATATGGTTGAGAAGGGTTGTTTGGCTTATCTAGCCTATGTTCGGAACACCACCGCAGAGACTCTGACGATTGATTTAGTACCAGTAGTCTGAGAGTTCATCAATGTGTTTCCTTTTGACCTTCCTAGCATGCCACCGGATCGTGATATTGATTTCGGTATTGATTTGGCTCCAGGTACCCAGCCTATATCTATTCCATCGTACCGTATGGCTCCGAAATAGTTAAAGGAGTTAAAGGGGCAGCTTGAGGAGTTGTTAGCAAAGGGGTTTGTTAGACTGAGTGTGTCACCTTGGGGTGCACCAGTTTTATTTATGAAGAAGAAGGATGGGCCCATGCGGATGTGCATTGATTACCACTAGTTGAATAAGGCTACCATCAAGAACAAGTACATGTTGCCACGCATTGATAATTTGTTTGACCAATTGAAGGGTGCTAGGGTATTCTCTAAGATCGACTTGAGATCAGGGTACCATCAGTTGAAGATTCGGGACTCAGATGTTCCGAAGACTGCATTTCGTACTAGATATGGTCATTTTGAGTTTCTGTTGATGTCCTTTGGCTTGACTAATGCCCCATCGGCGTTTGTGGACTTAATGAACAGGGTGTTCAGGCCTTATATTGATTCATTCGTTATTGTCTACATTGATGACATCTTGATATACTCACGTAGCTTGGGAGAGCACGAGCAGCATTTGAGAGTAGTGCTTCAGACCTTGCAAGAGAAGAAGTTGTATGTTAAGTTCTCCAAGTGTTAGTTTTGGCTAGAGTCAGTGGCATTCTTGGGGCATATTATGTCAGGAGAAGGTATTAAGGTGGATCCCAAAAAGATTGAGGCAGTTCAGAGTTGGCCACGTCCTACTTTAGTGATTGAGATCAGGAGTTTCCTAGGGTTAACAGGTTATTACCGTCGATTCGTGCAGGGTTTTTCATCTATTGCATCACCACTGACTAGATTGACCCAGAAGGGTGCTCCTTTCCGTTGGTCCAATAATTGTGAGACGAGCTTCAGAAGCTCAAGACAACTTTGACTACAACACCGGTTCTTGTGTTGCCTTCCGGTTCGGGGATGTATACGGTATATTGCGACGCTTCAAGTGTCGGCTTGGAATGTGTGTTGATGCAGGATGGGTGAGTTATTGCATATACTTCACGTCAGCTGAAGATTCATGAGAAGAATTTGTCACGACCCTAAAATCAACCCGGTCATGATGGCGCCTATCGTGAAACTAGGCCAACCGATACAATTCCCAAATCAAACCATTATTCTATAAAAGTCATTTTAAGCCATTAATTAACAAGAAATCTCATAATATAAGTCTAAATAACCAGTGCAGAATAAATAGACAAGCCCGACATCAGGGTGTCACCAGTCATGAGCAATTACAAACCCGTCTAAGTACAAGAAAGGCTAACATAGTCCAAAAATAAAATACTAAGACAATCTGAGTAAGGTAAGAAGGAGAAGTGCAGGGCTGCGAAAGCCAAGTAGCTACATAGCCGACTCCGGAGACCTGTTGGAAGACTGATCAGCACTCACTATCGCGTCCCGAGGCTCCTAGATCTGCACACAAGGTGCAGGGAGTAATGTGAGTACGCCAACCCAGTAAATAATAAAATTAAAAGTAGCTGAGCAGTAAGAAAACATGTAATTCCACGTCATAACACTACAACAAAACAATATATGTCCAAAACAATACAGAAATCAATTAACTCGTAAAACCAACTAAGTTTCAGTAAAACCTTTTTCTTAAAAAAACATCATTCAATAGTTTCAAACAAGTGGTGAAACACTGAGTAAAAACTATAGAAATGTAAACAGCCCCTCGGGCAAAACATGTACCATAAACCGCCCCTCGGGCAAAATATCAACAGAACCAGCCCCTCGGGCTACCTCACAGTCACTCATAATCAGCCGCTCGGGCAACAATATGAATCAACGACAGCCCCTCGAGCTACATCACATCACTCACATTGGGTACCCACGCTCACTGGGATGTTCATACCCCGGAGAGGCTCCTACAGCCCAAGAGCTATCACAAGCCATATCGTGGAATAATAAATCAGGCCCTCGGCCTCTCATATATCACAAATCAGTACAACATGTTGCGGTGCACAACCCGATCTCATGATATCCTCACAACACAGGCCCTCAACCTCACTCAATCATAAACCTGTCAAGCCACTCGAGCAACAGTAAAATAGGATGCTCAGCCCAAAATATCATTTAAAGTATCAAAACAGAGTAAATACGGTTGAGTTGTGAAATTAGTAAAATAAAGCATGACTGAGTACAGATATTAAGTTAAAACAGTGAGGAATAGTAGTAAAAAGCCCCTAAGGGGTTGTTTGGTTTGAATACGGTTTATGCCGGTATAAGTTATGCATGTATAAGTTATGTTGGGATAAGTTATGCTGGGATTATTTGTGCTAGGATTGTTGTTTATCCACTATTTGGTATGTTGTATTAAAAATGACAATTGTATAATTTCTAAGAGGAAGGTATAAGTTATACCGGTGCTAATTACCCCACGCTCTATAAGGTATAAGTTATCTCGGTGTTAAAATTAACACCGGGATAACTTATACCTAGTTTGCTAACCAAACAGAGTATTAAGGTAGTATTAAATTGTTATATCACCCATATACCTTCTTACACCTTATACCAAACGACCACTAAGGGTACAAACAGTCGACACGAGGCCCAAATGTGGCATTCAGCCCAAAAACATAGTGATACTTTCCAAAACACAATGGAATCAAATAGTTTTCAATCAAATACGCGACTTAATAGTTGTACGGGACGGATAAAGTCACAAACCCCAATGGTGCACGTCCCCATGCTCTTCATCTAGCATGTGCGCCAGCTCAAAGTAGAACTATGATGTGAAATCTGGGGTTTCATACCCTCAGGACAACATTTACAAGCATTACTTATCTCAAACCGGTCCAAACTCTAGCCCGTGATGCCTTTGCCTCTCGAATCGGCCTCTAAATGGTCCGAATCTAACCAAAACTAGATTCATGTTGTATAAGCTAAAGGAACAAAGCCCACGCGAAAATAATAATATTACATCAAAAAATTATGAAATTGACCAAACCGACCCCCGGGCCCAGGTCTTAGGATTCGATAAAAATCACATCACTAGAATCCTTATCCTCCCATGAGTCTATACATACCAAGAACATCAAAATCGGACCTCAAATGGATCATCAAATCCCTAATGTAAACTCTCCAATTTCAAGCCCTAATTTCAATTCCAATAATTTATGTCTAATCAGTTAGAAATCACCATAGAATCGAGTATTGAGTTCACAAATCTTACCTCCAAGCATTACCCATTGAATCCCTCTTTAAATCCTCTCAAAAAGCTCCAAGCCTGTCTCAAAAATGGTGAAACAAGACTGAAAATCGCGAAGGGAAACTTATATAGTTTTATGACCCAGGGATCCTACATTTGCGGTCCCTTAAGAGCACATGCGCTACCACTTCTATAGTTTTCACTTAAGGAGGCCAACTTCCGCACCTGCGCCACAGGCCTCGCACCTGCGGGCCCGCAGGTACGGTTATCCATCCGCTCCTGTGAATAAATCTACTCCTGCGGTCAGCCCTACACACCTACGATCATCTCACCTGCGGTCCCAATCCGCAGGTGTGAAAACAACAGAAGCAGAAAATTCTGCAGCTCCACTCAAATTCCAAATCTTCCGCCAACTATCCAAATACATCCCGAGGCCCTCGGAACCTCAACCAAACACGTCAAAAAGTCACATATCATCATTCAAACTCATACCAACCCTTGTAACACTCAAAACAATGCCGAAATACCAAATCACCCTCGGATTCAAGCCTAAGGATTCCAAAACTTCCGAATTTAGCCATCGATCAAAAAGTCTATCAAACCTCATCCGAATGACCTGAAATTTTGCACACATATCTCAAATGACACAACGGGCCTAATCCAATTTATGAATTTCCAATCCGACCCCGATATCAAATTTCCATTACCAACCGGAAAACGCCAAAACTCCAATTTCGCCAATTCAAGCTTAAATCTAACACGAACCTCCAAATTACATTCCGATCACGCTAATAAGTCCCAAATCACCTCACGAAGCTATCTAAACCATAAAAACCAAGTTTCAAGATCATTTATTCACAAGTCAACTTCCGGTTAACTTTCCAACTAGAGCTTCCCAAAAGAGACTAAGTGTATTATTTCTCTACAAAACCACTACGAACCCAAACCAACCAACGTGATACAATGAAATGTAGTTGAACAACATATGAAAAAGGAGAAATGGGGGAAACAGAGCGCTAACTCATGAAACGATCAGCCGGGTCATTACAGAATTACCATGTGCATGACCTAGAGTTAGCACCGATTGTTCATGCTCTTAAGATATGGCGGCATTATCTGTATGTGGTGTCATGTGAGGTTTACACTGATCATCACATTTTGCAGCATTTGTTTAAATAGAGGGATCTTAATTTGAGGCAGCGTAGATGGTTTGAGTTACTAAAGGATTACGACATCACCATTCTTTATCATTCGGGCAAGGCAAATGTGGTCGTGGATGCCTTGAGTAGGAAAGGAGAGAGTATGGGTAGCTCAACATTCATTTCAGCGAAGGAGAGGCCACTAGTTTTGGACATTCAGTCCTTGGCTAATAGACTTGTGAGGTTGGACATCTCAGAGCCCGGCCGAGTCCTTGCGTGTGTTGTTGCTCAGTCTTCACTTTTGGGGCAGATCAAGGCTCGGTGGTTCGATGATCCGCATTTGGCAGTTCTCAGAGAGACGATGGTACAGGGTAGTGCCAAGAAGGTTTCTATTGGCGAGGATGGTGTTCTACGACTCCAAGGTTGCTTATGTGTTCCTAATGTTGATAGCTTGAGGGAGAGGATTCTAGAAGAGGCACACAGTTCATGATATTCCATTCATCTAGGTGCTACGAAGATGTATCATGACCTGAGACAACATTATTGGTGGTGGCGGATGAAGAAAGACATAGTTGAGCATGTGGCTAGGTGTTTGAATTGCCAGCAGGTTAAGTATGAGCACTAGAGGCCAGGTGGCCTACATCAGCAGATGCCTATACCTGAGTGGAAGGGGGAGCGCATTACTATGGACAAGGACTATTACGAAGAAGGAACTGCTGAGAGCGAAAAAACCAGAGCAGCCACAGAAAAGTGACACGGACCGTGAAATTTTAAGTGCGGACGTGAATACAACTTTAGATAGTTGATATTTTGGACTTTTCAAATCCGCGTCCGCTGGCTATTTGTGTCCCCATAAAAAACAATCACTGACTTCAAAATTCTGAGCGTGACAGTGTAATTCTCACACTTAGGCAACTTTTCCAGCAACAGTCCTGCACTGCACAACAATTCCTATACTTCACAACCAGTTAGTCCAAAACAAAGCCTACACTAATAAGAAAATCAAAAAGAAAGAAAAACACATGGATTGTCTCCCATGAAGTGTCTGATTTAACATCGTGGCATGACGCATGTTACCATCATCATTTGAAGTTGATCAAGGCCACCACGTGGCTGTCATCAAATTTTCCAAGATAGTGCTTCACTCGGTGCCCATTAACTTAGAAGATCTCATCATTTTTGTTTTTCAAATCAAGAGCACCAAACGGAGTTACATGCACCACTTCAAAAGGGACACTACTTTTTGACTTGAGCTTTCCCGGAAACAATCATAACCGAGAGTTGAATAAGAGAACCAAGTCACCCTCCTTGAATTCCTCGCTCCTGGAATACTTGTCATATAAGTACTTTATCTTGTCCTTGTGCAAGGATGAGCTGGTATAGGCATGAAATGAGAACTCATCCAGTTCATTGAGTTGTTCTACTCGGATATTTGATGCAACATCCTACGTAAGATTTAACTTCTTTAGCACGCACATGGCCTTGTGCTCTAACTCAACTAGAATATGGCATGCTTTCCCAAAGACCAACCGGTACGGAGACATACCAATCGGAGTCTTATAAGCAGTCTCGTAAGCCCACAAAGCATCATCCAGTTTTCTTGACCAATCAGTTCAGTTTGCATTGACAGTTTTTGATAATATGCTCTTTATCTCCCTGTTGGAGACCTCAACCTGTCCACTCACCTCGGGATGATAAGGAATTGACACTTTATGATTGACACCATACTTAGACAGTAAAGTATCAAAGGCCTTGTTGCAAAAATGAGACCCCCCATCACTGATAATCGCCCTTGGAGTGCCAAACCTTGTGAAGATACTTTTCTATAAGAATGCCACTACACTCCGTGCCTCATTGTTGGGCAAAGACACAACTTCAACCCACTTAGAAACATAATCAACAGCAACCAGAATGTAAGAGTTACCATATGAACTCACAAAAGGCCCCATGAAGTCTGTGCCCTACACGTCAAAAATGTCAACCTCAAACATAGTGGTGAGAGGAATTTCATCCTTCTTGGAAATTCCACCAGCTCTCTGACACTCATCACATTTCTTGACAAGCTCACCAACATATTTATACAGAGTAGGCCAATAAAAACCACAGCTTAGAACCTTTGAAGCAGTTCTCGCCCACCATGATGACCATCGTAGGGCGAGGAATGGCAAGCATTAAGAATACTCATTTTCTCCTCTTCCGGAATGCATCTCTGGATCACACCATCAGTACAAATCTTGAAAAGATAGGGCTCATCCCAGTAATAATCCAAGCTGTCCCGTTTAAGCTTCTTCCTTTGGTTAGAAGAGAGCTCACTCGGGATAATGCCGGTCACAAAAAAATTGGCTACATCGGCGAACCAAGGCATACTATTCAAAGACACAAAGAGGAGTTGGTCATCCATAAATGCATCATTGATTTTGAGACCATCTTTGGGTCTCCTCTCCTCTTCCAAGAGGGACAAGTGGTCCACCACTTGATTTTCACTTTCTTTTCAATCAACAATCTCTAGGTCAAACTCTTGAAGCAAAAGAACCCATCTCATCAACCTAGCCTTAGAGTCCTTCTTTGTCATCAAATAACGGAGTGTTGCATGATCAGTATGAACAATCACTTTGGCACCCATGTGATAAGGCCTAATCTTTTCCATGGCGAACACAATTTCTAGCAACTCTTTATCTGTCACCATATAATTGACATGTGCATCATTCATAGTTTTTCTTGTATAGTACACCAAATGGAACATCTTGTTCACCCTTTGCCCCAAAATCACTCCTACCACAATGTCACTAGCATCACATATTAGCTCAAATGGCAAGCTCCAATTGGAGGAAGTGATGATGCGAGTGGTAGTCAATTTATACTTGATAAGATCAAAAGGTTTCATGCAATCATCATTGAACACAAACTTTGCATCCTTCTCCAATAACTCGCAAAAGGGATTCACCACTTTTGAGAAGTCTTTGATGATCCTTCGGTAGAACCCCGCATGATCAAGAAATCACCGAACCCCCTTGACGGAAGTAGGAGGATGGAGTTTTTAAATCACTTCAATCTTCACTTTGTCCACTTCGATACCGTTATTTGAGATCTTATGACCGAGGATAATGCCCTCCTCGACCATAAAATGGCATTTTTCCCAATAAAGCACTAGATTTGTCTCTTCATATCAGGCCAACACTTTGTCAAGATTGCCCAAACATTCTTCGAAAGAGTCACCCACAACACTAAAATCATCCATCAACACTTCCAAGAGTAGCCATCATACTTCGCTGAAATGTTGCCGGTGTATTACACAAACCAAATGGCACTCGTGAAAATGTGAAGGTGTCATACGAACATGTGAAGGTGGTTTTCTCCTGGTCCTCTGGTGCAATCATAATCTAGTTATAGCCTGAGTACCCATCCAAAAAGCAATAGTAGGAACGCCCAGCAAGTCTATCCAACATTTCGTCAAGAAAGTGCAATAGAAAATGATTTTTGCGAGTCACTTTGTTCAGCTTCCGGTAGTCCATACATACCCTACATCTGGTGACAATCATAGTGGGGATCAACTCATTTTGCTCATTTGTGACCAAAGTCATACCGTCTTTTTCGGCACACATTGTACCATTGAAGTCCATGAACTATCCAAGATGGGGTACACAACCTCTGCATCTAGCCACTTGATAACTTCCTCCTTGAAAACCTCTTGCATTGCCTCGTTCAACCTCATTTGATGTTCCACGGGGGGTTTGACATCATCTTCAAGTATAATCTTGTGCATGCAAGAGGCGGGTCTTAACCCCCGAATATCAGCTAGAGTCCATCCAATTTCCTTCTTCCTTTGTTGGAGCACCTCGAGGGTGGCATCTACCTGCACGTTAGTTAAGCACGCAGAAAGAATAACAGGTAAAGTTGAATAAAAGCCCAAGAATTAATACCTGAGGTGTGAAGTCAAAGGCTTCAACTACAATATGGGAGGTTCCTCGATTGAGGGCTTTGTTTGTAGAGTCTTTCTATTCTCAAGATCCAAGGAAAGTTTACGAGGCTCATAGGAGTAAGAACCCATTCCTTGCAAGACATTGACATACTCTACCAAGACTTCATCCTCAGTCGCATCATGGTTCAACAATACAGCTTCCAAAGGATCCTCCACATTGATCATGGCACTTGTATCATCAACTATCACCTCTGTCACCAGATCCACAAAAGAACAAACATCAGTACTATTCGGCTGCTTCATTGATTTGCACACGTGGAATACAACTTTTTCGTCACCCACTCGGAAGGTGAGCTCCCCTGCTTCCATATCAACCAATGCCTTCCCTGTTGGTAAGAAAGGTCTTCCTACTATTATTGGCAACTCATAGTCAACTTCGAAGTCGAGAATCACAAAATCCGCAGGCAAAATAAACTTGTCAACCTGGACAAGAAAATCATCAATAATACCAAGCGGCCTCTTCATTGTTCTATCCACCATTTGCAATCTCATTGAATTAGCTCTCGATTGAACAATACCTAAATTTTTGAATATAGAGTAAGGCATCAAATTTATAGTTGCTCCCAAATCACACAAGGCCTTTTGCAAAATCCACACTCCTAATGGTACATGGAATGGTAAATGCGTCGGGATCCTCAAGCTTTGGAGCCATCGAGTGCATAATAGAAAGCACTTTATGAGTCATTTTGATGGTCTCACAATCCATATATCTCTTTTTAGTTACCAAGTCTTTCATAAACTTGGCATAACCTGGTATTTGCTCAAGAGCTTCCACCAAGGGCACATTGATCGACAAACTTTTCATCATCTCAATAAACTTCTTGAACTGGTTTTCATTCTTTTGCTTTGCAAGTCTTTGAGGGTAAGGTGGAGAAGGACTTGGCAAAGGAGCCTTGGCTTTAGGCATTACCGTTTTTGGTATGTCTATCACATGTTCCCTAGACGGGTTCACATCATTTTGAGTCTCCTCCTTATTATCATGAATATCAATTCTCACCTCACCATTCACATTCTCTTCACTCATTGCTCACCAACTATTAGATCATCGTCATTTTGCACTTCAACATCTTCACTTACAACTTTCTTTTGCTTGGAGGTATTTGCTTCACCACCTCTACCGCTCCTTGTGGTCACCGCCATTGCATGGCTGGTATTGTTCCCACCCTTCAGTTTTACTACCGTGTCACTGGGTAGTGCCCCCTTAGGGCGAGTGTTTAAAGCTTACGAAATTTGGCCAAGTTGAACCTCTAGGTTGCGGATAGAAGTATTATGGGACGCCAATTGGGCATCGGATTCGGTGTTCTTTTTCATCATTTGCTCAAACATTAACTCAATCTGTTTCATCTCATTTTTGGATAAGCTAGGGCCTTGGGATGGAAATGGAGGTGGATTGTTTGGCTGTTGAAACATTGGAGGCTATTGAAAACCCAGCCCCTGATTACCTTGATTACCATTATTCCAACCCCCTTGGTTGTTGTTGCCACCCCAATTTCTATTGTTGCCTCAATTCTAGTTGTTGTTCCCCCAATTGTTGGAGTTGTTGTTGTTATTGTTCCAATTTCCTTGGCCTTGGTTGCCCCAATTCTGATTATTCACTTGCGATCTCCATTATTGATTTGGAGCATTACCCCGTTGTCCTTGATAATTGTTGGGATACAACACCTCTTCATTTTGCTCACCATACCCATCCTCTTGGTTGTAACCACTACTGCCTTGCTCATATTGATCTTGATTGCCTTACATTTGTTGACCATGTTGTCTCCTCTTATTTACCATTAGATTAACCTCTTCCATTGCGTTTACTTGATTTGGTCCCTGAATCTGCTGAAGCTGTGCTTTGGCTAACTGGTTCATGGTTGTTATCAACTCAGTTATGGCTTCTCCATGGTCTTGAAGTTTCTTGTGAAGATTTATGATATGAGGGTCCCCTTAAGGAACATTTGCCCAACTCTGTAGACTGAGGAAGTGTCAGCCATCTCATCAAGAATCTCACAGGTCTCAGCATAAGGCAGCTTCATAAAATTACCCCTGCTAGCTGGTTTACCACATATTGATTGGTCCTGTTTATACCCCGATATAATGTTTGTTGGATCATTGCTTCAGCCATATCATTGTTAGGGTATTTCTTGACCATAGTTCTATATCTATCCCAGATTTCATGAAGGGGTTCATTTGGTTCCTGTTTAAACGCTAAGATCTCATCCCTTAATGCAACCATATGTCCCGGTGAGAACAACTTGGCTATAAACTTGTCGGTCAACTCATCCCACGTAGTGATTAAATGGTTGGGGATTTTTAGATCCAATCTAAAGCTTTCCCTCTAAGTGAAAAAGGGAACAATCTCAGTCTCAATGCATCCTCCGACACATTTGTTTGTTTGCTTCCCCAGCAGGTATCCACAAAGCCCTTTAGATGTTTATATGCATTCTGATGGGGAGCTCCTGTGAAGTACCCTCTTTGCTCCAATAATGCCAGTATGACATTTGTAATCTGGAAATTGCTTGTCCAGATCCGAGGTGGAACAATTGCACTTACGTACCCTTCATTTGGAAGCACCCGAGGAGCTACTCGTGGAGGAGCTGGGGGAGGATCTGGAATGTTTTCATTGGCCTGACAGCCTCTTCTTTGAGCTTGAGGTACTAGAGGCACCTCATCTTCATCATTATCATCTACCTCCTCCCCGGGGAGAACATTTCTGATAGGATCATTATTTGTCATTTTGTACCTGAATCGATTAACTCACATAAGTTAGTAAAACAGAAGGAAAGAAAAACAAGACATACAACTAGTCAGATAGATAGCCAAAACTGTTTAACTCCCTGGCACAGTGCCAAAAAGTGGTCGGCTCCAACCCTACACCACTATATAATGGCGATGAGAGGTCGATGCAGCTTTTACCCGAAAGGTCGGGACCAATTTCCACAGGGAGTTAATATTGGTTGGGAGTTGGGTTTCTATCTAATCTAGCTATGCGTGTTGCTTTTAATTGCACTTCTAACCATGTTTGGATTTGTTTCTATTCTAATTTTAATGCTAATGATTGCTGAAAATAATCTAAGTACAATATTTTTGTAAGGGTTTTCTCAATTGATAAAAATGCTAGGGGAGTGACTTACACCTAGGTGAGTATGTAATGGGATCTAAAATTTAGGACAAATTTGTTGTATTTGGGGTCGTGATATAACCTTTACACATAATTAGTCACTCTATACCTCTCGGTAGTTTGAGTGACTTTGCCCTAATTGGCTTTCCCAAGGCGGTTGGGTGTTCAAATAATTCAAGCAAAATTGGCTCAGTCGGGTATTACTATCTCTAGGTTTAACCCTTTAATTGGGGCTATCAATCTCTTGAATCCACCCCAATTCCTTGTTAGCCTAATTTTCCTAGACTTAGTTCCTCTTTCTCAAAAAGAGTCTAAGTCATAAAGGCATGAACCCGTGTTTGCAACCACCAATTCTACAATTAAAGCATGAATCAAGCTAAATATCACTAACCCATAAACAAATAAGCCCTAAAATTGAAGACCCATTAAATACCCACACTAGGGTTGGGTCACAACCCTAACTAATGGGTTTAGCTACTCATAATAAAGGTAGAAATCAAAGATGAAGATGAAATATAAGCCATTGAAGTTGATTACAAGAATAAAATCTAAGAATAATAGCTAAAGTTGCTCTAAAATTACTTTAAATAGTAAAGTACGGCTGCTTACGAGCTCCCTAATACAAAGAGGTGACCTAAAAATGTGAAAAAGATCTATTTATACAAGCTGAAATTACTGGACAAAAATACCCTTATGGAGATTCCGCTGTCAGCGAAATATTGAGCGTCTCAGCGCATGAACTTACGCAGCTGCGCGAAAACAGGCGCGAACAGCATTTCTTCTCTTTTGTGCTTGGTTTGGGCTTAATTTTGCAGGGAGCATAAAAGGTACCGCCTCAGCATTAGCATCAACCGTGACCAGGACGTGGACCGCGCTCCTCAGTTAGGCTTGGTTTGCAGGGTCTCTAAACTTTGATCAACGCTTTCAGCAGAATTTGCACCGCGGCCGCGTCAGGTATTCCGCTGCCACGCTATTTCATCGTGGTCAGCGGAATTTGTTGTACTCAAAAATACCTTCTCTGAATCTTAATTCCGCAGACAGCTTAATTGTGGCCGCTCCAGCGGTGGACCTTCTGTGGCCGCACTTTTCCTTCGCGGTCAGCGCTTTTATCTCAGCTTTGAACTTGTGCAGATTTAACTCCTTTATGAGCTGGTTATGACTTTCTTGCCTCATTTTGACCAAACCCTGCAGACAAGCACAATAAGTCAGTTTTCGGGAATACTTTTACACATTTTTTATCCAAAACCTAAGTAAAAGAGAGCATAAGATAGGCTAGAATCCATAGTTATCAACTCTTATAGGCAGGCTTTCTACACATGAAACTAAAGGCATGTAAGGCAAATAGCAAATAGACCACATAGATCCTATAGGCATGTTTTCTACCCATTCATGTGAGAATTAAAGTACTTTATCTCTTATGTACTAATTTCCCCATCTCTTTTGTTTGTAAATTATTACAGGACCAAAACAATGAATACAAGTGCAAATATTACATACTGAAAGACTACATGCCTAATAAATAGGGCAGGCCCAAAAGAGAAATAACCCAATAATGACTGGGCCTTCAGCAAGCTCACTTTCACACAAGTCGTAGACTCAGATTCAAGCACACCTCAAACATGAGAGTGTATCATTGCACAACTCAGGACCGCACATGAACTCGTTCCAGATATAGATAGAGGAACCATACATGGCAGCCAATTGACAACTCTGAAGTCAATTAATAATAATACCTCATAGGGATGCAATTACATAAACATATCACCACTTTTTAGAAGCTAAGGGAATAAGATTGGTCAAACAAGAGGGTCTGAATGTGCCAACTAGATGGATCATCGAGAACTAGCTTTAACATGTAAGTTTGACATAGAAAACTAACACCATATTGAGCAAACATTCAACAAAGGAAAGGGGCAGCATGCTGAACACAGTCACACATTAGGAGGACTTAAGAAGCAGGTCTATTGGGTTAACAGGGTAAACACATACACAATCATGCAAAGTTTCCAGAAATCAAGTTTAGTAGAGGATATTAGCCAGAGTTAGTCAAAAGACTTTAGACAAGTGAGCCTTAATCATAGTAGTTATAGTCAGAGGGATATCAATTTCACATGAAGATTTCTAATATAGGTCCTAGCACGATCACAAGTAGTACAACAATAACCTAGTAGCATGGTCTACAATAGACCCCAACAGTGCCAAAATCTAGAAAACTCATCAACTTAAGAGGAATAGGACACATAAGCATAATAACGCATACCAGTTACCCAGACATGAGAGAAGAAACTAACATAGAAATTTTCTCTAGAAGCAATTCTAAAGACATAAGATTAACAAATCTAGCTTACATTAGAACTCAAATGGCATGAAAACATGCCTTAGCTAATCAGTACAGCCTTAGAAACATAGCGGGTTGGGCAAGAGTAACTCAACAAGGTCTGAAAGTGTAATGACCTGACCGGTCATTTTGCTTTCTAGAACCCTGTTCCCCTAAATAAGACTGCTCGTACTAGATTTAACTGATTTTTAACTTGGGGGACGGTTGGTTTGGGATTTGGAAGAGTTTGGATTGAAATCGGAGCACTTGGTTCCTTAAGGTTGGCCTAAAAGGGCAATTTTAACTTCGGTCAACATTTTGAGTAAACGACCTTAGAATGGGGATTTGATGGTTCCAATAGGTTTTTATGGTGATTTCAAAATTGGGCGTATGTCCGGATCGGATTTTAGATGACCAGGGAGAATTTCGGCGCCTAATAGTGAAAGTTGATTCCTTAAGGATTTTGAAGTTCTTAAATATTTGGTTTGGAGCGGGATTTTGTGTTATCGAGGTCCAAACAGAGTTCCAAGACCGAGAATAACTCTGTATTGCCATTTAAGACTTGCATGCAAAATTTGGTGTCAATCCGAGTAGTATGTGTGTTTCGTCACATTGGAAGTAAATTAAAGAACTTGAAGTTCATAAGTTTGATTCCAATGGTTTTAGGGAGTGATTCTTAGATTTAGTGTTGTTTCGGGTGTTCTGAGGGTTCGAGCGAGTCCGTTTTATGATTTCAAACTTGTCACTATGTTCGCGCGGGGCCCGGGGTCCTAGAGCATCAATCAGATGAGGCTCGAGTGAAGTAGGAAAATTTTGGAAGGAGCTGAAGCTTTAGGTATCTGTCCTAACTGCACTTGCGATTGGTCAGTCGCAGGTGCGATACCGCAAAAGGGTCGAGTCCTCGCAGGTGCAGCCAAGAGGGAGGCATCCAGGAAACGCAGATGCGGCTCCCTTTCCGCAGTAGCGGACCTGCAGGAGCGGCCCCCAGACCGCAGAAGTGGTCCCAGCCAGCCCAGCCCAGTTTCGTAGAAGCGAGACCGCAGGTGCGGTCCCCCAACCGCAGGCACGGAAATCGCTGAAGGCAGTGCCTTTATTTAATACGGGAATGTGTCATATTTCCTTCATTGTTTGGGAGATTTGGGAGCTTCCAAATAGGGGATTTCAACCTAGCATTGTGAGGTAAGTCATTTCTACTTAATGTGAATTTAATACTTGGGTTTTGGGTAGATTAACACATAAAGATTAGTGAAAAATCATGGGATTAGAGTAAAAACTAGGGTTTTGATAAAAATAACATTTAACCACAAAATTTGTTATGGAATGAAGTAGAAATCATATATTCTTGATCCTTAAGTTATGGGTAACAACTTTCTTAAAAAAAATTGTGAAATCCAGGCACGGGGGCACGGGGGCGAATTTTAGGAATCTTGTAATTTGGATTAGGGAATCACCCTAATGGTTGGGGTATGAACTTTTAAGCCTATATTGATTAGTTTCTATGCTATTTGGATAGTTTTGGAGTGTTTTGCACCAAATTGAGGGTTTAGACTTAAGCTTTGACTGAAAAGTAGGCGGTGAAGCGAGGTAAGTCTCTTTTCTATCCTTGTAAGAGGAAAATCTCCCCACAGGTGAACTTAATTAATGTGTGATTTGATTGTGGGGGGTCGCGTACGCATGAAGTGACGAGAGTCCGTACGTGGCTACTATTCCTGTTATGTTTGTATAGTTCTAGGTTTACACCATGCTTTGTGGGTACTGTTATATGATTACAAATTGTTGAATTGCATTGATTGAAACCGCGTTGAGAATGTTGTGATTTCAAGTATTTCAAGTAAATAATTATTTTGAAGGGAATTAAAGAAACATTTAAGTTGTATCTATACTTAACTGCATCGTAAGTATATTCCACGCGCGGGGTGATTATTTTCACTACTCTCATGGGAGCGGGCCGTTTACCTCGGCAGGTTGGTAATTGTATATAAGTATGGTTCGGGTCGTTTGACCCTCGACAGTGCACATTTTACTTTTATGTTGGATCATGTCGAACATCCTCGGTGGAAAATGTATGATAATAGAATCGGAACCTCTTATAATCTGTATGATTTATTGTTTGAAAGACTATTTGTTTTAAAAGAAGGAAATGCCTTGAATTATTGATTGATGAGAGGATTTGAACTTGTTTCTATCTATGTACATTGTGAATTGAAATATTGAACTTCATATTATCATATTATTTACCCTAGTAAGTGTCAAGTCGACCCCTCATTACTACTTCTTCGAAGTTAGACTAGATACTTACTGGGTACATATTATTTATGTACTCATACTATGCTTCTGTACTTAATTGCACAGGATTTGAGGCAGGTGCATCTAGTTATGCAGTCGGCGTGCATCCTTAATCCTTGACCGAGATTCCACGGTGAGATGCCCTCTTCCGAGCCATTCAGCAGCATGCCTAAGTCTCCTCTTTTGTGATTATTGTCTATTTTGTTCCAGGTTAATAGGATAGTTACATCCTTTTGTATATTATACTAGTTGCCCTAGCACTTGTGACACTAGTTCCTGGCATACACATTGGTAGACTTTTATTTTGGGTTGTATATTTGTCATTATGAACTACTAATTATCACTTGCTTTAAATTCAAGTTAAGTAAATGACGGGATTGTTTAAATAAATTAATTCAGAACTCACTAGTTGATTAGGGTTGGCTTGCCTAACAACGATGTTCGGCGCCATCACGACCTACCATGGAATTTGAGTCATGACAACATGGTATCAGAGCACTAGGTTCACGTAGGTCTCACAAGTCATGGCAAACCTAATAGAGTCTTGCGGATTGGTATAGAGATGTCAGTACTTATCTTTGGGAGACTATGGGGTGCTAGGAAACTACTCTTTATTCATTTCCGATCGTGCAGTTGATGGTATACTAAATTTCTTCTTGTATTCTCTCACAAATAGTGAGGACACGTGCAACGGGCATTCTAGACATGGGAGGAGCCGCTCCCCCCATTGTTAGGGACCGAGGCAAAGACCGGGGGAGGGCACCGACCCGAGGTAGGGGACAAGGGCATCCAAGAGCTGCTCCAATTGCACCACCGATGGATCC
Organism: Nicotiana sylvestris; assembly: GCF_000393655.2. Lineage (NCBI taxonomy): Eukaryota > Viridiplantae > Streptophyta > Magnoliopsida > Solanales > Solanaceae > Nicotiana > Nicotiana sylvestris. Next base: position 116,912,967 of record NC_091059.1, read on the forward strand.
AACAAGGGATCCCATTATTGAGGAGTAGGGCGAGGTGCCCACAGTAGCAGCTGCCCCAGCAGATTTCATGATGCCACCGGGCTTCCAGGAGGTCATGGGTCATATGTTGCGGTTCATGGACTCTATGACCCAGGCTAGTTTATTTCCAACAGACCCAGCCACATCTTAGGAAGGAGGGGGAGCACAGACCCCTACTGCTCAGGCTCCTGGGCATGCAGCTGTCGTATACCAAACTACAGGTACTCTACCCACGGGTGGTGCCCGACCAGTTACAGCAGCGGCCCTTGAGCTCAGACCAGCTACGGACGGCGATTCACAGAAGTTAAATGATAGATGGACTAGGCTATACCCTCCTATCTTCGGGGGTGAGCGTCATGAGGATGCCCAGGATTTCATTGATAGGTTCAGGGATATGCTGCATAACATGAGGATATTGGAGTCTCATGGGGTTGACTTCACCACTTTCTAGCTAAAGGGCAGGGCCCGTAGATGGTGGTAGTATTACCTTCTCGGCAGACCAGCAGGTTCTCATCCCCTGACTTGGGACCAGTTTACACAGCTTCTATTGAACAGGTATATCCCTCCCTCTTAGAGGGAAGAGTTGCGAGGTCAGGTTGAGCACCTCGAGCAGGGCCAGATGTCCGTGATAGATTATGAGGTTAGATTTTCTGAGTTGTCCCGCCATGCACTTATGATACTTCCTACGAACGCCGAAAGAGTGCGGAGATTTGTTGCGGGGTTGCACCCCAGTATTCAGGCTAGCATGGCCAGAGAGGTGGAGATGGGTATTGAGTATCAGCTAGTGGTAGAGATTGCTCGCAGGATTGAGGGCTATCGCCAGAGGGGTAGAGAGCAGATTCAGCAGGATAAAAAGGCCTAATGTTTTGGAAAGTTCAGAGGTGCCCCAGATAGAGGCAGATGTCACTTCAGGAGGGGTCATCCTAGCAGGCCCCCATATTAAGCACCATCACCACCTCCTCGAGGTGCTCCAGTGAGGCCTTATTTTAGTGCGATGCCCGAGAGTTCTTACCGTCCACCAGCTATTCAGAGTTCATCCGGCGGGTATTCTGGTCATCCGGGTTCTTCTAGTGCTTACTTAAGTACCATGCCAGAGAGTTCATATCGTCCTCCAGCCATTTATGGTTCTTCTAGCGAGTATTCAGATCAACAGACTCAGGCTTCAGGACAGCAGTCTATGGCACCGCGGGGTTGTTATTAGTGTGGGGATCTAGGTCACATGAAGAGATTTTGTCCCGAACTTCTGGGCAAGGCAGTATAGTAGGGTTATTAGCTCATGATTGCAGCACCGGTTGCCCAGCCTCCCAGAGGCGGGGGACAGATCGGTAGAGGCCATCCTAGAGGTAGAGTCCAGATAGGGAGAAGTCAGCCAGCTACTGCTCAGTCAGGTGGAGGCCAATCGGCCGATGCTCCAGCCAGATTCTATGCAATTCCGGCCAGACCAGATGTATTGCCCTTAGATGTCGTTATCATAGGTATTATTTTCGTTTACGGTAGGGATGCTTCACTACTATTTGATCCAGGGTCTACATATTCATATGTGCTATCTCTATTTGCTCATTTCCTAGATATTACTCGTGAGCCTTTAGGTACTCTTGTTCATGTGTCCACTCATGTGGGAGATTCTGTGGTTGTGGATCGAATCTACCGGTCATGTGTGGTCACATTTTGTGGTTTCGAGACTAGAGCAGATCTCATGTTGCTTGATATGACCCATTTTGAGGTCATCCTGGTCATGGATCTATTATCTCTATATCACGCCGTCCTAGATTGCCATGCCAAGACTGTTACATTAGCAATGTTAGAGTTGCCAAGGTTGGAGTGGAAGGGTTCCTCAGTTAATATATCTAGTCGGGTTATCTATTTGTTGAAGGCTCGACATATGGTCGAGAAGGGTTGTTTAGCTTATCTAGCTTATGTTCGGGATACCACCGTAGAGTCTTCGACAATTGATTCAGTTCTAATAGTCCGGGAGTTCGCCGATGTGTTTCCTTTTGATCTTCCTGGAATGCCGCTGGATCGTAATATTGATTTCTGTATTGATTTGGATCCAGGTACCCAGCCTATATCTATTCCACCGTACCATATGGATCCAAAAGAGTTGAAGGATTTAAAGGAGCAGCTTGAGGAGTTGTTAGCAAAGCAGTTTGTTAGACCAAGTGTGTCACCTTGGGGTGCACTGGTGTTGTTTGTAAAGAAGAAGGATGGGACCATGCGGATGTGCATTGATTACCACCAGTTGAACAAGGATACCATCAAGAACATGTACCTGTTATCATGTATTGATGATTTTTTCACCCATTTGCAGGGTGCTAGGGTGTTCTCTAAGATCAACTTGAGATCAGGGTACCATCAATTAAAGATTCAGGACTCAGATGTTCCAAATTCTGCTTTTCGTACTAGATATGGTCATTATGAGTTTCTGGTGATGTTCTTTGGCTTGACTAATGCCCCAGCAGTGTTTATGGACTTGATGAATAGGGGGTTCAGACCTTATATTGATTCCTTTGTTATCGTCTTCATTGACGACATCTTGATATACTCACGTAGCCTGGGGGAGCACGAGAAGTATTTGAGAGTAGTGCTTCAAACCTTGTGAGAACAGAAGCTATATGCTAACTTCTCCAAGTGCGAGTTTTGGCTAGAGTCAGTGGCATTCTTGGGGCATATTGTGTCAGGAGAGGGTATTAAGGTTGATCCCAAGAAGATTGAGGTAGTTCAGAGTTGGTCACGTCCTACTTCAGTGATCGAGATCAGGAGTTTCCTGGGGTTAGTGTCACGACCCAAACTGAAGGGCCATGACTAGCACCCGACCACACTTGCCGAGCACCAACGTACATTTCATCTAACCTTCATTATTATCTTTTAAGGCTGACGAGATCAATATAAATGGTAGACCTAGATCATGGACAACCAGCAATAAAATATGATGGCATGAATATACATAGCAGGGGATGACCAGACAATCAAGAAACTACATATAAGGTATGAGCTACCACGCTACTATGAAAGACTATACAACAAAAACTAGCCGACAAGGCATACCAAACTATACATGAGCCGACACCTGTCTATGAGCCTCTAAAAGAACATAAGTGTTGCAACATAGCCGGAACAGGGCCCCGACATACCCATAATGTCTATAACAAAAATTGCATACCAAGACCAAGGCAAGTCCGGAGAAGGGATCTCGCCAATCACCGCTGAACTGGACAGTCTACTGTGGTGGGGGAGCTGCACCTGTCTGTCTATCAGGACCTGCAGCACGACATGCAGCGTCCACAAATAAAAGGACGTCAGTACGAATAAAGTACTGAGTATGTAAGGCAAGGAACCATAAATACGATCAGTAATGTAAGCAAGGATAAAGAATATACCACCTGTAACATCTTAGTACCTCTGAGGGCTACTTACATGAAATGCATGATACATATGTATAAATACATAAACCTTTAAAGCATTCGCCTCTGTGGGCATCATCATCATCATATCGTACCCGGCCATAATAGGCTCGGTAGAATCGTACCCGGCCACGTGGAGCTCGGTAAAACCCAACTGATCAGTGGTTGCACAATAGGTGCCGTACCCGGCCAACTATAGCGTGGCTCGGTAGAGTAAAATAGATACATATATATAATGCATGCTCGACTCATGGAATCACATTCTAAACCTTTCGGAGTGACGTAAGGTCGGTATCCTCTGTACACGTTATTAGGACTAACTCTTCACTATGAACCTTATAAGATTTAGGAAGTACGAACAACATTGATAACATAAGAATAAGAGAAGCAACATTAACATCAATCGTTCCATAAGAGGGAAAACAATGTAAGTACTGCTAGCTTCTAAGAGTAGAGTATCTTGGAAGCTCGTTCATTACATTATGTACAATCGGAGTCGTGCAAAAGAAGGAAAGGGATAGCCTCACATACCTTGTATATACTTCCCCAATCTCAAGCTATGCAATTGTCAAAACTCCTTAGTCTACAATAAGAGAAACGATACTATCGTTATCATTTAAGCGTCATAACTATTATGTATCGACCACAACCTATTTTACGATGAAACGGACAGCACCTCCCCTATATATATGACCTCACACCATTCAAAATAGTCACCAAACAGCCCAAACAACATCAATAATAAACATATTGAGCCTCCCAATATAGTCCACACACAGCCTAATCACTCCATACATACGACGACCACCATAGTCGTGTCAAACAATCTGGAAATGTTACGAATAACTATCAGCCCATAACCCTACATATATATGGTGTTTCCCCACACCCTTCCTCCTCCAAAACTCCACAAGATAGTAGTAAAATACGCAGCCCAACAACAACGCAAAACAGTCCACAAAACAATAACATTACTACCAAACCTTTCGATATATATCTCACAAGTTCTAGCTTCAATGGCTTAGCCGCAACTTGGATAATCTTAAATACATATAGAGTAAGAGGTTCCTTACCTTTATACAGAAAGAACAACTCCAATTTGACCTTAAATTTCCATGAAATATCCCTCCAATGCTGCCACAACAACAAAAAAGCGAAACTAGCGATCAATTAGTGTTTTTCGGCACTAGAATCACTTTAGAAGGCTTGAAATCACCTAGGATTGATATTAAGAACATGAGGGAGTATTTACAGAACATAAACCCTTTAAAACAACCTCCCACAGGTCCAAATATCTTAAACCGACTTAGTGGGCCCCATAGAGAGGTGCTTGGCGCAGTCTCGCGAAAACGCGAATATCTCTCTACTCCGAGATCGTATCGATGAACGGTTTAATGACTTAGAAACTAGACTCATAGATCTTTAATTTGGTGGGTAGATCACCCCTTAGTTCCTTGTAATTATGAGAAAATATTAGAAACATTTGACCTACTGTTTAAGTAAAATTATGAACCTAAGTTGCGACAACTTTTGTCGACTTTTGTTTCATAACTCGTTTGACTTCAAGACTTATGATACGGATATTATATGATTAAAATACCTTAATAAATGACCTCTTGAGTGTATTAAGCACCGCTAGATTACCTGAAAATACGAGTTACAACATCCTTGATTCGTTTAACTTCTAATACTGGTTAATCACCCTTATACACTCTTGTATCACTTAAGACCAATAGGATTGACTTCTTATCATCTCAAAGATAATTCCTTCTTGGATTTATGTTAACTAATATATGGCATGAACTAACACATGTGGATATGGGTTGTAACAGTTAGCAGGTTATTACCGTCGATTCGTGCATGGCTTTTCATCTATTGCATCAGCTCTGACTAGATTGACCCAGAAGGGTGCTCCTTTCTGTGGGTCCGATGATTGTGAGGTGAGATTTCAGAAGCTCAAGACAGCTTTGACTATAGCACCCGTCCTAGTGTTACCTTCCGGTTTGGGGATGTATACTGTGTATTGTGACGCTTCATGCATAGGCTTGGGTTGTATATTGATGCAGTAGGGCAAGTTATTGCATATGTTTCATGTCAGCTGAAGATTCATGAGAAGAATTATCATGTGCACGATCTAGAGTTGGCCACGATTGTTCATGCCCTTAAGATATGGAGGCATTATTTGTATGGGGTGTCATGTGAGGTTTATACTGATCATCGCAGCTTACAGCATATGTTCAAGCAGAGGGATCTCAATTTGAGGTAGCGTAGATGGCTTGAGTTACTAAAGGATTATGACATCACCATTCTTTATCATCCGGGCAAGGCAAATGTGGTCGTAGATGCCTTAAGCAGGAAAGCAGAGAGTATGGGTAGCTTGGCATTCATTCCAGCAGAGAAGAGGCCACTAGCTTTAGACATTTAGTCCTTGTCTAACAGACTTGTGACGTTGGATATTTTGGAGCCTAGTCGGGTCCTTGTGTGTGTTGTTCTCAGTCTTCATTATTGGGGCAGATCAAGGCCCGGCAAATTGATGATCTGTATTTGGCAGTTCTCAAAGAGACAGTGTTACAGGGTAGTGCCAAGGAGGTTTCAATTGGAGAGGATGGTGTTCTGCGACTCCAGGGTCGCGTATGTGTCCCTAATGTCAATGGCTTAAGGGAGAGGATTCTATAGGAGGCACATAGTTTGCGGTATTCTATTCACCCGGGTACTACGAATATGTATCGTGACCTGAGGCAGCATTATTGGTGGCGGCAAATGAAGAACGACATAGTTGAGTACTTGGCTAGATGCTTGCATTGTCAGCAGGTTGAGTATGAACACCAGAGGCCAAGTGGCCTACTTCAGCAGATGCCTATACCTGAGTGGAAATGGGAGCGCATTACTATGGACTTCATAATTGGGTTGCCCCCAACCTTGCAGAAGTTTGATGCATTATGGGTCATTGTTGACAGGTTGACCAAGTCAGCACGTTTTATTCTGGTTGTGACTACTTATACTTCAGAGAGGTTGGCTCAGATCTACATTCGGGAGACAGTTCGGTTGCACGGTGTGCCTGTTTCTATCCTATCAGATAGAGGCCCTCAGTTCACTTCACATTTCTAGAGAGCCGTTCAGAGTGAGTTGGGTACCCGTGTGGAGCTTAGCACAGCATTCCATGCACAAACCGACGGACAGTCGGAGCCGATAGTTTAGATTTTGGAGGACATGCTTAGAGCATGTGTGATTCACTTTGGAGGGCAGTGGGATCAGTTCTTGCCCTTGGATGAGTTTGCTTACAACAACAGCTATCATTCCAGCATTGAGATTGCTCCAGTGAAAGATGCCTGGGAAAAGGTAAAGTTGATTCAGGAAAGGCTTCTCTTGAAAGTCTCGCCGATGAAGGGTATTATGAGATTTGGGAGGAAGGGCAAGTTGAGCCCCAAATTTATAGGCCCATTTGAGGTGTTGGGAGAGTTGGGGAGGTTGCTTATGAGCTCGCTTGACCTCCCAGCCTGTCAGGAGTTCATCCAGTTTTTCATGTGTCTATGCTTTGTAGGTATCATACCGACCTGTCCCATGTGTTAGACTTCAATACTATTCAGCTAGACGAGAGCTTGGGCTATGAGGAGAAGCCTATTGCCATTGTTGATAGATAGGAGCGCCAGTTGAGATCTAATAGGATTTCTGCAGTAAAGGTCCAGTGGAGAGGCCAACTAGTCAAGGAGGCGACCTGGGAGACCGAGGAGGACATACGGACCAGGTATCCATACCTATTCAGCACTCCAGGTATGAATCTAAACTCATTCGAGGACGAACGTTTGTTTAAGAGGTGGAGAATGTAATGACCCGATCGGTTGTTTTATTTTCTAGAACCTCGTTCCCCTAAATAATACTGCACATACTTTCTTTAACTGATTTATGACTTACGGGGACGGTTGGTTCGGGATTTGGAAGAGTTTGGGTTGAAATTGGAGCACTTGGTTCCTTAAGGCTGGCCTAAAAGGCCAAGTTTGTCTTCGGTCAATATTTTGAGTAAACGACCTCGTGATCGGGATTTGACAGTTCCAATAGGTTTGTATGGTGATTTTGGACTTAGGCGTATGTCTGGATAGGATTTTGGATGACCCGGGAGCATTTCGGCGCCTAATAGTGAAAGTAGATTCCTTAAGCATTTTGAAGTTCTTAAATATTTGGTTTGGAGCGGGTTTTTGTGTTATCGAGGTCTGAACGGAGTTTGAGATAGAGAATAGTTTTGTATTGCCATTAAAGACTTGAACGCAAAATTTGGTGCCAATCCAAGTAGTATAAGTGTGTTTTATCGCATTGGAAGTAAATTGAAGAACTTGAAGTTCATAAGTTTGATTCAATTGATTTTAGGGGGTGATTCTTAGATTTAGCATTGTTTCGAGCATTCCGAGGGTTCGAGTGAGTCCGTTTTATGACTTCAAACTTGTCGGTATGTTCGGGAGGGTCCCGGGGGCCTCGAGCGTCAATTGGACGAAGCTCGAGTGAAGTTAGAAAATTTTGGAAGGAGCTGAAGCTCCAGGTATCTGTCATAACCGCACCTACAGTTGGTCAGCCGCAGGTGCGAGATAGCAGAAGCGGTCGAGTCCTCGCAGGTGCGGCCAAAGGGGAGGAGCCCAAGAACCGTAGATGTGGCTCCCTTTCCACAGAAGCGAACCCGTAGGAGCGGTCCCAGCCAGCCCAGCCCAGCTCCACAGATGCGGACGTCCCCTCACAGATGCGAGACCGCATATGCGGTCCCCTAACCGCAAGTACAAAAATTGCTGAAGGAAATGCCTTTATTTAATACGGGAATGTGTCATTTTTGACACATTTCCTTCATTGTTTGGGCGATTTGGGAGTTTCCAAAGATGGGATTTCAACCTAGAATTGTGAGGTAAGTCATTTCTACTTAATGTGAGTTTAATACTTGGGTTTTGGGTAGATCAACACATAAAGATTAGTAAAAAATTATGGGATTAGAGAAAACCTAGGGTATTGATAAAAACAAGATTTAACCACGAAATTTGTTATGTAATGAAGTAGAAATCATATATTCTTGATCCCTAGGTTATGGGTAACAATATTCTTCAAAAAAAATTCGGAATCTAGGCACGGGGGCCTAGAGGTGAATTTTAGGAATCTTGTAATTTGGATTGGGAATCACCTTAATGGTTGGGATATGAACTTTTAAGCCTATATTGATTAGTTTCTATGCTATTTGGACAGTTTTGGAGTGTTTGGCACTAAATTGAGGGTTTGGACTTAAGCTTTGACCGTAAAGTAGGTCGTGAAGCGAGGTAAGTCTCTTTTCTAACCTTGTAAGAGGAAAATCTCCCCATAGGTGAACTTTATTAATGTGTGATTTGATTGTGGGGGGCCGCGTACCCACGAAGTTACGAGAGTCCGTACGTGTCTACTATTCCTGTTTTGTCAGGGTAGTTCTAGGCTTACACCATGCTTTGTAGGTACTGTTATAAGAGTACAAATTGTTGAATTGCATTGATTGAAACTGCGTTGAGAATGTTATGATTTCAAGGATTTCAAGCAAATAATTATTTTGTAGGGAATTAAAGAAACATTTAAGTTGTATCTATACTTAACTGCATCACAAGAATATTCCGCGCGCGGGATGATTATTTCCACTATTTTCATGGGAACAGGCCATTCACCTCGGTAAGTTGGTAATTGTATATAAATATGGTTTGGGCCGTTCGATCCTCAGTAGTGCACATTTTACTTTTATGTTGGATCGGGACGAACGTCCCGGTGGAAAATGTGTGATAATGGAATCGGAACCTCTTATAATCTGTATGATTTATTGTTTGAAAGACCACTTGTTTTAAAAGAAGGAAAGGCCTTGATTTATTGATTGATGAGAGGATTTTCACTATTATTTCTTATTTGAACTTGTTTCTATCTATGTACATTGTCAATTGAAATATTAAACTTCATATTATCTTATTATTGACTTTAGTAAGTATCAAGTCGACCCCTCGTCACTACTTCTTCGAGGTTAGATTCGATACTTACTGGGTACATATTGCTTATGTACTCATACTACGCTTCTGTACTTAATTGTACAGGATCTGAGGCAGGTGCATCTAGTTACGCAGCCAGCGCGCATCCCTGATCATTGACCGAGATTCCACGGTGAGCTACCCTCTACCGAGCCATTCAGCAGCATGCCGAAGTCTCCTCTTTTGTGATTACTGTCTATTCTGTTCCAGGCAGTAGGATAGTTACATTATTTTGTATATTCTACTAGTTGTCCTAGCACTTGCGACACTAGTTCTTGGCATAGACATTAATAGACTTTTCTTTTGGGTTGTATATTTGTCATTATGAACTGCTAATTATCACTTTCTTTAAATTCAAGTTATGTAAATGACGGGATTGTTTAAATAAATTATTTGAGAACTCACTAGTTGATTAGGGTTGGCTTGCCTAACAATGGTGTTGGGCGTCATCACGACCTACCATAAAATTTGGGTCATGATAGAAAGACAGACATTGATTTATCATAGAGATACAGGACAAGGTAGGGAACACAAATTAGTTTACAAGTTAGGAAGGCCGGAATCCGTTCACATAATGAGAGCATATTACATATGTTGAAGCCTACTGGGTTCAACTACTAGAGAACATGGAACTGCAGGGCATTGTTAAGACCATAGAATTGTAGTAAAGCATACACTAACATAGTACCAAGGATGCAAGAATAGCCAGGACATTGAATCATGCTTTCTTACAAAAGTTCAAACAATGTGGGCACACAAAACACACATGTCATAGACAAACAAAAAGGGAGTTAATTAGTTAAAATTATAAGAGTCAAGGACACTAACCAGTAGCAAACTTAAACGAGCAAAAGAGTGGGGAACTTAGAATACCAGTAGTGATTCAATAGCAGCAATTGAAATAAGACAATGGAACCCCAAATCCCCAATCCGTTAGAGTTCACAAGAGCCTCGTGAAGGGCTACGAGCAGTGCTTGCACTGGAGGAGGTTGTTTAATAGTATTATGGTCTTGGCTTTCAACCGGCCAAAAATTCCAACAGTTTCAAGAAATATTCGAGTGTAACAGAGTAATTGAACGAGTGAAAGAATAGAATAGTGAGAATAATAGCAGTAATAAGGTTCGTCAAAGGGGATTAGGGGATGGGTTTATATAGTAGTAGGAATTGAAAGAACGAACATGGAAAGAAGACTAATCACACAGAATAAGGAGAGAAAATTAATCATACAGAATGAGGGAAGTAAAATCAATCATACAGAATAAGGAAAAGGAAATCAATCATGATAAGGAAAAGAAATCAATCATACAGAATAAAGAAAAGAGCACATGCAAACTAATTTCAAATCGGAATTAGGGAAACAAGTAAAGCAAACCATAATTAAGCCAGATTCGATGGAAATATGCCCAAATCGGAGAGAGACTTTGTGTTCTTTGAGGTATCTAGCCGGAATCCCACTATATCTTCAATGTCGAGCCCATTTGGACCCGATTTACACGAGATACAAGTTACATCCCGTGAGTTTAATAACATTGACACCTTTATATACATTTGGTGTGGTATTTTGAGTGGATCATTTTTGTAAAAAGGTTTGAAAAATATAATTTTATATAGTTATTAATATTACTACTTCCGTGCTTTAAATTATATACATAATATGAGAAAATTTATGAGATTTTCTTTATTGTAAGGATAGAAATTATTTTCTCACAATAAAAGAAGGTTATCTTTTTACCATTTTAAGAATTAAACGTACGAAAATTCGTAATCTTTATATAAGATTAGGAAAATTAGAAGTTGAGAAAATATATGTATTTTCACATGGATATTTTAATAAAATAATAGTGTATGTATTGATTTTATATGGTACCACATGACCATGATAGTAGGGTATATATAAAGTGTGTTAAAAGTGAGTAATATTTTAAGTAATTTGAGATAATTTTTAATTATGTGGATAATTAGTAATTAATGATTTTTGTGAAAGATTAGTTAGTTAATTATAAAATTTTGGATAAGTCTTTGAGCCCCACGTGGCCGCACCCCATTTCAATTTAGTGACTCTTAAAGTTCCTACATAGGTGTCACACTTAGAAGATTAGGTGGATTATGTGCTACATATTTCTTTCTTTCTATATCGGAGGAGGAAGGCATCCAGTTATTAGTTTAGTATTTTAGTAGATATGTGTTACAAGAGCAATGTAATAATGTGTGCAGAAGGACACATATCCGTACACTTCACTGAGGCTAAAGCAAACCTAATTCACATTTTCTGCCTAAATTTATGTTGCCACCTGAAAATACTACTGAAATATACAAAATGCATAATATGATTCTACTAAGAGATTTTTGTAAGTAAGAAAGAAATAGCCGGCATACTTAATGGAAATCTCAACAAGACTTCATATGAATCCTTATAACGCTACAATAGCGTCAGATGCGACTCTAGGAGAGCACGGTACAATCTTTTTCAAAAATATCATATGGATTTATCCCTACTTCAACCCGCCATTACGAGTTTTGTCGCAATTAACGTATGTTAGAGGGATTGTCAAGAGAATCGGCTCTGGTATGTTAAGGCTATCCCTTCTTTCCTTTTGGCATGATCCAAGTAAGAATACGTAAACATAATGTTATTTCATAATTGTTTCTACTCTTAACATTAAGAATGTCTATATTAGTTATTCCTGTAAAATGATATTCAAGCATGTCTAAATATGTCCCTAATAAGGTATATGATAGAGATGTTAATGTTTATAATATAGTGATACATGTACATGCATCTTCATGCATTTACCACTGTGCTACGGCCGATCGGGTAGTTACCACCAGTTGGACAGTTATGTATCACTATTTACCACTGGTTTGGCAGTCATGCATATTCATTTACCACCGAGCTATGGCCGGTCGGGCAGTCATTCATTTACCACCAAGCTACAGCTGGTTGGGCAGTTACACATTTACCACCGAGCTACGGCCGGTCGGGCAGTCATGCATATATTACTGCGCTACGGCTGGTTGGGCAGTCATGCATCATAAAATCGGGATAATAGTCTCGAAGAGAAGCATTGTATATATATGAGTATGATAAGTATGTATATACGGTGGCACTTCATAGACTCAGGTTGATTCTTACATGTCTTTAATCAATGTTGACTTATTGTTATGTTTCAGTTCTGCCTTACATACTCAGTACGTTATTCGTACTGGAATCCTTTTGTTGGGGACGCTAAATTCACGCCTGCAGGTGTAGATAATTAGTTTGACGAGCCCTTGTAGTATATGAGATTGGCATTCAGCGAAGGATCGGTAAGACTCCACCTCATTCGGAATGCAGCCGAGTCTATGAGTCATCATATCAAATTTTGCTACATACTTATGGGTAGACCGGTACCCTATCCCATTTGTTGTCAAATAATCTTAGAGGATTTGTGTCATGACCCAAACCGATGGGCCACAACGGGCACCCGGTACCTTACTCAATTGAGTACCAACGTAGCGTATCTTTCTTATTACATCATTATATACACGTGACATACGGGCATAGTAGGCCAATATAATCATTTATAAACTCAAACATAGGCCGACAAAGCCGTACAATCTTTCACATATACGATATATGTCTACAAGCCTCTAAGAATATATAAATGTTATAGAGGTCAGGATAGAGTCCCGCCATACCAAACAATACACATCCAAATCATACTAACCAAACAAGCAACTCTGAAGCAAATGGAGCGCACCAACATCTTCCGCTGAGCTGATAGCCTACTTGGAGGGCTCTCGACCTGTCTATCGGGACATGCGGGCATGAAACGCAGCGTCCCCAGGCAAAAGGGACGTCAGTACGAATAATGTACCGAGTATGTAAGGCATATAAGTAAGTACATCAGAGACATGGAAGAAGTATAGGGTACATGACTCAACCTGCAAGTCTAAATAACTTTGCAAATCATAAATTACTTTTAGCGTCATGCATATACGTATGAATGTCATGTCGTGCATAGGTACATATTTCATAACATCATCAGCCTCTGAGGGCATTCCATTATATCATACCGGCCACTGTGGGCAAAATCATCATCGTATACCAGCTGATCAGGTGGTGGTGCGTATATAACGCCATAACCTTTCCCATATCCCATATACATATATATACATACATATATACGCGTATATAACGCCGTTTGAGTACATACATATATATGCGTATATAACGCCGTTTGAATCATATTTCAGCCACTGTGGGCAACATCATCATCATATACCAACTGATCAGGTGGTAGTGCGTATATAATGCCATAACCTTTTTCCATATCCAATATACATATATTTACATATATACGCATATATAACGCCATCTGTCATGGGTCAATGCACATGAATGCAATGCATGAAAAGTACGTCAGTAAAATCATTCGGAATGTCATAAGACCATTTTGCCTCTTGAGCAATATCAAAAAGTAACATCTTTTCAACTTTCATATTTTTTTGAGACCCATGAACAGATGATAAAATATTATGACACATGGGAATTAAAGAACATGGATATTTCTATTACTTCTATGAGTAGAGTCACTTATGAAATTTGTGCATTTGCACGTTTCGTTTATATCGTATGGATCATGCCAAAAGAAGGAAGAAATAGCCTTAACATACCTGGACTGATTCTCTTGACAATTCCTCTAATACACGTCTTATGTGACGAACATGTAATGGCGGATTGAAGTAGGGAAACATCCGTATGATATTCCTGAGAACGATCATACAGGGCTTCGTTAGAATTTCAAAACGTCACATTTCTGAGATGCTAACGAAAATTTTGCTTGACCCTTGAAGTGTCTAATGAATTCACGTTTTTATTTTCTAAATCTTACTAACGTTTTGTTGTAATAGACTTTGTAGTGATTATCACTTAATGCCTAATATCTTTGGATGGAAAGAATGGCTGAATCATGGATTTTTGTAGTGCTTGTACATAGGATATAGAAAAGTGAGGTGTTTTTAAATTAGTTGCCACCTAGATTAACTAGATGAAGAGTCATTTCTTGGAGAAGGAGTGGCTGCCACGTGGGGGTGGGAGTGGAGTTTTAATTTTATCCAAATATATCCCCAATTAATTAGGTCATGTCTCGTTATCCGGTAATTAATTAATTACCCGCAAAGTTGAGAATTATTCTCACTTACTTAAAATATTACTCACTTTTAATATAACTTGTACATCTTACTATCATGGTCATGTGGTACCTTGCATGGTACTAGTTTATAATTATCGGGTATTATCGCTTGACCCGTTTTTTTTAATCTCAAAATACCAAACTTTGACAAAATTCGTTTTCTCAGACTTGCACCCCCTTTTACCTTTATGAATTAACTAATCACTTGTAAAATACCATAATCCTTATAATCTCCGAATAATCTTTTCCTTGGACTGATGTTAATTACCTTACGACAAATTCCACGTACAATACTACAGGGCGCGACATCATCGTAATGTAGTACTTCGGAATGTGACATATCACTTCCGGGCTCTCATTAATTTATTTATGGCGTATTTTCATGTACGAAAATATGGGGTGTAACATCATTCCCCCCTTTAGAACATTCGTCCTCAAATGTTGACTAATGTGCCTATCATTCTCGTATCCCAAAGCTCTTGTGGATACTTTAGTAGTCCTTTTCTATCTAGGCAACTGTTCTGTGAATAAGTTCTAAGGCCAGGTCATTCCCCCCTTTAGGCCTCTTCCCCACGCCATGACTTGTGTTCGAATTCCTTCCAATCTCGTAACTGCTGCTACCTTCCATTATGCAGTTTCTACGACACTGACCCTGTAAGTGTGCCTATGCGACACTCTTCTCCTTTCTCCTCCAGCTTTTAGCCAATCCTGAAGTTCTTTGCTTGGTATTTTGTTAAACTTACGAATACTGCTATATCGTATTTTATTGACATGGTTATCCATTCGTATGACTTTACTGCATCTTCATAGGTCATATTATACCATAACACTTACCTCGATTTCTCGTTACTGAGGTCTGCTACAAAATCTCAGGTTACTTTCATTGCTCATCTCGTACGTATAAATATGTGTCCTCTAATGCCTCCACATTACTGTTCATCTTTAAGAATGACGACCTAATCTACTCTCATACTTTGTAACTTTTATCCATCCACTGTTGATTCACTTCAATTTTGATCCATAATCCACCTCTGATAACTTAACCTTGTATGTAATATTGCAGCTAGGATTCACGTTTTATCGGGGAACATCTGAAATGATTAGATTGACCCACTTGGGCCGATACCCTGCTTTCATAACCGTATCTCACGACATCCCAATATGATTCACCTTGTGTGGGTATTTTAATCATGTCCAATTCATGAGATCCCTTTCTTTTATCCGTCAGATCATTACATAATAGAAGGCCCAAACGTCATTTTTTGTCTATAATAACTACCCCTCATTCTATTAAAAGGGTAGCATTCCATTTTTTTCTGAATGCTATAAATCTTAGATTCCTTTGAGTTCATTCAGGCTATACTGAACTTTCAATAACTTAGAGAAACCATTATCTCTCTTGTTTTTATGGACTTAATCCTGAGGACTTATCCATTCTCGTCGCCTTTTCACTTGTCTTTCCTCATTCTTACTCATGTTTTCTTAAAACTTTGTCGCTCTACCATACTTTAGCTTGCAACCTACAAATTTTGATTTATAATACTCGCAACTTTCCTTCAACTCGCTTACACCATATATTTCCTAATATTATTCTGGAATATCAAGCGATACATCACACCATCTCCAACTCTTCTCTATTCTCTTAACTAAATCTCTCAGTACTTAGAAACCATAGGTTGGAAGACATGCTACCGACGATGTCGCTATTATTCCTGGTTTTTGGATCCCAGTGCTTATAGACTTCTATCCGAAGTATGGAGCATTCACGATCTTTTGCCTTTGAGTATCTCGTACGTTGTTCACCTTTACCTTGCTTACCTTAAAATATTGCATCGTATATTCTATCTCTTTTAGGACCTCCCTCCTACCTAGGTGTAATTCACGTCCATAACTTGAAGCTCTATTATAATACTCGCACCTTTGGTACATACACAATCTGGTAGGAGCTTCATACTGACTTCTTATGAGGCCGGTACTTCTTCTAACTGACTTTCTTGTAGAACCATTATAGATTATGGTTGTTGTGTTATTTCTCTTGAATGTCTGATATTAGGAGTGATTTTGTCATGTTCTCAAGCACAACTTCTATAATTTTTCTAGGTCCAATAATCAGACTCCTTATTTACTTAGGTGACGTAATTCTTTAGTTTCCTCTTCCTTCTAATCAACCTTTATGTAGGCTTAAGCTATCTTCCAATCCGTGGCTCATGGTATCAGTTATTACCTTAGCCTTTCATGGGCATTATGGAATATCCATGATACAATCTTCTAACAATTTAATCCTTTTGTCTCTGCACTTGGCTTAATTCTTTCTTTTGACTTATACCGGAGTCTTCTATGGCTGTATGATTGTCAACATATATGTTGCCTGGATAATGCTCCAAAATCTTGAGTGTATCCATAACGTATTAACTCTGGATCATTGATCAAATAATTCTTTTGTTCCATCTTAGCTTTCTTTTCAACGTAAGCTATTACTTTTCCTGGTCTTTCTGCCCCCTCGTTGCGTCCATACTTAGCTTATCTTAGTGCCCACACTTGCCAGAGTTTTTATACAACTCATATGATCTCGAATATTACCTTTAACTTTTACTTTCCGTTCATTAGCCATGGTAGGTTCCACTTTCCTTTGGAATGCTTACAATGTTGTTGCGAGATTGTTGTTATACGACCATTTCCTCTTTAGGTCATTGTGCTTAGGTTGAAGCCTTCTTTCTTATCTCCTCAGCTAGTCTTTCGTTGTAGTACTTAGGGAGAACCCTTGACTCTCATAAAGCTGTGAGCTTATTACGGACCCTTTTTTTATGTCCTTACTTGCCTATAATTATCTATAGTTTCTTACTTTCATGCCCTTGTGCTTGTATGGTTGCTTCTGAACTGATATTTTGACTGCCTTTCCAGTGGCACTTTCTTTTATTCCCGTAACACTCATACGGTACCTTTAACTGCCCTAACTCTTGTTTGAATATATCCCAAGTATTATAACGATATTCTTCGAGGCTGAATTCTCCATGTTGGGTTTTACTATGTTTATCTTAGACGATTTGATGACTCGTCTGCAACCCCATGTTTAGACATAACTGGGATCTTCCTGACCAATTACTAACTACTCGTTAGCCCATTCTCATGTCAATATTCCTCATAATATTTCTTGGGTTATTTCCTTTGTCTTAACTTACGTCTTACACTAGCTCCTTATTTATTAATAACAGCTCGGGCAGGAACCTTTACTTCCTCTCCTTGACGTCGTGTTTGCACCATATTCTTGAATTTTATCGTATCTGCAAGATTTGGATAAGTGCCATCTCATGCCTCTTTCATTTATCGCATTCTTCCTTTACGATTCCATAGTCACTAGAACCACTTAATTCTGACTTAATGGCACATCATTCCATATTCCCCCCTTTAGGGGAGTACTAAGAGTTGGAGCTATGATGACCTGCCTATAGATGTTTTTGCTCTTCATATTTGGCATCCTTTCACATCATCGATGACCTTTACTCGCCTTGCGGTAATCCTTTCATACCAAGGATAGCAAAATTGCTTACTCACGAGGGTGAAACTTAGTATAACTGGCACATGCAGTCCCTTAAGCTAAACTTTGCTCACTTTGCTTGCTATAGGGAAGTGTCTTCCTGAATGACCACTCTCTGAACTTCTCATGAATCTTCTTTTGTCGTCCATTCTATTATTGGCGGAACAAAATCTGATATTCTTATGATGGCGATTATCATCAGTCACTCAGTCCCTAATTCATGTTTAGTTTATCTTGTTTACCAATCCATATTGGTTCTATTACTCTGGGGTCTGACTTTTCCTCTTGGTAATCATGCTAGAGTTGCGAATTTATTTCTTGAAATGAGGACATGATTGTATGACCTATACTCTTTTGTTGTCCTATGGCCTGTCACTTCTCGTTTCTTTCTTCACTCGACTATAGATTTTGTAATATTGTCATATTTTGATCTACCGTTTCCATTCATGTATCACATCTTACTCATAATGCTTTATTAACTCTTTTCTTATTTTCCGCTAACATTTATGCCTATCATATTATTCTGAAAACTTGAACAAGACTTTCCTTTGCTCCTAGCTTCCTTTTGCTCTATCCAATGCCTCTTCAAGTTATTTAACGTTCTCGCTTTACTAGGGACGCGAGCCACACTAAGGTAATATTTATCCCTTCAAGGCTTATAGTACATGTCTTTGTAGTACTTATATCTGGCTCCACTATTTCAGAGTGCACCATAGGGCATATCTTCTTATACTACTTTTGTTAATCTCCATAGGGCATCAATTCATCCATCATATCTTCTTATACTACTTTTTTTAATCTCCATAGGGCATACCTGGAATGGTTGCGACCAATTGTATATACCTCTGTTACTATTGAATATAACTCAAAAAGCTTATGTTCCTCTGCCTCAATTATAAACGCCGTTGGCCTTCATTAATTGGGTGCCTCGTACTTTTCTTCCTCTTGCTTCTTTTGCTTGTTGAAACTTGTATTTATCTTCTTAATTTCTCGTTGTCTTTTACCATAAAGATGGATAGACATTCTTGTCTTAAGGCTTCTTATAAGGAAGCTTGCACCTTTCCGTACGCCCATGATCTGCTAAAGACCTCACATTTACTTATCGTAGGCATTATACAAAAATCCAATTCCTCTGACTCAGCTCTTCCACAACTATCTCTCTTTCCAATCCTTCTTTCTCGATGTAGGTATCGTCTTATTACGAAAAAAAAAAGAATTTCAGAATTTAAGTTTCTTATAAGTGAGCTCTACCACATGATCTAAAGTAAGAAGAAAGAGTGACAATCTTAAATGCCCTGTAGCCTCCTGCTTATAAGTGTGGTGCACGACACACCTATAAACAAGACTCTACTAGACACGGCTTGTAGATTTCCTAGGACAGAACTGCTCTGATACCACTTTTGTCATGACCCAAACCGATGGGCCGCAATGGGAACCCGGTGCCTTACTCAACCGAGTACTAACATAGCATATCTTTCTTATTACATCATTATATACACGTTACATACGGTCATAGTAGGCCAATATAATCATTTATAAACTCAAACATAGGCCGACAAGGTCGTACAATCTTTCATGTATACGACATATGTCTACAAGCCTCTAAGAATACATAAATGTCATAGATGTCAGGATAGAGTCCCGCCATACCAAACAATACACGTCTAAATCATACTAACCAAACAAGCAACTCCGAAGCAAATAGAGTGCACCAACATCTTCCGTTGAGCTGATAGCCTACTTGGAGGGTTCTCGACCTATCTATCGGGACCTGCGGGTATGAAACACAGCATCCCCAGGCAAAAGGGACGTCAGTACGAATAATGTACCGAGTATGTAAGGCACATAAGTAAGTACATCAGATACATGGAAGAGGTATAGAGTACATGACTCAACCTGCAAGTCTGAATAACTCTGCAAATCATAAATTACTTTTAGCGTCATGCATGTGCGTATGAATGTCATGTTGTGCATAGGTACATGTTTCATAACATCATCAGCCTCTGAGGGCATTCCATTATATCATACCGGCCACTGTGGGCAAAATCATCATCGTATACCAGCTGATCAGGTGGTGGTGCGTATATAACGTCATAACCTTTCCCATATCCCATATACATATATATACATACATATATACGCGTATATAATGCCGTTTGAGTACATACATATATATGCGTATATAACGCCGTTTGAATCATATTTCAGCCACTGTGGGCAACATCATCATCATATACCAGCTGATCTGGTGGTGGTGTGTATATAATGCCATAACCTTTTCCCATATCCAATATATATATATTTACATATATACGCGTATATAAAGCCATCTGGTCATGGGTCAATGCACATGAATGCAATGCATGAAACGTACGTCAGTAAAATCATTCGGAATGTCATAAGACCATTTTGCCTCTTGAGTAATATCATAAAGTTACATCTTTTCAACTTTCGTATTTTTCTGAGACCCATGAACAGATGATAAAATATTAGGACACATGGGAATTAAAGAACATAGATATTTCTATTACTTCTATGAGTAGAGTCACTTATGAAATTTGTGCATTTGCACGTTTCGTTTATATCGTATGGATCATGCCAAAAGAAGGAATAAATAGCCTTAACATATCTGGACCGATTCTCTTGACAATTCCTCTAATACACGTCTTATGTGACGAACATGTAATGACGGATTGAAGTAGGGAAACATCCATATGATATTCCTGAGAACGATCATACAGGGCTTCGTTAGAATTTCAAAACGTCACATTTCTGAGATACTAACGAAAATTTTGCTTGACCCTTGAAGTCTTGAATGAATTCACGTTTTTATTTTCTAAATCTTACTAACGTTCTGTTGTAATGGACTTTTGTAGTGATTATCACTTAATGCCTAATATCTTTGGATGGAAAGAATGGCTGAATCATGGATTTTTGTAGTGCTTGTACATAGGATATAGAAAAGTGAGGTGTTTTTAAATTAGTTGTCACCTAGATTAACTAGATGAAGAGTCATTTCTTGGAGAAGGAGTGGCTGCCACGTGGGGGTGGGAGTGGGGTTTTAATCTTATCCAAATATATCCCCAATTAATTAGGTCATGTCCCGTTATCCGGTAATTAATTAATTACCCGCAAAGTTGAGAATTATTCTCACTTACTTAAAATATTACTCACTTTTAATATACCTTATACATCTTACTATCATAGTCATGTGGTACCTTGCATGGTACTAGTTTATAATTATCAGGTATTATCGCTCGACCCGTTTTTGTTTTATCTCAAAATACCAAACTTTGACAAAATTCGTTTTCTCAGACTTGCACCCCCTTTTACCTTTATGAATTTACTAATCACTTGTAAAATACCATAATCCTTATAATCTCCGAATAATCTTTTCCTTGGGCTGATGTTAATTACCTTACGATAAATTTCACGTACAATACTACAGGGCGCGACATCATCGTAATGTAGTACTGCGAAATGTGACATATCACTTCCGGGCTTTCATTAATTTATTTATGGCATATTTTCATGTACGAAAATATGGGGTGTAACACTTTGTCGCGAGAGATTCATTTTGTACAGTTTGTCAGAGGCCTTGAAGGCCCATATATATTCAGCTTTTAAGAACGATAGTTTATTGATACAGTGCACCCACTTACAGTTATGCACTAAGAGTTGTTGCCATGTTCGCCCACGATGGTCACAGAAAGAATGAGTTACAGAATGGTTCGCTCGGGCCAGTACGGCATCGGGTGCCAGTCACGCCTCCCCAGGTTTGGGGCATTACAATACATCTTCCATATATGGAACGATACTCAGTATTACCATATCAGAGCAGTAAGCATTCAAAAAAAAAGGCAAGAAAACCTCTGGTTCGTAGGCAATATGCAGAGAAAAGGTGAGACGATTTTGGTCGCTAGGGTTTAGGTTTGGGAGATGAAGAGGAGTGTTTGAAGGCGGCGGAAATGATAAATGGGGTTTAGGGTTTGGGTTATGGGGATATAAGGAGAATGTGAGATTTATTATGGGTCGTCAATCATTTGAGATCAACGGCCAAGATTAAATAGGAAACTGGGTGGGTCAGAGGTAATGGGTCATTTTTTTGGGATGTTGAGGGATGAAAGAAATGGGTTGGGTATTTGGGCCTGTAATTTGGTCCGAAAATTAGACCTTATATTGGGGCTATGAATTAAATATGCAAAATTTGTTTAAAAAAATTTATAAGAAGTAATTTATAAGTAATAAAAATATTATTTGTGCAGTTAAATGATTGAAAATAATAACTCAACATTAAAAAAATATAAAAATACTATTTTAGCACAAATACTGTAATAAAAATGTAATTATGCATGATTATAGGCTATTATCGCAAAATTATGTAAATAGCTTAAAAATACAAATATACTTACATAAAATAAAGTAAAATATTCTGAAACATATATATTGCAAATAATAACTTTGGGTGATTAAATCATTAAAAATAATTTAAGGGGTAATTAATAAATATTCAAGTAATTTTAATACAAGAAAATTAATTTTAAAGCTCTAAAAATTATGAAATATTATAGAAAATATTTGTATAAATCTTGTAAAATAGGTAATGATGCAAAACGATATTTTGAAGGTATATATACTTATTTAAAATAATGAGGGCAAAATCGGGTATCAACAGTTGCCCCTCTTTATCTGGGAATGATGAAAGAATTGTCTGATAAAGAAAATGATGACCAATTTTGTCTGGATTGAGTGGGGAATGATGTGATTGGAAAAAATGGGGGTCGAACCTTGGTTCTTGAGTTGCCTACATATCCCTGGTTTTACGAGAATCGGGTTGTGTGTAGTTCTTGATCCAACGGCGAATGAAACTGATGGAGTTGCTATAAGAGTGGTCATATGTTTTGAAAAGGTTCTTTTGGGTAAGATAGTGTCATAGGTAATGGATAATTTTAGATGGAGTCGTAAATGCAAATTTGGGTCATTACGGGTGTATCACAAGGCAGATATTTGAACGGTTATAGAGTAAAAGGTAGTCAATTACTGGCTGATGGTTGCGTTTGAGGTAGTCAAAGGATGTGAATGTTGTGAATGGAAACCGTAGTGAAGATTACTCCTGTTTGTAGAATGGTTACCTCCTGAGTTACCTGCAAAACTTAAAACACAGTGTATACGAATATATATGGGTTATTGCGAAAATTTAAAAATGACGCAAATTCCCTTTGGACCATGAAAGTTGTCTTCAGATGATTTCCTTAGACCATGACATTCTGGGACATGAAGAGTATGGTAAGGGATTCGCAGGCCATGGAATGGTGTCCTCGGTCCATGAGGATGGTGCCTCTAGACTATGACTCCTTTGAATAATGATATGCACTCTCGAGAGATCCTCAGGCCATGGCATGGTATCTTCAGGCTATGAGGATGGTGCCTTTGGAGTATGACGCCTTCGGACAGTGTGGCGATGTTTCATGAAATGCAAATATGTGGTAATATTGAATTTCTTGATAAAGGAAGCAGGTGATGCTTAGCCATATGCGAGGATGAGACAAGATAAGGCTTAGTCTTGTATAGGATGAGGGCAGTACTTAGCCTTGTACGAAGAAAGCAGGTAGTGCTTAGTCATATGCAGTGTAGCAAAGACAGTGTTTAATCTCATGCAAAGGAAGGCAATGGTTAGCCTTATGCAATAATGGAGGCAGTGCTTAGCCTCAGGCAAGGAGTGGAGACATTGCTTAGTCTCATGCAAGGAAAGGTAGTGCTTAGCTTTATGCAATAATGAGGGTAGTGCTTAGACCTATGCAAGGAGTGGAGATAATTCTTGGTCTCATGCAAGGAAAGGAGACAGTGCTTAGTCTCTGGCAAGGAAAGGCAATGCTTAGCCTCATGAAATAATGGAGGCAATACTTAGCCTCGTGCAAGGAATGGAAACAGTATTTAGTCTCATGCAAAGAAAGGCAGTGCTTAGCCTCATGCAATGTAGAGACAGTGCTTAGTCTCATGTGAAGAATGGAGACAGTGCTTAGTCTCATACAAAGGAATGCAATGCTTAACCTTATGCAATGTGGAGGCAGTTCTTAGCCTCATGCAAAGTGGGGGCAATGTTTAGCCCTATGCAAGGAGTAGAGACAATGTTTAGTATTATACAAATGAAAGCAGTGCTTAGCCTTATGTAATAATGAGAGTAGTGTTTAGCCCTATGCACGAAAAAAGGTGACTAAATACGAGAGAGTAAAGCGTTTCTTAGCTTGATGTGTTTTCGTTTGGCGACCTTTGTCGGTGTGAAGATAATGATCTTCTTGTGTGTATGTATTTGCAGGCGTTCCTGTTATGTTCATTGTTCCTGCATCCAAAGAAAAATCGTGAGCCTTGCCGGAGGAGGGGGACACGGTTGGTTCATTCTCTTGATTTCCTTGCTTTGCCTTGAGGTCTTGCTTGAGTTACCCTGGGTAACGTCTGACTGCCAAAGAAACAAATTTTCGAAAAACATGCATGTATTTGACAATTATTTTCAGAAATGTAGTTGTTTGAAATATGTTATAATATACAAGATCAAATGATTCTGATTACTAGTGACTGTGACATATTTTGAGACGTTGCAACCTCCTTGCTTCGGAATTTTGAGGATCCTCCTCAAAATTTTGTCCTAGTTTAAATGCATACTTCTGGCAACACATTCCTTGGTGATTCCAAACGTGATGAGATCGGGCAAACTCGAGATCTCGCCTCAGTTTCTGACCGTAGAAGGAATAAAGATCTTATTATAATGTGATTGAACCCACAAGGCTGCCTATGTATCCCCTCTTAAATGGGAATCAGGTCAAGCGTAGTTCAGGTTAAATCAAATAGAAAGTGCAAATATAATATATCTTGACTGCGTATGAATTGATAGGTTTTGGCCAAATCTCTTCATTCATTTCTACAAGTATACGTGCGCCTTCTTTCAATAAACGGTGAACCATGTAAGGGTTTTGCCAGTTGGGTGAGAATTTCCCCTTTGCTTCATCCTGATGTAGGAAGATTCACTTTATCACCAATTGCCCCGATGTGAATTGCCTTGACCTGACCTTTTTGTTGAAAGATCTTGTCATTCTATTCTGGTAGAGTTGACCGTGACATACCGCGTTCATTCTTTTTCCATCAATGAGAGGTAGTTGTTCATACCGGCTTCGTATCCATTCCGCATCGCTGAGCTCGGCTACTTGTATGATTCTTAAGGAAGGAATTTCTACTTCGACGGGAATAATAGCTTTAGTGCCATAAACTAGTAAATAGGAAGTTGTCCCAGTTGATGCAAACTGTGGTACGATACCCAAGTAAAGAAAATGCTAGCTTCTCGTGCCATTGTTTGTAATTGTCCAACATTTTCCTTAATATCTTCTTGATGTTCTTGTTGGCGCTTATATGGCTCCGTTCATTTGCAGCATGTATGTTGTAGAGTTCCTATGCTTGATCTTGAATGTTTCACACATGGCTTTCATCAAATCGCTTTTGAGATAGGCGGCATCGTCGGTAATGATTGACTCTGGTACTCCAAATCGACAAACAATGCAGTCCCAAACAAAATATGCTACAACCTTCTTACTTACCACTTTGTAAGATGGAGCTTCAACCCATTTCGTGAAGTAGTCTATGGCCACCAGAATGAACCTATGTCCATTTGAAGCAGCGGGTTTGATTGGTCCGATGATATCCATACCTAGAGCGGAGAAAGGCCAGGTCGAACTTGTTGCATTAAGTTCATTGGGTGGAACTCCTATCATTTCAGCATGTATCTGGCATTGGTAACACTTTTGAACATACTTGATGCAGTCCGTTTCCATAGTCATCCAGGAATACCCTGCTCTTAATATTTTCTTGGCCAAAACAAAACCATTCATCTGTGGTCTGTAGGTTCTGGTATGTATTTCCTTGGGCAATCTAGATGCCTCCTTGGCATCGACACACATCAGTAACCCCAGCTTAGGAGTCCTTCTATACATAATTCCTCTACTTTGAAAGAAATGGTTGGCCAATCTACGAAGCGTGTGCTTCTGAGCATGGGTAGCAGTCTCCGGGTATTCTCCTTTTTCCAGGTACTTCTTGATGTTGTGGAGCCATGAATTTCCATCAATCTCTTCTTCAACATGAGCATAATAAGCTGGCTACTTCTGAATTCTTATTGGGATAGGATCAATGAAATTCTTGTCTGGGTGTTGTATCATGGAAGACAAAGTGGCTAATGCATCTGCAAACTCATTATGAATCCTTGGAACATGTTTGAACTCTATCTTTGTGAACCTTTTGATCGGCCCTTGTACACAGTGCAAATACGGCAATATTTTGGTGTTCTTTATATCCCATTCTCCTAGAACCTAGTGCACCAAAATATCTGAATCTCTCATTACCATCAGCTCCTAAACGTTCATGTCTATCGCCAATCTGAGTCCAAGGATACAGGCCTTATATTCCGCATGGAAACCTGAGTTTTACGGATACCGGATAGTGTTGACCGGTTTTTGGTACTAAGACAACCTCGATGCCTACTCATTTGAGTTTGATGCTCCGTCGAAGAACATCCTCTAACCATCATATGCCTCGGTGATATCTTCTCCTATAAATGACACCTCCTCATCAGGAAAATACATTTTCAATGGTTCGTATTCTCCATCTATGGGATTTTCTTCCAGATTATCTACTAATGCTTTCCCCTTGACTGCCTTCTACGTCACATAGATAATGTTGAACTCATTTAGCAATATCTTCCACTTTGCCAACTTACCCGTAGGCATGGATTTCTAAAAGATGTATTTTAGCAGATCTATCCTTGATATAAGATATGTAGTGTATGCACAGAAGTAATGTCTCAACTTCTAAGCTATCCATGTTAAAGCACAGTAGGTACGTTCCAACAAAGAGTACCGAGCTTCATAAGGCGTAAATTTCTTGCTCAAATAATATATCGCATGCTCCTTCCTTCTAGTCTCATCATGTTGTCCCAAAATTCAACCGAAAGCCCCATATAAAACAGACAAATAAAGCAGCAGAGATCTCTCTAGTTCTGGTGAGATCAGAACGAGCGATTTTTGAAAAATACTCCTTGATTTTGTCGAAAACCTTCTGGCATTCTTCAGTCCAACTTGTTGCAACATCTTTCTTTAGCATTCTAAAGATTGGCTCACATATCACGGTTGATTGTGTTATGAAGCGACTGATGTAATTGAGGCGCCCTATAAAACTCATTACATATTTCTTATTCTTTGGAGGTGGCAAGTCCTGGATAGCCTTGAATTTTGATGGGTCTAACTCAATACCTTGATGGCTGACGATGAATCCTAACAACTTTCCAACAGGGACTCCGAAGGTACATTTTGCAGGTATTCAACTTCAAATTGTATTTTCAAAGCCGGTCGAAAAAATATCTTCATGTCTGCTATGTGATTTGAACTCCTTTTAGATTTAATGATAACGTCATCCACGTACACCTCTATTTCCTTGTGTATCATGTGGTGGAATATGGTTGTCATGGCTCTCATGCAGGTGGCTCCAACATTCTTCAAACCAAACAGCATCATTTTGTAACGGTCCCCATGGTGTGATAAAGGCTGTCTTTTTGGCATCCTCTTCATCCATCTAGATTTGGTAGTATCTTGCGAAGCATTCCATAAAGGATTGACGTTCGCGTTTGGCGCAGTTGTCAATCAGTATGTGTATGTTGGGCAACGGTAAATCATCCTTAAGACTTGCTCTGCTCAGATCTCGGTGATCGATACATACTTTAACTTTCCTATCTTTCTTCGGAACCGGCATAATGTTGGCTAACCAGGTTGAGTATTTGACAACTCAAAGAACCTTGTCTTTGATTTGTTTGGTAACCTCCTCTTTTATGTTCAGACTCATATCTGGCTTGAACTTTCTGTACGTTTGCTTGACTGGTGGACCTATGCGATTGGTAGGTAGCTTGTGAGATACTATGGATGTGCTTAACCTAGTCATATCGTCGTAGGACCATGCAAAAATATCCTCATATTCTTTTAGAAACCTGATACACTCTTCCTTGTCTGATAGTGATAGATAAATGCTTATGCGAGTTTCTTTGACTGTTTCCGAATCCCGCAGATTAACAGCCTCAATTTCCTCCATGTTGGACTTTGGTTTGTTTTCAAAATTCTCTACCTCTTTGACAATTCCCGTAGTTATTATATAGTTTTCCCATTCTTCTTAACCACTCTCATCGTATTGCATTATCTCATTACATGTCACAGTTATAGATTCAATAGGATAGGGAATAGTTATGTTGAAAGAATGCAGAAAGATAATAATATAAATAAACAAAAAGAAATGATGCATTAATTAAAACTTAAAACCGTCAAACAAACATGATTTGATGTCTCGAGTATTTATTTCAAAACAAAATATTGAATATCTTAAATGTCAGAAAATAGTTTTCAAAGGGAAATCATGCTAGTTCTGCCAAAGCTACCCAGGTGCTCAGTGAGACAGGGATGGTGCAGTGGTCCACTAATCGCATAACCATTTTGTTCTGCCTTGGTGTACTTCTTCCATATGAAGTCTCCACATTCTCTACCATAGGAGCATTGTCTTTCTTGTTGCCACTCAAATCAGCCATCTTTCCTTTAACCTTGTTTTTTATGTCATTCGGAGAGGGGAGGTGGAGGACCTTTAGAATTGGTGTGATATGCTGACGTTGGCAGAATGTATGAACCAACCTTTAAGAATGGGAATAATCAAAAGAAAGAAAAACAAAAGTAACCAAGTCAGCAAGACCAAATGAAAGAGTGTTTGCAATATTTAAGCAAGTAACACATAAAGTCATGCAATGTTCGCGTCCTAACTTGGGGACCTCATTATGCCCGAGGTAGGACTAAGCAACAAATAGACTTGGAGAAAATTTATGCCAATGTTTCCTCATTCCATTAATGCAAAAATAGATCAAATCAATCATTACTAAATCGATATAATATGAAGTCACTCATGGCATGAAGCCCTATTACATCGAACTCTAACAAAATCTAACTATAAAGCAATAAAGAACATTATCTCCTAATTTATTCAGTCCGAGAATGACCTTCTCCATGCTTTGCTCTTTTGACTCCATCAATCACACTTCCCATGTCACGCATGTCGAGCGACCATACCAAACCTGGGGATTTCGTGCTTCATTTTTTGCAAACAGATAAATGTTAGCCCTTCCCCGATTCGACTACTTACGCAATAATGATCAATATGCTAGTACATTTTCTCTAAGTAATGTACATAACATGATAGTGTCCTTTGGGATTATGAAAATCCCGCCGGACTCTGGACAAGGTTTATCTAAGCGGGGGTTTTGTTAATAATGTTTCAACTCGTACTAGGTTTAGCATGATGCATGTACATTTCAAATTGGGGTGGGGTTTCTAGAAGGGTCTAGAATGGTATTCTCAAGTGGACAACTTGAGAGGAAAAGACACAGGACCATCGACTACACCGCTGATCGATGAGTCTGCCGCAAATAAGCATTTCTATTTTAAAAAGGGTGATTTCAGAAAAGCGCGAACACTCATCAAGTGCGGCTATGTTGATTGTTTAACGTGAAAATGGTAACAACAATTAAATTTGTAAATAGGACTCTAAAAATACGTGATCTATTTTATGCTAGTTGTTATAGTATTTGATGCTAAGAGTATGAAGTTTAACGAATGGATACAAGCTAAAACGGGACAGCAATCAAACCGAGGGGCTTGTCGTCTGAGCTTCAAACTGGTCGATGAGGGGCCTCCGGGTCGATATCTGGCTCGAGCTCGAGATATTGAGGGTAACCGGGAGAGGGATAACAATTAGATTATAATTAAAGAAGTCTCTTTATGGCCAATATCAAGCAATAAATGAAGAACAAGTATGAAAACAATAAATGCTAAGAATGGCCTCGAGCGAGTAAGAGCGAGTAAGTTAGAGAGAAGAAAGAGAAAGAGATATTATTGATCTTGTGGAGAATAGTTGGACCAACATCAGCCCCTTACAAGGTGGTGTGAATTCCCTTTATATAGGAGGGGAATCCGGTTATAGTACAACATACATTAAATGTAAAAGCATGGAGATGGGATGGCTAGACGTGACGCCTCGACACAGGCTCTGGATAGGCAGGCTCTGTCAGACTTAGCCGCGTGCCTTGGGAATTCCCCTTTTTGTTCCAGCCTCGATCTTCATCTTCTTTGAGTCGGGCCTCGACGAGCCCCGAGAGAGGGAACTCGGGTGCAACTCCACGTCCTCGGGGTCTCGAGATATTCTTCCGAAACGGCTTTGATAGAAAGAAATTAAGCCCTCTGATTTTGCCGCATACATTGATAATTGGCATGAGTGGAGTATAATGCGGAGCATGCCTTATGTAGAAATAATAACACATTGCCAAGTATTTGTATGATAAAGGTACGTAAAAGCAGTAAATAACATAGTAAAGGTAAACATGAAAAGAACAGAAAAGAAAAGAAAGATAAAAGAGAGAAGTCTGTTTAGCTCATGAAAATATGCGAGAACATAATGAAGTAGGTAGGGAAATAGGGATGGGAGAGTCATAATATAGCAGTCTTAGACAAGATGAAAGAGATGGAGTGTTACATCTTGCGTTTTCGTACGTTAAAAGTTTCGTCTTCAGTTAATTGACATAGACTCAGGGATGAAATTATCTTGACGTTAACGTATTTACGCTATTTATAACAAGTGATAAGTAAGTGTCATGAAGGATAAAGGGTACACAAATTAAAGAAAAGGAGTTTCGTTGAAGGTTGCCGATTTGGGTTAAAATACGGGTCGAGCGTTAATACCCGATAATTATGGACTAGTACAATACAAGGTACCATATTACCATGATAGTATGATGTATAAAGTATATTAAAAATAAGTAAGTAGTATTTTAAGTAGTTGAGATAATTTTTAATTATGCGAGTAATTGGTTAATTATCGGGTAGCGGAACATTATCTAATTAATTATTAAATTATAAGATAACACGTGGCAGCAAGGAAACTCAAAGCCAATGATTAAGTAGTCATATAAAGACTAGTGGCCATCTAACGTGTAAAATCTAAGAGTGTAGATAAGATTTGGTTTTTGTTAAAACTTGGGTTTCTTTAAAAAGCTTGGTTCATTTTTTGGACAGGGAATTGCTAATTAAAAGTGTAAGTCTTTCAAACCTAGGCTTATTCAAGAACAGACGCTAGTTCAAATCTTGGTTCATTATCCTAATTCAATTATTCAAGAAACAGACTCTAGGCTTCAACTGGAAAAAGCTACCAAGACATTCTTGCAAACAATTCCAACGAGAATTGTTAGAACCGTAGCAACGTAAAATTTTGCGGTTCTAAAGGAGTACGGTGCAATCTTTTTCAAGAATATTATACGGATTTTTCCTACTCCATGTATATTAAGGCTATCCCTTTTTTCTTTTGGCATGATCCAAGTAACGATACGTATACATAATGCTATTCCATAAGTGGTTCTACTCTTAGCGATTAAGGATGTCTATGTTATTCGTTCCGGTAAAGTGATATTCAAGCATATGTAGGTACTCTTTGTTGTCTGATACACTTTGTTGCTTCAGTTTAACTAGTATTATTAGACTTATCTTACTGAAAAGGTGAACCAGATATGTGCGCTCGATGATGTTTTTCTTTTTCTGATATTAGACCATGTAATCCTTCTGCTAAAGAACATACCATAAGCGAAGCTTATTTTCTTCTATTAGAATTTGTCCTTGAAGTGCAATGTTAATAGGATTGAGCTTGTTGCATGTTGTAAATGAATCTGTAATTATTAGTTAGTTTACCGTCACCATAAACTATATCTCTTCAAACATATTCCACGTAAGAAGCATTTGAATGCTGATTATCTTTTGATATGTTTCGTGTCATATCAATGTTGTGGGATTAAGTAACTCACATATTTTCGAGCAAAGAGTTGCTCCCCTGCAAATAGTGAAGCAAATGTTAGTTTGAAGGAACTGAACTGTCATTTGGAAGCAACATCTACTGGATTGTAGGTAGAGCTACAGTTACACATTTACCATCGAGCTACGGCCAGTCAGAAAGTCATGCATTTACCACCGAGCGATGGTCGATCGGGCAGTTACATATTTACCACCGAGCTACGGCCGATCGGGCAGTCATACATTTATAACCGTGTAATGACCGGTCGGGCAGTTACCACTGATTAGTTGGGCAGTTAACTCCACGAGAGTGATGTAATCAGAACTACTATATCATAGTTTTATTTATATATATGAATGGGTTTTATTCTACATGTTACGGCTCTCAGTGGCAAGTCAGAAGTTATAAGTTGACTCTCATCTCTCCCCGAGATAGTATCTTATTATTATGTTGTTTCATTTCTGTCTTACATACTCGGTAGATTCTTCGTACTGACGTCCCTTTTCCCGGGGCGCTATGTTTCATGCCACGTAGGTGTAGATAGGAGAGGTGAAGACCATCCACTGCAGGCTGCCTCCAGATATCAGCTTTTTGTTGGTGAACTCCACATCCTCCTGGCGTATTGTCGAGTCACGTTTGTATATATGTTACTTTGTTTTATGAAGATGTCGGGGGTCCTGTCCCGACTTATGTATTATGATAATGTTTTCTTAGAGGTTTTGCAGACAGTGTCCTGTGTATAGCTGTAGGTATGTTATGTCAACGACCTTGTTGGCCCCTATGTATCTATATAAATCTTTTTGAATTAGATATGTGAGTTAAGTTCTAATATTATTAATTATATATATAACTGTGGCCTATCATGGCCGTGACGAGTCTTATAGAAAAAAATAAGGTACGTGGCGCTCGGTTGAGTAGGCACCGGGTGCCCGTCGTGGCCCTCTGATTTGGGTCGTGACATGGAGAGAGGTCATACATGTCATAGCAAATAAAGGAGAAGAAGGGAAAGGACGTGCATGTCATAGCAATTTAAAATAAATATGAATAAGGAAAGTGTGCATGTCATAGTAGTTTAAAACAAATAAAGGTAAATAAGGAAAGGATGTGCATGTCATAGCATTTTAAAGCAAATGAAGAAAAATAAGGAAAGTAATCCACATAAGTCAAGTTCTATCACGACCCAATTTCTCCCTCCGTGAGTTGTCGTGACGGCACCTAGTCTCTACGACTAGGTAAGTCTAACACTTTGTGAAAAATGAAACAAAAGCATGAACATTAACTATTAATAGTAACAATGACTAATGAGCATCTGAATGCCACTCAACATATACAATTATCACTTCAGAAATGTACGAAACAATTCCCAAAACCCGAAAAACCCGCAAGTCACAAGCTACTAAGAAGTCTTAACTGTTCTATACATCATTTCTACAGAAGGAAGGAAAATGAACATAGGGGGATAGAGGGGGACTCTGAGGATCTGCGGGCACGAGAAGATGTATCTTGAAGTCTCCAATAAGTAACAGCAACTACAACTAGTGATTAGGCTGGTACAATGAACCTGGATCTGCACACGAAAATATGTGCAGGAAAGGGCATGAGTACACTACAACGGTACCCAGTAAGTGTCAAGACTAACCTCGATCGAGCAGTGACGAGGTCAGGTCAGAGCCCTACTGGTATAAGTATAATGAAATAAAACAAAATAAAATATCGCAGTAAAAATAGATACAGAATCAACGAAGGAAACAGCTCATAACACAATGATAACAATAGGGGATCTCCTGATATACCGTCTCATAGTCTCAAACGTAAATGTGTAGGGGGGTCTCTCGGAATGCCATTCCGTAGTCCCAAAGTAAATATGCAAAATAGGGCGATCTCCCGGAATACTATTCTGTAGTCCCAAAGTAAATATGCAGTACCGGAGGATCTCCCGGAATACCATTTCATAGTCCCAAAGTAAATATGCAGCTCAACCAACAGGAATAACAGTTACAACAAGAGAGCCTATAGTTTAGACCAAGTGAAAGTCAAGGAAGGCAGGAAATTTCGCTAGACAAGCTGCACAAAGTTCAAATAGGTAGTTAAAATAGGTAGGCATTCTTTTCTAATCGAAACAAGATAGTTACATATGCTAGTATAGTTCAAACAAGGAGAAACAGGTTATGACTTAGTAAAAATGGATTTTTACAACAAATAGCCCGTGTACGTACTCATCACCACACGTACACGACGCTCACATATCGGACAGTACCAAATCCTAATAGGAGTTCCCCCACACAAGGTTAGGCAAGACACTTACCTCGAATCAAGCTCAAATCAATCTGTCACAATGCTCCTTTCACGAACATCCAGCTTCGGATGGCGCAAATCTAACCAAATCAATTACATAACGTAAATATAGCTACAAGAAACTAATCTAACTAATGAAATTGAAGTTATGGAAAGAAATTGGAAAAATCGCCCAAAAAGCCTCCTCGGGCCCACGTCTCGGAATCGGGTAAAAGTTACCAAATATGAACACTCATTCACTCACGAGTTCACTCGTACCAAAATTATCCAAATTGGATATTTAAATGCCACTCAAAACTCAGAAATTTGATTGGGAAACTTTTACCCCATTTTCCCAACTTTCTCACTCAAATTCCTTAATTAAATAAAGAAAACAACAATAGATTAATGAAATATAACCAAATTCGAGTAAGGAATCGTTACCCCAAAGCTCTCTCTGAAAATCCCTCAAAGAATTACCAATCTCCAAGCTCCAAAGTCCAAAAATGATGAAAGGAATCAAACCCTCGATTTTTTTTCTTTTCTACCCAGCTAAGTCACTACTGTGAAACATCAACCGCACCTGCGGGAAAAGCATCACTGGTGCGAAAGTCACTTAATCATGTGCGCGTCTGCCGAAATTTGTTCGCTTTTGCGGTCCTTCACTGCTTCTGCGGTCCCTCCACCGCATTTGCGGGCATCGAAAATGCTGAATGCACCTCGCACCTGCGACCCTTGACACTCCTCCATTTTTCCGCTTCTGTGCTTTTCCCTCAGCACATACGATCCCGCACATGTGGCCTCCCTACTGGAGGGGCGAAAACACCATAAATCTGATCACTTCAGCAACAACACAACTCCAATATTTGTTCCATTGAATACCTGAAACTAACCCGAGGGCCCTAGGACCTCAACAAAATATACCAACAAATCCTAAAACACCAAAAGAACTTAGTCGAGCCCTCAAATTACATCAAACAACGTAAAAGTACAAATCACCCTCCAATCCAAACTTAATGAACTTAAAACTTTCAAATTCGACAACTGATGCTGAAACCAACCAAACCATGTCTGATTGACCCCAAATTTTGTACACACACCACATTCAACACTACGGACCTACTCCAACTTTCGGAATCGGATTCTAACTCCAACATCAAAAATTCCTCTGCCAATCCAAAACTCCAAAAATTCGACTTTTGCCATTTCAAGCCTAAATGAGCTACAGACCTCCAAATCACAATCCGGACATGCTCCTAAGCCCAAAATCACCCAACGAAGCTAACGGAATCGAAGGAAATCCATTTCACGATCGTCTTCACATAGTTCCAACTACAACCCAAATCTTAAGGCTTGAGCCTCTATGTAGGGACTAAGTGTCCCAAAACACTCCAAAACCCAAAATGAACCCTCCCGGCAAGTCACAACAGCAGAAATAGATATAGAGGAAGCAGTTAATAGGGGATTGGGGTGAAAAGATGAGGGTAACATCTGCGCATATCCTGCTCGGTCTCCCAAATCGCCTCCTCGGTTGGCTGACCCTGCCACTGAACCTTTACTGATGCAATATTCTTTAACCTCAACTTTCGAACCTGTTTGTCCAAAATAGCCACTGGCTCCTAAACATAGGATAGATCTTTGTCCAACTAGACTGAGTTAAAATCCAACATATGAGATGGATCGTCGTGATACTTCCGGAGCATTAAAACATGAAATACCGGCTGAACTCCTACTAGGCTGAGAGGTAAGGCAAGCTCATAAGCAACCTCCCCAACACAACACAACACCTCAAAAGGGCTAATAAACCTTGGGCTCATCTTGCCCTTATTTCCGAACCTCATAATGCCTTTCATAGGCGAAACCCGGAGCAAGACCCGCTCTCCAACCATGAATACAACATTGTGAACCTTTCGGTACACATAACTCTTCTGTCTGGACTAGGCTGTGCGAAGTCTATCCTGAATCCCCTTAACCTTTTCCAAGGCACCCTGAACTAAGTCTGCACCTAATAATCTAGCCTCGCCCGGATCGAACCAACCCATTAGGGACCGACACCGCCTACCATACAGAGCCTCATATGGTGCCATCTGAATGTTGGACTGATAACTGTTGTTGTAGGCAAACTCCATAAGTGGCAAGAACGGATCCCAAGAACCTCCAAACTCCATCACACACGCACAGAGCATGTTGATACCCAATTTTCCCTCATATATTTTAAAATGTGCATACACACTTTCAAAATATTGTAAATGCATTTACAAACATGCACAAGTGTTTCTACAATTTGTTTGTAATTTTTAAAGGCTCTAAATCAATTTATTTCTGCATTTTAATTATATAAATATTCAATAATTACCCCTCATATTACTTTACAATGATTTAGTCATCTAAATTCAGCATTTATGCTCATATGAGTGTTCAAATATTCTTAATTGCATTTTTACAATTACATTTGCATTTTTAAAACTAAAATTGCATATTTTGCAAAAATAGCCCCTACATATGCATAACTACATTATCTATACAGAAAATGACTTTTTATATTTTTTATAATGTTAAGTAATTATTTTAAATCATCTTCATGCATAAATATTATTTTTATCATTTAATTAGCTATTTTTATAAATTATTTTATTAATTAATTAGGTATTTAACAAATAGCCCCTTAATTATATTAAAATTCGGACCTCCCCCTCCCAGTCCAATTCAAATCAAACCTAATCTAATTAAATCATACCCAACCCAAATCTCATCTGATCGTGGTCGTTGATCTTTGAGATCAATGGTCCACATTCATTCTTTCCATTTTTAACTCAAATAACCCTCCTAACCCTATTCATTTGTTACAACCAGCCGCCCTTAGATCCCCTTCTTCTTCGATTCTCCCTGAAACTAACCCTAACCCTAGCTCGGTCACCTAAATTCTACCCCAAACCCTTCGATTATTACTCGTTCCATGGGATTCCCTGGTGATTTGAGGCCCCTACCGGCCTCTTTCCTCTTCTGGTTGTTCAATTTTGTGGTTTTATAAAGGGATCTCGAAGATATCCAACCTAGATTTTGTTCGAAACCGTTTAAGAATCCACCTATGGCCATCTCCATTTGTGAGTACAGTTATCTTGTATTTATGGTTCGAATCTCTGGTTCCAAACCAGATTTTCTTTTATCCCTGTCACTTTCTCAAAACCCTCATCTCTTACACTTTGAACCTATTCAGATCCTTGTAGATCTGAAATGTTTTCAAGTTTATACGGAAGTTTTCTTTAAAAAATTTCATGTTCTTCTTATCATCGACTGATTTTAATGTTCCTCCAAATTAGGGTTTTGATTCTTCATTATTTGTTGTATATTTAAAGTGGTTTCGAGTTTCTATAGCATTTTTCTTTAAACGTTTTCTACTTTCCTTACGGTTAATCGATCTTAATGTTTCTCTAAAACTAGGGTTCTACTTCTTCTTGTTTCTGCAAAACTTTTCCAAAGTTTCTAAGTGTTTGAATCGGATTATCTTTACTAGTTCTACCGACTCTTTTATGCCTATGTTCTAGTCCTTTGTTTATTCATTTGTCTCACTGTCTGCTTCAACTTTTCCCGTTATTGTTTATATCTATCAATCAAAATAGATTGACTGATTTTACCTAGGATTCGAATTATATTTTTCCTGTTAAAATTAGTACTTCCATATGATTTTACCTATTTTCCTCATTTATGACTTTTAATTGGTACCACTTGCCTTATTTATATTAATTAATCCAATATATGGTCTTTAAACTTATTGCTTACCTTATTTAACTTCAATCATGTCTGCTAATAGATTTCATATGAGATTCTTCCTAATTTAAGTGATATTTCCCGGATTCTGTCTTATTAATTGATTAGGTTTAGCTCTAACTGACTGGTTAATTGATTTGCATACTTTATTTATGTGCCATTAATTTTTCTTGCGTTATTTGTTTACTCTGCTCAATGCTATATAAGTTTCACCCCTTTTCTTTAACACACACACGAACACAGTTCAAAAACACATAGACACACACAAAAGCTTTGCTCTCAAAACCTCCCTGCTACTTGTATTCATTGTATTGCCTAGCCGCCTAAAAGCCAAGGCTAGACCACTGAGTTCTGTACATCTCTCATCTTCTGTTTATCATCTGTAACTGGTATGCCTCCACTTTACTATCATTTGAACCTCTCTATGATTTAACTTGTGTGCTTCGTGTTCTCAGCATATCTACTTTCATGTTACTAAATCAGTATGATCTTTGTTATCAGCCTGTCTATTCTTAACTAGATCTATGTGTTTCATGCTAATACTCTTAATCAGCATGCCTGCTTCTATTAACTAGACCTATGTGTCTCCATGCTTTCAACATATCTACATGTTTGCCTCTATGCCATTAGATCTATCTTTACTTGCCCTGTTCTAAGTTCTCATCCTTAACAAACTCCTAATTAAGTCATGGTCTCTATGCCCTCAACTCTGCTTGTTTTCTGTGTGATTGTTTTATCCTAGCATGTTGTCCTATGATTAATACATGCCTATAGATTAACCTAGTAATAGTCAAGGGATAAATACCATGAGAAACCTTGTTAAACTAATTGATCCTATCTGTTGTTAATTGATGGAGTTCAGGGCTAAGCTCATTCTATTAAATCTGGGCAATATGGGCCTTTGCTTTGTGACTATGTTTCTGCTGAGACCCCTTTGTTTCAGAATGCTTCTGACTGTTTTTTACTCCTGAACTGTTTTCACTCCTGAACTATTTTACTTCTGGAAAACTATCTAAACTTTCAAGCACTACCTTCCACTCCTACTCTTAGAATATCTAGGATCTTGCCCCTCCAGTGTGAGCACTGCTTAGGAGTCCATGAGACTCCTCTGAACTCTGACACACTAGGGTTGGTTCTTCCACTACACCCAAAGACTATTTCTCTTTAAAGAGAGTCTGGGTGTGAGAATTGCCCGGGGTCCTTGAGGCCCTTGGGAACTTTGACGCACCAGAATACTCTCTTGGATACTATGAGTTGTTGGGATACTGCATATTTGGTTGAAGGCTTGGTTTCCCAGGTTTACTGTTTGGGCATGTTCATGCTCCCTATAGCTTTAGCAGTTTCACTTCTGTGATTCATTATTTATGCTTGGTTTGTAATAATAATATACTTGTAAACCAGATATTGGGGATATTAGTAAAACTGGGAGGGGTTCTTATATATATTTTGTTGGGAAAGGGTAGATACCATGCCTATAGGATTTGAAATCAGTCATGCTTCTAGATACCATGCCTATATGTTACTGCGATGTTTGTTTACTTATGTGCATCTAGATACCATGCCTATAGAGTTTAAATCAGATCCTGCATTTAGAAACCATGTCTATAGGTTGATGCGATGTTTGTATACTTATGTGTATTTGGAAACCTTGCCTATAAGTTTAAAATTAGTTCTTGCATTTAGAAACCATGTCTATAGGTTGTTGCGATATTTGTTTACTAATGTGCATTTATATACCCGGCCTATAATTTTAAAATCAATCCTGTATTCTAGATATCATGCAAAGGAGGTTTAAAATCAGTTTTTGCATGCAAATAAGGTTCAAATCAACTTCTGCGTTTAGATACCATGTCTACAAGGGTTTAACACCAATTTCTGCAGCTAGATACCATGTCTATAAGATAAAATCATTTTCTACACCTAGACAACATGCCTATAGGAGCTAATGAACTAAACTGCCTGTTTAAAATTGTTTACTGGTTTATCGCAGTTCTGATTAACGATTAGATATCATGTTCATAGGACATCTTTGATCCACGCCTAGGCAAGCTTGTAGGGTGATTAAAATCTAGAAAATATAAAACTATGCTTTGTTTGTGTAGTGCCCATATTCAGCTATTCCTAAAATCAGTAGGTAACTGATTAAGTACCTTATGCCTCATTTTAATAAAACACTGCATATGTTCTACTTTGTGCTTGCCTAGATATCCTGCTATAGGACTTTCTTAAAGAGTATCTAAGATACTGTTGTTTGAGACGTGCAATTGCCTGCTTGTTTGTGGAGGTAAATGTGAGCCTTTAACTGTTCCTTTATCTGTCATGTCTTATTTGTTTTGCTTGTCGCTTAGATTTTCTCCTTTAAGTGTTGTAGGAGAGTCTAGACCCACCTTAATTAGAAGTCCTAAACACCTCCAGGACCATAAGTAAAGGGACGGGTAGTGCACTCATAGGATATGTACTTGATGTTGCTAGAATGTTTTAGGTAATAACTGAGGGGAGGGTAATTGGGTAGTAAAGGATATGATGACTTGTGTGCTAATGTAATGTGTAGCACCCAAACTTGGGGACGATTACCAAGCATTACACATAAGTGATCCTATAGGCTAAAAAACTCAGAACCTCTTTTACCCCTTGTTTTTTTTAACAAAGCATCTGTTTGTCTAATTTACTTTGTTTGCCTAAGACTAATTCAACTAATTTGAGTTCGGCCAGGACCCACCGTTGTGGACCTCGAGGGTGCCTAACACCTTCCCCTCAAGGTTATTTTGAGCCCTTACCCAATCTCTGGTAATGCAAACCGATTTTATGAGTTACTTGCTTTAGATGCCCTAACGCACCTTAAATCCGTTAGGTGGCGACTCTTAAAAATTCAAATACCCAATTCCCAAATGGAAATAAGTTGTTCCTAATGAATGTCGAAACCTAGACTCTGCGAGGAAAAAGGGGGGGCGCGACAGAGCATATCCTCAAAAATCTGAATAGTGCGCTCGGACTGTCCATCCGTTTGAGGGTGAAATGTTGTGCTCAACT
The DNA here is from genome assembly GCF_000393655.2 of Nicotiana sylvestris. Lineage (NCBI taxonomy): Eukaryota > Viridiplantae > Streptophyta > Magnoliopsida > Solanales > Solanaceae > Nicotiana > Nicotiana sylvestris. The sequence continues at coordinate 116,954,074 of NC_091059.1, forward strand.
ACTCGAGTACCCAACTCATGTTGTACAGCTCTCTAGAACCATGATGTAAACTGCGTGCCCCGGTCAGAGGTGATAGATTTCGGCATGCCATGAAGTCTAACAATCTCCTAGATGTAAACTCAAGCCAGTTGGTTGGAAGAATAGGTAGTCATCACAGGAAGGAAGTGAGCTGACTTGGTCAGTCTATCCACAATCACCAAAACTGTATCAAACTTCAGCTAAGTCTGTAGGAGTCCAACAACGAAGTCCATAGTGATCCGCTCCCATTTTCACTCCGGAATCTCTAACTTCTGAAGCAATCCACCCAGCCGCTGATGCTCATACTTCACTTGCTGGCAATTTAGGCACCGAGCAACATACTCCACTATATCTTTCTTTATCCTCCTCCACCAGTAATGCTACCTCAAGTCTTGATACATCTTCGTGGCACCCGGATGAATAGAGTACTGGGATCTATGAGCCTCCTGAAGAATCAATTCACGCAACCCATCTACATTAGGCATACATAGTCTGCCATGCGTCCTCAATGCACCATCATCCCCAATAGTGACCTGCTTAGCATCACTATGCTAGACTGTGTCCCTAAGGACAAGTAGATGGGGGTCATCATACTAACACTCCCTGATACGATAATAAAGAGAAGATCGAGAAACTACGCAAGCCAATACTCGACTAGGCTCAAAAATATCCAATCTCACAAACTGGCTAGCTAAGGCCTGAACATCCAATGCCATGGGCCTCTCTGTTGCTGGTAGATAAGTTAAACTACCCAAACTCTCTGCCTGGTGACTCAAAGCATCGGCCGCCATGATCGGGTCCAACCCTATACCACTACAGAGTGGAAAGAGCGGTTGATGCAATTTTTACTAGAGAAGGTCGGGATCAAATCTACAGGGAGCTAATACAATGTTTGGTGTTGGATTCCTATCTAATCTAGCAGTATGTAGTGCTCTTGATTACACTTCCAATTATTTTTGTTTGTTGTTACTTCTAATTTTATACTAATTATGTGGGAAATTAAGCTAAGTATATATGTTTGTAGGGTTTTCTAAATGGGTAAAGAGACACTAAGGAAGTGACTTACTCCTAGGTGAGTATCTAACAGGATCTAGAACTTAGGGAAATAATATTATAGTTGGGATCATGCTGTAGCCTAATGCACGAAGCTACTCACTCTACACTTCTCGGTAGTAAGAGTGACTTTGCCCTAATTGGCTTTCTCAAGCCCAATTGGGTGTTCAACTTGTGCAAGCAATGTTGGCTCAAGTCGGGTATTACTATCTCTAGGTTTAACCCTTTAATTTGGGCTATCAATCTCTTGAATATGCCCCAATTCTTTGTTTGCCTGAAATTCCTAGACTTAGTCTCTCTTTCTCAAGAAGAGACTAAGTCAAAAAGGCATAAATTAGTATTTGCAACGACTAATTCAACATAGAAAGCATAAATCAGGCCAAATAATAATCATTCATAAACATCTAAGCCCTAAAATAAAAGACCCATTAAATACCCACACTAGGGTTGAGCCACAACCCTAGCTAATGGGTTTAGCTACTCTTTATTGAAAAAGAAATCATAGATTGAGATGAATAATAATCCATAAATTGTAATTACAAGAGAAGAAACTAAGTTTAATTGCTAAACTAGCTACAAAATTACTCAAAATAGTCAAATACGGTGTTTCACGTGCTCACCTAATGTAAGATAACCTAAAATTTTGAAAAGAAAGTATTTATACACAGCTAAATTTTTCGGACAAAAATGCCCCTGACAGAGGTACCACTGAAAGCGGAAAATGGACCGCTGTAGCGGTGAGGCTACCGCGGCCGCGGTAAATCAACTGCGGACCGCGATCTTCAGCTTTTGCTCAAACTCCAGGCTCTCTGAACTTCTTCTTCGCGGACCGCGATAAACTGACCGTTGTCGCGGTGGAGGCATCGCGGTCACATAAAATCACCGCGGACCGCGGTAGCTTGATTTCCAAAAATTCCAACTCTCTGAATCCTTGCCACCGTGGACCGTGACAAAAGGATCGCGATCGCGGTGAGTCTTCTGCGGCCACTGTAGATTTTCCGATGTAGCGCTGCTTTGACTTAGCTTTGACCTTGTGCAGGTTTCACTCCTTTTTGAGCTGGTTATGACATCTTTGTCTCCTTTTGACCAAACACTGCAAACAAGCACAACAAGTTAGCATTTTGGGAATACTTGTACACATTTTAGTCCAAAACTCAAGCAAAAAAATCATAAACTAGACGAGAATACCTAGTTATCAACTCCCCCAAACTTAAGTTTTTGTTTGTCCTCGAGCAAACAAAGTAATTCCTACCTCCTCAAGATAAAAGAAAGGAAAATTCAGTTGTTCTAAAGTAACATCGTCAAGAATCAATTGGGACTAACAATTACCCTCTACTCAAATGCATTATCAACAATACACAACCTTTTAGTACCATGGATATAGTGCGACACAAAAGCATTAAGAGTTGACTCAACTCATCAAGGAAACTCTTTCTGTTACATTGGTCACTATGGAACCCAAACTCATACTTCTCAACTCTCCATAAGCAAACCTCACTTTTAGATTGTAGCACTCAGAACGAGGATTGTAGAAAACACACTCATCTCTCTCAAAGGAAGGTCACAAGTCCGGCTTTATGTACCATAAGCTTGCCCCTTATGTGAGTCACCACTAATGCAAGCTAACTCAACTAAAGATCATATAGGGCTTTTGTGGGAATGTAACGAAGGCTTTTGGTTTAGGGTAGGATATATTGGTCTAAGAAGGTTTCATCTTCCCTAAGCACTTCATTTGCTTCATTTTGGCACATGTTTTCTTGACTCTTTGAGTCATTTACTTCTTCTTTAGGGGCTAGAGAGACACACTATCAATCTTTCTTGTTCATTTCAATTCTTTTTCTCCTTTCTAATCTTTCCATGCCTTTCATCTTTTGCTTTCATTGAATCCCTTCATTTCTTCTACATTGTTCATTTTCTTTTTTGAATTTTTGGCTTTTCTTTCTTTTTCTTTTTCTTTGCCTTTTCTTTCTTTTTCTTTTTCTTTGCCTTTTCTTTTCTTCATTTTGTACCTTTTATCACTTTTGCATTACTCGTCTCTCCCCTCAAACTTATGCTTTTGCCTTGTACTAAGGAAAGATAGGGTGCTAAGCGAGGATCATTTTAGAACGGATAAAGGTTTGTATCATGGTTATTGAAAGAATAAGGGCTAAGGCTCAATAGGGTTGACTAGGGATATCATCATTGGTAGGCTATGTATGTTTTTAAGTATCAATTGGGATCAAGGAGAGCCTATAAACACTTCTCAAGCCGAGTTATACTTAGTATTTCACCTAGACAAACATTCAGGGCAAGTTCTAGACTCACTGGCACGGGACTTGGACTTGCAAATCAATACCTGACCACACAAGCTATAGGATTGCTAAAGAAACAGAGTTGGGGGCCCACAACAACCTTAGCTAAGATTTTAGGAGCACAAATGGTTCTGAAAAACCACTCGATGATTGTTTAGCCAACACAAGAGTCTCAAGGTCACAACTATCACCATCATATACAAAACAATTTGTTTTTAACCATAAGGTCAAAGGTAAATGTGTTAGGCCCAAGTGAAGCTTTGCCTGAGGCACCATTGCTTACTAACCACTATTTACACAAAAACAAAAAGAAAAATAGACTCAAACCTTTAAGAAGGTTGTCATGCCATCCATCATCGAGAAGAGTCACCCGGTTCACACAAATTCCACTTTGGAAAGAACCGTGGCATTAAGAAAATCAAAGGCTTATTGATCATTGAAACATGAAAAATAAGAAGCTACAAACCGAAAAAGAAGCTATTAAATGAAGTAAAAAGATATACTATTAAGGAAATTACAAAATTAGGTATAAAGTAAAATGCAGAAAGTAAACTGAATATGTACAAAAGGGGTGTTTAGATGAATATGCATAAGAAGAGATGAATATACATATGAGAGTAAATTTATATATAGACCAAACTAGAACAATAACAAAAAGTAAAATAAAAGGTAGAGTTATATACATACCAAAAATGAAAATAAGCATAAAGAAAGAAAATATTGTCATAATTACAGTCCAACTATCAAATCAAAAATCAAAGTAGGGTCACCCCCTCAAATGAAAGCTAGCATTGTCCTCAATTCTAACTAACCAAAAATAAGCTCAAAAAGAAAGATAGACAGTGAAGAAAAACTCCATATGTATCCTCCGTCTGCATGGGGTCCTGTGGTAGCACGTGACCTATGGCTGGGCACCTAGATCAGCTGTCCCGGGAGCATGTGGCTGGTCAGAAGCAGCACCCTCCATCTTGGCGAACTCCATCCTCCTCCTCATTGGATCTCTCTCAAGCTCTTGCTCCGAAACCTGCTCTGTCTCGGCTGTTGGAGGCTGATCATGCAATAGCAACTCCAAAGGCAAATGATCAGCTGCCTTCATCTTCTCTACTTCTCCCCTCAACTCCTTGACCGACTCCTTCGAGACCCGCGTCTTCTTCAGCTTCTTTGTGTATTTGCTCAGCTCCTTTAGTGTTTTCCCTTATTTATCAAGAGCATCCATTATCAGCTTTTGGTTATCAAGGAGCTTCTTCTAGTTGTCCAAAATCTCCTTGAGAGTCTCCTCTATCAAAGCTGGCACATGTGGCTACAGGGGAACTGACTGTGCTACCACTGAACTAGAAAGTACAGACAGCTTAGAAGTTGTTGCATGCATCCAATTATTGATACTGGAGAGTGATTGGCTTAATCTTTGGGCAGTCAATGGGTATGTTGAGGAGGATGGGATATCTGGAAGGGTAGAAGTAGATAGTCCGGAGGCAGGCTCTGGTATGGCAGTGGGAGGCTGAGAAGAAGTGACTACTACTAGCTCTTCAGACTGGCCAGTAAAAGTAGTGGCTTTGCCTTTAGGATCTTTGGCTTTGGGGTTGTCATCAGCCTTGAGGCTGTACCATGAAAATGGCATCTTGTGTTTCACCTTCACGTCAAAGTTACTTTTCTCCACATCCTGGTCTGCCAAATATATTGTAAGGAAATACAGTAAGGGGTATGATCTATCACCCTCATTGACCACCCTAGTGATCACCCTAGACATGATATTCTCGACATTGATCGGGAACCCCGCCATAATAGTCGCCACCAATATCGCCCGGGAGACCGGCATGGAGCTTTTATAGGTAGTGGGGTCCAGCCTGCTGCATACAAAAGTCTCCCACCCCTTCGCCTCAAAGTTTAAGGTTTTCCTCAAGATTGCAACTCCTGATGTCAACCATGCTGGGGTGGTGCCCGGGAGAGCCAAATATGATGGCAACCATGGACGGGTTGCCTCATCAAGTGCCAACTTTTCCAAGTACAATGATTCATCTTCCTTATTAAAGTCCAGGTACTCATTTATTGTATTCCCATCAAACTTCACTTTCAAGTTCCACACTTTACTCACTTTGGTAACCTTCTTGATGTGGGAAGCATTGGCATAAAACTCTTTGAATAGGTGTTGGTTTTCCTCTTACACCCTGCTGGTGAAGTAATCCCACCCCAATCGTTCATTGAATTGTTGTTTCACGTTGGGGTTGTGCGGTAGGAGATCCCTATCTATGAACTGGCACTCAATAATAAGCTACCTTAGAGGCCACCATTCCCGGAACTTGTGATAAGCTAGCTCACTAACAAACCGCTTTTGCCACATCTCGAGGTTTCTAGCTCTTTCCACACCCCCGATTTGGGGCACACCCCTTCCCTCTTCATCCTGTACCCTGGCATCTACATCCTGTCCAGGTGACGAAGGTGTATGGGAGGTTGAAGCTGAACTATCACTGCTCTCAGCTGAGTCTTCAGACGACTCAGAAGAAATCTGAACTGAAGCATGATCAGTAGGTGAGTTTGGAGGTGTGGGTAAATCTCTCAAACGATGCCTCTCCGGGAAGTCAGGTACATACTCCAGCACTGAATCAGACTCAGATGCCTCCCGGGAGGACAAGTACTCACTTCCCTCAGAATGGGAAGCAGCTCTATCTGCAGCTTTGATGAGTTTTCTGGTTTCCCCAATTGCTTTCCGAACTGCTGGGATCAATTTGATCATGCCTCATCCCCTACCCCGGGAAGACTTTGCTATACCTTTTTGTTTGTCACCACCTCCTCTAGATTTAATCATTGTCTGCAAGTATATCAGGTGAACTTGTTAGTGCAAAGACTAGAAGCAGTAGTGCAGAAAAATAGTTGACAGTGCAAAACAAGGCCGCACTGCAGACCGCAAAAAATCAACCACAGATCGCAGAGAGGTGGGACTCAGACTACCGCTCTCTGATTCAATAGCACCGCGGATCGCAAAAAATTGAGCGGGGCCACGGTAAGTGCACCGCGGACCACAAAAAATGCCACCGCTGACCGCGGTTATCAAGACTTAAAAATCCCTCAAAAGATAGGTGACCGCAGAAAAACAACCGCGGACCTCAAAGGTCAAATTTGGGCTCGGCACCTAGGGTTTCCAATTTTTTGTGTATTTTAGCATTAATCAACACATTATCAACCCACTAGGTAGTTAATCACCAATTTTGACTAATTAAAACCTAATCTAATTAACATTATGGAACCCTAAGTTAAAATTGAAAGAAAAAAGGAAGAATAAGTAATAACTATCAAATTAAAAGAAAATAAAAATAAAAACAAAATTAAAGACTAAGGATAGATTTGAATTAACAGAAGTGAGATGCAATACAGATGAAGTTCAGTTCTTGTGTTGTGCAAATTAGGGCATGAGTGAATAGTAATTTATGTCGATTAAGAGTGCAAAGAGCAAAAAGTGTAAAAGGGGGCCCTAAGGTCCTATTTATATAAAATCCCTGGGACCTACTTATTCTTACCTACCGTGGCCGCGGTAAATGCACTGCGGACCGCGGTTGTGAAACTCATAAGGTTTGTTGCTTTGAGACCACCGCGGACCGCAAATAATATTTCGCGACAGCGGTAAGCCACCGCTGACCGCGAAAAATGCATCGCGGCAACGGTTGAAACTTCAGAAAGCCTCCACTTTTGACCTTTTAGCACCGCTGACTGCAATCAAATTCCACCCCCACGATAAGGCCACCGCGGACCGCAAAAAATGAAGCGCGGTCGCGGTCCAAACTTCAGAGAGTGACACATTTTTCTAGCTTAGTCCTGCACTGCATCAAACATCCCTATACATATCTCAGAACTAGTTAGTACAAAAGAAAATCCTATACTAAGAAGAAAATCAAAGAAAAACAAAAAGAAAAACACATGGGTTGCCTCCCAAGAAGCGCCTGATTTAATGTCGCGGCACGACGCTGGTTATCATCAATCACTTAAGATGGATCAGTGCCACCACGTGGCTGTCATCAAACTTGCCAAGATAGTGCTTGACTCTGTGCCTATTAACTCTGAATATCTCACCATTTTAGTTTTTAAAATCAAGAGCACCAAACGAAGTCACAAGCACCACCTCAAACGGTCCACTCCATTTTAATTTAAGCTTACCCGGAAACAGTTGTAACCGGGAATTGAACAAGAGAACCAAATCACCCACTTTGAACTCCTTGCCACGTGCATACTTGTCATGAAGTTACTTCATCTTATCCTTACACAAGGACAAGCTGGAGTAGTCAAGAAACCGAAACTCATCAAGCTCATTAAGCTTCTCCACCCGAAGATTTGACGCCACATCCCATTCAAGATTTAACTTCCTCAAAGCCCACATGGCCTTGTGCTCTAACTCGACCGGTAGATGGCAAGCTTTTCCAAACACCAACCAGTACGGAGACATACCAAGCGGAGTCTTGTAAGCAGTCCTATAAGCCCAAAGAGCATCAACCAATTTCTTTGACCAATCGGTCCTATCTGCATTGACCGTCTTTGACAATATACTCTTGATCTCCTGGTTGGAGACTTCAACTTTCCCATTAGATTGAGGATGGTAAGGGGTAAAAACCTTGTGATTGACACCATACTTTGCAAGCAAAGTGTCAAATGCCTTATTGCAAAAATGAGACCCTTCATCACTAATGATTGCTCTAAGAGTGCCAAACCGAGTAAAGATACTCTTCTTGAGAAAGGCCACAACACTCCGGGCCTCGTTGTTGGGTAAACCCACGACCTCAACCCACTTTGAAACATAATCAACGGCCACAAGAATATACGTGTTGTCACAAGAGCTTACAAACGGACCCATGAAATCAATGCCCCACACATCAAATATGTCAACCTCGAGAATAGTGGTGAGAGGCATCTCATCCTTCTTTGAAATTTCACTCGCTCTTTGACATTCATCACATTTCTTCACTAGTTCACTTGCATCCTTGTACAATGTGGGACAATAAAAACCACAACTCAACACCTTTGAAGTTGTCCTCGCCCCACCATGATGACCACCGTAGGGAAAGGAATGACAAGCATCTGAAATACTTAATTGCTCCTCTTCCGGAACACATCTCTAGATCACACCATCATTACAGATTTTAAACAAGTATAACTCATCCCAGTAGTAGTCCAAGCTATCTTGTTTAAGCTTCTACCTTTGGTTAGAAGAGAGTTCATACGGAACAATACTGGTTACAAGGAAATTGGCAAAATCCGCAAACCAAGGCATATTATTCACAGACACAAAAAGGAGTTGCTCATCGGGAAATGAATCATTAATCTCGAGGCCATCACAGGGCCTCCCCTCCTCCTCCAAGCGGGACAAGTGGTCTGCCACTTGGTTTTCACACCCTTTCCGGTCCACAATTTCCAAATCAAACTCTTAAGGCAATAATACCTATCTCATCAACCAAGCTTTGGAATCCTTTTTCGTCATCAAGTAGTGAAGTGCGGCATGGTCGGTATGAACTATCACCTTGGCACCCATGAGATAAGGCCTAAACTTCTCCATTGCGAACACAATAGCCAACAACTCTTTTTCTGTCACCATGTAATTCACTTTAGCATCATTCATTGTTTTGCTTGCATAATACACCGGGTGAAACATCTTATTCACTCTTTGACCCAAAACCGCTCTTACCACAACATCGCTTGCGTCACACATGAGCTCAAAAGGTAAGCTCCAATTGGGTGCGGTAATAATGGGAATGGTTGTCAATTTGTACTTGAGGAGTTCAAAAGCTTTCATACATTCTTCATTGAGCACGAACTTGGCATATTTTTCCAATAACTTGCACAAGGGATTCACTACCTTAAAAAAGTCTTTGATGATTCTTCGGTAAAACCCTGCATGCCCAAGGAAACCTCTAACCCCCTTGACTGAGGTAGGAGGTGGAAGCTTTGAGATCACTTCAATTTTAGCCTTGTCCACCTCTATGCCTTGCTTTGAGATCTTACACCACTGGAATGTAGATGGTGCATTACACAACCCAAAAGGCATCCTAGAAAAGGCAAAGGTACCATACGGACACGTGAAGGTGGTTTTCTCCTAACCTTCCAGGGATCAAAATCTGGTTGTACCCAGAGTATCCATCTAAGAAACAGTAGAAGGCACGCCCAGTAAGTCTATCTACATCTAGTTAAGAAAAGGCAATGGAATGTGATCCTTGCTGGTCACTTTATTCAGCTTGCGGTAGTCCATGCGCACCCTCCATCCGGTGATAGTCTTGGTGGGAATTAACTTATTTTGCGCATTGGTAACCACAGTCATACCACCCTTCTTTAGCACACATTGCACCGGCGAAGTCTAAGAACTATCTGAGATGGGGTACACAACCCCTGCATCCAACCACTTGATCACCTCCTTTTTCACAACTTCTTGCATAGTCTCATTCAACCTCCGCTAATGATCCATGGAGGGCTTGGAATCTTCCTCAAGAATAATCTTATGCATGCAAAAGGTGGGCTTTATCCCCCGAATATCAGCTAAAGTCCATCCAATTGCCTTCTTCCATTTTTGGAGCACCGCCAATGTGGCATCTACCTGCATGTTAGTAAGACAAGAGGAAAGAATAACTGGCAAAGTTGAACTAGGGCCTAAGAATTCATACCTGAGGTGTAGAGGCAACGGCTTCAACTCCAATACGGGAGGTTCCTCGATTGAGGGCTTTGTTGGTGGAGTCTTCCTATTCTCAAGATCCAAAGAGAGCTTCCGAGGCTCATAAAAGTAAGAGCCCATTCCATGTAAAGCATTGACACACTCCACCCGGCCTTCATCCTTATTTACATCAAGATTCAACAATACCGCTTCTAGAGGGTCCTCAACATTGATCATTGAACTAGTATCATCAACTATCACTGCCATGACAATATCCACAAAAGAGCACACTTCAGTATTGTTGGGTTGCTTCATTGACTTACACACATGAAAGACCACTTTTTCATCACCCACCCGAAAGGTGAGTTCCCCTACTTCCACATCAACTAAGGCCTTCCCAGTTGCAAGGAAAAGTCTTCCCAATATGATTAGAACCTCATAATCAATCTCACAGTCCAAGATCACAAAATCAGCGGGCAAAATAAACTTGTCCACCCGAACAAGAACATCATCTACAATACCAAGCGGCCTCTTCATAATTCTATCCTCCATTTGCAACCGCATTGAAGTATCCCTAGGTTTCCCAATACCTAATGTTTTGAACACGGAGTAAGGCATAAAATTGATACTTGCACCCAAATCGCACAATGCCTTTGCAAAATTAGCGCTCCCAATAGTACATGGGATGGTGAAAGCATCGGGATCTCAAGCTTTGAAGCCATCAAGTGCATAATTGCACTTACTTGGTAAGTCATTTTGATGGTCTCACAATCCATGGATCTATTTTTAGTCACCAAGTCTTTCATGAACTTGGCGTAACCCGTATTTGCTCAAGAGCTTCCACCAAAGGAACATTGATTGATAAGCTCTTCATCATGTTAATAAATTTTCTAAATTGGTTCTCATTCTTTTGCTTTGCAAGACTTTGAGGGTAAGGTGGAGGAAGCCTTGGCAAAGGAGCCTTAACCTTGGGTACTGTTGTTTCCGGTATTTCTATTACGTGTTCCCTAGACGGGTTCACGTCATCTTGGGTTTCCACCTCATCATCATAAACATCAATCCTCACTTCCTCATTCACATTCTCTTCTCTCACTTGCTCATCAACTAAAGGAACATCATCATCTCGCACTTGAATCTCATTATTCACAATTTCCTTTTGCTTGGAGGTATTCATATCACCACCTCGACCACTTATAGTAATCACCGCCATTACATGCCCAGTGTTGTTCCCACCCTTCGGGTTTACTACCGTATCACTAGGTAGAGCCCCTTTAGGGAGAGTATTCAAAGACTATGAAATCTAGCCAAGTTGAACCTCCAAATTTCGGATTGAAGTATTGTGGGATGCCAACTGGGCATCGGAGTCGATGTTCTTCTTCATCATTTGTTAAAATATCATCTCAATCCTTCCCATCTTATTGTTTGACGAGCTAGGCCCTTGGGACATAAATGGAGGTGGGTTGTTTGGTTGTTGATACATCGGAGGCCTTTGAAAGCCTTGTCCCCAATTCCCTTGATTGCCATTGATCCAACCCCCTTGGTTGTTGTTTCCTCCCCAATTGTTGTTGTTGCCACTCCAGTTACCCTGATTGTTCTGGTTGCCCCAATTTTGATTATTGTTCCCCCAGTTGTTATTGCCTTGTTGGTTTTTATTCCCCCAATTTCCTTGGGATCTCTATTGTTGTTGTTGGTTAGGAGCATTGCCCCTTTATCCTTGATAATTGTTTACATATTGCACTTCTTCATTTTTCTCATCATAGCCCTCATCTTGATTGAAACCACCACTAACTTGGTCATATTGATCCGGACTACCTTGACCTTGTTGACCTCTTTGTCGCCTCTTGTTGACCAACATGTTGACACCTTCCATAGCATTTACTTGTCTAGGAGCTTGAACTTGTTGCAATTGAGCTTTCGTTAACTAGTTCATTGTGGTAGTCAACTTTGCTATTGCATGGCTATGATCATGGAGCTCTTTGTGCAAGTGGATGATAGTGGGGTCACCTTGTGGCACGTTGGCTCGACTTTTCCAAGTTGAGGAAGTATCTTCCATCTCATCCAATATCTCACACGCTTGATCATAAGGTGTGTTCATAAAATTTTCCCCTACTAACTAGTTCACTACACACTGATTGGTCATGTTAATGCCAAGGTAGAATATCTGCTAAATCATTGCTTTGGTCATGTCATTGTTCGGACATTCTTTTACCATTGTCCGATATCTCTCTCAGATCTCATGAAGTGGTTCATTAGGTTCCTGTTTGAAGGCGAAAATCTCATCTCTCAAAGTCGTCATATGCCCCAATGAGAAAAACATTGCTATAAACTTGTCCTCCAACTCATCCCAAGTAGTGATGGAATGGTTGGGAAGCCTTTTAAGCTAGTCCAAAGCTTTCCCTATAAGTGAAAAGGGGAAGAATCTCAACCGAAGTGCATCCTCTGACACATTTGTTTGCTTGCTTCCCCAACAAGTATCCACGAAGCCTTTAAGATGTTTGTAAGCATTGTGATGGGGAGCACCTATGAAATACCCTCGCTGCTCCAACAAAGTCAACATCACATTTGTAATTTAGAAATTGCTCGTCCAGATCTGGGGTGGGACAATTACACCAGCATATCCTTGGTTTGGAAGCACCCGAGGAGCCACTTTTGGAGGTGGTGGGGGAAGGTCTAGAAAATTATCATTTGACTGGAGGCCTCTCCTTTGAGCTTGCGGCAATATAGGCACCTCATCATCAATATTGTATTCTACCTCCTCCACCGGAATAGCATTTCCAAGAGGGTCATTGATATTGGTCGCCATTTTGAATCTGAATTGGTGACACACACAAATTAGTACCATAGAAGGAAAGAAAAAGCAGAAACCAAACTATTTAGATAGATAGCCAAACCCGTTAGCTCCCTGGCAACGGTGCCAAAAAGTGATCGAGTTCAACCCTACACCACTACAGAGTGGCAAGAGCAGTCGATGCAGCTTTTACCCAAGAAGGTCGGGATCGAATCCACAGGGAGCTAATATAATGTTCGGAGTTGGATTCCTATCTAATCTAGCAGTGTGTAGTGCTCTTGATTACACTTCCAATCATTTTTGTTTGTTGTTACTTCTAATTTTATACTAATGATGTGCAAAATTACTAAGTATATATGTTTGTAGGGTTTTCTAAATGGGTTCAGAGGCACTAGAGAAGTGACTTACTCCTAGGTGAGTATCTAACGGGATCTAGAACTTAGGGCAATAATGTTATAGTTGGGATCATGCTATAATCAATGCACGAAGCTACTCACTCTATACCTCTCGGTAGTAAGAGTGACTTTGCCCTAATTGGCTTTCTCAAGCCCAATTGGGTGTTCAATATGTGCAAGCAATGTTGGCTCAAGTCGGATATTACTATCTCTAGGTTTAACCCTTTAATTGGGGCTATCAATCTCTTTAATACGCCCCAATTCCTTGTTGGCCTGAAATTCCTAGACTTAGTCTCTCTATCTTAAGAAGAGCCTAAGTCAAAAAGGCACAAATTAGTATTTGCAACCACTAATTCAACATAGAAAGCATAAATCAGGCCAAATAACAATCACCCATAAATATCTAAGCCCTAAAATAATAGACCCATTAAATACCCATAATAGGGTTGAGTCACAACCCTCGCTAATGGGTTTAGCTACTCATTATTGAAGAACAAATCATACATTGAGATGAAGAATAATTCATAAATTATAATTGCAAGAGAAGAAACTAAGTTTAATTGCTAAACTAGCTACAAAATTACTCAAAATAGTCAAATACGGTGTTTCACGTGCTCAGCTAACGTAAGATGACCTTAAAATTTGAAAAGAAAGTATTTATACACAGCTAAATTTTCCGGACAAAAATGCCCCTGACAGAGGTATCGCTAACAGTGGAAAAATGGACTGATGCAGCGGTGAGGCTACCGCAGCCGCGGTAAATCAACCGCGGACCGCGGTCTTCAGCTTTTGCTCAAACTCCAGGCTCTTTGAACTTCTTCTTCGCGGACCACAGTAAACTGACCAATGTCGCGGTGGAGGCACCGCGGTCTCATAAAATCATCGCGGACCGCGGTAGCTTGAATTCCAAAAATTCCAACTCTCTGAATCCTTGCCACCACTGACCGCGATCTCGGTGAGTCTTCTACGGCCGTGGTAGAGTTTCCGCTGTAGCGCTTCTTTGACTTGGCTTTGAACTTGTGCAGGTTTTACTCCTTTTTGAGCTGGTTATGACATCCTTGTCTCCTTTTGACCAAACACTACAAACAAGCACAACAAGTTAGCCTTTTGGGAATACTTGTACATATTTTAGTCCAAAACTCAAGCAAAAAGGAGCATAAACTAGACTACAATCCCTAGTTATCACACCACATTGGCCTTCCCCGGGTGGTACAAAATGGTGATATCATAATTCTTAAGCAGCTCTAACCACCTCCTCTGATGCAAATTAAGATCTTTTTGTTTGAACAGATGCTGCAAACTCCGGTGATCAGTGTAGATCTCACAAGGAACACCGTACAAATAGTGCCTCCAAATCTTCAAGGCGCGAACAATAGCAGCTAACTCAAGGTCGTGGACAGGATAGTTCTTCTTATGCACCTTCAGTTGTCTGGACGTGTAGGTAATCACCCTACGGTCCTGCATCAAAACCATGCCGAGGCCAACTCATGATGCATCACAATAAACTATATAAGACCCCGAGCCTGAAGAAAATACCAATACTGGGGTTGTAGTCAAAGTTGTCTTGAGCTTCTGATAGCTCTCTTCACACTCCTCTATCCATCTGAACGGAGCACCCTTCTGGGTTAGCCTGGTCATAGGTGCTTCAATAGACGAGAACCCCTCAACAAATCGATGGTAATATCCCGCCAAACCTAGGAAGCTTTGGATCTCTGTAGCTGAGGATGGTCTGGACCAACTCTGCACTACTTCCACTTTCTTCGGATCCACCTTGATCCCTTCACTCGATACTACGTGACCCAAAAATGCCACTGAATCCAACCAGAACTCACATTTTGAGAACTTTGCATATAATCTCTTCTCTCTCAATGTCTGAAGCACAGTCCTCAAGTGCTACTCATGATCTTCCCGACTCCAGGAGTATACCAGAATGTCGTCAATAAAGACAATGATGAACGAGTCAAAATAAGGCCGAAATACATTGTGCATAAAATGCATAAATGTTGCTGGGGAGTTGGTCAACCCAAATGACATGACAAGGAACTCGTAATGACCATACCGAGTCGTGAAAGCAGTCTTCGGGATATTTGGCTCCCGAATCTTCAACTGATGATAACCTGAATGCCAGTCAATCTTGAAAAACACTCAGGCACCCTATAGCTGATCAAATAGGTCACCAATACAAGGCAAAGGATACTTGTTCTTCACTGTGACTTTGTTCAACTGGAGGTAATCAATGCACATATGCATAGAACCATTTTTTTTCTTTACAAACAAGATAGGAGCAACCTAAGGTGACATACTGGTCCGAAAGAAGCCCTTATCTAGCAATTCCTGTAATTGTTCCTTCAACTCCTTCAACTCCGGAGGGGCCATACAATAAGGAGGAATAGAGATAGGCTGAGTTCCCGGCAACAAATCAATGCCAAAATCAATATCCGTGTCGAGCAGTATGCCAGGAAGATCAGCTGAAAACACATCAGGGAAATCCCTCACTGCTGGACTGAAACAACTGTAGGGGTATCAACACTGAAATCTCTCACATAGGCTAGATACGCGTCATACCCCTTCACAACCATTCGCTAAGCTTTTAAGAAATGAAATAACTCTACTGGAAGTGTAATCTAAGGTACGGGGTACCCCTCCACTCTAATCGCGGTAACCCTGGCATAGCCAGAATCACAGTCTTATCTTGACAATCAAGAATAGCTTAATGGGGAGAAAACCAATCCATGCCCAAGATAACATCAAAATATACCATGCTGAGCAATAATAAATCGGCTCTAGTCTTAAAACCACTAAGAGTAATCAAACACGACCGACACACACGGTCCATAACAAGAGAATCTCCCACAAGAGTAGACACGTAAATAGGGGAACTCAAAGAATCCCGAGATACACCCAAATACGAGGAAAAATAAGATGACACATAAGAATAATCACTACAGCAACAACACAACTCCAATATTCAATCCGTCAAACACCCGAAACTCACCCAAGGCCCTTGGGACCTTAACCAAATATACCAACAAGTCCTAAAACACCGTACAAACTTAGTCGAGCCCTCAAATCACGTCAAACAATGCTAAACACAAATCACCCTCTAATCCAAACTTAATGAACTTGAAACTCTCAAATTCGACAATCGATGCCAAAACCAACCAAACCACGTCCGATGGACCCCAAATTTTGCACACAAGTCACATTCAACACTATGGACCTACTCCAACTTCCGGAATCAGATTACAATCCTGATATCAAAAATTTCACTATCGGTCCAAAACTCCAAAAAATTGACTTTTGCCATTTCAAGCCTAAATGAGCTACGGACCTCTAAATCACAATCCGGACACACCCCTAAGTCCAAAGTCACCCAACAAAGCTAACGGAATCGAAGGAACTCCATTCCGGAGTCGTCTTCACACAGTTTCAACTATGGTCCAAATCTTAAGGCTTAAGCCTCCACTTAGGGACTAAGTGTCCCAAAACCCAAAACAAACCCTCCAAGCAAGTCACAACAGCAGAAATAGATATGGGGAAAGCAGTTAACAGGGGATCGGGGCTCTAACTCTCAAAATGATCGGCTTGGTCCTTACACATTCGCTATGGTAAGAGCCTAAATATATCCCCAGGAGAGTCATCATGCTGTCGCATCCTGTTTTCTCGTAAAAGCAGGTTTCGATGTGTGAAAATCTTATTAAATGAGTATTAAAAGAGAAGAGTTGCCACCTAATAATTTTAAGGTGCGTTAGGGCACCTACTTGCGAATAACTTTATTTGACTAGTCAACGCCACTAAAGAACGGGTAAGGGCTTAAATTACCTCAGAGAGAAGGTGTTAGACACTCTTTGATGTCCACAACTGTGGGTCCCGGCCGAACTTTAAACTATGTAGATTATGTAATTAGGCTAGGTGATCGAATAAATAAAGAGAGATTAGAAGTTGAAAAGTCTTATTATAACATATGAGAATCGGTACAAATCTTAGTATGACTACATGGATACAACTATATTGGTCTATATGTAAACAACTAAGTGTGGATATCAAGTATATAAAAGGAAAGGGGGGTCCTAAGTTTTTTAGCCTAAAGGATCACCCCGTGTAATATAAATAATACTTCACAACTCCCTTTAGGTAGGATTTGCTCATATTATTCAGCAGGCACAAACTATCATCTCATGCTACCCGATTACTATATTGAAGTTGTTTACCTAAATCATTCTAATTCAATTCTAAGTCGTACCATATGCGTGCACTACTCGTCCTGTACATATGGTCCAGGAGGCTTTGGACCTCTATTTGGATGGTTCTAAACTTACTTAGGATGCTCACAATGATTTAAACTAGGCGACATTCAAAACAGGTAGGACTGCACATAATAGCAATGAAAGGATCAAGTTACCCTCTACACATAAGCACAAAAGCACGTGATCAGTCACAGATTTTTAGATTAGGCAGTACATGGTGTTAATCGTTGAGTCCTATAGGCAGAATTTCTATGTGATTCTGATTTTTAGTATTATATAAGTAGCGTACATACATGTTAAAACAATGCGGGTCCTATAGGCATGATTTCTAATAGTTGGTGAGGCAATAAAGTGATACGAGTGACCAGATTACTAATGCTGATTTTTGTAAGCGTGCACCTTAGGCATGCGTTAATGTCTATAGGCATGGTTCCTAACAGTTGTGTGATTAGGCAGTGACACATCTTTGAGAGTCTAATATTAACAACGTTGACCTCATAAATAGTTCTATGTGCGCAACAACATCCTATAGGCAGGATTTCTATAATTGACAATTAAGTTGATTTTATAACACTTTATTCCTATAGACATGCCATCTAGGCAGGGCAGTGTAATGAAAATAATGGAAATAGATTAAATATTAGAACCCTATAGCCATAGTATCTAGATGGGTAGTGTACTAAAGTAATAGAAGCAATTTGATCAATTGGTTATTTGAAATCTGTCACGACCCGGATTTCCCACCTTCGGGAGTCGTGATGGCGCCTACTAATGTGAGCTAGGCAAGCCAATCCTTAACTGCTTACTTCATTAACCATTACTTCTTTTAACAATTGTCAGTGATAACATGAAAGCAATGGAATTGAATAAATATGCGGAAGACGTAAATTTAAGAGACTGAACAATAATGCGGAAATCAACATATGCCTCTACCCAAGAACTGGTGCCACATTACTCACGAACTTCTAAGAGTACTAAATACAACCGTTTGAGAGAAAAATATAAACTGTTTGTCTCGGAAACATGAGATAACAGACAAAAATAAAAGATAGAGGAGACGTCGGGCCTGCGGACGCTTGCAAGGCTACCTTGGTGTCTCACTGGACAGAAGGATGGCTCTCATGCTACTGCTGATGTCCAAGACCTGGATCTGTGCAAAAGAGCATAGAGTATAGTATCAGCACAACCGACCCCAGGTGTTGGTAAGTGTCCAGCCTAACCTCGGTGAAGTAGTGACGAGGCTAGGACCAGACTCCAAATAAACCTGTGGAGTTCATATATATATATATATATATATAGAGAGAGAGAGAGAGAGAGAGAGCGGAAAAGAGATACAGAAATAACCAATAAATGTAGGAAGGGGAAACATGTTGTGGGGAGATAATAGTTTCAAATACGAAAGAAGCAACAAAGCCAGAATATCAACAAGAATCACAAGTCAACACTTTGCACGGCATCACCCTCCGTGCTTTTACTCTCGTCCTCACCAAAACCAATACACGGCATCACCCTTCGTGCTTCTTCCTCACCCAAACAACAATCACAAGGCAAATAGGGTAAAGGAATCTATAAACTCGAAGTAAATCAAATAGAAACAAGTAATGAAATAAACAATATGACTCGGATTTCAATAAGGAATCAGAAACCAACAAATGCACGACATCACCCTTCGTGCTTTTACTCTCGTACTCAGCAAAGCAATCATATAATAAAAATATGCACGGCATCACCCTTCGTGCTTTTACTCCCTTTGCTCACCATATAATCAATGAATATCGGTACGGAATGGTACATCACATGGCACGGCATCACCCTTCGTGCTTTACACTCTTTCCTCACAATAGCAAACAATGCACGGCATCACCCTTCATGCTTTAACACTCTTCCTCACCCAAACAACAATAACAAACAAAGGGGCAAGGGAGTAGACAATTAATGGTAGAAATCTCGGCAAGGGAATACAATTAAACAGCTAAATCCCAGCAAGGGAACAATATCAATATTCTCAGCATCTCGGCAAGGGAGATAATCAACAAAGCAACAAACATCCCAT
This sequence comes from Nicotiana sylvestris, assembly GCF_000393655.2. Classification (NCBI taxonomy): domain Eukaryota; kingdom Viridiplantae; phylum Streptophyta; class Magnoliopsida; order Solanales; family Solanaceae; genus Nicotiana; species Nicotiana sylvestris. The sequence goes on from NC_091059.1 coordinate 116,973,541, forward strand.
ATAGGGAGCAATTTAATAAATCTTTCTCTTTCTTTCACTTTCACTTCTTATCTCACATTACCACTTGAGCCAACGCTCCATGGGGGTTCAATCATCTCGTATCCTTTCACAATTCGTATTATAACTCGAGCCAATGCTCCTTGAAGTTTAAGGATCATAATTCCTTTCACATGCTTGTTACAATATATAGAAATCATCATTAAGGCATGGAAGATACAACAAAATCAGAATATCTGCAATATAAAGACTCACGGTCATGCTAGACACCAACATATAGATACTCGTCACCATGCCTATATGTCATACTCGACAATTAGCACGTAGCAAATAAGACTCAACTCTTAATCCCTCAAGCTAATGTTAGGCCAAACACTTACCGCGAAGCTTTGAACACCACTCAAGCCTCAATTATAGCTTTACCCCCTTGATTCCACCAATAATCTGCTCGAATCTAGTCACAAGTTACTTAATTACATCAATAAGTGCTAAATGAATCAACCCCAATGCATGAAGATGATTTTTTCCAAAGTTTTACTCAAAAAGTCAAAATCACCCCCCGGGACCACATGGTCGAAACCCAAGGTTCGGACCAAAACCTGTTTACCCATCCCCCGACGAATCCAAATCTATAATTTGTTTTGAAATCGGACCCCAAATTGAGGTCCAAATCCCCAATTTTAGATAAAACCTAGGTTCTACCCAAAACACCCATTTTCCCCCATAAAAATCTTTGATTTTAAGTTGAAATCATGTTAAAAGATGTTAATGAGTGAAGAAAATGAGTTAGAAATCACTTACCAATCGTTTTGGAGAAGAAAAGTTGTTTAGAAAATCGTCTCTTATGTTTTGGGGTTTTGAAAAGTGTAAAAATAACTGAAATTCACGTGAATTTATACCCCTCTGAATCCCCCATCGCGGACCGCGCTAAGCTGACCGCGGCCGCACAGCACCCACCGCGGACCGCCCAAAGGCGACCGCGGCCGCACTGGCCCCTCCGCGGTCGCACACGATTCCTCGCGGGCCGCGCAAAAGGGTTCAGAGGCCTGTAATATTTTCCTGAACCTGCAACATCTGATCTTTTAAGTCCACAGCATCCCGGAACCTACTCGGAACTCACCCGAGCCCTCGAAGCTCTAACCCAAGTATGCACACTACCTCAAAAACACTCTACGAACATATTATGTGATCAAATCATCAATATAACATCATGAACATCGAATCAAGCCTCAAGATCAATGAATTTTTCTCAGATTTCCTTTTAAACATCAATTTCCCAAATAGGGTCCGGATCACGTCAAACGAAGTCCGTTTTTAACCAAACTTTACAGGAGTGATTCAAAACATATATAAGACTTGTACCGGGCACCAGAACCAAAATACGAGCCTGATACCATAGTCTTCTAATCAAATTTCATTTCCAATTTCCTTAATTATTTCAAGAAAACAATTTCACTCAAAAATTTCATTTCTCGGGCTTGGTACCTCGGAATCCGATTCTGGGCATACGCCCAAGTCTCATATTTTCCTACGGACTCTCCGAGACCGTCAAATCACGGGTCCGGATCCATTTACCCAAAATATTGACCAAAGTCAAATTTATTTATTTTAATATCAAAACTTAGCATTTTTCACAGAATTTCATATTTAAGTTTTTCGGCTATGCGCTCGGACTGCGCACGCAAATCGGGGCAACCCTAAATGAGGTTTTCAAGGCCTCGGAGACATGTGATTCGATTAGCAACAGGTGATGACCCCTTTGGGTCGTCACATTCTCCACCTCTAAAACAATCGTTCGTCCTCGAATGGACAAAAGAAGGAAGTACCTGAGTCGGGAAATAGATGAGGATAACGGCTCTACATGTCGGACTCGGACTCCTAGGTCGAAGCCTAAGGGGGCTGACCTTTCCACTGAACACAAACAGAGGGGAAATTCTTGGATCTCAACTGACGAATCTGCCGGTCTAGAATAGCTATCAGCTCTTCCTCATAGGACAAGTCCTTGTCCAACTAGACAGTACTGAAATCTAACATGTGGATGGATCGCCATGATATTTCCGGAGCATAGACACATGAAAAACTGGATGCACGGCTGATAAGCTAGGCGGCAATGCAAGTCTATAAGCCACCTCTCCCACTCAGTCAAGAATCTCAAATGGACCAATAAACCTAGGGCTAAGCTTGCCCTTCTTCCCAAATCTCATCACGCCTTTCATAGGCGACACTCGGAGCAATACCCGCTCACCAACCATAAATGTCACGTCTCAAACCTTGCGATCTGCATAGCTCTTTTGCCTGGACTGAGCTGTACGAAGCCTATCCTGAATGATCCTGACCTTGTCCAAGGCCTCTTGAACCAGATCCGTACCCAACAACCGAGCCTCTCCTGGCTCAAACCATCCAACCGGAGATCGACACCACCTACCATATAAATCCTCGTAAGGAGCCATCTGGATACTCGCCTGGTAGCTGTTGTTGTAGGCAAACTCTGATAAAGGCAAACACTGATCCCACGAACCTCAGAAGTCAATAGCACACGCCCGGAGCATATCCTCCAATATCTGAAGGAATGTCTATCCCTATGAGGATGAAATGTTGTACTCAACTCAACCTGGGTGTCTAACTCTCGCTGAACTATTCTCCAGAAACGCGAGGTGAACTGCGTACCTCGGTCCGAAATGATAGATACCGGCACACCATGAAGGCGAACAATCTCTCGGATATAGATCTCAGCTAACCTCTCGGACGAATAGAAGACTGCCACCGGAATGAAATGCGCTGACTTGGTCAGCCTATCAACAATGACCTAAACTGCGTCGAACTTCCTCCGGGTCAGCGGAAGACCAACAACGAAATCCATAGTGATCGCTCCCATTTACACTGGGGAAGCTCAATCTTCTGAAATAAACCATCAGGCCTCTGATGCTCGTACTTAACCTGCTGACAATTCAAACACCGTGCCACATATGCCACAATATATTTCTTCATTCTATGCCACCAATAATGTTGTCGCAAATCCTAATACATCTTCGTGGCGCCCGGATGGATAGAGTACCGGGAACTATAGGCCTCCTCTAAAATCAACTCTCGAAGCCCATCCGCATTAGGCACACAAACTCGACCCTACAATCTCAAAACTCCATCATCACCTAAGGTAACCTGCTTGGCACCTCCACGCTGCACCGTGTCTCGAAGGACACACAAATGGGGATCATCAAATTGTCGATCACAGATACGCTCCAATAACAAATAACGAGCGACCGTGCAAGCTGATACTCGACTAGGTTCAGAAATATCCAACCTCACAAATCGATTGGCCAAAGCCTGAACATCTAAATCAAGCGGCCTCTCACCGACTGGAATATAAGCAAGACTGCCCATACTGGCTGACTTTCTACTCAAAGCATCGGCCACCATGTTGGCCTTTCCCAGGTGATATAAGATAGTGATATCATAATCCTTCAACAACACCAACCACCTCCTCTGCCTCAAATTCAATTCCTTTTGCTTGAACAAATACTGAAGACTCTTGTGATCAGTGAACACCTCACATGCCACGCCATACAGATAATGCCTCCAAATCTTCAATGCGTGAACAATGGCTGCCAATTCTAAATCATGCACTGGATAGTTCTTCTCATGAATCTTCAGCTGCCTCGAAGCATAGGCAATGACCTTGCCCTCCTGCATCAACACTGCACCAAACCCAATGCAAGATGCATCATAATAAACAGTATAAGGCCCTGAACCTGTGGGCAGAACTAACACTGGTGCCATAGTCAGAGCTGTCTTAATCCTCTGAAAGCTCGCCTCATACTCGTCTGACCAACTGAACTGGGCACCCTTCTGAGTCAACCTGGTCATCAGGGCTGCAATAGATGAAAACCCCTCCACGAACCGACGATAGTAGCCTGCCAATCCCAAGAAACTCCGAATCTCTATAGCTGAGGCTGGTCTAGGCCAGTTTTTGACTGCCTCAATCTTCTTTGGATCAACCTGAATACCCTCTACGGGCACAATATGACCCAAAAATGCAACCGAACTCAACCAGAACTCACACTTCGAAAACTTAGCATATAATTGACTATCCTTCAGAGTCTGAAGAACCGCTCTGAGCTGCTGCTCGTGCTCCTCCCGGCTATGGGAATATATCAAAATATCATCAATTAAGACAATCACGAACGAATCCAAATAAGGCCTGAACACTCGGTTCATCAAATCCATAAAAGTTGCTGGGGCATTTGTCAACCCGAATGACATAACCAAGAACTCATAATGCCCATACCGAGTATGGAATGCCGTCTTAGGGACATCGGATGCCCTAATCCTCAACTGATGGTAGCCAGATCTCAAGTCAATCTTTGAAAATACCTTGGCACCCTGAAGCTAATCAAACAAATCATCAATCCTCGGCAGTGGATACTTATTCTTGATTATGACCTTGTTCAACTGCCGATAATCGATGCACATCCTCATTGAACCATCCTTTTTCTTAACAAATAACACTGGCGCACCCCAAGGCGAAACACTGGGTCTAATGAAACCCTTCTCAAGCAAGTCCTATAACTGCTCCTTCAATTCTTTCAACTCAAGCGGGGCCATACATTATGGCAGAATATAAATGGGTTGGGTGCCCGGAGCCAAATCAATGTAAAAATCAATATCCCGGTCTGGTGGCATACCCGGCAGGTCTGAAGGGAAGACCTCAGGAAACTCGCAAACCACGAGCATAGAATCAATAGAGGGGACCTCAGCACTGGAATCACAAACATAAGCCAAATAAGCCAAACACCCCTTATCGACCATACGCCGAGCCTTCACGTACGAAATGACACTACGGGTAGAATGAGCAGGAGTCCCTCTCCACTCTAAACTGGGAAAATCCGGTAATGCTAGGGTCACAGTCTTGGCATGGCAATCCAAGATAGCGTGGTATGGGGATAACCAGTCCATCCCCAATATAACATCGAAATCGACCATATCTAAAAGCAACAAATCAACACAAGTCTTAAGACCTCCAATCACCACAATACAAGAACGATGGACTCGATCAACCACGTTAGAATCACCCACCGGTGTAGACAGATAAACATGAATACTCAATGAATCGCTAGGCATGACCAGGTACGGTGCAAAATAAGATGACACATACGAATACGTAGACCCCGGATCAAATAACACTGAAGCACCTCTATCACAAACTAGAATAGTACATGTAATAACTGCATCTGGAGCCTCAGCCTCGGGCCAAGCTGGAAGGGCGTAGCATCGGGGCTGGGCCCCACTACCCTAAACTACCTCTCTGGGATGGCCTACAGCTGGTTGGCCTCCATCTCTGGCGGCCTGAGCTCCTCCTCCAGGACCTCTACCTCCACCTCTAGCACCTCTACCCCTACTTCTAACTGGCTGGGCGGGCTATGGAACACCTGGTGCCTGTACCATCGCACGAGAACCTTGATGCTGAGAGCTACCCAGTGCTCGAGGGCAAAACCTGGCAATGTGACCCAGATCACCACAAGTGTAACAAGCCCTCGGCTACTGAAACTACTGGTCGTGTCGACTTGAATGACCACCTCGAAAACTCATAAATGGCGGTGCATTGATGGGAGCTAGTGGCGCACTGTAAGGCCGTTGATTAGAATAATGCATCTGAGAACCATGACCACCTGAAGTACCATGTGAGACCTGGAGAGCTGACTGAAAGGGCCTAGGAGGATGGCCTCTACCATATGAATCTCTACCTCCAGACGAGGTACCACTAAATCTGCCTGAATGACGGGGCCTCATTTCCGACCCATGACCACCTCCCTGTGATAGAACCATCTCAACTCTGCGGGTCATATTGGCCGCCTCCTAGAAAGTGATCTCACTCCCGACCTCCTTGATCATCTGAAGATGAATTGGCTGAATAAGACCATCAATAAAGCTCCTCACCCTCTCTCTCTCGGTGGGAAGCATGACAAGAGCATGGCGAGCTAGATCGATGAACATGGTCTCATACTGGGTGACCGTCATGGAACCCTGCTGGAGGCGCTCAAACTGCCTCCGAAAGGCCTCTCTCTGAGTCATGGGGAGAAACTTCTCTAAAAACAACTCTGTGAACTGTTCCCAAGTCAAAGATGGCGAACAGGCTGGTCTAGCTAAGCAATAATCCCTCCACCAAGTCTTGGCAGATCTAGACAGATGAAAGGTAGCAAAATCAACTCCATTGGTCTCAACGATCCCCATGTTCCGAAGAACCTCGTGAAAACTATCTAGAAAATCCTAGGGATCCTCAGTAGATGCACCGGTGAATGTAGAAGTGAAGAGCTTGGTGAACCTATCCAGCCTCCACAAAGCATCGGCGGACATAGCCGCTCCACCGCCGATCTGAGCCACTACACCCGGCTGAACTACCACAGCTGGCTGAACCGCTGAAACCTGAACCTGGGGAGTTGCCTGCTCCGGAGTGCGTGTAGCAGGAGTCTGAGCCCCTCCTCCAGCCTGAGAAGTGGCTGGTGCTACTGGAAGCAAACCCGCTTGGGTGACACTCTCCATGAGGCCCACCAATAAGACCAGAGCGTCCTGAAGAACTAGGGTGGTGATGAACCCTTCTGGGACCAGAGCTGGGCCCACTAGAACTGCTGGGGCCAAAACCACCTCCTCAAAATCAACCTGAGGCTCCGCCACTGGTGCTATTGCTCAGGGCTGAGCTCTACCCTTACCTCAGCCTCGCCCTCTACCCTTAGTGGGAGTTGTTATAGGGGGCTCGATCTGCTGAGCGGTAGATAAGGAAGCACGTTTTCTCGCCATCTGCGAAAGAACATAGTAGAAATTCAATTAGCATTTGAGGAACAGATTCGCATGACAGGAAAGAACATATGTGAAATTTTCCTAACTTTATAGCCTTTGGGGGATAAATATAGACGTCTTCGTACCGATCCATCAGAATCTACTAAGCTTGTTCGTGAGTTGTGAGACCTATGCAACCTAGAGCTCTGATACCAACTTGTCACGCCCCGGATTTCCCACCCTTGGGAGTCGTGATGGCGCCTACTAATGTGAGCTAGGCAAGACAATCCTTAACTGCTTACTTCATTAACCATTACTTCTTTTAACAATTGTTAGTGATAATATGAAAGCAACGGAATTGAATAAATATGCGGAAGACATAAATTTAAGAGACTGAACAATAATGCAAAAATCAACATATGCCTCTACCCAAGAACTGGTGCCACATTACTCATGAACTTCTAAGAGTACTAAATACAACCATTTGAGAGAAAAATATAAGTTGTTTGTCTCGAAAACATGAGATAACAGACTGAAATAAAAGATAAAGGAGACGATGGGCCTGTGGACGCCTACAAGGCTACCTTGGTGTCTCACTGGACTGAAGGCTGGCTCCCGCGCTACTGCTGCTGTCCAAGACCTGGATGTGTGCAAAAGAACATAGAGTATAGTATCAGCACAACCGACCCTACGTGCTGGTAAGTGTCCAGCCTAACCTCGGCAAAGTAGTGACGAGGCTAGGACCAGACTCCAAATAAACCTGTGCAGTTCATATATATATATATATATATATACAGCGGAAAAAAGATACAAAAATAACCAATAAATATAGGAAGGGGAAACATGTTGTGGGGAGATAACAGTTTCAAATAGAATCCTTAATAACGAACAAAGCAACAAATCCAGAATATCAACAAGAATCACAAATCAACACTTTGCACGGCATCACCCTTCGTGCTTTTACTCTCGTCCTCACCAAAAATAATACACGGCATCACCCTTCATGCTTTACTCTCTTCCTCACCCAAACAACAATCACAAGGAAAATAGGGCAAGGGACTCTATAAACTCGAAGTAAATCAAATAATAACAAGTAATGAAAGAAACAATATGACTCGGATTTCAATAAAGAATCAGAAACCAACTAATGCACGGCATCGTCCTTCGTGCTTTTACTCTCGTACTCACCAAAGCAATCATATAATAAAAATGTGCACGGCATCACCCTTCGTGATTTTACTCTCTTTCCTCACCATATAATTAATGAATATCGGTACGGAATGGTAAATCAGACGGCACGGCATCACCCTTCGTGCTTTAACACTCTTCCTCACCCAAACAACAATAACAAACAAAGGGGCAAGGGAGTAGACAATTAATGGTAGAAATCCCGGCAAGGGAATACAATTAAACAGCTAAATCCCAACAAGGGAACAATATCAATATTCTCAGCATCTCGGCAAGGGAGATAATCAACAAAGCAACAAACATCCCGGCAAGGGAGCAATTTAATAAATCTTTCTCTTTCTTTCACTTTCACTTCTTATCTCACATTACCACTTGAGCCAACGCTCCATGGGGGTTCAATCATCTCGTATCCTTTCACAATTTGTATTATAACTCAAGCCAATGCTCCTCGAAGTTTAAGGATCATAATTTCTTTCACATGCTTGTTACAATATATAGAAATCATCATTACGGCATGGAAGATACAACAAAATCAGAATATCCGCAATATAAAGACTCACGGTCATGCTAGACACCAACGTATAGATACTCGTCACCATACCTATACGTCGTACTCGACAATTAGCACGTAGCAAATAAGACTCAACTCCTAATCTCTCAATCTAAGGTTAGACCAAACATTTACCGCGAAACTTTGAACACCACTCAAGACTCAATTATAGCTTTACCCCCTTGATTCCACAACCAATCCGCTCAAATCTAGTCACAAGTTACTTAATTACATCAATAAGTGCTAAATAAATATACCCCAATGCATGAAGATGAGTTTTCCCAAAGTTTTACTTAAAAAGTCAAAATCACCCCCGGGCCCACGTGGTCGAAACCCGAGGTTCGGACCAAAACCCATTTACCCATCCACCCACGAATCCAAATGTATAATTTGTTTTGAAATCGGACCCCAAATTGAGGTCCAAATCCCCAATTTTAGAAAAAATCTTGGTTCTACCCAAAACACCCATTTTTCCCCATGAAAATATTTGATTTTAAGTTGAAACCATGTTAGTTAAGGAGTGAAAAAAATGAGTTAGAAATCACTTACCAATCGTTTTGGAGAAGAAAAGTTGTTTAGAAAATCGCATCTTATGTTTTGGGGTTTTGAAAAGTGTAAAAATAACTAAAATTCATGTGAATTTATACCCCTCTAAAGCCCCCACCGGGACCGCGCTAAGCCGACCGCGGCCGCACAGCACCCACCGCGGACCGCGCAAAGGCGACTGCAGCCGCGCTGGCCCCTCTGCGGCCGCACACGATTCCTCGCGGGCCGCGCAAAAGGGTTCAGAGGCCTGCAATATTTTCCTGAACCTGCAACATCTGATCTTTTAAGTCTACAGCATCCCGGAACCTACTCGGAACTCACCCAAGCCCTCGAAACTCTAACCCAAGAATGCACACTACCTCAAAAACACTCTACGAACATATTGTGTGATCAAATCATCAATATAACATCATGAACATCGAATCAAGCCTCAAGATCAATGAATTTTTCTCAGATTTCCTTTTAAATATCAATTTCCCAATTAGGGTCCGGATCACATCAAATGACGTCCGTTTTTAACCAAACTTTACAGGAGTGATTCAAAACATATATAAGACTTGTACCAGGCGCCGAAACCAAAATACGGGCCCGATACCATAGTCGTCTAATCAAATTTCATTTCCAATTTCCTTAATTATTTCAAGAAAACAATTTCACTCAAAAATTTCATTTCTCGGGCTTGGGACCTCGAAATCCGATTCCGGGCATACGCCCAAGTCCCATATTTTCCTACGGACTCTCCGAGATCATCAAATCACGGGTTCGGGTCCGTTTACCCAAAATGTTGACCGAAGTCAAATTTATTCATTTTAATATCAAAACTTAGCATTTTTCACATAATTTCATATTTAAGCTTTTAGGCTACGCGCCCGGACTGCGCACGCAAAATCGGGGTAACCCTAAATGAGGTTTTCAATGCCTCGGAGATATGGGATTCGATTAGCAACAGGTAATGACCCCTTTGGGTCGTCACAAAATCCTATAAACATGGCATCTAGATTAGTAAGGCATGTGCTATTACATCCTATAGACATATTGTCTAAGTGTGCACAGTAGTAGACATGGAAACAGGTATAGCAAATGCTTGAACTAACATATTTTGACAAGTTAAGTAAAGTGTGTGTGTGACTCCTATAGGCAGGCTTTCTACACATGAAACTAAAGGCATATAAGGCAAATAGCAAATAGACCACATAGATCCTATAGGCATACTTTCTACCTATTCATGTGAGAATTAAAGAACCATATCCCTTTTTTTACTAATTTCCCCATCTGTTTTGTTTGTAAATTATTACAGGACCAAAATAATTAATATAAGTGCAAATATTACATACCGAAAGACTACAGGCCTGATAAACAAAGCAGGCCCAAAAGAGAAATAACCCAGTAATGCATGGGCCTTCAACAAGCTCACTTTCACATGAGTAGTAGATTCAGATCCAAGCACACCTCAAACATGAGAGTGTATCAATTGCACAACTCAGGACCACACATGAACTCGTACCAGGTCTAGATGGAGGAACCATACATGGCAGCCAATTGACAACTCTGAAATCTATTAACAATAATACCTCATAGGGACGCGATTACATAAACATGTCGTCACTTTTTAGAAGCTAAGGGAACAATATTGGTCAAACAAGAGGGTTTGAACGTGCCAACTAGGTGGACCGGCAAGAACTAGCTTTAACATAGCAAGTTTGACATAGAAAACTAACACCATATTGAGCAATCATTCAACAAAGGAAAGTGGTAGCATGCCGAACACAGTCACACATTAGGAGGACTTAAGAAGCAGGTTAATGGGTTAACAGAATAAACACATACACACTCATGCTAAGTTTCCAGAAATCAAGTTTAGTAAAGGATATTAGCCAGAGTTAGTCAAAAGACTTTAGATAGGTGAGCCTTAATCATAGTAGTTATAGTCAAAGGGATAGCAATTTCACATGAAGATTTCTAACATAGGAGCCTAACACGATCACAAGCAGTATAGCAATAACCTATAGCATGGTCTACAACAGACCACAACAGTGCCAAAATCTAGAGAACTCGTCAACTTAAGAGGAATAGGACAGGCAAGCATAATAACTCATACCAGTTACCCAGTCATGAGAGAAGAAGCTAACATAGAAATTTGCCCTAGAACCAATGTTAAAGATATAAGATTAACAAATCAAACTTACATTAGAACTCAAATGGCATGGAAACATGCCTTAGCTAATCAGTACAACCTCAGAAACTTAGCAGGTTGGGCAAGAATAACTCAACAAGGTCTGAAACACAGGCATTAATTTATCACAGAGATACAGGACAAGGTAGGAACACACATTAGTTTACAAGTAGCACTTAGGAAGGCCAGAATCCATTCACATAATGAGAGCATATTACATATGTTGAAGCCTATCACATTCACATAATGAGAGCATATTACATATGTTGAGTCCTCTAGTCTTATGATACGCGCGTTGCGCGTGTAACCTATCTAAATGAGTAAAAACTTTAAAAATATTATATTTGAATTATAAAATAGAGTGTAAATTCCTGAAAAATATTTAAGTATTTAATCGTAATTATATTTTTATTCACTAAGAATTTTTTTTCAAATAGTAAAAAAGTCTAATAGGTGAAAAATCATTCATGCGGGACATGTTCCCAAAACAAGAGCAAATGGAAATTCTTTGTAAATCTTAAAGAAATAAGAATCACTATATACCATTAACAAAATCTATGAAAATTATAATTTGATCCAATCTAGCTAGCTCAATAAAGAAAGAAATCTTGTCGCATTGAATTCTCATATGCCTTATTGTGATTTCGGATGAGTTATAAGGGAATATTTTTATGGAACATGTTGTTATTTTGTGATCTAATACTAGATAAAGAATACAAAAATATTTTTATTATAATTCTTTAAAGAGTTATTTGAATAAAACATAAAAGTACAAATAATACATCATATTACGTTTTCTAGCATTATTGTCCAAGTGCGAGCAAATCGAAAATTGAGAAGAAACTAAAGTCGGGTACATATTACGACTGCACAAACACATAGTTAAAATATACCAGCAAAGAAAACATGATTGAAATATTTCAACAATAGTAATATCAATTTTTTTAAAATTTTTCGCTCTGATTGCATTAAGGTCCGATGAAATTTGAATTAATAACGAAAAATTTCACATTGAGGGATAAAATGCTCCCAAAAGCTACTCTATATCCATCAATGCTTCCACAAAAAACACATAGCTAAAATATCCAAACATTAATATAGCAACTTATAACTCCCAACTTCCTCGGGCAAACTACAATCACCAAATAAGATAATCAATTAAAAGTTGATAACCAACTAAGCTTTCTTGTATAAAGATTACCTGCCTTTTTGTCTCAATTCACGAATATTAATATGTCAATTAAGTGAACTCAAACGGAATATTACCTATCATCATTAATTTTCCTTAACCTTTTGAAAGTATTGTTGTATATAAAATCAAAAATTAAAACAAACAATAATAAATAAGAAACAAACAAATAACTGGAGAATATCGAAGAACAAGACAGAAAACCGGATATACATTCAAGTATTATACCAGATTAAAGTTATAGTGTTTGATGAAAACGAAAAATAAAAAATAAAAAGAGGTGTAAAAAATTACTTACATTGGTGGTTCTTTTACTTTAGAGTATATGAAGGTCATGAGGAAATTCTGTCCGACTATTCCTTTATATATATACACATAGATTAGTAATTTTGTGGTTCAAGTAAGGAATAATTTATATAAGGTAAATCCTAATTGATTTTAAACTTCCAATTATTAGGAGTAGTTCAAATAAGAAAAAATTTAATACATAATATTGTAGTTGATTTAAAACTTCTAAATATTCGGAAAAAACTAAATTTATAATTTTTTTCAATGTGAAATATAAATTTAAAGGTTAAAAAGGGGGAACGACATTTCGCTAAAGGCTTTCGTGCTTGTAATATAAAGAGAGCATATTACATATGTTAGAAGCCTAGGAAATACTGGATAATTGCAATCGAGTTGAAAAAAACTTGAGGACTCGATGTGATGATTTTACAATTGCATGATATTATAAAGTTTTCGCACTAATGAGGAGTTCATAGATTTTATATCTTTCTTTTATATATCCAAAATATAATCCATTTTCACATAATTTGTCGGAAATTTTCATTGAAACGCAGAGTTTTTTTATGTATAATACTAGTTTAGTGTACGTGCGTTGCACGTGTGTCTCGCGTCAAATAAATATATGTACAAGAACAATGTGTTTAACTACAGATGCTTCATTACGATTTTATCTTTTTTTTCTTATAAATTTAGCATTGATATATTTGTGATTTCCATATATACTAACCTTGTATTACATTTTCAATTGTTGTAATTTCAAAGGAGAAATATTTAGAAAAAAAAATGGAGAATTACAGTTTTTGAATAAGATAAATGAATATATTCATCTAAACAAATTTAAGATTATTCTCACCATTTCAATCCTATTTTATTCCCTTCTTTTGATTCTTCTGCTTATTCTCATCTCAAAAAAAATTATACAACCAAAATTGGCATGAGAACAATATAAAAAAATATCAGATATATGAATAATGTTACATATAAACATACAAAATACTAAACAACATGGAGTTTAAATCAATAATTAAAGCGTGGATCATAAATTAATAGGATTATATCATCGTGCCAATAAAAAATTTACAATAACTTTGAAATACATGGCACATTAAAAACAATATAAAATACTAAAAGAATTTATTCCTACGCGCTTTGCACGTGTACCACATATTAAGAAATTTAGAACTTTAAAAAATTATATAATTATTAAATATTTCATACCTAACGTTAAATTGTTAAGTGTCATTTAGAAAGTATTTTTAGAATTGGATGTTGATTAAAGAGTATAATAATTGTAAATATTAAAATAATTTATATCTAATTATAGAATTTATTATAAAGTTTATATTTTGGTACATAAATTTTATAGTATGAATCTTTGATTAAAGGCTAATGACACACTGTTTTATACCTAGAAAATTAAACATAAATTTTCACAATTTTTTTATCTATTCTTTATTTTTACTAAGATAATTAAATTATATAAACTAATTGATTTTAATTTTATGATCGACTATATATTCGTAATTAAGAATTAAAAAATCGAAGGAGAGCCGATTGGCACTATCTAATTTAGTTATAGCTTCCTACTAATTAATTTTTTTTCACTTTCAATTTTTATTTAAAGATAATTAAATTATATAAAGCTAATTGATTATAATTTTATACAACGAATAATTCAAACTTACAACGAGTAATAGTTATGTTTTTACTTATTCTCTGTGAAAATTTCATTTTTGGTATTAATTTTCTTTTATAAAATTACTATATCACATGATTAAAATAAGGAAAGGATTTAATGCGCAAGATTTAGTTGAAATATTTTTTAAAAAATCCGAATAAGATGTATATGTTTACATTAGTTTTTTTATTTCTTAAAGTAGCTTGAGATTGGTATTCCTAACTTTCAAGGTATTGCGATTCAAAAGAATTTTGAGACTAAATCCAACAATATACAATTTTTGTGGTATTTTATTTTAATCTAACTTAATCGTGCTTTTTGTTTGGTTTTATAATTATATAAATCTGATTTTCCCTTTTTATCTAGTTTTAATTTGTAAAATAAATGTTAGTATAAATGTCAATATATTCTAATTTGGATCGAAGCGCTAGTATTTTACCCATGAATCAATCATTTAAATATTCAACCAAATAATATCAATCATACATACTATCTAGTTGAATGTAACATAAATTTGAATTTTAAAATTGTTCACTTGTTTTAAAACGAAACTCCGTATTTTGAGGCCTTGAAAACCTCATTTAGAGTCACCTCAATTTGCATGCACAGTACAGGCGCGTAACCGGAAAGCTTAAATACGATAATCTGTGAAAAATGATAAGTTTTGATTATAAAATGAGCTAATTTAACTTCGGTCAACGTTTTGGGAAAACGAATTCGGACCCGTGATTTGACGGTCCCGGAGGGTCCGTAGAAAAATATGGGACTTGGGCGTATGCCCGGAATCGAATTCCGAGGTCCTAAGCCCGAGAAATGAATTTTCAAAGAAAATTATTTTCTGAAATTGTTTAAGGAAATTTGAAATGAAATTTGAGTAGAACATGATGGTATCAGGCCCGCATTTTGGTTCCGGCACCCGGTACAGGTCTTATATATGATTTAAGATGTTTTTGTAAAATTTGGTGAAAACGGAGCTTATTTGACGTGAATTGAACTTCCGGTTGAGGAGTTATGAACTTTGAGAGTTCTTGATGAAAATGTTGAGTTTTGAGGTTTAATTCATGATTTTACATGCTATTTTGATGATGTGATCGCACGAGTAGGTCCATACGATGTTTTTGAGTTAGTATGCACACTTGGTTTGGAGTTCCGAGGGCTCGGGTGAGTTTCGGGTAGGTTCGGGATGTTTTAGACTTAAAACCAGAAGTTACAGGTCTCTGAAGCCAGGCTTCGCGGTCCGCGGTGGAAGCTTCACGGCCACGGTGGGGGCTCCATGACCGCGGTGGGATTTGTGCGGTCCGCGGTGAGCAAGGCCAAGCCTTCGTGGCCGCGCTAGATTTCTTGAGGTCTGCGGTTTGCTACTGTGCGGCCGCAGTCCATTTCGTGCGGTCCGCACAGGGCACTGGACCGCAGTACCTCAGGAAGACCTGTGTGGCCGCAGTCCATTTTGTGCGGTCCGCACAGGGGGTCTGAGAGGGGTATAAATAGACGGGATTTTCATCCATTTTTTATTTTTCAAAACCCCCAAAAAAAACATAAGAGGCGATTTTTTAAACAACATTTCTTCTCCAAATCAATTGTAAGTCATTTCTAAATTATTTTTCTTTAATCATTAACATCTCAAAACATGATTTCAACTTCAAATCAATGATTTTCATGGGGAAAATTGGGTGTTTTGGGTAGAACCTAGGTTTTTCAAAAATTGGGGATTTGGACCTCGATTTGAGGTCCGATTTCAAAATAAATTACATATTTGAGCTCGTGGGGGAATGGGTTTTTTGGTTCGAACCTCGGATTTTGATCACGTGGGCCCGAGGCGATTTTGACTTTTTGGGTGAAACTTTGGAAAACTCATTTTTCATGCATTCAAATTGATTCATTTAGCGTTTATTGATATAATTAAGTAACTTGTGGCTAGATATGAGTGAATTGGCGGAGGAATCAAGGGGTAAAGCTATAATTGAAGCTTGAGTTGTGTTCGATGCATCGAGGTAAGTGTTTGGTCTAACCTTAGCTTGAGGTATTAGGAGTTGTGTCCTATTTGCTATTTGCTTCTTGTCGAGAACGACGTATAGGCATGGTGACAAGTATTTATACGTTGGTGTCAATTATGACCGTGAGTCTTATCTTGTGATTTTCGTGATCTCGTTGTATTATTCATGCCTTGGTGAAGATTTCTATTTATTGTGTAAAGTTGTGGAAAGAATTGTGACTATGAACATTGAGGAGCGTTGGCTCCAGTAGTATAACGAACTGTGAAAATATAAGTGATAATCGAAACCTTAGAGCATTGGCTCGAGTTGTGAAGTGAATTGTGAAGTAAAAGTGATAAAGAGAATAGATCATTATGTTGCTCCCTTGCCGGACTATTGTTGAGTTGAGGTTCCCTTGCATTGTGTTCTTAATTGATTTTACGGACGCTTAGGTCGATAATTCTTCGTGTTAGGTGTTGTAACAAGTTTGGTTATAGCTGGGTAGCTAGGTGTTGTAACAAGTTTAGTTATAGCTGAGGTAGTTAGATGTTGAAACTAGTTGAGTTATAGTTGAGATAGTTAGATGTTGGAACAAGTTTAGTTATGGTTGTTTCTCCCTTGCCGGGACGTATATACTTGTACTATTGAGTTCCCTTGCCGGGATAGTGTAGTCTATTACTGATCCCTTGCCGAGACGGTTAATTATGATTATTGTTGACTGATATTATATTGGATCAGGTTGCACGCCGCAACAGATATTATATTGGGTCGGGTTGCACGCTGCAACAGATATTATATTGGATCGGGTTGCACACCTCAACAGATATTATATTCGATCGGGTTGCACGCCGCGACAGATATTATATTGGATCGGGTTGCACGCTGCGACAGATATTATATTAGATCGGGTTGCACGCTGCAACAGATATTATATTGGATCGGGTTGTACGCCGCAATAGATATTATATTGGATCGGGTTGCATGCCGCAACAGTTACATATGTGGATCGGGTTGCACGCCGCAACAAATGTTAAAGGATAAAGGATCGGGTTACGCGCCGCAACAGTATTGTCGTTGTATTGATTGTAGACATCGAGTGTTCTTTCATACTTTATTAAGTTTCTGATAAAATTGATATGTTTCCCCGAAGCATGTTTCCCCCTTCCTTTTTAACTTTTATTACCTGTTTATATTTCCCCTGTATATTATATAACTGCGCAGGTTTATCTGGAGTCTGGTCCTAGCCTCGTCACTACCTCGCCAGGATTAGGCCAGGCACTTACCAGCACATGGGGTCTGTTGTGCTGATACTACACTCTGCACTCTGTGCAGATACCGGAGTAGCCTTTGGTCAGCAGCAGTAGCTCGGGAGCCAGTCTTCAGTCCACCGAGACACCGAGGTAGCCTTACAGGCATCCGCAGGCCCGGCGTCTCCTCTATCTTATTTTATATTCTCTTATCTCATGTATTCGAGACAAACAGTGTTATATTTCTTTCAAACGGTTGTATTTAGTATTCTTAGTAGTTTGTGGATGTTGTGACACCAGGTTCTGGTTAGAGGCACGTGATGGTCTTTGAGACATTTTCGTTTTCTATTTATTTAAGACTTCCGCTAAATTTCATATTCCGTTGTTATTTAACTGTTTATTACCTTGTTAATATAATTGGTAAGAAGTTTTAAAATAAAGGAGTTAATGATTTCTAAGTTCATGGCTTGCCTAGCTTCTATGAGTAGGCGCCATCACGACTCCCGAGGGTGAGAAATCCGGGTCTTGACAAGTTGGTATTAGAGCTCTAGGTTACATAGGTCTAACAATTCACGGACAAGCTCAGTAAAGTCTGAGGGATCGGTACAGAGATGTCTGTATTTATCCCCCTAGAGGCTACAGAGTCGGGAAAACTTCACATTTGTTCTTTCTCGACGTGCGGTTTGGTTACTCAATGCTAATTGAACTTCTACTTTGTTCTTTCGCAGATGGCGAGAACACGTGCTTCCTCATCTACCGCTCAACAGCCCGAGCCCCCAGCAGTAGCTCCCACGAGGGGCAAAGGGCGAGGGCGAGGTCGTGCTAGAGGTCGAGGTAGAGGTAGAGCTCAGCCCCGAGCAGTAGCCCCAGTAGCGGAGCCTCAGGTTGACTTTGATGATGAGGTTCCGGCCCCAGCAGCTCCGGTGGTCCCAACCCAGGTCCCAGAGGGGTTTATTGTTACCCTAGTCCTTCAGAATGCTCTTGTCCGATTAGTGGGCCTCTTGGAGAGTGTCACCCGAGCGGGCTTGCTTCCTGTAGCACCAGTCGTCTCTCAGGCTGGAGGAAGGGCCCAGACTCCTGCTACTCGCACTCTGGAGCAGGTAGCTCCTCAGATTTAGACTCCATCGGTTCAGCCAGTTAGAGCAGTTCAGCCGGGTATGGTATCTCAGCCCGGTGATGGAGCGGCTATGTTTGTCGATGCTTTGTAGAGGCTGGATAAGTTCACCAAGCTCTTCACTTCCACTTTCAGCGATGCATTTACTGAAGATCCCCAAGATTATCTAGATAGTTGCCACGACATGGGTATTGTTGAGACCAATGGGGTTGATTTTGCTACATTTCGCTTGTCTGGATCCGCCAAGACTTGGTGGAGGGATTATTGCTTAGCTAGACCAGCCGGATTGCTAGCCTTGACTTGGGAACAGTTCACACAGCTATTTCTGGAGAAGTTTCTCCCGATTACTCAGTGAGAGTCTTATCGGAGGTAGTTTGAGCACCTCCAGTAGGGTTCCATGACAGTTACCCAGTATGAGACCAAGTTCATCGACTTAGCTCGCCATGCTGTTTTCATACTTCCTACCGAGAGAGAGAGGGTGAGGAGGTTTATTGATGGTCTTATTCAGCCGATTCGCCTTCATATGGCTAGGGAGGCTGGGAGTGAGATCACTTTTCAGAAGGCGGCCAATGTGGCCCGTAGAGTGGAGATGATCCTGTCGCAGGGAGGTGGTCATGGGTCGGATAAGAGGCCCCGTCATTCAGGTAGATTCAGTGGTGCCTCATCTGGAGGTAGGGATTCCTATGGTAGAGGCCATCCTCCTAGGCCCTTTCAGTCAGCTCTTCAGGTCTCTCACGGTGTTTCAGGTAGCCGTGGTCCGCAGATGCGATATTCCGATCAGCAATCCTACAGTGCACCACCAGCTCTTATTAGTGCACCGCCGCTCAAGAGTTTTCGGGGTGTTCATTCGGGTTGCCAGGGTCAGTCTCAATTTCCTCAGCCACAGCACTTAGGTAGATGTTTTGAGTGTGGTGAGTATGGTCATATCAGGAGGACTTGTCTGAGGTTGGTGGGTACTCAGTCGCAGCAACAGGGTTCCCATGTTATGGTCCAGGCACCAGGTGTTCTACAGACCGCCCAGCTAGCTAGGGGTGGGGGTAGAGGTGCAAGAGGTGGAGGTAGAGGATTTAGAAGTGGAGCTCAAGTCGCTAGAGGTGGAGGCCAGCTAGCTGCAGGTCGTCCCAGAGATGGAGCCCAGGGTGGTGGGGCCCAGCCCCGATGTTATGCTCTTCCAGCCAGGCCCGAGGCTGAGGCTTCATATGCGGCTATCACAGGTACTATTCTGGTTTGTGATAGAGATGCTTCAGTGTTATTTGATCCAGGGTCCACCTACTTGTATGTGTCATCTTATTTTGCATCGTACCTGGTTATGCCTAGCGATTCATTGAGTGTTCATGTTTATTTGTCTACACCGGTGGGTGACTCTAATGTAGTTGATCGAGTCCATCATTCTTGTATTGTGGTGATTGGGGGTATTGAGACTCCTGTAGATTTGTTGCTTTTAGACATGGTCAATTTCGATGTTATATTGGGGATGGACTGGTTATCACCTTACCACGCTATATTGGACTGTCATGCCAAGACTGTGACCTTAGCCTTACCGGGTATGCCTCGTTTAGAGTGAAGAGGGACTTTTGGTCATTCTACCCGTAGTGTCATCTCTTATGTGAAGGTTCGACGTATGGTCGAGAAGGGATGTTTGGCCTATTTGGCATATGTTCGTGATTCTAGTGCCGAGGTTCCCTCTATTGATTCTGTGTCCGTTGTTCGAGAGTTTCCTGATATTGACTTTTGCATTGATTTGGCTACGGGCACTCAGCCCATTTCTATCCCGCCGTATCGTATGGCCCCGCCTGAGTTAAAAGAGTTGAAGGAGCAGTTGCAAGACTTGCTTGAGAAGGGTTTCATTGGGCCGAGTGCTTTGCCTTGGGGTGTGCTGGTGTTGTTTTTTAAGAAGAAGGACGGATCGATGAGAATGTGTATTGATTACCGGTAGCTGAACAAGGTTACAATCAAGAATATGTATCCATTGTCGAGGATTGATGATTTGTTTGATCAGCTCCAGGGTGCCAGGGTATTTTCGAAGATTGACTTGAGATCTGGCTACCATCAGTTGATGATTAGGGCATCTGATGTCCCTAAGACAGTTTTTCGCACTTGGTACGGGCATTATAAGTTCTTGGTTATGTCATTCGGGTTGACAAATGCCCCCACAGCTTTTATGGATTTTATGAAACGGGTGTTCAGACCTTATTTGGATTCGCTCGTGATAGTCTTTATTGATGATATTTTGATATATTCCCGCAGCCGGGAGGAGCACGAGCAGAATCTCGGAGTGGTTCTTCAGACTCTGAGGGATAGTCAGTTATATGCTAAGTTCTTGAAGTGTGAGTTCTGGCTGAGTTCAGTTGCATTCTTGGGTCATGTTGTATCAGCAGAGGGTATTCAGGTGGATCCGAAAAAGATTGAGGCATTCAAGAACTGGCCTAGACCAGCATCAGCTACAGAGATTCGGAGTTTCTTGGGATTGGTAGGTTACTATCGCCGGTTCATGGAGGGGTTTTCATCTATTACAGCCCTGATGACCAGGTTGATCCATAAGGGTGCCCAGTTCAGATGGTCAGATGAGTGTAAGGCGAGCTTTCAGAAGCTCAAGACAACTCTGACTACAGCACCGGTGTTGGTTTTACCCACAGGTTCAGGGCATTATACAGTTTATTGTGATGCTTCTCGTATCGGGCTTGGTGCAGTGTTGATGCAGGATGACAAGGTCATTGCCTGTGCCTCGCGGCAGTTGAAGATTCATGAGAAGAACTATTCAGTTCATGATTTAGAGTTGGCAGCCATAGTTCACGCATTGAAGATTTGGAGGCATTATCTGCATGGCGTGGCATGTGAGGTGTTCACGGATCACAAGAGTCTTCAATATTTGTTCAAGCAAAAGGAGTTGAATTTGAGGTAGAAGAGGTGGTTGGAGTTGTTGAAGGATTATGATATCACTATCTTATATCACCCGGGAAAGGCCAATGTGGTGGTCGATGCCTTGAGTAGGAAGTCAGCCAGTATGGGCAGCCTTGCTTATATTCCGGTGGGTGAGAGGCCGCTTGCTTTGGATGTTCAGGCCTTTGCCAATCGGTTCGTGAGGTTGGATATTTCTGAGCCTAGTCGGGTATTAGCTTGCATGGTCGCTCGTTCTTCTTTATTAGAACGTATCCATGATCGGCAATATGATGATCCCCATTTGTGCGTCCTTAGAGAGTGCAGCGCGGAGGTGCCAAGCAGGTTACCCTAGATGATGATGGAGTTTTGAGATTACAGGGTCGAGAGTGTGTGCCAAATGTGGTGGGCTTCGGGAGTTGATTTTAGAGGAAGCCCATAGCTCCCGGTACTCTATTCATCAGGGCGTCGCGAATATGTATCAGGATTTGTGGCAGCATTATTGGTGGCGGAGGATGAAGAAGTATATCGTTGCATATGTAACTCGGTGTTTGAATTGTCAGCAGGTTAAGTACGAGTATCAGAGGCCTGGTGGTTTATTTCAGAGGATTGAGCTTCCCGAGTGGAAGTGGGAGTGGATCACTATGGATTTCATTGTTGGACTCCCGCAGACTCGGAGGAAGTTCGACGCAGTATGGGTTATGGTTGATAGGCTGACCAAGTCAGCGCATTTCATTCATGTGGCAGTCTCCTATTCATCCGAGAGGTTAGCTGAGATCTATATCCGGGAGATTGTTCGTCTTCATGGTGTGCCTGTATCTATCATTTCGGACCGAGGTACGCAGTTTACCTCGCATTTCTAGAGAGCGGTTCAGCAAGAGTTGGGCACCCAAGTTGAGTTGAGTACAGCATTTCATCCTCAGACGGACGGACAGTCCGAGCAGACTATTCAGATTTTGGAGGATATGCTCCAAGCTTGTGTCATTGACTTTGGAGGCTCGTGGGATCAGTTTTTGCCTTTAGCAGAGTTTGCCTACAACAATAGCTACTAGTCGAGTATCTAGATGGCTCCTTATGAGGCGTTATATGGTAGGCATTGTCGGTCTCCGGTTGGATGGTTTGAGCCGAAAGAGGCTCGGTTGTTGGGTACGGAGCTGGTTTAGGAGGCTTTGGACAAGGTCATGATCATCCAGGATAGGCTTTGTACAGCTCAGCCCAGGCAAAAGAGTTATGCAGACCGTAAGGTTCGAGATGTGGCTTTTATGGTTGGAGAGCGGGTATTGCTCCGAGTGTCACCTATGAAGGGTGTGATGAGATTTGGGAAGAAGGGCAAGCTTAGCCCTAGGTTCATCGGTCCGTTTGAGATTCTTGATCGTGTGGGAGAGGTGGCTTATAGACTTGCATTGCCGCTGAACTTATCAGCCGTGCATCCAGTGTTTCATGTGTCCATGCTCCGGAAATATCACGGCGATCCATCCCACGTGTTAGATTTCAGCACCGTCCAGTTGGATAAGGACTTGTCTTATGAGGAGGAGCCGGTAGCTATTCTACACTGGCAGGTTCGTCAGTTGAGGTCGAAGAGTTTTCCTTCTGTTCGTGTTCAGTGGAGAGGTCACCCTCCCGAGGCATCGACCTGGGAGTCCAAGTCCGATATGCGGAGCCGTTATCCCCATCTTTTCCTTGACTCAGGTACTTCCTTCTTCTGTCCGTTTGAGAACGAACGATTGTTTTAGAGATGGAGAATGTGATAACCCAAAAGGTCATCAGTTGTTTTAAAATGAAACTCCGTGTTCCGAGGCCTTGAAAAACTCATTTATAGTCACCTTGATTTGTGTGCGCAGTCCGAGCGCATAGCCGGAAAGCTTAAATACGATAATTTGTGAAAAATAATAAGTTTTGATTATAAAATGAGCTAATTTGACTTCGGTCAACGCTTTGGGTATACGGACCCGGACCCGTGATTTGACGGTCCCGGAGGGTCCGTAGGAAAATATGGGACTTGGGCGTATGCTAGGAATTGAATTCCGAGGTCCCAAGCCCGAGAAATGAATTTTCAAAGAAAATTATTTTCTGAAATTGTTTAAGGAAATTTGAAATGAAATTTGAGTAGAACATGATGGTATCGGGCCCGTATTTTGGTTCCGGCGCCCGGTACAGGTTTTATATGTGATTTAAGACGTTTCTGTGAAATTTGGTGAAAATGGAATTTATTTGACGTGAAATGAACTTCCGGTTGAGGAGTTATGAACTTTGAGAGTTCTTGATGAAAATGTTGAGTTTTGAGGTTTAATTCATGATTTTACATGTTATTTTGATGATGTGATCGCACGAGTAGGTCCATACGATGTTTTTGAGTTAGTATGCACACTTGGTTTGTGCGGTCCGCAGTGAGCAAGTCCATGCCTTCGCGGCCGCGCTCGATTTTTTGAGGTTCGTGGTGGGCTTCTGTGCGGCCGCGGTCCATTTCGTGCGGTCCACACAGGGCACTGGACTGCAGTACCTCAGGAAGACCTGTGCGGCCGCAGTCCATTTTGTGCGGTCTGCACAAGGAGTCTGAGAGGGGTATAAATAGAAGGGATTTTCAGCCATTTTTTATTTTTCAAAACCCCAAAAAAAAACATAAGAGGCGATTTTTCAAACAACATTTCTTCTCCAAATCAATTGTAAGTCATTTTTAAAATAGTTTTCTTCAATCATTAACATCTTTTAACATGATTTCAACTTCAAATCAATGATTTTCATGGGGGAAATTGGGTGTTTTGGGTAGAATCTAGGTTTTTCAAATATTGGGGATTTGGACTTCGATTTGAGGTCCGATTTCAAAACAAATTACATATTTGAGCTCGTGGGGGAATGGGTAATCGGGTTTTGGTTCGAACCTCGGGTTTTGACCACATGGGCCCGGGGGAAATTTTGACTTTTTGGGTAAAACTTTGGAAAACTCATTTTTCATGCATTCAAATTGATTCATTTAGCGTATATTGATATAATTAAGTAACTTGTGGCTAGATACGAGCGAATTGGCGGAGGAATCGAGGGGTAAAGCTATAATTGAAGCTTGAGTTGTGTTCGAGGCATCGAGGTAAGTATTTGGTCTAACCATAGCTTGAGGGATTAGGAGTTGTGTCCTATTTGCTCTTTGCTTCTTGTTGAGTACGACGTATAGGCATGGTAACAAGTATCTATACATTGGTGTCAAGCATGACCGTGAGTCTTATCTTGTGATTTTCATGATCTCGTTGTATTATTCATGCCTTGGTGAAGATTACTATTTATTGTGTAAAGTTGTGGAAAGAATTGTGACCTATGAACATTGAGGAGCGTTGGCTCCAGTTGTATAATGAACTGTGAATGTATAAGTGATAATCGAAACCTTAGAGCATTGGCTCAAGTTATGAAGTGAATTGTGAAGTAAAAGTGAGAAAGTGAAGAGATCATTATGTTGCCCCCTTTCCGGGCTATTGTTGAGTTGAAGTTCCCTTGCATTGTGTTCTTAATTGATTTTACGGACGCTTAGGTCGATAATTCTTCGTGTTAGGTGTTGTAACAAGTTTGGTTATAGTTGGGTAGCTAGGTGTTGTAACAAGTTTAGTTATAGCTGAGGTAGTTAGATGTTGAAACTAGTTGAGATAGTTAGATGTTGGAACAAGTTTGGTTATGGTTGTTTCTCCCTTGCCGGGACGTATATACTTGTACTGTTGAGTTCCCTTGCTGGGATAGTGTAGTCTATTGTTGATCTCTTGCCGAGATGGTTAATTATGATTATTGTTGACAGATATTATATTGGATCGGGTTGCACGCCGCAACAGATATTATATTGGATCGGGTTGCACACCGCAACAGTTACATATGTGGATCGGGTTGC
This sequence comes from Nicotiana sylvestris, assembly GCF_000393655.2. Taxonomy (NCBI): domain Eukaryota; kingdom Viridiplantae; phylum Streptophyta; class Magnoliopsida; order Solanales; family Solanaceae; genus Nicotiana; species Nicotiana sylvestris. The sequence goes on from NC_091059.1 coordinate 116,998,997, forward strand.
ACGCCGCAACAAATGTTAAAGGATAAGGGATCGGGTTGCGCGTCGTAACAGTATTGTCGTTGTATTGATTGTAGACATCGAGTGCTATTTCATACTTTATTAAGTTTATGATAGAATTGATATGTTTCCCCGAAGCATGTTTCCCCCTTCCTTTTTAACTGTTATTACATGTTTATATTTCCGTTGTATATTATATAACTGCACAGGTTTATCTGGAGTCTGGTCCTAGCCTCGTCACTACCTCGCCGGGGTTAGGCCAGGCACTTACCAGCACATGGGGTCAGTTGTGCTGATACTACACTCTGCACTCTGTGCAGATACCGGAGTAGCCTTTGGTCAGCAGTAATAGCTCGGGAGCCAGCCTTCAGTCCACCGAGACACCGATGTAGCCTTGCAGGCGTCCGCAGGCCCGGCGTCTCCTCTATCTTATTTTATATTCCGTTATCTCGTGTATTCGAGACAAATAGTATTATATTTCTTTCAAACGATTATATTTAGTACTCTCAGTAGTCTGTGGATGTTATGACACCAGGTTCTGGTTAGAGGCACGTGATGGTCTTTGAGACATTTTCGTTTTCTATTTATTTAAGTCTCCCGCTAAATTTAATATTCCGTTGTTATTTAACTGTTTATTCCCTTATTAATATAATTGGTAAGAAGTTTTAAAATAAAGGAGTTAATGATTTCTAAGTTCATGGCTTGCCTAGCTTCTACGAGTAGGCGCCATCACGACTCCCGAGGGTGGAAAATCCGTGTCGTGACAAAAATATAGCTCATAAAGATGCTCTGGTTTTACCGCCATATTAGTGAGATTAAGTTTCCATGTAAATTTTACATTTTTATGTCGACGGCTCATTTTTGGAAAGGATTTGTATTAGTTATAATTGTAATTGTTTTAAAGTCCTAAATATTTGGACTTCTTATATAGTAGTATTTTAAATAAGGAAGGATTCAACATTTAACAAGTACTTTATGTAAAACTTTTGAATTTGAAGAAAAAAACTACTATTATTAATTCTTCTTGTTATTTTCTAAGTACTATTGATATTCTAAAAGTCAAGCTAGATGAGAATTAGAGTTAAAATAAGCCAATATATAATTAATATAAGGGAATTAATTTCTACTCCCTCCATCTCAAGTTATTTATCGTAATTTTAAAACTAGATGTTTCAAATTATTTGTCATTTTAGAAATAATTGTTTCAAACTAATTTGTTTTTATTATATTCTTAGTAGTAATTGTTCTTGAAAATGAAAATGCCACATAAATAAAGTAAATGTTTAACGAAGAAATATTATATTTATGACATAAAAAGGGTTAAATAGTTAAAAAATCCTTTGTAATAATGTTTTCTTTAGGTGTTTGTAATAGAGAAATACGATAAATAGTTTGAGACAAAGGAAATATTTATTAGTAATCAAGAGCATTTAAATAGGTAAAAAAAATGGTGAACTTATTAGTTATATGAAACATTTATTTTAACAACAAGAACGTAACTCCAATCAAACAAATAATTGATCAATGTTAGAAATCACATCAATTGGTAAATGAAACGATTACCATTACAGATATTAGTACCGAAGTTGCACTAATCAATAAACTTATGAGTTTACTAGGAAAATGAACTAAGTTCTAATTGGTGGAATTGTATTTTCTAAAAGATGAAGACAGTAAATTTTATTTATATTTGACATAAAAGAAAAAAATAGAAAAAAAATTATACCTCACAAAGTTAAAACCATGTATCAAAATTAATTAAAGTCGCCAATCGAAAACTATATTTTTTTAAAATATAAAAGGACTAAAAACAATTAACATTAGATCTTTGTTTAATTTTAACTATATGTATTGTCCACAACAACAAAAATGTACACTTATCTATCTATCTGTCTATCTTATTTTAATAAGAAAAATGTATTATGCAAATTAAAATAGAGGAAGTAATATTTATTACTTCTAAATTTAGCATTCATTGATACAAGTACACGCGCAAAGCGCGTATCGTAAAGCTAGATACTTACTGGGTATGCGTTGAATGTGCAGGCACTGAGGCAGGTACATTTGGTGGTCATTTGGGCACATAGGCGATGCCGGTGAGGAGACTTTGTGGTAAGCTGCATTCCATGTTATGATCCACAGCACACGGAGTCCCTGTCCTAGGCATTTACTATATTCTTTCTACTTCTATTTCAGACAGATGTTGTAGTAGTATTGTATTATTTCTAGTAGATGCTCATGCACTTGTGACACCGGGTTTAGGGGATTTAAATCTTACTCTTGGTTGTATTCCGCTATGATTTCCTTGTGCATATTTTTGGCCTCGTTCGAATATTTAAAATAATAATATTTGTATTTCCTATATAAAACGAACGATTTTTACTATTTATTCCTTTAATTGTTTTCGAAATGTATTTTGGATTAACTATTGACTTGTCGAGTAAATTGTTGGTGTCACGACCCGGATTTCCCACCTGAGGGTGTCGTGATGGCGCCTACTATCGGAGCTAGGCAAGCCAAATATTTAAAACACCTTTCCTGCTTTCTTTCCAATAATATAATAAACGAGACAAAATTTAAGCGGAAGACTTTAAATCTAAAGCAACTGAAAACCAAAAGTGCGGAAGTTTAATACACATCACTACCCAAGGTCTGGTATCACTAGCTCACGAACTACTATAGAATACTACAAACAATGTCTGAAAGGAAATACATCATGTTTGTCTGATACAAGATGAACAAACGAAAAATATGGAAAGGGACTTCGGCCTGCGAACGCCAGCTAGGCTACCTCGAGAGTCCCTGGACTGAAGATAGCTCCCAGAAGTCCTAGTGTTGTGGTCCGTAAGCTGCTCCCTGATCTGCGCACAAAAATGCACAGAGTGTAGCATCAGCACAACCGACCCCATGTACTGGTAAGGGCCTGGCCTAACCCCCGCGAAGTAGTGACGAGGCTAGACAGGACCTACCACAATTAACTTGTACAGATAAATATACAAGTGCAAGAAAATAATAACAAGATAATACAAAGTAAAGCTAGGAGGGGACATGCTATCGGGGAGTAACAGATAAAAATGAAATATCGGAAATAAACAGAAGAAACTCTGATTCCCATGATATATATATATATATAGTGGACGGCGTGCCACATGATCCCATAATATCATATATAAGTGGACGGCGTGTCACGCGATCCCAATTTTCATATACCACGTGGTAGGCGTACCACTCGTTCCCATTTCATCTTTATCACAGTGCGCCATATGTCACCGGCCACGGAGGCCAATAACCCATAATATCATATATAAGTGGACGGCGTGCCACACGATCCCATAATATCATATATAAGTGGACGGCGTGCCACACGATCCCATAATATCATATATAAGTGGACGGCGTGCCACACGATCCCATAATATCATATATAAGTGGACGGCGTGCCACACGATCCCATAATATCATATATAAGTGGACGGCATGCCACACGATCCCATAATATCATATATAAGTGGACGGCGTGCCACACGATCCCATAATATCATATATAAGTGGACGGCGTGCCACACGATCCCATAATATCATATATAAGTGGACGGCGTGCCACACAATCCCATAATATCATATATAAGTGGACGGCGTGCCACACGATCCCATAATATCATATATAAGTGGACGGCGTGCCACACGATCCCATAATATAATTCGAAACATCTAATTTTGTAAGGAGAGTCCCATTAGGGAAAATCGACAACATATCACTCTAACCCGGCAAGGGTACAACTAACAGCCCAAAAATATCCCGACAAGGGAGAGTATATATATCGGTCTACACATCCCAGCAAGGGTGTAATCACAACACATTCTCTTTTTAAATCCCTTCTTCCTCAACTAACATTTTCATGTTCGAGCTAACACTCCAAAAGTACACCAATCACAATTTTACCTCAAACGTTCACATTATATGAAACTCATCAAATAAACAAGGAGATCGTGTCACGTTATTCGAATTAAAAGCAATTAAGACTCATGGTCATGCTAGACTCCGGTGCATAGATAACTGTCACCATGCCTATACACCGTACTCCACATTAGCAAGTAGCAAATAACATCCTAATCCTATTCCCTCAAGCCAAAGTTAGAACAAACACTTACCTCGAATGCTCCAAACTCAACTCACGCTTCTAGTATAGCTTTACCTCTTGATTCCACCACCAATCCGCTCGAATCTAGTCATAAGTTACTTAATCACATTAATAATTACTAAATGAATCACTCCCCATGCATGAAAATAAATTTTACAAGGTTTTTTTCCCAAAATGGTCAAAAACACCCCCAGACCCACGTGGTCGAAACTCGAGGTTCAGACCAAAACCCGGTTACCCATTCTCCCACGAATCCAAATATATGATTTGTTTTGAAATCGGACCTCAAATTGAGGTCAGACTTCTCAATTTGTAGATAACCTAGGTTCTACCCAAAACACCCCATTTTCCCCCATGAAAATCTTTGATTTGAATTTGAAATCATGTTAAAAGATGTCAAAGAATAAAGAAATTAAGTTAAAAATCACTTACCAATCGTTTTGGAGAAGAAAAGTTGTTTGAAAATCGCCTCTTAGGTTTTGGGTTTTTGAAAAGTGGAAAAATGACTGAAAATCCCGAGTTTATATACTTTGCTGGGGGCTGGCGCGGACCACGCAGAAATGTACCGCGGCCGCGCCGAGGGAGGGATGAAGTGGGCTTTCTCTGAACCCACCCAGCGCGGACCGCACTGATTTGGTGCGCGGCCACGCTAGTCGACCCTCTGAACCCCACCACGCGGACCACATAGAAAAGCACCGCGGCCGCGTGGCTGCCAGCGCGGACCGCGCGGAAATGGCCGCAGCCGCACTGGGGCCTGCAATATCTGAACCTGCATTTTTAATGTCTAAGACCTCCTAGGCCCCACTCAAAACTCACCCGAGCCCTCGGGCTCCAAACCAAATATTCATATGATCTCGAAAACACCTTACGGACTTACTCGTGCGATTAAATCGCCAAAACGACATCATATACATAGGATCAAGCCTCGAAACACATGATTTTCTTTCAACTTTCATAAAACTCAAATTCCCCATTTTAAGTCCGAAACACGTCATATGACGTCTGTTTTTAGCCAAACTTTATAGATAGTGCTTAAAACATATTTAAGACTCGTACCGGGCGTCGGAACCAAAATACGAGCCTGATACCATAGTTTTCTGATCAATTTTCTTCTTTCTTTTCCTTAATTAATTTCAGAGAACAATTTCACACAAAAATTCATTTCCTGGGCTTGGGACCTCGGAATTTAATTCTGGGCACATGCCCAAGTCCCATATTTTTCTACGGACCCTCCGGGACCGTCGAATCATAGGTCCGGGTCTGTTTACCCAAAATGTTGACCGAAGTCAATATTATGCATATTAATATCAAGATTCATCAAATTTTTCACATAATTCACATATTCTAACATAAAACAATTTCCGGCTATGCGCCCGAACTGCGCACGCAAATCGAGGCAACTAAAAGAGAGGTTTTCAAGGCCTCGGAAGCGCGGAACAAGGAAGAACTATGGTGATGACCCTTTGGGTCGTCACATTCTCCACCTCTAAAACAATCGTTCGTCCTCGAACGGACAAAAGAAAGAAGTATCTGAGTCGGGAAATAAATGAGGATAACGGCCCCGCATATCGGACTCGGACTCCTAGGTCGATGCCTCAGGAGGCTGACCTCTCCACTGAACACGCACCGAAGGAAAACTCTTCGACCTCAACTGTCGAACCTGCCGGTCTAGAATAGCCACCGGCTCCTCCTCATATGACAGATCCTTGTCCAATTGGACAGTGCTGAAATCTAACACGTGCGATGGATCTCCGCGATACTTCCGGAGCATAGATACATGAAATACGGGATGCATAGCTGACAAGCTAGGTGGCAAGGCAAGTCCATAAACCACCTCTCCCACACGATCAAGAATCTCAAATGGACCGATGAACCTAGGGCTGAGCTTGACCTTCTTCCCAAATCTCATCACGCCCTTCATAGGCGATACACGGAGCAATACCCGTTCCTCAACCATGAAAGGAACATCTCTGACCTTGCGGTCTGCATAACTCTTTTGTCTGGACTGAGCTGTACGAAGTCTATCCTGAATAATCCTGACCTTGTCCAAGGCCTCCTGAACCAGATCCGTACCCAATAATCGAGCCTCTCCCGGCTCAAACCATCCAACTGGAGACCGATATCGCCTACCATACAACGCCTCATATGGAGCCATCTAAATGTTGGAGTGGTAGCTATTGTTGTAGGCGAACTCTGCTAAAGGCAAAAACTGGTCCCACGAGCCTCCAAAATCAATGACACAGGCTCGGAGCATGTCCTCAAGAATCTGAATAGTCCTCTCGGACTGACCGTCCGTCTGGGGATGAAATGTTGTACTCAACTCAACCTGGGTTCCCAACTCTCACTGAGCCGCTCTCTAGAAATGCGAGGTAAACTGCGTACTCTGATCCAAAATGATAGATAGCGGCACCCCATGAAGGCGAACAATCTTCCTGATATAAATCTCAGCTAACCTTTCAGACGAATAGGTGGCTGCAACAAGAACAAAATGCACTGACTTGGTCAGCCTATCTATAATGACCCAAACTGCATCAAACTTCTTCCGAGTCATCGGAAGTCTAGTAACGAAATCCATCGTAATCCTTTCCCACTTCCATTGGGGAAGTGCAATCCGCTGAAATAGACCACCAGGTCTTTGATGCTCGTACTTAACCTGCTGAAAATTCAAACACCGAGCCACATGCGCAACGATGTCTTTCTTCATCTTGCGCCACCAATAGTGCTGCCTCAGATCCTGATACATCTTCGCGGCGCTCGGGTGAATAGAATACCGAGAACTATGGGCCTCCGCTAAGATCAACTCTCGAATCCCATCAACATTGGACACACAAACTCGCCCCTGCAATCTCAATATGCCATCATCATCTAAGGTTACTTTCTTGACACCTCCACGCTGCACCGTGTCTCTCAAGACACTCAAATGGGGATCATCGAATTGCTGATCACGGATACGCTCCAATAACGAAGAACGAGCGACCGTGAAAGCTAATACTCGACTAGGCTCAGAAATGTCCAACCTCACAAACTGATTGGCCAAAGCCTGAACCTCCAAAGCAAGCGGTCTCTCACCGACCGGAATATAAGCAAGACTACCCATACTGGCTGACTTCCTACTCAAGGCATCGGCCACCACATTGGTCTTTCCCGAGTGATATAAGATAGTGATGTCATAATCTTTCAACAATTCCAACCACCTCCTCTGCCTCAAATTCAACTCCTTTTGCTTGAACAAATACTGAAGACTCTTATGATCCGTGAACACCTCACACGCCACACCATACAGATAGTGCCTCCAAATCTTCAATGCGTGAACAATGGCTGCCAACTCCAAATCATGCACTGGATAGTTCTTCTCATGAACCTTCAACTGCCTCGAAGCATAGGCAATGACCTTGCCATCCTGCATCAACACTGCACCAAGTCCAATACGAGATGCATCACAATAGACTGTATAGGGCCCTGAACCTGTGGGCAAAACCAACACTGGTGCCGTGGTTAGAGCTGCCTTGAGCCTCTAAAAACTCGCCTCACACTCGTCTGACCATCTGAATTGGGCACCTTTCTGGGTCAATCTGGTCATAGGGGCTGTAATGGATGAAAACCCCTCCATGAACCGACGGTAGTAACCTGCTAACCCCAGGAAACTCCGAATCTCCGTAGCTGAAGCTGGTCGAGGCCAGTTCTTGACTGCCTCTATCTTCTTTGGGTCTACCTGAATACCTGCTGTTGATACTACATGACCCAGGAATGCGACTGAACTCAACCAAAACTTGCACTTCGAGAACTTAGCATACAACTGACTATCCTTCAGGGTTTGAAGAACCGCTCTGAGGTGCTGCTCATGCTCCTACTGACTGCGGGAGTATATAAGAATATCGTCAATGAAGACTATCACGAACAAGTCCAAATAAGGTCTGAACACTCGGTTCATCAACTCCATGAACGCTGCTAGGGCATTAGTCAATCCAAATGACATGACCAAAAACTCATAGTGCTCATACCGAATGCGAAATGCTGTCTTAGGGACATCAGACGCCCTAATCCTCGGCTGGTGGTAGCCAGATCTCAAATCTATCTTTGAAAACACCCTCGCACCCTGAAGCTGGTCGAATAAATCGTTGATCCTCGGTAGTGGGTACTTGTTCTTAATCGTCACCTTGTTCAATTGTCGGTAATCAATGCACATCCTCATCGAGCCATCTTTTTTCTTCACAAATAGCACTGGTGCGCTCCACGGCGAAACACTAGGTCTAATGAAACCCTTCTCGAGCAAATCCTGAAGCTGGTCCTTTAACTCTTTCAACTCGGGCGGCGCCATACGATACGGCAGAATGGAAATGGGCTGAGTGCCCGGCGCCAGATCAATACAAAAATCGATATCCCTGTCGGGCGGCATGCCCGGTAGGTCTGAAGGGAAAACCTCAGGAAACTCCCGAACAATAGGAACAGAATCAATAGATGGGACCTCAGCGCTAGAGTCGCGAACATAAGCCAGATAAGCTATACACCCCTTCTTGACCATGTGTCGAGCCTTCACAGAAAAAATAACGCTGCGAGTGGTATGACCAGGAGTCCCTCTCCGTTCTAAACGGGGCAAATCCGGTAAGGCTAAGATCACGGTCTTGGCATGACAATCCAAGATCGCATGATACGGGGACAACCAATCCATCCCTAATATGACGTCGAAATCCACCATATCCAAGAGCAATAAGTCAACACGGGTCTCAAGACCCCTGAATACCACAACACATGAATGATGAACCTGGTCCACCACTATAGAATCCCCCACTGGTGTAGACACATATACAGGAATACTCAAGGTCTCACTAGGCATAACCAAATAGGGTGCAAAATAGGACGACACATATGAATACGTAGATCCGAGATCAAATAGCACAAAAGCATCCCTATCACAGACCAGAATGGTACCTGTAATCACAGCATTTGATGACTCAACCTCTGGCCTGGATGGCAAGGCATAACAATGGGGCTGGGCCCCACCTCCCTGAATCATATCCCTAGGACGATCTGTTGTTGGCTGACCCCTACCTCTAGCGGTCTGAGCTCCACCTCTAAGACCTCTACCTCCACCTCTATGTCCTCTACCCCCGCCTCTAGCTGGCTGGGCAGGCTGTGGGGCAACTGGTTCCTGGATCATCGGGCGAGGACCCTGCTGCTGTGAGCTGCTGGAAGCTCGAGGGCAATATCTGGCAATGTGACTCACATTGCCGCAAGTATAACAAGCCCTCGGCTGATGAGAGTAACGAAGTGGTGAGGCACTGATAGGTGCTGATGGAGAACTGAAGAGTTGCTGGTCAGAATACTGTGGCTGAGAACCACGACCACCTGGTGTACCATGAGAAGCCTGGAGAGCTTACTGAAAGGGCCTCGAAGGATGGCCTCTACCATAAGAATCCCTACCTCCAAACGAGGTACCATTGAATCTACCAGAATGACGGGGCCTCTTATCAGACCCATGACCACTTTCCTGATCAAGTGCCATATCTAATCGGCGGGCACCATCTGCCGCCTCCTGAAATGAAATCTCACTACTGGCACTTATGGCCATCTGAACACGGATCGGCTAGGCCAACCCATCAATAAACCTTCGCACCCTCTCTCTATCGGTGGGGAGTATCACAATGGCATGACGAGCAAGATCAATGAACCGGGTCTCATACTGGGTGACCGTCATAGGACCCTGCTGGAGACGCTCAAACTGCCTGCGAAGAGCATCTCGCTGAGTAACTGGAAGAAACTTCCCCAGAAATAACTCTGAAAACTGATCCCAGGTCAATGATGGCGACCCTGCTGGCCTGGCTAAACAGAAATCCCTCCACCAAGTCTTGGCAGATCCTGCCAGGCAAAAAGTGGCGAAGTCGACCCCATTGGTCTCTATAATGCCCATAGTCCGTAGAACCTCATGACAGCTGAATACGAAATCCTGAGCATCCTCTGAGGGGGTGCCACTAATGTGGTTGTGAAGAGCTTGGCGAAACGATCAAGCCTCCACAAAGAATCCACGGACATAGCCACACTATTGCTGGACTGAGCCACAATACCTGGCCGCTCTGCCACAGCTGGCTGAACTGCCACGGTTGGCTGAACTACTGGAACCTGAGCCTGAGGAGCTACCTACTCTGGAGTACGAGTATCGGGAGTCTGAACTCCTCTCCCAGCCTGAGATGTGGCTGGAGCTACGTGAAGCAAACCCGCTCTAGAAATGCCCTTCATAAAGCCTACCAGTCGGACCAAAGCGTCCTGAAGCACTGGAGTGGCTATGAAACCCTCTGGAACCTGAGCTGGGCCCACCGGAGCTGCTGGAGCTGGAACCCCTTCGTCGTAGTCAACATGAGGCTCCACCTCTGGGACTGCCGCTCGGGGCTGAGCTCTGCCCCGGCCTCGGCCTCTGGCACGGCCTCAGCCTTGCCCTTTGCCCCTGATAGGAGCTGCTGCTGGGGGCTCGGGCTGTTGTGCGGTAGAAGATGAAGCAAGTGTCCTCGCCATCTGCGAAAGAACAGAGTGGAAAGACAATCAGTACTTGAGAAACAGAATCGCACGACAAGAATGAACAAGGTGAAGTTTTCCTAACTCAGCAGTCTTTGCTGGATAAATACAGACGTCTCTGTACCGATCCCTCAGACTCTACCGAGTTGTCCGTGAGTTGTGAGACCTAAGTAACCTAGTGTTCTGATACCAACTTGTCACGACCCGGATTTCCCACCATCGGGTGTCGTGATGGCGCCTACTATCGGAGCTAGGCAAGCCAAATATTTAAAACACCTTTCCTGCTTTCTTTCAAACAATATAATAAACGAGACAAAATTTAAGCGGAAGATTTTAAATCTAAAGCAACTGAAAACCAAAAGTGCGGAAGTTTAATACACATCACTACCCAAGGTCTGTTGCCACTAGCTCACGGACTACTACAGAATACTACAAACAATATCTGAAAGGAAATACATCATGTTTGTCTGATACAAGATGAACAAACAAAAAACATGGAAAGGGACTTCGGCCTGCGAACGCCAGCTAGGCTACCTCGAGAGTCCCTGGACTGAAGATAGCTGCCAGAGGTCCTACTACTGTGGTCTGTAAGCTGCTCCCTGATCTGTGCACAAAAATGCACAGTGTAGCATCAGCACAACCGACCCCATGTGCTGGTAAGTGTCTGGCCTAACCCCGGCGAAGAAGTGATGAGGCTAGACAGGACCTACCACAATTAACCTGTACAGATAAATATACAAGTGCAAGAAAACAATAACACGATCCCATAATATCATATATAAGTGGACGGCGTGCCACACGATCCCATAATATCATATATAAGTGGACGGCGTGCCACACGATCCCATAATATCATATATAAGTGGACGGCGTGCCACACGATCCCATAATATCATATATAAGTGGACGGCGTGCCACACGATCCCATAATATCATATATAAGTGGACGGCGTGCCACACGATCCCATAATATCATATATAAGTGGACGGCGTGCCACACGATCCCATAATATCATATATAAGTGGACGGCGTGCCACACGATCCCATAATATCATATATAAGTGGACGGCGTGCCACACGATCCCATAATATCATATATAAGTGGACGGCGTGCCACACGATCCCATAATATCATATATAAGTGGACGGCGTGCCACACGATCCCATAATATCATATATAAGTGGACGGCGTGCCACACGATCCCATAATATCATATATAAGTGGACGGCGTGCCACACGATCCCATAATATCATATATAAGTGGACGGCGTGCCACACGATCCCATAATATCATATATAAGTGGACGGCGTGCCACACGATCCCATAATATCATATATAAGTGGACGGCGTGCCACACGATCCCATAATATAATTCGAAACATCTGATTTTGTAAGGAGAGTCCCATTAGGGGAAATCAACAACATATCACTCTAACCCGGCAAGGGTACAACTAACAGCCCAAAAATATCCCGACAAGGGAGAGTGTATATATCGGTCTACACATCCCGGCAAGGGAGTAATCACAACACATTTTCTTTTTAAATCCCTTCTTCCTCAACAAACACATTCATGTTCGAGCTAACGCTCCAAAAGTACACCAATCACAATTTTACCTCAACCGTTCACATTATATGAAACTCATCAAATAAACAATGAGATCGTGTCACGTTATTCGAATTAAAAGCAATTAAGACTCACGATCATGCTAGATTCTGGTGCATAGATAATCGTCACCATGCCTATACACTGTACTCCACATTAGCAAGTAGAAAATAACATCCTAATCCTATTCCCTCAAGCCAAAGTTAGAACAAACACTTACCTCGAATGCTCCAAACTCAACTCACGCTTCTAGTATAGCTTTACCTCTTGATTCCACCACCAATCTGCTCGAATCTAGTCATAAGTTACTTAATCACATTAATAATTACTAAATGAATCATTCCCCATGCATGAAAATAAATTTTACAAGGTTTTTTCCCAAAATGGTCAAAAACACCCCCGGACCCACGTGGTCGAAACTCGAGGTTCGGACCAAAACCTGGTTACCCATTCTCCCACGAATCCAAATATATGATTTGTTTTGAAATTAGACCTCAAATTGAGGTCCAACTTCTCAATTTGTAGAAAACCTAGGTTCTACCCAAAACACCCCATTTTTCCCCATGAAAATCTTTGATTTGAATTTGAAATCTTGTTAAAAGATGTCAAAGAATAAAGAAATTAAGTTAGAAATCACTTACCAATCATTTTGGAGAAGAAAAGTTGTTTGAAAAATCGCCTCTTAGGTTTTGGGTTTTTGAAAAGTGAAAAAATGACTGAAAATCCCGAGTTTATACACTTTGTTGGGGGCTGGCGCGGACCGCGCAGAAATGTACCGCGGCCGCGCCGAGGGAGGGAAGAAGTGCGCTTTCTCTGAACCCACCCAGTGCAGACCGCACTGTTTTGGTGCGCGGCCGCGCTAGTAGACCCTCTGAACCCCACCATGCGGACCACACAGAAAAGCACCGCGGCCGCGTGGCTGCCAGCGCGGATCGCGCGGAAATGACCGCGGCCGCACTGGGGCCTGCAATATCTGAACCTGCATTTTTAATGTCTAAGACCTCCCGGGCCCCACTCAAAACTCACCCGAGCCCTCGGGGCTCCAAACCAAACATTCATATGATCTCGAAAACACCTTACGGACTTACTCATGTGATCAAATCACCAAAACGACATCATATACGTAGGATCAAGCCTCGAAACACATGATTTTCTTTCAACTTTCATAAAACTCAAATTCCCCATTTTAAGTCCGAAACACGTCATATGACGTCCGTTTTTAGCCAAACTTTACAGATAGTGCTTAAAACATATTTAAGACTCGTACCGGGCGTCGGAACCAAAATACGAGCCCGATACCACAGTTTTCTGATCAATTTTCTTCTTCCTTTTCCTTAATTAATTTCAGAGAACAATTTCACACAAAAATTCATTTCTCGGGCTTGGGACCTCGGAATTTAATTCTGGGCACACGCCCAAGTTCCATATTTTTCTACGGACCCTCCGGGACCGTCGAATCACAGGTCCGGGTCTGTTTACCCAAAATGTTGACCGAAGTCAATATTGTGCATATTAATATCAAGATTCATCAAATTTTCACATAATTCACATATTCTAACATAAAAAACTTTCTGGATATGTGCCCGAACTGCGCACGCAAATCGAGGCAACTAAAAGTGAGATTTTCAAGGCCTCGGAAGCGCGAAACAAGGAAGAACTACGGTGATGACCCTTTGGGTCATCACAATTGGCTTGCCTAATGGAGCGTTCGGTGCCATCACAGTCTACGTCAGTTTTGGGTCGTGATATTGCATTGGTTATTTCGTATAATCTGAATAGTTCTTATAGCTCTATTAGGCAAATTATGTAATATGTATTCTGCCTAAGCTTTGAATAGTTTTAAATCATCATCAATATTAAACAATACTGCTAAAATTTTGCCTTTTATTGATGCGGATTACCGAGGAACGTCGCTCGTCAACAAGGCTTTACCGGCAGAACATCGTCGGTACAAGGTCGGTAAGTAAGTAATTGTTTGGCAGCAAACACACATTAAATTAGAGGGGGCAAAATGGTTAAAAGAAAATAGTTACCCACCCATATTATCCATCAAATAATGGGTTGGATAATGAACTATTTAAAAACGGGTCGAATATGGATAAAGAACCATCTTATCCACTTAGAAAATGGTTAGCCAAATGGATAACTAATGTGTTTAACTGTTACATTTATAAAGCCTCAAATTGGAGTTCCTCAAGTTTGGAAGACAAGGAATTCTATCACAAGTGATCATATTTAAGAAGCCATGGATAATATATCCATATTATCCGCCGGATAAATCCGTCTTTTATCCGTCTCAAATACGGGTCAGGTCGGGTTGGATAATTTATCTGTTTTTTTAAAATTACCTGTTTTGACCCGCTCATATCCGACCCGACCTGTCTGTTTGCCACTCCTACATTAAACTATATATCAATATACCACTTTTGAAGCATACTAGTCTAATGGTACGCGCTTTGCGCATGTACCTAAGTCAGTGAATATACGATCTTTTAGAAAATTATGTTTGTACTATTAAATATACTATGTTTGTATTATAAAATAAAAATTATTTTTGTCACGACCCCAACCCCGGTCATGATGGCGTCCAACACACTGCTATGCAAGCCCGACCATTCAACAACATTATCCCAAATTCTTATTCAGATTATAGATAAATATCACAGAGAATTTACTAAGTCATTTCATTCAAGTGTATAATTAATAATAAAATCTACGGAAGTTCAATTAAAATACCACACCATAGCCCAACAGAATCCGGTGTCACAAATATGAGCCTCTAATACAGAATATCCACCTATTACAAGTCTGTCTAGGAAAAATACGGAATAAAAGATAGAGATATATGGGAGAGATCAAGGCTGTGAACGCCATGCAGCTACCTCGATACTCCCGGATACTGCTGCTCAGCTAAACAAATCCTCACACAGCCTGTAGTGTACCTGGATCTGCACTCAAGGTGTAGGGAGTAATGTGAGTACTCCGACCCAGTGAGTAATAAACATAAATAAAGGCTGAGAATAAGAAATCATGGAAAAATACAAAGTAAACTATAACTGGAAGTTTAGAACAACAAATAGTGAAGCAACAAGTAAATTAAGTCAGAGTACCAAATATTGAGACAGGTATAACAGATAAAAACAAATGCATGAGTGCAATGCAATGCATATGATGGTACACTCTAGTACCCACTGCGGCGTGCAGCCCGAGCCATCCATTTATTTATCGTCGACGGCGCTCACTGGGGTGTGTGTAGACTCCGGAGGGGCTCCTATAGTCCAAGCGCAATATCAAGCCATCTCATGGCATCAAATCTAGGCCCTCGGCCTCATATCAATCTCAGTATAATCAACCAGGCTCTCGGCCTTAATATCAATATACTCAACCAGACTCTCGGCCTCAATATCAATGTAATACTGTTACAGCGCGCAGCCCGATCCATGCTCAGTCCAGAAACCATATCATAAACACCTTGGGCATTTGTAAAACAGTAGTTCTCAGCCCGAAATATCATTTAAAAATACCATTTAAGTTTTCAAATCTTAGAAAGATGGATGAGTTTGCAAAACAGTATTTAAAAACCTTGGACTGAGATCAAATGATATGCATGTATGCGAAAACAGTGATGTCAATCCCTGAAGGATTCAAATAATTGGCAAGAATCCCAAATGTAACAGTTAAATCCAAGTAAGGATGATTCTCAATTTTGTTCAAGTAGAAAACACGGTAAAAACATCTTTCGACACGGACCAAGTCACAATCCCCAATGGTGCTCTACCCCACGCCCGTTATCCGGCGTGCAAGTCACCTCAATATAGCGTTACAATGTGAAATTCCGGGGTTTCAAACCCTCAGGACATCATTTACATCAATTACTCACTAAACTGGTGAACTAGTCTGATAACCTTTTAAAGGTCCATAATAACTCCCATTTTTCTCATAACACATAAGAACAACCATCACAATCGGAGTAATCCTCCCCAGTTCACAACCCAATAAGCCAAGTGCCCTCCAGGCATGAATCTTCAATTTAACGACACCATCACAAACTTCATACTTGGTTTACATCTTTAATCAATCAAGTGATCACATGTCACACTTATATAATCTTCTTGTGGGACACACTCCCACAACCTACCACAATAATATCTGGCGTACCTCCAAACCACCGGTCGCACTAACGCTGAAGAGCGATCAAGAATCATTAACCAGGACGCAAAACCTTTTTTACAAAACACCGATATTAGGTGACGCTGAAGAAAAAACCAACTTACTGTAAACATCGAAACTTATCTCCTGCTCATCCGAGCTCATGACATCTTGTCAAAATTTTCCTTCACTCGTGCCATTCTCCGCCCAATTTCCACAACCAGAACTGATTTACCAGCATGCATCAAATCGGAACTAACATAGTACATAATCGCATAATCCGCTAACCAATAGCAAGCTCCCCAACTTGGCTCGAAGCCATAGATCATAACACACTATACTCATAACGCATATACTCCATTGTTGCCTCAATACCTTAGTGAGGTTAAACTCAAATCCTCTGTAAGCTTGTGTAAACACATTTCATCTAGTACTTCAACTCTTTGGCAATCTCGCAACAGTTAAACTCACTCTCTTAAGTGAACCAAAAATTTCAAACTTCAACACTTACAATTCATTTGCACATGAGATCTTCTGTCATTCACATGAGGATCGCACCGCCTTAGCACACTTCACGGGAGATAACCCACCTGCTTCGCCTCAATATAACATTTTCGTATACCTTCCACCGCCATAAGCATTATGCAGTCACTTGATCTTCCTGAGTCTGTACTCATACCGCAACATGAAATTTACTTCACTCCCAACTAGGAGACATGAAAAGATTCTTCACACGCCCATAACTCGGGCTATAACTTGAATCACGATGGACTTCAAGCATCTATTAGTTCTTCCATCATTCAGCAGACCCTTCTCGTCGCTTCCAAATCATATAGATACGCCTCGCAGTAATAACATACTCATCACATAGCAACAACCATCATTTCCTCTAAAAGGGACACTACCGAACATATAAGTTCAAAAACACTTGTTCACACAATCAGCACCTCGGCGCTCCCTCCATAGGCAAAGATCCAACCTCAAGTCCTCCAGACTGGCCCACCATAAACTCACAGAGATAACACCTCGCCCCTCGATCAGGGAATCACAAGCAATCGAGGCACATCTGATACTGAGCGCCCATGCGCGCATACAAACGCGTGGAAGGAATTTCAAAAGTTTCTTTTCAAGATGAATCAAGGACGCACGATAAGAATTCAAGAATGTGAAGTTTTCCTAAAGGTTCTGCAGCCTCTCAAGGATAAATACAGACGTTTCCGTACCGATCCGCGAGACTCTACTAAACCGGCTCATGACTTGCGATACCAAGTAACCTAGGCTCTGATACCAACTTGTCATGACCCCAACCCCGGTCATGATGGCGCCCAACACACTGCTAGGCAAGCTCGACCATTCAACAACATTATCCCAAATTCTTATTCAGATTATTGATAAATATCACAGAGAATTTACTAAGTCATTTTTCATTCAAGTGTATAATTAATAATAAAATCTGCGGAAGTTCAATTAAAATACCACACCATAGCCCAACAGAATCTGGTGTCACGAATATGAGCCTCTAATACAGAATATCCACCTATTACAAGTCTGTCTAGGAAAAATACGGAATAAAAGATAGAGATAGATGGGAGAGATCAAGGTTGCGAATGTCATGCAGCTACCTCGATACTCCCGGATACTGCTGCTCAGCTAAACAAATCCTCACTCAGCCTGTAGTGTACCTGGATCTACACACAAGGTGCAGGGAGTAATGTGAGTACTCCGACCCAGTGAGTAATAAACATAAATAAAGGCTGAGAATAAGAAATCATGGAAAAATACAAAGTAAACTATAACTGGCAGTTTAGAACAACAAATAGTGAAGCAACAAGTCAATTAAGTCAGAGTACCAAATACTGAGACAGGTATAACAGATAAAAACAAATGCATGAGTGCAATGCAATGCATATGATGGTACACTCTAGTACCCACTGCGGCGTGCAGCCCGAGCCATCCATTTATTTATCGTCGATGGCGCTCACTGGGGGTATGTGCAGACTCCGGAGGGGCTCCTACAGCCCAAGCGCAATATCAAGCCATCTCGTGGCATCAAATCTAGGCCCTCAGCCTCATATCAATCTCAGTATAATCAACCAGGCTCTCGGCCTCAATATCAATGTACTCAACCAGGCTCTCGGCCTCAATATCAATGTATTACTGCTGCGGCGCGCAGCCCGATCCATGCTCAGTCCAGAAACCATCATAAGCCCCTTGGGCATTTGTAAAACAGTAGTTCTCAGCCCGAAATATTATTTAAAATACCATTTAAGTTTTCAAATCTTAGAAAGATGGCTGAGTTTGCAAAACAGTATTTAAAAACCTTGGACTGAGATCAAATGATATGCATGTATGCGAAAACAGTGATGTCAATCCCTGAAGGATTCAAATAATTGGCAAGAAGCCCAAATGTAACAGTTAAATCCAAGTAAGGATGATTCTCAATTTAGTTCAAGTAGAAAACACGGTAAAAACATCTCTCGGGACGGACCAAGTCACAATCCCCAATGGTGCTCTACCCCACGCCCGTTATCCGGCGTGCAAGTCACCTCAATATAGCGTTACGATGTGAAATTCCGGGGTTTCAAACCCTCAGGACATCATTTACATCAATTACTCACCTCGAACCGGCTACTTCTTTAGCTCGCGACGCCTTTGCCCCTCGAATTGGCCTCCACGTGCATCGAATCAATCCAAAATCAGAACGAATATGTTATAATATGATAAGGGAACAAAGCCCAATCAAAACAATCGAAAAATACCAAAATTCTCGAACCTTGCTGTCAAAAATTCAGCAAGTTAAATTGGCCTAAAAATGGCCCGAAACCATTCCGAAACTCACCCGAGCCCCTCGGGACTTTAACCAAATATGCCAACATGTCTTAAAACATCATCCAAACTTGCTCCAATCATCAAAACATCTCAACTAACACTAAAATCATCGAATTACATCGAATTCAAGTCTAAGTTCTTTCAAAACTTCCAAAACACGCATTCGATCAAAAACTCAACCAAACCACGTCCGAATGACCTGAAATTTTGCACACACATCACAAATGACATAACGAAGCTACAGCAACTCTCGAAATTCCATTCCGAACCTCAGATCAAAATCTCACCTATCAACCGGAATTCGCCAAAATACTAACTTTGCCAATTCAAGCCTAATTCTACACCGGACCTCCAAAATTACTTCCGATCACACTCCTAAGTCACAAATCATCCCCCGAAGCTAACCGAATCATCGGAATTCAAATCCGAGCCCTCTAACACATAAGTCAACGTCCGGTTGACTTTTCAAAACAAACCTTCCTTAAAGAGACTAAGTGTCTCATTTCCTACTAAAACCAATCCAAATCAACTCGTTCACACCGAACACTGATAATGAAGCATAAAGAAATAGGAAATGGGAAAAACGGGGAGGTAACTCACGAGACGACGAGTCGGGTCGTCACAATTTTATACTCCTTAAAATATAGTATATAGTTTTACTTGAAAAGGCTTATCTATAAAATTTTCCATGTTAATTTTTCTATCTTATTTTTATTTTTTTCATTCCAAATACTATTCTTGTGCAAATAAATTTAGGCATCCTAAGAGTTTTGTCAACTTGAAAAATAATTTTAATTCTACGATGAATTTAACAAATAATTGAATTGGATTTTTTGACTTAATTATTTGGCCTTGACATTAAAAGAACTAATTTATTTTTTGTTGATTCAAATTCTTAATATTAGCTCATCCCAAGTTTTCGATATTTAATTGTAACATGAAAGAGAGTACAATTATGTGTCGTTCAAATATGAAAATCATTATATAAGGTAATTAAAATTTAATTATTTAAAGTATTGTGAATGCTAAAACTTTCTACACTGTTCAAATAAAATTTATTTTTATAAGAATATAAAAATATTACATTAAAGCTTATAATTTAGTTATAAAATAAAATAAAAAGTATAACTAAGTTCCTTAAATGATAATTATTTATCTTATTTAGCTATTCAATAAGAAGAAGAAAAAATCTATTCTATAAGTGTTCAAGCGTCTTCGTAAATATATAACTTAAAATTGATTCCAGTTATAATGTAATTACTTCAATTTCACAAGTTATCATACTTCTTTTAAAGTTTAAGCAAGAAAATATAATCATGAAACATTTAAGATTATTTTTTTTTGGAAAATTGTATATTCTTAAGTTCATTCTAGAAGACAATGTTAGATAAATATAACAATATTGACTCGTACATAACTTAATATGTTAATTTAATCAGATATTATATTGATGGAAGAAAAATATTGAACCATAATTGAAGAGATCTAGTTTAAATTGTTTAATAATTTAATTTTTAAAAATCGTGAAATTGTGCTTAAAGACTGTTTCAAAAGTAGAAAATGGTGAATTCCATTACCATGTCAAGGTTGGAATAAATATATTACTAGAGCTGTCAAAACGGGTTAGCCCAGCCCAGCCCAGCCCAAAGCCTCGTGGGCTTTAAATTTGGTAGGCTAGGGCGGACTGACCCTCCATCTATATGGGCCTTAAAATGGCTAGCCCAGCCCAGCCTTAAGAGGGTCGCGTGTTAGGGTGGGCCGGCCCTTCAACTTTTTTAGAAAAAAATATTTCTTCAAATTTTAGATATTTTTTCGTGACATAATCTTTTAATCATATGAACGACTTCTATTTATTTAGAGTGTACAAGAATCTTGATATTTGATAAGGAATCTCGTAATTGAAATGCAAATTCTCTATATCTCTAGCTCTTCTTTTTTTTTAACGTTAAATGAATATTTTTTTAATACTTTTCTTACACTTTCCTTAGATTGAGGTAGTGTTTCGATAAGTTTATATGTTAAGCTTTTTTAATTTAGGTTTAACATTATTTATTGATTTCATCATTATAGTCCATGAAAATTTTGAAATTCATGAAATTTGCTAGTGCTTTTCAATTTTTCTTTCGGTATTAAAACTTGATCTTTTTCTATACTAAAGAGCAATTTAATAATTAATAATATATTAAAGTAACCAAACTGATCATTGGCCACTTAAAGTAATATTTCTTTTGAAAAAAATTACTATTAGCTACTTAAAACTTTCCTAGTTCATTGTTAATTAAGCAAAAGAAAAACTAATCTTGTCATACTACATGCATATCAAAAATATAAATTCTAGTTGATATGGAAGGATAAATGAGAATTCTAAGGGTGGAAAATGTGGATTATAGTTAATATATTTTTAGTTTTTACTTTTTTAAATATTTAAATATGAATTTAATTAATTTTTGGCCCACGGGCCAGCCAGCTGACTTGGGTCGGGCTTATAAGCCTCAATATTAAATGGGCTACAACAATTCCAACCCAGCCCTACCCAAGTAGCGGGCTGGGTTGGGATGGCCTCATGGGCCAAGCCCATTTTGACGGCTTTATATATTACCATGTCAAGGTGGTTGATATGCTTTAAACCTTATTATTTGGATATAAATTTTAAAAAATTCTTGTGGTTCATTATTATAATGCTTTTGCATTAAATATACGATTTTGTGGATTAATCTATTTTTTACCAATTTATGTAAGGTAAGATTCACATACAAGTTCCTAAATATTAGGAATTCTTACATAATTCAAATAAGGAAAGATTTGATAATTAAAATTATAGGATTTAATAATCCTATATATTAGGAAAACAATAATATTACTATTTTGTTCAATGTAAAACTCTATTTTAAAGGGCAAAAAAGGAATGATATTTCGCTAAGGGCTTTCATACTTTTAATATAGTATAGATACAGATTATAAAGAGATTTACATACATATATACAAACTTAATGGCATATACTATTTTGAAGATTTTTTAGGAATGGGCTTATTCACTAAAAAATTAAGTTCATCCATATAGGAGTCCCTCTCATACTCCTCCATTCCAATCTATGTGGTGGTGTTCGATATGTCACGGAATGAAATAAAGACTTTTAAAACTTGGACAGAATAACACAAAATCTATCTAAACTTAGCACGGATTATTAGCTAAACCCCTAAATTATTTATGGTCTTAATTAACCCTTCCCCCACCTTAACGTTGATATGGCAAAATCAAATAATTAGCTTTCAAGTGGGTTATTTTTTAACTATTAATTATCACATAGTCATATGGAATGATTTATTTGTTACAATAATGTATTTTTTCTTGCTTCATTTTAATATATAATGTGTAATTTATCCTAACTTTTATTCTTTTTTATTTTTTCTACATATATAATGTCTATTTGTTTCAAATATGTATTTCTTCTTTTTCGAACAAAATTTACAAAAAACAAATTGGCTGGAACTCCATCATTTTAGCCAAATAAACTTATAGCTAAAATAATAGAGTAATAATTGTGTATTTCTTCTTGTTTTTATTTAGATATAATGGTTATTTAATTGAATTGTACATTTTTATTTTCGAGTCAAACAGTAAAAATAATTGGCTACAACTCCATTACGTTTTACTTATAAAGAAGGTATAGTCAAAATAATAAACTTGTAATTGTGTATGTTTTTTTCTTCTTAGATGCAATGACTATTTTATTTCAATTGTATTTTTTTTACCAAAATCTGTGGAAAATACGCTTTGAGCTCCATAACTTTTAGCTAAATAAACTTTTTAGCCAAAATAATAAAGTTTAAGCTATGTGTAAAAAATGCCATAACTATTTATTTTAATTGTATATTTATTTTTGTAGGTCAAATCTAAAAGAAAAACTAAAACTCATTATTTTTTACAACAACAAACCTAGTGGATTCTCATGAACGGGATAACTCATCATTGTTAGCTAAATAAAAGAAATAGATTAAATAATGAAGTTCTAGCCAAATTTTATCATAAATTTTATTCGATAAAAATAATTTAAAAAGGTAAAAAATATATTTTATTATTCAAAAATATCACATGGACAGGAAAAATTCACGTGGCAGACAGTGCATGCCACTAGAGCCGTCAATATGGGCTTGGCCCGCTGGGCCGGCCCAACCCATAAGATTTTTGAAGCCCATTTAAAAATAAGGCTTTTAATCCCGGCCCAAGTAAGCACGTGGCCCATGAGGCTTGACCGAGGCTGGGCTAGGGCTAGCCCATGGGATTAATAAATGTATTTAATGAGAATATAAAAATAAATATAGAGAACTAAAAACAACAGAAAGATTAGTCCAATCTCAAACTGGTAATATTTTTATATATGTAAATTTAAATAATTTTTGTTCTTAAAATTTTAGTTATTTCTTAATATTTAACTAATTAATGTTGCACATAATTATAGGTTTAGATGAAAATAAAGATGTTAAAATATTTTTACTTCACAAGAGGATTAAAATGCACTTGATGAAGATAATTTGTTGGTGTTGGATATTGCCATGAACACCATAAAAATATTTTTTGAGTAGTTTATTTTGAGTATTGACTTTTAATGAATGAAATATTCTCATCTTTTTTTGTGTTTTATAGCAATCTATTAGAACAATATTGAAAGTTATTAAGTTTTGCAAAGCTTTCTATCCAACAAGTATGCTTTTAGATTATATATACTGCATTTTAGGTTAAAACTTAAATTTTAAAAATATAAAAAATAGTTTTAAAATGGTGGACCGCCCGTGGTGGCCCATGACCCATATTGGACTGGGCTGATTGACCATTTTAAGGCCCATTGAAATAGTAGGACTGCCCGTCAAATGCTAAAGCCCGTGTGGGCTGAGCTGGGCCATCCCATCTTGACAGCTTTACATGCGACTTTCTTAGAATTAGATTGTCCTAGGGGATAATAACTATAAAATAACCAAGTTTAGGGAGGTAATTTAGACTACGAATAGTTCAAGACTGTAACCAATAATTAGTACCATATTAGGGGGGTTTCAAAGTATTTTGCCTTAAAACTTGTGGTCTAAAATAAGTCAGAAAAATTTGTGTGGTATAAATTATTTCATTAAGGACAACGTATGAAGTTTAAAGTTAATTCTTTCTAAATAAGAAAGTATGATAGTCTTTTTTTTTTTTTGAAAAACTAAAAGTGACAGTATCACACATAAATTGGAACAGAGGGAGCACATGATATAAACACATAATATATATGTCACGACCCAAAATCTCACCCGTCAAAATGGCGACTATCGTGGTACAAGGCAAGCCTCAACTCAACATCTCAACACAGTAGAACTTTTAAATAAAGGCGGAAGCAGTTAATATTAAATAAAACCTTTTAAAATAGAATATAACTCCAAAAGTACACAATCCATCCCAAAAACCCGGTGACACTGAGTGCATGAGCATCTAAATGATAACAACATCCGATTGATAAAACATTGTCTGATAGAACAGTCCAACATAAAAGGAAAGGAGAGTCAAGTCAGCGAACGCCATGCAGCTACCTCAATAGTCTCATGAGTCTGACTCCTCAATCAGCAATCGTCGTGACCAGAAGTGTCTAGAGTTGTACACGAGGTACGGGAGGTAACGTGAGTACACCAACTCAGTAAGTAACATAAATAAATAAGAAACTGAGAAGTAGTGACGAGCTATGCAAATACAGTTATCTCAATAACTTTCAAATAAGAGTAGTCATACTTTCAATTTAACAGTTTAAGTCACATCAGTACATACTCAATAAATCAGATATCAAATTTGACTGAGCAGTAAGTAATATCTTTCAAAAAATTTCAAAACAGTGATATGACATCTGCGATGCAACAGTAATGAAGTAAATGTATTTTCTTAGAATAACAGTCACTCTGTCCTCCCATTCACTCCAACCTCAATCATTCATTCCTCACATTCAATCATTCCTCCCAGTCGCTCAGCACTCGGCACTCGCATTCAGTAAGTACCTATGCTCACTGGGGGTGTACAGACTCCGGAGGGGCTCCTTCAGCCCAAGCGCTATAAACTGCAAGGACAACTCACGTGCTATAATAATATAGTATCTGGATCCTCACGGACAACTCACGTGCTGCACGGACAACTCACGTGCTATAATATAATATCTAGATTCGCACGGACAACTCATGTGTTGCACGGACAACTCACGTGCTATAATATCAATAACCTCACAACTAGGCCCTCGGCCTCACTCAGTTATCAATCTCTCCAGTCTCTCGAGCTCTCAAAAATCATATAAACGGCCCAAACAGAGGTAATGTCATGTATCAACAATGAACAGCAAGAGACGGAGGCATAATAAGTAAGAAAAGCCATGACTGAGTACAAAACAGTAATTAGCAGCTAATTCAGCAAGTACACGACCTCGCAGATCTCAACAGTGATCACATAAGGCTAAACATGATTTCTAACATGAAGTACAGTCAATTTCTATGAAAACAGAGGAAACATGTATTAAACAGTAGGCCAATTAATTCCATAATCTCGCGGGACGGACCAAGTCACAATCCCTACGCTGCACGCCCACACGCCCGACAGCTAGCATGTGCGTCACCTCCAAAATAGTCATACGACACAATGTCTGGGGTTTCATACCCTCGGGACCAGATTTATAACCGTTACTTACCTCAATCCGAGCAAACTCTTGCTCCGCAATGCCCTTTTCGCTCGAATCGACCTCTGAATGCCTCGAATCTAGCCACAATAATTCGATTCAGTCAATAAAAATTATAGGAATTAATTCCATATGAAATTCTACATTTTCCATTAAAAATTCGAAATTGCACTAAAAATTTGCCTGTGGGGCCCACATCTCGGAACCCGACAAAAATCACGGAATATGAACCCCCATCCAACCACGAGTCCAACCATACAAATTTTACCAAAATCCGACAATAATTCGGCCTCCAAATCATCAAATCTTATTTTCAAATCCCTAGGCCCAAATCCCCAATTTACACCTCAAAAACATGTAATCTAGTCGGATTATTCGATGATAATTCAATATTATTGACTAAAAATGATCACAAGGGACTTACCTCAAGAATTCCCGTGATTTCTCGTTCAAAATCGCCCAAAATACGAGTTTGAAACTCAAAAAAATGAGAGAAAAATGGACTGCTCGCCCTTTAACTGCCCAGAATTTTTGGGGGTGCAGTTCCCTCGTACTGTTCAAGCTGCTACAAAAAAAATCCAGCAACTGTCCAAAACAATTTCAGCAGCTTTTCTTCAGTCTAAATCAATCCATTAACCTTCCGAAATCCACCTGAGGCCCTCGGGACCTCAACAAAATACATCAACCAGTCCTAAATATAATACGAACTTAGTTGAAACCTCAAATCGTATCAAATAACGCTGAAACCGTGAATCATACCCCAATTCAAGCCTAATGAAACTAGGAACGTCCAACTTCTATATTCGATGCAAAAACCTACCAAATCAAGTCCGATTGACTTCAAATTTTGCACACAAGTCAAAATGACATAACGAAGCTATGAAAATTTTTAGAACTACATTCCGACCCCGATATCAAAAAGTCAACTCTCATCAAACTTTTCCAAAAATATTCTATTTTCCAACTTTCGCCAAAATGCGCTGAATTGTCCTACGGACTTCAAAATCCAAATCCGAACATCTGCCTAAGTCCGAAATCACCATTCGAAGCTATTGGAATCATCAAAAATCTAATTCAGGGTTGTTTTCTCAAAAGTCAAATCTCCGGTCAAACTTAAGAAATCTTCAGCCTTAGATTTCTAGATTCCGTTAAATGTCGATAATTTGATCTAGGGACCTCCGAATTCGATTTCGAACATATGACCAAGTCCCAAATCACGATACGGAACTACCGGAATGGTCAAAACTCGGATCCGGGTTCGTTTGCTCAAAATGTTGACCAAAGTCAACTCAGTTGAGTTTTAAAGCTCTAATTCACAATTTAATCCATTTTTCACATAACAACCTTACAAAATATTATATGTACTATGCACGCAAGTCGAGGAATTATGGATTGCGCTTTTCAAGATCTTAAAATACTGAGATGATTATTTAATTTAAAGATGACATTTTGGGTCATCACATTCTCCACCTCTAAAACAAACGTTCATCCTCGAACGTACTAAGAATTATTCTCAGGTTACCACATTGATGATTTTACTTTTACACAAATATCCGCGGTTGATCCCACATTATCGCATTCGACAGATGTCCGACAACACCATTTCAATTGAGATTATTTCCTTTATCCATATTTGTAAACTTAAGACCAAATTTTTTACACTCCAATCATTTCCAGAAAGGTCCGATTTTCACGTCAACACACGATATTAGTCTCGACTGACTATAGCAACTCGTGCCTACGCACCCATCAAATACGGGGTGTTACATCCTCCCCCACGTAGGGTCATTCGTCCTCAAATGAGAACTAGAGTTCGTCCTCAAATACATAATATAACTTATCTCTTTCATTGCACATCTCAATATCCCAAATTTTTCTAACTCCCAAAATTTTCAGAAATTTCGGCAGAGTCTCCCCAGTAATTGGGACTATCCACCTCTCAGAGTAACACCAAAACAACTTCTAACAACATGTCCACAACCCAGCAAAGCACCACAAAGTATATATCAATAACACTAATCTCCGCATTACAAGAACGACATTATCACAATGATATCTTGACATGAAACGCATCATATGTATGACCATAACCACATCTCTGGTCTTAATAGTTGTTCATAATAGATTACAACATCGCCAATTAAACTCATGTTAACAAAATCTCGTTTTAAACTTCCAGTTTACTAACAACAAGGCATGAAGATCTCATAATTACTTACTCGAATTAACGAGTAACAATTTACATCCCCGGGCACTCACCTCGTAGTCTAAAACTCAATAATTACAATACAAGCCTGGCAAATTATGCACAAAGATATTCATACAAGAATTTTTATTTTATTTTTTGCAGATAAGTCTAATAGGCGTGACTCCCTATAAGTACTGTAGTACAAATTTTAATTTCACAAAGGGAGCATTCAAACACATAAATTTTTTTTCACCACAAGGACCTCGTCCTTATATAACATCTACCGCAGGTTGTAGCCCGGTTTAAATATTTCACATTATATAAAACACGAGGATCTCATCCTCAACTCTGTACCACAAGTAATATGCACATCGTGCCAAATTGGATCATTCCATTTTCTTCTTTTGAATAATTTTTCGTTTAACAAAATCACAACACATAATGATAGACATAGCTATCTCCATCGAATCTCCCAACAGGGGTATTCACATAAGCAGATTTCAGAATTATGAAGCTCACTCATAAGTGGAGCATAATAGGAGGACTTTCCTCGATACTCATAACTGAATCAAGTTAACAAAATTTTTACTTTATAATAATTCGAGACCGTACTTGTAACGACACCATATGGTGTTGCGACCTCAGCCATACCATAGAAAATATATCAACAGCTCGGTCTCCACCTCTAGGAGTCTTACCACCACCTCTAACATCATGACCCCTACCTTTGGTTGGTCATGTAAGTGGAGTAGTAACTGTAATGGGGCACGTAGCCTGAGTGCTTTTACAAAATATGTTTCTCCCAAGTCTAGGATAATTTTCCAATGATGTGCCTAGTACTACCACATTCATAACAATCCCTTTGAGGGTTCGGCTTCTCATACTGAGTCTATGCTAGATAACTGTAATAACCATTGTACGAACCTCATGGCGGTGGTGCATTAACGAACTTTCTAGAGCACCCCTAGTAATCAGATATATTAACTGGGCTGGCCGGCTGGCCGAGCCCCTGTCATAATAATTTGTAGTTGTAGAGTAGAATCCGTTGAATCCTTTAAAACCTCGAGACCTCTTGGTCTTCTTAGCTTCCTAATTTCCTCATCCAGAACACATTCTAACATTTTGGCAATTTTACCACTAGTCGAGATGAAGCATCAGCCTGTAGCTTCCCGAGTTGTACAAAATTTCAATATCATAATTGAGTCCTTTAATGAGTCTGTGGACTCGCTCTCTAGCTTAGGAACCAAAGTAAGAGTATGACGGCTAACTTATTGAACCTGATGACATATTCTGACACTGTCATGGTGATTTGACATAACCGTTCAGACCACATATACCACATATTACAGAGAATCCGGGAGATAAACTCCTTCAAAAATATTTCTGAGAATTGAGCCGAGTAGGTGGTGTTGCATTGGCTAGTCTGCCCTCTTCATAGGCTTGCCACAAATACTGGCGGCTAATTTCTTCTTTTGCTATGTTGACTCAACACTGTTGTGCTAACCTATTTATTCATATACTCTTCGATTCTTCTTTGGGGTAACTCTTTCCCCTAATTATGCACAATAATCACAAAAGTATAGCTCCACAAAGATAATCTTGGCATGAACTACATAGTCTAGAAGATTGTCAACCATTGTACTTTCTCTGAAGCACCCCAAAATCTGCAACCTTGACTTCCACACTGAGCAATCCTTCTGTAAATGTAAAGTTGTTTTTTTTCTAGCTCCTTGAAACTGAAGTGTTGGATTATTAAGGAGGCAGACATACCGCAAGTCCTAACCCTATCCTCTGCATGGATCAGGCCTTAAATATGTGTAAATTATTGGGAGCCTTTCAATAACATATATATATATACATTTTAGGTCAAGACTGATATAACATATGACCATTCGATCCATTCATTTATAGTAGACATCCCCATTTGGCGCGAAGTCATGGGTCACAACGTCCAATAATCCACAATGTTGCCTTTGTAACTCATATAAATCAACCAGACGCCAAGGTCCGTTGCACCCCTACATGATTCACTGGGTGATATTCTCAATGTGTCTGCATCTTCAGACAAAACCATAACGGGTCTAGTAAATATGTAATCTTTCTACCACTTCTTGGCGGAACCTGTCATCTGAAACACAGTAAAATCAACGCCCATTGCTTTCAAGTATTCCCATGTTCTACGATACTTCATAGCAGCGGTTGAGAAAATCATGTGGGTCCTCAGAAGGTATACTACTGAAATGGACTGGAAATAGCTTGGTAAACTTGTCCAATCTCAGCAAAGCCTCAAAAGACAAGGAAGGCCTCTCATCGGCCAGTGCCGCAATAACTGGTTAAGCTGCCCCAACTAGATGAGATTAAGCTAAATCCTTCATAAGCTCATGCAACATAACCCATCTAATTCCTTAAACCATTTACAAATCTCGTATTCACCCTCGTAACAATCAATCTAACTCTCATACGCGATCTAAACTCAAACTGCAACACGTATATTTCACTGGTAAAAGAGAACTGCCAACCAACAACATAAGGATCACACAAACTTCAGAACATCCCGCAGGAGATAATCTACTTGCTTAGCCTCAAACTGGTATCACTCTATACTCTTCAATAATCATAACTATTACACAATTACTTAACCTCCTTCTGAGTCTGAACTCATAACACACCATGAAGATTTACGCCGCTCAACAACTAAACTACACGAGAGGTCCTTCAATACACCCATAGCTCGAGGCCATATGCCAACTCAAGACAGAAGTCAAACACCCAATAATCCTTGCTACATCCTCAGCAAACTCTTCCCGTCACATTCGAACAATTTGAACACATCTCTCAATCAAATCATACTCACCCCCTAGTCATCCAGTCACAAATCACACCAGTAAGGACACAAATGGGCATATAAGTCCCAAATGCACGTGCTCACACAATTGAAATCTCAGTACTC
Source organism: Nicotiana sylvestris (assembly GCF_000393655.2). Taxonomy (NCBI): domain Eukaryota; kingdom Viridiplantae; phylum Streptophyta; class Magnoliopsida; order Solanales; family Solanaceae; genus Nicotiana; species Nicotiana sylvestris. The sequence continues at coordinate 117,030,048 of NC_091059.1, forward strand.
AAGCCACAGACAAAACTTGGCCTCAAATCCTTCAGACTGGCCCAACATCACACACAGAAATCACATCTCGCACCTCATCCAGGAAATCACAAGCTGTCGATGCACAGCAGATAACAAGCGCTCATGTGCGCACACGAATGCGTGGAAGGAATTCAAGGAATTATGCTTTAAGTTTAATCAATGTTGCACGATAAGAATTCAAGAATGTGGAATTTCCTAAAGGGTTCTGCAGCCTCTCGAAGATAAGTACAAACGTCTCCGTACCAATCCACAAGACTCTACTAAACCTGCTCATGACTCGTGAGACCTATGTAACCTTGTGCTCTGATACCAACTTGTCACGACCCAAAATCTCACCCATCATGATGGCACCTATAGTGGTACAAGGCAAGCCTCAACTCAACATCTCAACACAGTAGAACTTTTAAATAAAGGCGGAAGCAGTTAATATTAAATAAAACCTTTTAGAACAGAATATAACTCCAAAGGTACTAAACAATCCATCCCCAAAACATGGTGTCACTTAGTGCATGAGCTTCTAAATGATAATAATATCCGACTGATAAAACACTGCCTGGAAATATAGAACAGTACAACAAGAAAGGAAAGGAGAGTCAAGGTCAGCGAACGCCATGCAGCTACCTCAATATTCTTATGAGTCTGACTCCTCAATCAGCAACCGCCGGGACCAGAAGTGTCTAGATCTGTACACGAGGTACATGGGGTAAAGTGAGTACACCAACTCAATAACTAACAAAAATAAATAAGGAACTGAGAAGTAGTGACGAGCTATGCAAATACAGTTATCTCAATAACTTTCAAATAAGAGTAGTCATATTTAACAGTTTAAGTCACATCAGTACGTACTCAATAAACCATATATCAAATTTGACTGAGCAGTAAGTAATATCTTTCAAAAAAATTCAAAACAGTGATATGACATCTGCGATGCAACAGTAATGAAGTAAATATATTTTCTCAGAATAACAATCACTCTGTCCTCCCATTCACTCCAACCTCACAATCACTCATTCCTCACATTCACTCATTCCTCCCAGTCGCTCAGCACTCGGCACTCGCACTTAGTAGGTACCTGCGCTCACTGGGGTGTACAGACTCCGGAGGGTCTCCTTCAGCCCAAGTGCTATAAACTCCATGGACAACTCATGTGCTATAATAATATAGTATCAGGATCCGCATGGACAATTCACGTGTTGCACGGACAACTCACGTACTATAATATAATATAGTATCTGGATCTGCACGGACAACTCACGCGCTATAATATAATATCTAGATCCACACGGACAACTCACGTGCTGCACAGAAAACTCACATGCTATAATATAATATCTGGATCCGCACGGACAACTCACGTGATATAATAATATAGTATCTCGATCCACACGGACAACTCACATGTTGCACGGACAACTCAGGTGATATAATAATATAGTATCTGGATCCGCACGGACAACTCACGTGCTATAATATAATATAGTATCTGGATCCGAACGGACAACTCACGTGTTGCACGAACAACACACGTGCTATAATATAATATCTGGATTCGCATGGACAACTCATGTGTTGCACGGACAACTCACGTGCTATAATATCAATAACCTCACAACTATGCCCTCGGCCTCACTCAGTTATCAATCTCTCCAGTCTCTCGAGCTCTCAAAAATCATATAAACAGCCCAAACAGAGGTAATGTCATGTATCAACAATGAACAGCAAGACACGGAGGCATAATAAGTAAGAAAAGCTATGACTAAGTACAAAACAGCAATTAGCAGCTAATTCAGCAAGTACACGACCTCGTAGGTCTCAACAGTGATCACATAAGGCCTAAACATGATTTCTAACATGAAGTACAGTCAATTTCTATGAAAACAGAGGGAACATGTATTAAACAGTAGGCCAATTAATTCCATAGTCTCATGGGACGGACCAAGTCACAATCCCTACGCTGCACGCCCACACGCCCATCACTAGCATGTGCATCACCTCCAAAATAGTCATACGACACAATGTCCGGGGTTTCATACCCTCAGGGCCAGATTTATAACCGTTACTTACCTCAATCCGAGCAAAATCTTGCTCTGCAATGCCCTTTCCGCTCAAATCGACCTCCAAATGCCTAATCTAGCCACAATAATTCGATTTAGTCAATAAAAATTATAGGAATTAATTCCATATGAAATTCTATATTTTACATTAAAAATTCTAAATTGCACTAAAAATTTGCACGTGGGGCCACATATCGGAACCCGGCAAAAATCACGGAATATGAACCCTCATCCAACCACGAGTCCAACCATACAAATTTTACTAAAATCTGACAATAATTCGGACTCCAAATCATCAAATCTTATTTTCAAATCCCTAGGCCGAAATCCCCAATTTACACCTCAAAAACATGTAATCTAGTCGGATTATTCGATGATAATTCAATATTATTTACTAAAAATGATCACAGGGGACTTACCTCAAGAATTCCCGTGATTTCTCGTTCAAAATATCCCAAAATCCGAGTTTGAAACTCAAAAAAATGAGAGAAAAATGGACTGCTCGCCCTTTAACTGCCCAGAATTTTTGGGGGTACCGTTCACTCGTACTGTTCAAACTGCTATAAAAAAATCCAGCAGCTGTCCAAAATAATTTCCGCAGCTTTTCTTCAGTCTGAATCAATCCATTAACCTTCCGAAATCCACCCGAGGGACTCGGGACCTCAACAAAATACATCACTAGTCCTAAAACATAATATGAACTTAGTCGAAACCTCAAATTGTATCAAATAACGCTATAACCGTGAATCACACCCCAATTCAAGCCTAATGAAACTAGAAACGTCCAACTTTTATATTCGATGCAAAAACCTACCAAATCAAGTCTGATTGACTTCAAATTTTGCACACAAGTCATAAATGACATAACGAAGCTATGAAAATTTTCAGAACTGGATTCCGACCCCGATATCAAAACGTCAACTCTCGGTCAAACTTTTCCAAAAATCTTCTATTTTCCAACTTTCGCCAAAATGCGCCGAATTGTCCTACGGACTTCCAAATCCAAATCTGAACATGTGCCTAAGTCCAAAATCACCATACGTAGCTATTGGAATTATCAAAAATCTAATTCGAGGTTGTTTGCTCAAAAGTCAAATCTCCGGTCAAACTTAAGAAATCTTTAGCCTTAGATTTCTATATTACGTTAAATGTTAATTTGATCTAGGGACCTCCGAATTCGATTTCGGGCATCTGACCAAGTCCCAAATCATGATACGGAACTACAGGAATGGTCAAAACTCGGATCCGGGTTCATTTGCTCAAAATATTGACCAAAGTCAACTCAGTTGAGTTTTAAAGCTCTAGTTCACAATTTAATCCATTTTTCACACAACAACCTTACAAAAATTATACGTACTGTGCACGCAAGTCGAGGAATTATTGATAGTGCTTTTCAATATCTTAAAACACCGAGATGATAATTTAATTTAAAGATGACATTTTGGGTCATCACATTCTCCACCTCTAAAACAAACGTTCGTCCTCGAACGTACTAAGAATTATTCTCAAGTTACTACATTGATGATTTTACTTTTACACAAATATCCGCGGTTGATCCCAGCTTACCGCATTCGACATAAGTCCGACAACACCATTTCAATTGAGATTATTTTCTTTATCCATATTTGTAAACTAAAGACCAAATTTCTTACACTCCAATCATTTCTAGAAAGGTCTGATTTTCACGTCAACACACGATATTAGTCTCGACTGGCTATAGCAGCTCGTGCCTACGCACCCATCAAATATGGGGAGTTACATTATCCCCCACTTAGGGTCATTTGTCCTCAAATGAGAACTAGAGTTCGTCCTCAAACACATAATATAACTTATCTCTTTCTTTGTACATCTCAATATCCCAAATTTTTCTAACTCCCAAATTTTCAGAAATTTCGGCAGAGTCTCCCCAGTAATTGGGACTATCCACCTGTCATATTAACATCAAAACAACTTCTAACAACATGTCCACAACCCAGCAAAGCACCACAAAGTATATATCAATAACACTAATCTCCGCATTACAAGAACGACATTATCACAATGATATCTTGACATGAAACGCATCATATGTATGACCATAACCACATCTCTGGTCTTAATAGTTGTTCATAATAGATTACCACATCGCCAATTAACCTCATGTTGACAAAATCTCGTTTTAAACCTCCAGTTTACTAACAACAAGACATGAAGATCTCATAATTACTTACTCGAATTAACGAGTAACAATTTACATCCCCGAGCACTAACCTCGTAGTCTAAAACTCAATAAATACAATACAAGCCTAGCAAATTATGCAAAAGATATTCATACAGGAATTTTTTTTTTTGGCAGATAAGTCTAATAGGCATGACTCCCTATAAGTACAATAGTACAAATTTTAATTTCACAAAGGGAGCATTTAAACAAATAATTTTTTTTTCACCACAAGGAACTCGTCCTTATATAACATATACCACAGCTTGTAGCCCGGTTTAAATACTTCACATTATATAAAACATGAGGATCTCGTCCTCAACTCTGTACCACAAGTAATATGCACATCGTGCCAAATTGGAACATTCCATTTTCTTCTTTTGAATAATTTTCCGTTTAACAAAATCACAACATATAATGATAGATATAGCTATCTCCATCGAATCTCCCAACAGGAGTATTCACATAAGAAGATTTCAGAATTACGAAGCTCACTCATAAGTGGAGCTCAATAGGAGGACTTGCCTCGATACTCATAACCGAATCAAGTTAACAAAATTGTTACTTTATAATAATTCGAGACCGTACTTGTAACAACACCATCTGGTGTTGCGACCTCAGCGATACCATAGGAAATATATCAACGGCTCGGTCTCCACTTCTAGGAGTCTCACCTCCACCTCTAACATCCTGACCCCTACCTTTGGTTGGTCATGTAAGTGGAGTAGTAGCTGTAATGGGGCACATAGCCTGAGTGCTTTTACAAAATATGTTTCTCCCAAGTCTAGGACAATTTTCCCATGATGTGCCTAGTACTACCACATTCATAACAATCCCTTTGAGGGTTCGGCTTCTCATACTGAGTCTATGCTAGATAACTGGAATAACCATTATACAAACCTCGTGGTGGTGGTGCATTAAAAGAACTTTCTAGAGCACCCCGAGTAATTAGATATATTGACTGGGCTGGCCGGCTGCCCGAGCCCCTGTCATAATAATTTGTAGTGTTAGAGTAGAATCCGCTGAATCCTTTAAAACCTCAAGACCTCTTGGTCTTCTTAGCTTCCTCTTTTCCTCATCCAGAACACATTCTAACATTTTGGCAATTTCTACCACTAGCCGAGATGAAGCATTAGCCTGTAGCTTCCCGAATTGTACAAAATTTCAATATCATAATTGAGTCCTTTAATGAGTCTATGGACTCGCTCTCTAGCTTAGGAACCAAAGTAGGAGTATGACGTTTAACTTATTGAACCTGATGACATATTCTAACACTGTCATGCTGATCTGACACAACCGTTTAGACCACATATACCACATATTACAGAGAATCCGGGAGACAAACTCCTTCAAAAATATTTCTGAGAGCTAAGCCGAGTAGGTGGTGTTGCATTGGCTAGTCTGCCCTCTTCATAGGCTTGCCACAAACACTGGCAACTAATTTCCTCTTTTGCTATGTTGACTCAACACTGTTGTGCTAACCTATTTATTTATATACTCTTCGATTCTTCTTTGGGGTAACTCTTTCCCATAATTATGCACAATAATCACAAAAGTATAGCTCCATCAAGAAAAATCTTGGCGGAACTCGTCATCTGAAACACAGTAAAATCAACCCCCATTGCTTTCAACTATTCCCATGTTCTCTAATACTTCATAGCAGCGGTTGAGAAAATTATGTGGGTCCTCAGAAGGTATACCACTGAAATGGATTGGAAATAGCTTGGTAAACTTGTCCAATCTCGGCAAAGCCTCAAAAGACAAGGAAGGCCTCTCATCATCCAGTGCCGCAATAACTGGTTGAGCTGCCCCAACTAGATGAGATTAAGCTAAATCCTTCATAAGCTCATGCAACACAACCCATCTAATTCCTCAAACCATTTACAAATCTCTCATTCACCCTCGTAACAATCAATCTAACTCTCATATGCGATCCAAACTCAAACTGCAACACGTATATTTCACTGGTAAAAGAGAACTGCCAACCAACAATATAAGGATCACACAAACTTCAGAATATCCCGCAGGAGATAATCCACTTGCTTAGCCTCAAACTGGTATCTCTCTATACTATTCAATAATCATAACTATTACACAATCACTTAACCTCCCTTTAAGTCTGAACTCATAACACAACATGAAGATTTACGCCGCTCAACAACTAAACTACACGAGAGGTCTTTCAATACACCCATAGCTCGAGGCCATATGCCAACTCAAGACAAAAGTCAAACACCCAATAATCCTTGCTACATCCTCAGCAAACTCTTCCCGTCACATTTGAACAATTTTAACAAATCTCCAATCAAATCATACGCACCCCCTAGTCATCCAGTCACAAATACCACCAGTAAGGACACAAACGGACATATAAGTCCCAAATGCACGTGCTCACACAATCGAAATCTCAGTACTCAAGCCACAGACAAAACCTGGACTCAAATCCTTCAGACTGGCCCAACATCACATACAGAAATCACATCTCGCACCTCATCCAAGAATAATAAGTTGTCGATGCACAGCAGATACCGAGCGCTCTTATGCACACACTAATGCGTGGAAGGAATTCAAGGAATTATGCTTCAAGTTTAATCAATGTCGCACAATAAGAATTCAAGAATGTGGAATTTCCTAAAGGGTTCTGCAGCCTCTCGAAGATAAGTACAAACGTCTCTGTACCGATCCGCAAGACTCTACTAAACCTGCTCATGACTCGTGAGACCTATGTAACCTAGTGCTCTGATACCAACTTGTCACGACCCAAAATCTCACCCATCGTGATGGTGCCTATCGTGGTACAAGGCAAGCCTCATCTCAACATCTCAACACAGTAGAACTTTTAAATAAAGGCGGAAGTAGTTAATATTAAATAAAACATTTTAGAACAGAATATAACTCCAAAAGTACTAACAATCCATCCCCAAAACGCGGTGTCACTGAGTGCATGAGCATCTAAATGATAACAACATCCGACTGATAAAACACTGTCTGGAAATATAGAACAGTACAACATGAAAGGAAAGGAGAGCCAAGTTCAGCGAACGCCATGCAGCTACCTCAATAGTCTCATGAGTCTGACTCCTCAATCAGCAACCGCCATGACCAGAAGTGTCTAGATCTGTACACGAGGTACAGGGGGTAACGTGAGTACACCAACTCAGTAACTAACAGAAATAAATAAGGAACTGAGAAGTAGTGACGAGCTATGCAAATACAGTTATCTCAATAACTTTCAAATAAGAGTAGTCATACCTTCAATTTAATAGTTTAAGTCACATCAGTGCGTACTCAATAAACCAGATATCGAATTTGACTGAGTAGTAAGTAATATCTTTCAAAAAATTTCAAAACAATGATATGACATTTGCGATGCAACAGTAATGAAGTAAATGTATTTTCTCAAAATAACAATCACTTTGTCCTCTCATTCACTCCAACCTCACAATCACTCATCCTCACATTCACTCATTCCTCCCAGTCTCTTAGCACTCGGCACTCGCACTCAGTAGGTACCTACGCTCACTGGGGTGTACAGACTCCGGAGGGGCTCCTTCAGCCCAAGCGCTATAAACTGCATGGACAACTCACGTGCTATAATAATATAGTATCTAGATCCGCACGGACAACTCACGTGTTGCACGGACAACTCACGTGCTATAATATAATATAGTATCTGGATCCGCACGGACAACTCACTAGCTATAATATAATATCTGGATCCACATAGACAACTCACGTGCTGCACGGACTACTCGCGTGCTATAATATAATATCTGGATCCGCAAGGACAACTCACGTGCTATAATAATATAGTATCTGGATCCGCAAGGACAACTCACGTGTTGCACGGACAACTCACGTGCTATAATATAACATTGTATCTGGATCTACTCGGACAACTCACGTGCTTTAATATAATATCTGGATTCGCACGGACAACTCACGTGTTGCACGGACAACTCACGTGCTATAATATCAATAACCTCACAACTAGGCCCTTGGCCTCACTCAGTTATCAATCTCTCCAGTCTCTCGAGCTCTCAAAAATCATATAAACAGCCCAAACAGAGGTAATGTCATGTATCAATAATGAACAGCAAGAGACGGAGGCATATTAAGTAAGAAAAGCTATGACTGAGTACAAAACAGCAATTAGCAGCTAATTCAGCAAGTACACGACCTCGCAGGTCTCAACAGTGATCACATAAGGCCTAAACATGATTTCTAACATGAAGTACAAAAAAATTCTATGAAAATAGAGGGAACATGTATTAAACAGTAGGCCAATTAATTCCACAGTCTCGCGGGATGGACCAAGTCATAATCCCTACGGTGTACGCCCACACGCCCATCAGCTAGCATGTGCGTCACCTCAAAAATAGTCATACGACACAACGTCCAAGGTTTCATACCCTTAGGACCAGATTTATAATCTGAGCAAAATCTTGCTCCGCAATGCCTTTTTCCACTCAAATCGACCTCTGAATGCCTCGAATCTAGCCACAATAATTTGATTCAGTCAATAAAAACTATAGGAATTAATTCCATATGAAATTCTACATTTTTCATTACAAATCCGAAATTGCACTAAAAATTTGCCCGTGGGGCCCACGTCTCGGAATCCGACAAAAATCACGGAATATGAACCCCCATCCAACCACGAGTCCATCCATACAAATTTTACAAAAATCCAACAACAATTCGGCCTCCAAATCATCAAATCTTATTTTCAAATCCCTAGGCCCAAATCCCCAATTTAAAGCTCAAAAACATGTAATCTAGTCGGATTATTCGATGATAATTCAATATTATTGACTAAAAATGTTCACAAGGGACTTACCTCAAGAATTCTCGTGATTTCTCGCTCAAAATCGCCCAAAATCCGAGTTTGAAACTCAAAAAAATGAGAGAAAATGGACTACTCGCCCTTTAACTGCCCAAAATTTTCGGAGGTACTGTTTACTCGTACTGTTCAAGCTGCTATAAAAAATCTAGTTGATGTCCAAAACAATTTCAGCAGCTTTTCTTCAGTCTGAATCAATCCGTTAACCTTCTGAAATCCACCCGAGGCCCTCGGGACCTCAACAAAATACATCAACCAGTCCTAAAACATAATACGAACTTAGTCGAAACCTCAAATCGTATCAAATAATGTTAAAAGCGTGAATCACACCCCAATTCAAGCCTAATGAAACTAGGAACGTCCAACTTCTATATTCGATGCAAAAACCTACCAAATCAAGTCTGATTGACTTCAAATTTTGCACACAAGTCATAAATGACATAACGAAGCTATGAAAATTTTTCAGAACTGGATTCCGACCCTGATATCAAAAAGTCAACTCTCGGTCACATTTTTCCAAAAATCTTCTATTTTCCAACTTTCGCCAAAATGCGCCGAATTGTTCTACGGACTTCCAAATCCAAATCCGAACATGCGCCTAAGTCCAAAATCACCATACGAAACTATTGGAATCATCAAAAATCTAATCCGGGGTCGTTTGCTCAAAAACCAAATCTCCGGTCAAACTTAAGAAATCTTTAGCATTAGATTTCTAGATTCCGTTAAATGCCGATAATTTGATCTAGGGACCTCCGAATTCGATTTCGGGCATATGACCAAGTCCCAAATCACGATACGCAACTACCGGAATGGTCAAAACTCGGACCGGGTTCGTTTGCTCAAAATGTTGACCAAAGTCAACTCAGTTGAGTTTTAAAGCTCTAATTCACAATTTAATCCATTTTTCACATAACAACCTTACGAAAAATTATACGTATTGTGCACGCAAGTCAAGGAATTATTGATAGCGCTTTTCAAGATCTTAAAATATTGAGATGATTATTTAATTTAAAGATGACATTTTGGGTCATCACAATATACGCATACACCAAAATTGTGTGTGTGATATATATATATATATATATATATATATATATATATATATATATATATATATATATATCAAATCTTGGTTTCCAATTTTGGCAGGTTTTAATTAGATCAAGCAGAGGTTATATACCAAATTTTTGTTTTCAATTTTGGCAGGTCTTAAGATCAATCTATATTTTTTAAATTACATCCTGGTTGGGGTGAGGGGAGAAGGAAAACGAAAGGGGATACTACAGTAATGATGGGGTTTAAACCCTCAACATCAAGTGTAAAATTCAGAAATTTCACCGAGTAAGCCAACCCCGATCAATTTATCGGGGTTAAAGTGCACAAAATACAACTAGGAGTGTGCCAGCTAGCAAAAACAAAAAGGTAGTTAATTGACAGCTGTACATATGCTGTCATCTAAGTAGTGGAGAAGCTGTATATACAGCCTTGTATGTAACGAGAAAACTCAGATTTTAGAATACAATTTCAATTTCTCTTCTTCCTTCTCAATTCTCTCTCACAATCTAACATGGTATCAGAGCGGGATTTAACTCCGATCTAGCTCCGGCGAGATTCAACTTTACGGCAGGAACACGGAGGCAAAACTTATGTGAACAGTGCAACTAGTGAAGAGAAACATGTTCCAATGCTCCCCACACAAGGAAATTTCTTCACTGAGGAGCAGTACAAATAGCTGGTAAATCTATTGCAGAAGACTACCACAGATGAGTGTTCCATTAATACTGCAGGTATCTTTACTTTAATGTCAAATACAAGTGTTAGTGATCAAGTTTGGATAGTGGATTCAGGTGCTACTCACCATGTGACACATTGTAAGGATGCCTTAAATAACCTTAGAAAAGCAGATCATAAAGCAGATGGAGTATAGTTGCCTACAGGCAGTAGAGCAGAAATTACACATACAGGAAATGCAGTAGTTTTAGGGAATAAAACTATTGAGGGAGTACTGTATGTTCCAGACTAAAATTCAACCTATTGTCAGTGTCTAAGCTCACTAGGCAATTATGTTGCTCAGTTGGATTTTATCCTGATTTTTGTATATTTCAGGGTCTCTACAATGGCAAGGTGATGAGGATTGGTAGAGAGAATAATGGGTTGTACCTAATAAGAGAAAATTTGCCAACAGCAGCAATCAATTTTTTGAAGGAACATGGAGAAATGACACTATGGCATCTGAGGCTTGGTCATGCATCAACCAAGGCAATGCAGCATATTTCAGAACTAAAGAATAAAATACAGACAAGAAGAGAAAACAACTGTGAAGTATGTCCCTTAGCAAGACAATGTCGATTACAATTTCCAACTAGTAGCACTAGATCAAGTAATTGTTTTCAACTCGTACACATGGATGTTTGGGGACCTCATAAGGTACCTACATATGACAGAAAGCTTTATTTTGTCACAATAGTAGATGATTACAGCAGGTTTACTTGGGTGTGCTTAATACAGTCTAAATGTGAAGTGGTTACTGTGATTAAAAACTTTCTTGCAATGATAAAGACCCAATTTGAAGCTGCTGTGAAGATTGTTAGATCAGATAATGGTATAGAGTTTTTCAACTCTCAATGTAATACTTTATTTGCTTCTCTGGGAATTATACACCATAGTAGTTGTCCATACACCCCACAACAAAATGGGGTGGTTGAACGAAAGCATAGGCATATACTGGAGGTTGCAAGGGCCTTGAAATTTCAAAGCTCAATTCCTAAGAGATTTTGGGGTGACTGTGTAAGAACAACAGTATATTTGATAAATAAGCTACCTACCAGTATCTTGCAAGGAAAATCTCCTTATGAGTTGTTGTTTGGAAAGTCAGCTAGAATAGATCACTTAAGGGTGTTTGGTTGCTTATGTTATGCAAGCAACTTACCTAAAGGTGATAAGTTTACAGCTAGAGCTAAGAAGGCTGTTCTCATTGGATACTCAGAAACGCAAAAGGGTTATAGGTTGTATGATTTAGAGAATAGAAATATTTTTGTTAGCAGAGATGTGATCTTTAGGGAGCAGAGTTTTCCTTTTGCAAGGGTTGCTGATTCAGACTGTACAGAGGATCTATTTGCTTCACAACCTCCAGTTGTGGAATCACAAGCTCCTATAATTACAACTCCATCTCAGAACATACAAGTGCCAGTTAATGCAAATGGCACCACAGAGGTGGAGACTGCTGATATGGAGTTGGTCACAGACCATGCAGAATGTAGTGATAATTATGAAACTTTAGATAATCTGGATTCAGCCACAGTTCATGCAGAGTCCCATATACACCATAAGATCCCAGCAGATGCTTCAGCAAATGAGAATCCCTCTCCTATCATCTTGGAACCAGAAGCCCAGACAAGCATAGAAGAAGCAGGGTTAGAAGTTGTTCACTCACAGCCACCATCTATAGTGGGACCTCCTAGGAAATCTGATCGATAAGGAAAGGGAAAACCTCCTATATGGCTTAAGGACTACATCACTGAGGCCAAGACACATACAAATACTGTGTACTCTATCTCTAATGTCTTTTCATATGATCATCTATCTCCTGCCTACCAGTCATTCCTCAATGTTTTTTCAGTTTTAACTGAACCACAATCCTTCAAAGAAGTTGCAAATGATCCAAGGTGGATAGAAGCCATGGATCAAGAAATCAGGGCACTTGAAGAGAACCATACCTGGGAAGTAGTTGATTTACCAGAAGGAAAGAAACCTGTTGGTTCCAAATGGGTGTTTAAGATCAAGTATAAGTCATCTGGTGAGATTGACAAGTTTAAGGCACGGTTGGTAGCTAAAGGATACACACAACAAGAAGGGCTAGACTATCATGAGACTTTTTCACCAATTGCCAAAATGGTAACTGTGAGAACTGTCTTAAGTATAGCAGCCTCAAAGGGATGGAGCCTCTATCAAATGGATGTCAATAATGCATTCCTCCAAGGGGACCTTTATGAAGAAGTTTACATGGTTTTGCCATAGGGTTTTAAACGACAGGGGGAGAACAAAGTCTGTAGGTTGTTGAAATCACTCTATGGGCTGAAACGGGCTTCAAGGCAATGGAATATTAAACTCACAGATGCCTTAGTGGGAGCAGGGTATCAACAGAGTGCATATGATCATTCTCTATTCACCAAACAAACGTCACATGACATTATGATTATATTGGTGTATGTTGATGATCTCTTGATTACAGGCAGTAATATCTCCTTAGTAGAAGAGGCCAAACACACATTGCATAACAGCTTTAAGGTCAAGGATTTGGGTGAGCTCAGATATTTTTTGGGGATTGAGGTGATGAGATCAGACCAGGGGATATTGTTGAACCAACGAAAATATGCACTGGAATTAATCTCTTCCACAGGCTTGGCTGCTGCTAAACCTGCATCTACCCCTATTGAGCTAAATCAGAATTAACCACTACAGAATATGACAAGCATGTTGGGCACAATGGTGATGAAGAGTTGCAAGATGTGGGGAGCTATCAAAGACTAGTAGGCCAGTTACTCTATTTAACCATTACACTGCCTGATATTTGTTTTGTTGTGCAAGTTCTTGGCCAATTCATGCAGCACCCCAAACAATCACACTTAACTGCAACACTTCGAGTGGTTAGGTACATTAAGGGGTCACCTGGACTTGGGATTTTCCTCAAGAAAGGTCCTATCGCCCACCTTTCTGCCTTCTATGATTCAGACTGGGCAGCTTGCCCAAACACCCGAAGATCGATCACTGGATATGTTGTCAAGCTTGGAGATTCCTTATTGTCGTGGACGTCAAAGAAGCAGCAGACAGTGAGTCGTAGCTCAGCTGAAGCTGAATATAGAAGCCTTGCTGCAATAACAGCTGAAGTTACTTGGCTTGTTGGATTGCTGCAAGAATTGAGTATTGAAATACATCAGCCTGTTGATGTCTATTGTGATAGTAAAGTTGCACTTCAAATAGCAGCAAATCCCATTTTTCATGAACGAACAAAGCACATTGAGATAGATTGTCACTTTGTTCGAGAAAAAATCAAGTCTGGCTTGCTTGCTCCTCATCACATTTCGACCAAACTTCAGTTGGCTGATCTCTTGACAAAGGGACTTGGTGTTGCTCAACATTCCTTCCTTCTTTCCAAGCTTGGAGAGTTCGATGCTTTCCACCCTCCAGCTTGAAGGGGAGTCTTAGCATATGGGGGTTAAAGTGCACAAAATACAAGTAGGAGTGTGCAAGCTAGCAAAAACAAAAAGGTAGTTAATTGACAGTTGTACATATGTTGTCATCTAAGTAGTGGAAAAGTTGTATATACAGCCTTGTATGTAAGAAAACTCAGATTTTAGAATACAATTTCAATTTCTCTTCTTCCTTCTCAATTCTCTCTCACAATCGAACATAAGCCAACCCCGATCAATTTATGTTATGTATTCTTTTGGGGTAAAAAACGAAGCTAAATCAAATACTCCATATATTTTGGCGGAACTCGTCGCTTTACCGGAAAGTTAAATTTTGCTTTAAACGCAACGTCGGAAAAAGAAAAAAAAAACGAAATGGGTATCTAACTTTGTAAATAAACAACACTCAATAGTCTCGCTTCATTCAGTGACCGTCGATAAGATTCCAAAAATACGAAAAAGAAGGCTATCTTATTAAACAATATACTTCACTCAGGCATATTGTTAACGAGTTCGTGCTGACACCTCTACGTGTAAGTTGTAAATTAAGGACCTGATTGTTCATAAAAGAATTTCTTTTCGAAACTCATCTTCAAAATATTATTTGGGTATAAATTGGACTAAATTTTTGAATTTTTCTCAAAGACGAGTTTCAAGTTTGAAAAAGTAGTTTCTACCACTTTTTCAAGTACAAATTTATTTTTCCTCGTAAAATTGGAGTAATATTTTTTAAAGTGAAATGCATGTCCAAATACAATTTCAAATTTTAAATGCCTTTTTTAACTTAGCTCCACATGCTAGTTTTTTTTTTTCAAAAATTGCAATTTTTATATGCAAACGCCTACTAAGTATACCATGTAGCAAGATTTTGTATCCATCTGCTTAAATTTTTAAATCCACCTAAGGTTGGCATTGGTTATTTGGTATATCATCTGAGTAATAATTATAGCTCTATTAGGCAAATTAAGTACACATTTTTATGTAATATATGAATTCGGCCTTAGCTTTGAATAGTTTGAATGACTGTCAATATTGCTGAATAGCAAGAAACACAAAAGAAACAATGGAAGGAAAGAGAAGGGCAGTGTAGCATCACGTAGGGGCAGAGTCGTCTTCTTACATAGCGGGGACCAAGACCAGACCTCACTCGCCGTTGCGTTATCAGTTACTTTATCATCTCTCTCTCTCCCGTTGCTGCTCAATTTCATTTCAGAGTACTGCTCCCAACTCTTATTATAACAACCTCCTTCGTTCCATTTTTTCGTTGCATTTTGCAACAACACAATTCCAAATTCCAGAATCATCTAAACTCCATTTATATACATGTTTTTTTAACCATCTCTCTATCTTTCCCATTCACTATCTCTCTTCTGCTTCCACGGCATTTTCTCCATACTTCAGTGTCTTTAATTTCAGCATATACGATAGGTATAAACAAAGCTTTTCATTTTCTCTCTTATTTTCTTCCTTTTATTTCTCACTTCAATCCTCAATCGCCTCAGTAAAACTTCGTCTTTGTACTCTTGCGCATGAATAATATCTCTGACTCTTTCTCGCTGTGTGTAAATGTTTGTATCGGTGTGTGCCTGTGTGCATAGACGGGAAGGGATATATGACAGTTAGGGTTTCTTTCTTTTGATGCTGTAAATATTTTTCCAAGAAACCATCTTGATTCTTTTTCTCGGGAAAGAAAAATGGAGTACTCTAGGATGTTCGATCGAAATTGCAACCATTTTCATGTGTTTATTCTCTTTAGTAAACTAAAATCTCCAAAACAAAACAAAAAGATCACAACTTCTTGTTTTTTGGTCTTGCTTTGATATGAATATGAAAGTTCATGAATCATTTATTAGAGATTTCCGTAAGGTTACAGCCTTTTCAGATTGATCAGCAGCAGTTTAGTCAAAAAGCAGTGGGATTTTTCAACTTTTTATCAGTGCTTGAACTGCTTGTGTATGATGAATATTATATGAATATACAAATATTCAGTTGGCGTATACAGAAGAGCATGAGAGTGTTGAAATGTACGGACACTGAGGGTTAGCGCAGTTCATGTCTGGGTTATTTATCCGTATGAGTGTTTTTGATCTTTTTGCTTTTCAGCCGCTATCTTTAATGCATTACTATTCATGGAACTGATCGTTTCTGGGAAAAAACCCTAATGGCAGCTCAACTCCACTTTTCTTTTGATTTCTGTTTTACCCAGATAGTCATTTTCAACTTTTTCAAATTTGACCCCAAAAAATCCAACTTTTTATGCTAATCATTAGCGTTAATCACTCATATTTATATATTCTTTGCTTTATTTGCTTACAGATAATGGCAACAATGGAAACTTACTACAGAAAAAGATCCAAAAAAGCCATTCAAGCCAACCTCGTAAGCTCTCTCTCTAAACGCTTTTTCTCTCTCTAGATAGGTGCACTACTTCAGGCATGGAGGTGGTTTTTTATCAGATCTGAAAGTCTCCTTTTTCTGTTATGCTATTCTTTGGCTTCATTAAATGTGATTCCTTTACACGCGCCTTTAACATATTGTTATGATCAAATGCACGCGCCACATTAATGGTATTTTTACTTGAGCAGTAGCTTTCAATACTAGTGCGTGCATGTATTGTGTTTTCCTGCAAAAAGACAAAAAGAAATCTGCTTGATAATGATGATGGTGATTGCTAAATAACCCGCATGAGTGGGTCGAAAGAAACACTTATTAGACAAATACTATCAGATTATGCATATGTTAATAGTATAATATTCTAAACTAAATGATCATATCATAGTGTATATATTAAACTCGTGTAGAGTATATTCTGTGACATATATTTGAAGAAGAGAGAGAGAGAGTACGTGCATATATATTGCTAGTCTGAGAGAAAGGATAATGGTGGTAGTGGGTGTTCATCTTTTGTAATACAGCTTTATTTATATATATACGTACAGGAAATGGATTACCTGAAAGGGCAAAAGCAAGGCAGTGTCGCCTGCGCAGACACTCCAGCTTTGGCCAGACATGACAACCAACCTCTTCTGCCCACATCTGATCGCTGTACCCTAAAACGCAATGGTACTCACTCACTCACTCTCTTTCTGCACTAGTTGTACTGTATTTTAACCTCATATGAATCAATTTCTTATACCCCCATTTGGCCATTTGTTTGTGTAGTAGTATCTACATATCTAATACTAAGCTTTTGGGTTTGCAAAAGTAACTATAGTTTCTGGGAAAATGTATTCTTATTATGATCCTTTTCTTTGCTTTTCAGCAGACCATGAAATTCTGCAGAATGCAAAGATGAATATTGAGATGGGTTCTATTTACGAGATTGATCATATGTATTTGCCTCCTAGGACCCCAGTTCAACTCAAGTCCATCCGAGTTGCTATGGTGAGAAAATCCTGATGTTATAGTACAAAAATTATTTTCTGGTTTTAAATTTGAACCTAGACTAATTAAGCGAAATATGTTCTGATTTTTCAGGTGAGCGAGAGAACTGTATTGAATGTGGCAGTGAGGTACCCGAGCATGCAGTCACTACAAACATACTTCAGCAATAGCAAACGAGAGATGTATCCAGCTTTTGATGAGAAGTTCGTAATGGGAACAGCTCTGGCTAGTAAAGTGCTTCTTCGTCAAGTTCCTTCTCAGGAGTTTGCCGAGAAGAAACATCTTCATAGCTTTTGGTTAGTCAACTATACTACTTTGGGCGCTGTTCCTGCTGCAAAGAATGGCATCTGCTTATCTCAGCTCAAGGTCAATGGTATGGTTACTTGGGGAATACGCCGGCAGGTCAAGTTTATGGGGAGACACGAAGACCAAAGCAACAACACCAAGTCTTCTTCCAGTTTCGTTCAAGGAGAAGAAATTCCAAAACTGAAAACACCAGAAAAATCTGAAGAAGAAGATGAAGAGGACGATGATGAGGAAGAAGATGAAATTGATGGTGAATCAGTAAAGCAAGAAGATGAAGAAGCAGAAGAGGACGATGATGAGGAAGCTGTAACAGAAAAGACTAACAAGAATCTAAAGAGAAAGAGGTATAGCTTTAGAGCAACTACAGTAAAGAAAAAGGCAAAGACAACAAGGGGTCCTGAGAAGAAAAATAAGATTAAGAAGAAAAACAAATGCAGGGTTTTGTCAGTATACAAAGACCCCAAAGACCGTTGGTCTGCTGAGAGGTAATTAAATACTTTATATGTATTGCAGTTTCAGAAGGAAACAAAAGACCCCTGAATCATTTCCTTTTTCTAATGTGTTAAGGTACGAGTTGGCGGAGAAAAACTTAATGGAGGTGATGAAGGCAAAGGGAGCAACGGCTAATAACCCTATTATCAGGCCAGAGTTGAGAGCAGAGGCGCGGAAGCGCATTGGAGATACGGGCCTTCTGGATCATCTGCTCAAGCACTTGGCTGGTAAGATTGCACCTGGAGGAACTGAACGTTTTCGCCGTCGTCACAATGCTGAGGGAGCAATGGAGTATTGGCTGGAGAGTGCTGACTTAGTCAACATCAGGAAGGAGGCTGGTGTTAATGATCCTTATTGGATTCCCCCACCTGGTTGGAAGCTTGGAGACTCCCCCATTCAACACCCCATTTGTACTCAGGAATTCAAGCACCTGAAAGATGAGATTTTTGTACTCAAAAGGTTAAGCAGAAAATTCTTCACTAGTTTTTTAATGTGCATATGTCTGTAACAGAAAAAAATTGAAGTAGTTCTATGAATATTATTCATGTGGAGCACTGATGAGTTTTGTTATGTCTGTAATCGTAAACAGAGACTGGGAGGAAATGGCGAGTTCCAAGGAACAGTTGGAAGAAGAAGTTGGAAGACTGAAAAGGTGAATACTGTACTGATGATTACTGTAATTCAAAGTTTTTGTGTTGGTGAAATATAATCTATGATTGTGTTAATATGTTCCTTTTTTTTTTTGGTTTGAGCAGAAGGATTGAGGAGCTTGAATTCAAGAAGAAGCAAAGCCAAGCTATTGAGACGGCAAAGACAATGGTAATTTATTAATTTCTAAAAGACATAGTAGTAGTTTGCCATTGAGTTGTTTCAAAGTTATTACTCCGAGATTTATACTTCATGTTCCATTTTTGTGGCAGGAAAAGTACAAGAAGCAATTAATGATGACCACTTCAGATTTTATGGCCAAAATGGAGGTATTCTAATCAATTAACTAAACTTTTTGAATAAATTCTAGTCCTGCGATTTTATTTTAAATTAGTATTGGATATCCCAAAGTCCAAATTGGAGCCATGCTATTGCTTTGCATGTAGCCACATGAATGCTGGGAATTAATTAGAAGCCACTAACACTTTCACCTTGTGCTTCGAGTTACATCTGAGACACCCAACTTATTCATTTCTCTAATCCATCAAACATGCAATATTCCTCCTCTCTGGTTCTCTCTGTTTTTATGAATGTGGGTTGAGGCTAAAGTTTGACTGGTTAGGAAGTAGATGCATATTACTGTAGCATGTACTATGATATGTAATAAATAACTACTGTATGGACTGGTAATTAAAATGGGTGCTCTGGTTATGAATACAGGAAAAGTGTCTGAGCCTAGTGTCTAAACTGGAAGAAAAAGAAAAGTCAATCTCCACATTAATGTTGTCGACAGAAGAAAAGAAAAAGCAAGTGGAACCAGAGAAACAGGGAGTGCAAGAGGTAGTAACAGTGGGAGAAAAGAAGAGATCAAAAGTAGCTGATGATCAGAGCAAGGAGGTAATAGCAGTTGAACCCAAGCTGAAAGCAGCCACAAAAGCACAAAAAACTACTCCAACAGCTGAGGAAAAAGCTGCCAAGATACAAAGACTTAAGAGTGGCTTCAGGATCTGCAAGCCCCAAGGTAGTTTCCTCTGGCCAAACATGGTTCGCAACAACAAGAACAATGGTGGCAACATGTCCAATCAGGTTATGGTCCTGGTTGAAGATGTTCATATGGTCCCAACACCACCTTCAGTCTCTTCTTCCACTGCCATAGCAGCTCCTTCACTGCTGCCTTACTATCAGCATAATAAGCAGCAGCAGCCAGTTTCCCCTGTCAAGCCTGTCCCCGAAAGACGAGCTGTCACTGTTACTGTCTCCACCATCTCTAGTGAAACTCGCTATGAAGCTGGGGATAACAATTACTCTACTAGCAACAAGACAACCACTTTGATCAACTTAAATGATGTCCCTTTTAGCGCTGGTGAAGGATTTCAACAAGCCCCAACATCAAGGCAAACTATAACCACAACTACTGTCATGCCTCATGTGAGTATACCATCTTCTCTCTTCAATGCCTATTGCATTTTAGTGAATTCTTCATGTTGTAGAAAGGACTTAATAACTGATTGCCACTTTCTCTATGTATGTATTCAAGACATTGTCCTCTCCTGTGAATGGAGACAAGATGAGTAAACCATGGCAAGCTTCAAGAGATGACAGGGCTAGCCAGGTGGCCCTGAGTGGGAAGGACTCAGGTCAGCAACAAGCAAGCAAATGCTGCTCTTCTTCAGCCACATCCTTGCCCCAGGGAGCTGCAAGTTGGTTAGTTCTGGCTACTCCAAGCAACACTGACGCCTCAGATGAGTCCATCATTGGATGAGAAATTGGCAACTGGTTCATATTTAGGGGAACTATATAGAGTATAGTATCTAGACTATTATTAGGTCCTTTCGTTTCCAAGCGTATATAAGTTGAAGATTCTGCTTTTTTGGCCTTGTTTTGCTTTTGCTATGGATGCTGTTATTCCAAGGGTATTGGTAGTAATCTGTGTATGGAAGGAAAAATACTCCAGCATTTGATACATCCGGAACCTTTGGAAATCGAATTTCCTGGGAGACTCTAGTACCAAATATTCCCAGTAGATTCAGTAATATATTAATTCACATAATATCTTGCATGATTGAGAAGAAAAAGTCTCCTCGTCTTCCTATTTAGAAGCCACAGCTTACTTTGATGCGATCATGAATCAAACCAGATCGAAACAGTATCAAATCAACAATACAGTGGAAGTGTATTGAATCAAGAACCGACAGTAAACTAAACGCACCTATATCCAACCTCGAATTAAAGTTGCGAGTTCAACTGACACTTGACAAAATGATACTATGATTTATGGCATTAAATTTTTCATTTAAACCAGAAAGTGGCTGAGAACAGATTTTTCATTTAAACCAGCAAGTGGCTGAGAACAGACTTCGTACCCTTCATCAATTGGGTGCCAAAATTATTACTATTGAATTTCATTAACTGCTAGATTTCATAGCCAGATGGGGCAAAAACCATGTAAATAATGCACGACTTCACTTACTGAAGAAGGCATCGTTTTCATTAATTGCGGCTCGTATTTACTGTACGAAAAGAAGACCTGCTCAATTAGTATTGAATGCTAAGAACATTATAAGTCACTCTTGTGCAGATGTCTTCACTTACTGAAGAAGGCATCGTTTTCATTAAAATTCACTCTTCTACAAATGCAAATGAATATAACTAGAGTCTGGCATTCCAGCTTGTGCAGCAGAATCCGATCTCACTGAAGCTGACACATTGAGACAGCGCCGCTATGAGCTTTCTTATATCATCCAATGTGTGAGCTGCACTCAAAGTTATCCTTAACCTGAGGAGAGGAGAGTAGGCAGGAGAGAATTTGAGTTCAGAGAAAATGAGAAAAGAAAGTAAAAATTAACCTATTGCATTTGTAGGATAATATTCTGAAACTGCTTAACAAGTAAAAGCCCAAGATAAGCCACTGTCAGAAAAAACAAATTAAGCAAGGTGCAATTGATGACCGAAAACATCATAAAAGCATGTCAACATTTGAGGACAGCTTCATTCAGAGTTCCTCGAAAACAAAGAGGAAATGCAAGAAAACCAACCCAAAATTCTACACCTAGCCAAGTACGAGACGCCCCAACACTATGAATTGCAGACTAAAAAGAAAGTAATGTAATATATAATTATCATGCAGATGAAGATGTGAAAAAATCATCAGCAGTCATCACAACTTCAGAGAGATAGATCAGCGACAAACCTGCATGAGCTAGGAGCCACTGTTGGCGGTCTTATTGCAGTTATGTGAAAGCCAAGTTGCAAAAGATGTCTGTTAAGAAATGAATGAGACAGTTATGAACAAATTAAGAGAGACCGTGCTGGACAAAGAGAGATGGATAGTAAGAAAGGTAACCTGCTAGATTGCAGAGCCGTTGCTTCATTTCACACAATAAGGGAGATGATAGGACTTGTAATGGGGATTCCTGTTAAATCACGGAAACCTTGCACCCTATTCCAAATAGCTCTTCTACGCCACATCTCCTTTTTTGCCACAACAACAGCAGCTACATATGTTACATCATTAACAATGTATAAGTAAGCCACAATAAGCTCGCAGTTCAGAAATCATGTCCAGTCTCCATCCTAACATGGTTCAGTTTTCCAGCTCACACTTATTTTTAATAGGCCACATTTTGTTTGCACTTTTTCCATCTAGGATAAGGAAAAAATTGCCCATAAATATGGGAATGAGAAAGACAACATTTCACGTAAAGTGCCAGATAAGGCTATCCATTTCTTGCAGCCTATCAGTCGATGAAGATGGAACGAAGACCATGAGAGACCAGGGTTCGAATTACACCAGAGACAAAAAAGGGTAATTTCTTCTCTTCTATCTAAGATTTGGCAGGAAGAGTTACTCAGTACTTGTGGAAGGATTAAGGTACGACAAGATAGTTGAGGTGCATGCAAATCGGACAGATACCACCATTATTTAAGTGAAAAAGAAGGAAGGAAAAGGCAGGAAGGAACGGAGGAGAAACTCTCCACTTCTCCGCTAATAGATGAGATCATGAGATACAAAAACAAATACCGTCATCTATAAAATGGCCTCAAATAAGAGCAGTAACTGAATTTTCCATTCTGATAAGTCGATTTACCATGGGCAGCAGCAATTACAGGCACCGGGGTAGAAGTTGAAAATATGAAAGAGCGGCCTCTTGATTGTATCAATTGCTTCCATTTCTTGCTGTTCATTTAGCATTTCAACCCCAAAAAATAGAAGAACTGTAAATAATAACTTCTGATTGAAAATAATGGTCAATATGACTATCTAACATGTACCTAGTAGTCCAATTTTTTTTTATAACCGAGAGATCCCCGAGGCTAGTGTGTCCATAAAGCAATTGTGGCTCACAACAAGCAATTTGACTTTCAAAAAGGTGGGCAGTGTGGCCATAATCAAATTTCTTTCTGTTCAGATAAAGGCGGCTATCATTGGATTGTTCAATATCTATGTGCTGTTGTTTGAGGGAAAAATTCCACATGTAATAGGAATAAAAGCAAATACAGCACACCAGGTATTGCCTTTTGCATGGATAAATATCTTCAACTGAAACTTCACGGATAGAGAACCAGATCTAAACCCAGAGTTTTATGCATGATCCGCACAAATAAACGTAAGCAAAACCAATCTTCTACATAGACTAATTCAAGTTCTCATGAAGCGAGACTGGCACCAAAGTGTTATTCAACTGTCAACCGGTTTCAATGTTGGGACTCTCAGCAGTACATAAAATATTTTGCTCCTAAATGCAAGTCTCAGGTCCATTGAACAAATTAATCAACAGAAGATGAGAACTATAAATCCATGCAGTACTCGACAATGTTAAATCAGAGAGCATATATATCAAGTTTCCTCTGTTCTTTCAATAGTTGTACCTGCATGCTATGAATCCACCATGGCAACCTGCAGCCTTGCTCAGAGTACCTAGGCAAATGTCCACATCACTTTCACAATTGAACAACTCAGCGGCCCCACCACCAGTTTCACCACAAACAAATGTTGCATGAGCCTACAAGTGAGAGGGAAAGAAGAACTAAATTATGTCACAATCAATTACGCTGTCATAGCAACTCAATTTAACTATACAAGTAGAAAAATGCAGTTCTCTTTCACAAATGATTACACGAACAGGATTTAGGGAGAAAGTAAATGAACATGGAGACTGAAATTTTAATTTGTTTTATTGTTATATCCGAGAAATCCCCCATGCTAGTGGTGCCTGGTTCGAAGATCGATGGATAATGGGGCCGCAACTCTATCCTTCTCCAGTTAAATTCCAGGCGGGTTCAACTACGCGACGTACGCCTAACCCACACATCACGCTTTACGCACTTACCTCTACAAAGACCGGGGGTGAAATTTTAATTATCATTTACTTTGTAAAATATTTCAAACAAAATATGCACTAGATTTATGTATAAAAGTGCACTAGATTTATGTATAAAGGGAGGAAACTTTAATATCTAGAGCTATGTGAGATTAGAGTAACAAAATAAAGTGACAGGTGTTGGGCATCAGAAGCTCTGAAACTTGCATCATCAATTGATAAAATGACAGATTTTTGTATCAGGTGCTTTGAAACTTACATCATCAATTGCCAATAAAAATCCATGCTTCTTACGAAGCTTCACAAGCTCAAGCATTGGGGCAAAGTCTCCATCCATACTAAATAAGCTGGTAATAAGAACAAAACTGAGGATTCATCAAATATTCCTACAACTACTTTTCTCAATCACTGCATCATCTCTGCACAGCAAAAGTTATCATACAAGTAACTCAATCAAAGAGAAGCAATTCTCTATGTACATTATGACTTCAGCACCGCCGTAATTCCTTCGTTCTTTTATCTCAGCTTTTGAGTTTACTGCTTGTCTTTCTTTTCATTGTAGATTTCTTGGATGATGCCAGTGCACATGAAATTCATAAACATTGAAACTTTAATCGAGGCTAACCTGTCAGTAATGACAACTTTTCTCTTCATTGTACAATTTGTTCTGTTAAAAGACAAACACACGATTAGTCAAGGAGAAAATAACATCCACGGAAGGTAGAAAAATAAAATAAAATAAGAACATACAATAGCTCATTAAGATGGCGCATGTCGCAATGCCGGTAGACAAAAACAGCTATGCTCTTTTGTTTCTCGGCTAGGCGCATACCATCAATAATTGAAGCATGATTCAGGGCATCAGAAAAGACAGCAACCCTTGCATCTACTGAAGGTTCACCTCCATTGGCTAAGAGCATACTGACATTGCCTACAGCAGTCATAAAAGCCATGTTCGCTGAAAAGCCTGTGGGACAAAGAAGGCAATCCTAATATGAAATTAGAGGAAGAATGCATCAGTTTATATCAGTGATTCCCCTAAAAGGTGCAGGTTCCAGCATCATACTCTTCAGCAGTTAGACTCGAAGCAAATTTTGAATTTTTTCATGCAGAGAAAATTTTAGAAATTATCAGCCAGTTAAAATGATTCCCAACGGGTTTTCTCATTTTAATATGTATTCTGGAGCCAGATGGTAAAAACGAAAGTCTGTGACCAACACATTCTTGTAACAAGAACATGAAGGCAGACAGAGATGTAATTTGATAGTAGTTCATGGCAATCAAGTCTGTTAGATATGTACATAATGTAATCTTGTGTCATATTGGAATAGGAGTAGTATGTCCTTGTATAGTATAGCTATAAATAAGGACCTCTTGTATTGTATTGAACACACAATATCAATATATCATATTTTCTCCCGTGCCTTCTCACATGGTATCAGAGCTATCGTGAGAGATTTATCGCTGTGCATAAATTCCAGCGATTCCGGGAAGTGAAATCAGTCACCGGAACCCTTTTTTCGTGTGACTTTTCAAAGTTGTTTTGCGTCTGCTTTGTCTCGATTAGTGTTGTGCAAAATCCAACACTACCACAAAAGTAGTCACTGTCCGGCGACCAAATCCCAGTGAAAATCTCCGGCGGTAGTGTAGCGGTCGGAAGAAAATTTTCCGGCGAAGTTCTGACGTCGCGTGGGCCACCTTGCGGCCATTTTTTGGCGACGATTCTTCAGGACAGATTGTTCCCCTTGCAATTCCGAGCCTACCCATCCAGGTTACACCAAATTCCGACAACTTTTATACTTTTCCGGCGTGAACAGTGATTCCAGAAGTGGACTTCCGGCCATTTTTTGAAAAAGTTTCTTCAGAACAGTTGGGTCGTCTGGTAATTCCGATCCTACCCCTACTGTTTTTATTTCATTCCGACCACTTTGAATTTTTTCCGGCTGCTACAGTAATATTCCGAGAGCTACAGTATTCCTGGAGTGAACAGTGTTTTCCGGCGCAGAACAGTGTTCTGTTTTCCTGCTGTAAACAGTGTTTTCTCAGCGATTTCTTCCGTTTTCCCAAAGGAGTTACTAATTTTCACTATTTCAAGTTAACCCTACTTGAATTAGGGTTAACCGATACTTCGAATAGTCGGATGGTTTCTTTAGTGGATTATTTTGAGTTTCTTCAATACAAAGCAGGTAAGCAGACATCTTCTGAGATAGTTTCCGTTGTTCAAACAGGTAATAGCATGACTTGTGTCTCTCAATCTTCATCCTCTGAGTCTTGGGTCATTGATTCGGGTGCATCGGATCATATTTCTGGTAACAAATCTCTTTTCACTACTATTTCATATTCTCAATCTCTTCCAAGAGTCACAATGGCCAATGGATCTCAAACCATGGCAACTGCAATAGGTCAAGCAAGCCCAATTTTTTCCTCACCTTTAGATTCAGTTCTTTATGTCTCTAATAGTCCTTTTAACCTCATAGTTGTTAGTCGCCTAGCCAAATCACTTAAATGTGCCGTTTTATTTCTTGATGACCATGTTTTTATACAGGAACGCAGTACAGGGCGGATCATTGGTACCGGGCATGAATGAAATGGACTTTATTACCTTATCCTTGCTAAATCACATGAACTCACATCTTGTCTTCCTTCAACAACTTGTCCTGTTACTGATTCACCAGATTTATTACATAAACAGTTGGGACATCCTAGTTTGTCAAAACTTCAAAAAAATGGTACCTGATTTATCTCACTTGTCAGCTCTAGAGTGTGAGTCTTATCAGCTCGGTAAGCATACTCGCTCTCATTTTCCTCGACGTATTGATAATCGAGCAGAGTCACCTTTTACTTTAGTCCATTCAGATGTTTGGGGTCCTAGTCGGGTCAGTTCTACCTTAGGATTCCGCTACTTTGTTAGTTTCATTGATGACTATTCTAGGTGCACTTTGATATTTTTGATAAAAAATCGATCTGAGTTATTTTCTATTTTCCAGACCTTTCACGCTGAAATTCAAAATCAATTTGGGGTTTCTATTCGCACATTTCGTAGTGATAATGCCCGAGAGTATTTGTCTTTCCCATTTCAGCAGTTTATGAAATCTCATGAGATTATTCATCAAACATCTTGTCCGTACACATCTCAACAAAATGGGGTAGCTGAAAGAAAGAATAGACATCTTATTGAAACTGCTCGTACCCTACTCATACAATCTCATTCTCCGTTGCGTTTTTTGGGGGGATGCAGTTCTTACATTTTGCTATCTTAAGCTATCTAGAACCAAGTTCCATTCTCTGTTATGTTTCCCCACTTACCTTTGTTCTCTCTTCCACCCCGTATCTTTGGAAGCACTTGTTTTGTCCATAACCTTACTCCAGGAACAGATAAGTTAGCTCCCCGTGCTCTTAAGTGCGTATTTCTTGGTTTCTCGAGAACGCAAAAGGGGTATCGATGCTATTCTCCTGACCTCCAGCGGTACCTTATGTCCGCTGATGTTACCTTCTTTGAAACCCAATCATACTTCACAGGTCCAAGTAATCACTTAGATATTTCTGAGGTACTACCAGTCTCTTCTTTTGGAGATTCAGTCACTATCTCCCATCCATCTTCCTCTACATCTCCAGCTCCACCACTTATAGCTCTCGTTCCATCATCTATAGCTCCAGTTCCACCACCTATAGTTCTAATTCCTCCACATAATCCAGCTCAACCTTCTGCAGCTCCACCACTCTTGACTTATCATCGTCGTCCACATCCAGCATCAAGCCTAGGTGATTCACGTCCTACATCAGATTCTGCACCTACTGTGGACTTGTCTCCTCTTAGTCAACCAATTGCACTCCGCAAAGGTGTACAATCCACACTTAATCCTAATCCCCACTATGTTGGTCTAAGTTATCATCGTCTGTCGTCACTTCATTATGCTTTTATATCTTTTTGTCCACTGTTTCTATTCCTAAGTCTACATGTGAGGCACTATCTCATCCTGGATGGCGACAGGCTATGATTGACGAGATGTCTGCTTTACATGCGAGTGGCACTTGGGAGCTTGTTCCTCTTCCTGCAGGTAAGTCTACTGTTGGTTGTCGTTGGGTTTATGCAGTCAAAGTCGGCCCGGATGGCCAGATTGATCGGCTTAAGGCTCGTCTTGTTGCAAAAGGATATACTCAGATTTTTGGGCTTGATTATAGTGATACTTTCTCTCCCGTGGCTAAAGTAGCATTTGTTCGCCTTTTTTTGTCCATGGCTGATGTACGTCATTGGCCTCTTTATCAGTTAGACATTAAGAATGTTTTTCTCCACGGTAATCTTGACGAGGAAGTTTATATGGAGCAACCACCTGGTTTTGTTGCTCAGGGGGAGTTTAGTGGTTGTGTATGCAGATTGCGCAGGTCACTATATGGTTTGAAACAGTCCCCTCGAGCCTGGTTTGGTAAGTTCAGCACAATTATTCAGGAGTTCGGCATGACTCGTAGTGAGGCTGATCACTCTGTGTTTTATCAGCATTCTGCTCCAAATCTGTGTATTTATCTGGTGGTTTATGTTGATGATATTGTTATTACTAGGAACGATCAGGATGGTATTACTAATCTGAAGCAACATCTCTTTCAGCACTTCCAAACTAAGGATCTGGGCAGACTGAAGTATTTTCTAGGTATTGAGGTCGCTCAGTCTAGCTCAGGTATTGTTATTTCACAGCGGAAGTATGCCTTAGACATTCTTGAGGAGACTGGAATGATGGGTTGCAGACCTATTGACTCTCCTATGGATCCGAATGCTAAGCTTCTGCCTGGACAGGGGAGCCTCTTAGAGACCCTACGAGATATAGGAGGTTGGTTGGAAAATTGAATTACCTCACAGTGACTAGACCTGACATTTCTTTTCCGGTGAGTGTTGTAAGTCAGTTTATGGATTCTCCCTGTGATAGTCACTGGGATGCAGTTGTTTGTATTCTTCGGTATATAAAGTCAGCTCTAGGCAAAGGATTACTATTCGAGGATCGAGGCCACGAGCAGATTGTTGGGTACACAGATGCTGATTGGGCAGGATCACCTTCTAATAGACGATCTACATCTGGATATTGTGTTCTAGTAGGAGGTAATTTGGTCTCGTGGAAGAGCAAGAAACAAAATGTAGTTGCTCGATCTAGCGCCGAAGCGGAATATCGGGCCATGGCTATGGCAACGTGTGAGTTAGTTTGGATCAAGCAGTTGCTCAAGGAGTTAAAGTTCGGAGAAATCAGCAGGATGGAACTAGTGTGTGATAACCAAGCTGCTTTTCATATTGCGTCAAATCCGGTATTCCATGAGAGTACTAAACACATTGAGATCGACTGTCACTTTGTCAGAGAAAAAAATACTTTCAGGAGATATTGTTACAAAGTTTGTAAAGTCGAATGATCAACTAGCAGATATTTTCACTAAGTCTCTTACTGGTTCTCGTATTAGTTACATGTGTAATAAACTCGGTAAATATAATGTGTATGCACCGGCTTGAGGGGAAGTGTTAGATATGTACATAATGTAGTCTTGTCCCACATTGAAATAGGAGTAGTATGTCATTGTATAGTATAGCTATAAATAAGGACCTCTTGTATTGTATTGAACACACAATATCAATATATCATATTTTCTCTCGTGCCTTCTCACAAAGTCAATGACAGTTACTTCCTTAACTGGAAGTAATTTTGCCGTTAGATGCGATAATCAAATTTATTAAAGAGTAAAACTGGATGCCACTGCATTTTTCGGTCATCTCACAAGAAGGTATTATCCCTTTCTTTAAGACGAAGAAGATGCCAGAGGAATGGAGGTGGAGTATGATGATTCCGTTGTACAAAAACAAAGGTGATATCCAGAACTGTAACAACTATAGGGGTATCAAGTTGCTTAGTCATACGATGAAAGTGGGGAGAGGGTGGAGGAGGCAAGGATGAGGAGGTCGGCGTCTATATCTGAGAACCAATTCGGATTCATGCCGAGTCGTTCAACTACGGAAGCTATTCATCTTATCTGAAGGTTGGTGGAACAGTACAGGGATAGGAGGAAGGATTTGCACATGGTGTTTATTGACCTAGAGAAAGCGTACGACAAGGTCTCTAGGGAGGTTCTTTGGAGATGCTTGGAGGTAAAAGGTGTCCCGGTAGCATACATTAGTGTGACTAAGGACATGTATGATGGAGCCAAGACTCAGGTTAGGACAGTAGGAGAAGACTCGGAGCATTTTCCGATGGTTATGGGGTTACACCAAGGATCTGTGCTCAGCCCTTTCTAATTTGCTCTGGCAATGGACGCACTAACGCACCATATTCAAGAGTAGGTGCCATGGTGTATGTTATTTGCTGATGATATAGTTCTGATAGATGAGACGTGAGGAGGTATTGACGAGAGACTGGAGGTTTGGAGACAGACCCTTGAGTCAAACGGTTTCAAGTTGAGCAGGACTAAGACGGAGTACTTGGAGTGCAAGTTCATCGATGTTACGGAGGAAGTGGACAGCGACGTGAGGCTTGATTCACAAGTCATCCCTAAGAAAGGAAGTTTTAAGTACCTTGGGTCGATTATCCAGGGGAACAGGGAGATCGACGATGATGTCGTGCACCGTATAAGGGCAGGTTGGATGAAATGGAGGTTAGCATCTTGCATTTTGTGTGACAAAAAGGTGCCCCCGAAACTTAAAGACATGTTCTACAGAGTGGTGGTTAGACCGGCAATGTTGTATGGGTCAAAATGTTGGCCAGTTAAGATTGCCCATATCCAGAAGATGAAAGTAGTAGAGATGAGGATGTTGAAATGGATGTGCGGGCACACGAGGTTGGATAAGATTAGGAATGAAGATATTCGAGCAAGGGTGGGCGTGGCTCCCATGAAGGACAAAATGCGGGAAGTGAGGCTTAGATGGTTCTGGCACGTGCAGAGGAGAAGCCTAGATGCCCCGGTTAGGAGGTGCGAGCGGTTGGCGCTCTGACGGGTATGAGGAGAGGTAGAGGGCAGCCAAAGAAGTATTGGGGAGAGGTGATCAGGCAGGACATGACGCAACTTCAGCTCACCGAAGACATGGCCCTTGATAGGAAGGTATGGAGGGAGAGTTTTTGAAGGTTAGTAGGTAGTTGAGCGTTTTTCTACTCCGTTCTGTGTGTAAGTATAGTCGGTCAGTGTCGTGTTTTAGTATGCCAGTGGTACATGTTATGCTCGTACTATTTTCTAGGATCTTGTCACTACATTGATTATTGATATTGCTATTCCAGGTATATTTCCTGACTCTTGGCTCGCTGGTACTATCTTTCTGGTTATGTTATTGTTACTATTCTATTGTCGCATTTCATCTTCTTGTGCCGAGGGTCTATTTGGAAACAGCCTCCCTACCCTAGGGTAGGGGTAAGGTATGCGTACACACTACCCTTCCCAGACCCGACTTGTGGGATTATACTGGGCCGTTGTTGTTGTTGTTGTTGTGGGGGGAGGGGGGTTCCTTGTAATAAGAGTATTAAGGTAGACAGAGATGTAATTTGATAATAGCTCATAGCAATCAAGTCAGTGACAGACTGACAGTTGCTCCCCTAACTGGAAGTAATTTTGCCGCTAGATGCGAGAATCAAATCTATTAAAGAGTAAAACTGGATGCCACTGTATTTTCCGGTCATCTTACAAGAAGGTAGTTATCCCTTTCTTTTTCTTTTCTTGGGGGGGGGGGGGGTAGCTTTTCACAGTGAGGAACATTAGGAGTTCTGTTTTTTCTTTTTCTTATGTATTTGTTTTTAGGAGTTGTTTCTTAACTAGATGAAGGATCAATTTGGCAACAGAGGACTATTTGCGTTACTGGGTGCATGTTGGATCATCAACATTCATCAGAACAACAGAGTGCTTTCATTTCTGCATAAGTTATTTCTCTTCTACATTCTACAAAGCTTCCAGAGGCAAGAAACTTTCATGACTATATCAACACTATAACTGAAACCATTGTTCATTCTCTCCTCTCTCTCTCAAACAGACCATGTTTAGTTGAATATATAACAGCTGCAGCATCAACTACAATGGAAGCATTATAGATTAGACACTTTAACCTACAGAAAGATTATTCAAATCCTGCAACTACCAAAATCAAATCCTAGCATCAGTTAATCACTAAGAAATAAGCAATCAGCCTCCAACAATGAGAATTTGGATCTGTTTGAGAAATTTCTGTGGAGATTATTTGCTATTATGAGAATGTTGATTGGTATGAATAATAATGGTTGTAGTGGTTGAGTCCAAAGGTTTTACTAAATTTCTTTCCTGCCAGCTCAAAGAGATCCAAATTGCAATGGTTGAAAGGAAAGAGACAGCTGTTTAGTGGTTAAGTCCAAGGTAAATCAAAGAATATCAGTTCCCTTTTTCAGGTATTTCTCAAGTGGATAAGCATTTTTCTCATTTAATTGTTTAGTGAGAAGCTTGTTGAAGGCTTGAAGCAAGGAATACACCCATAAGATGGAGAAGAAGATGTAATTACTGAACCATTGCGAAGGTACAGATAAAGTATGGTAAATTGACTTCTTTGATGGGGAAAATCCCTCATCGCTCACACAAACATGTAGATGTTCATTTCCTGTTGTAAATTTTTGACTATATTTATTTATGAATAAATTAAAAGTATGAAAATGATTATTAACCATAGACTTTGGACATGAAAGAACATCCTCCATCAATCTGGTTGATTTCGACATCAATATCAAGATCACAAATCACAAACAAGCTAAGGGAAACATGTGTCATACTACTATACCAACTCCACATTACTCTAACATGAATGCTTCATATAAACAAACATATGGGTTTTTATATACCCTCATGCAGCATTATAGGTCCTAAGTTCTTCTAGTACCAGAAGGAAAAGACAATTAGGAGAATAACGTGAGATGCCAACTCATTTCACTCCAGTGCCCGCAATTATTTACGGGGTATTTTATATTTGGTTTCCATTTAAGCAAGTTCACTATTCGAAACTTAAGACGATTATCAAAGAAATAAGTGAATACCTCCTTGTTTTTTAACTCCGCCAAGGATGACTCTAGTTGTCGATGATAATTGGTATAACCACATATTAGTGCAGAACCTCTTGGACCCATTCTATGCCTTTGAACTGCCTGAACACAAAAATTATAACAAATTAGCTAATGGGGAGCATTTAGTATCAGCCAAAAAAATCATCAATATATGAAAAGTTGAAGAGGCATAATGCCTGTGTTGCAGCCTTGATAATTGTAGGATGCGAACTCAAGCCCAGGTAATCATTTCCAGAGAATAAAATTAACGTCTTGAATGTTCCAGCACTTGCCCCTACTTCAGTATCCACCACACCGTTGCAACCAACCTCATCTCCTACAAGGGAATTTTAATGAAAATAGTGAAGACAACATTTCAACTTCGTAGAATAACCAACTGAAGAAAATTACAGCATAAGCATTTGTATCATTCTTTTCTGTAACCAGTGGTAGATTCAGTCAGAGGGGCTGCACTTGCTGCAAAAACATATATTTATACTAAATTCAGCCTATGTGGTTAAAATTTACAGTATTCTAACGCTGCTACCTAGGTCGTTATTTCCAAATTTAGCAACAAAAAAACGAAACTTTTCGCAAGTGAAACTACCAACAAGAGAAGACTAAAATTGAAATCGAAAAAAAAATGAAAAAAAAAAAACGAAATGGAGTAAAAATAACCCGCACCGGAACTGGGAATGTCTTGCAACCATTTATGATACGTAGTTTCTGAAATCTGAACTTCCACTGTGTCTCTATCCCATTGGCGTAATTCATCGAAAAATTCGAAGTCGTCGGCATTAGAATGGCTTAACGAGTTTGAATCCTTGGATAGATGAATGGGTCTAACAGAACGAAGGAGTTTATGCGACTCCAGTTTCTGCAGTGCCAACTCAACCCATTCGTCCCATGAGTTCATTCTTCCTTCGCCGGCGAACAATGGCAGCGGCAGTCGTACTGAACCCCGACCCGATAGGGAAATCACTAGCTGTTGGTTTTTGTGAAATGTTTGTGGTGGAATGGTATTTTATTCTTCTTTTTTTCTGGATAATTTTATTCAGCTTGATTATACTGATTACACGAATTAAAAACTTAAAATGTTAAGTACTACTTAACTCATTTGCTTGTGAAACTCTTTTTAAGTTCTTGCCGCGAAAACAAATTCTAAATTTAGGAAATGATTTTTCTCTAAGGGTGTGTTTGCTATAATGGAAAATGTTTTCCGTGGAAAATGTTTTCCAAGAAAATGTTTTTCCGTCGAAAATGTTTTTCCGTCGAAAATGTTTTCCAAGAAAATATTTTATTGGAAAACAAATAGTAATCTTATTCATTTTTCGGTGTTTGGTATGCAAATTAAGGAAAACAACTTCTCAAGAGTATTCATAAATAATTTAAATATAATAAACATGAATGCATAAACTTCAAACCAACAATCTTCCGCACCGGCGGCCTTTCCATAAAGCAAGTAAAGCAACTATGTTAGGCCCCACATTTGTGGAGGCCCAATTTTTTGTTACACATAATAGGCTATGTATAAGTGTAGAAAAAGGTTATGTGAAGTGAAAAAGCTTGATTTCTTTCTTTAACAATTATTGAGAATAATGATTTGCAACTGCTATGATTCCTGCCACGAATATTGCACTTGAAATGAATATCGAACCCAAATTTCGTAAGATTATAGGAAGTAACAATTTGATGAGAATGTTGATAATAAAATCTCATAATCTTTCGAATAGTCCTTTGGTTGATTACTTTATACATAGTAAACAAGGCTATTTTTTTCACTTCAAAATAGATTTGAACAATTCGAAGCGTATGAAAATATTTTGGTTTACTATTTAGCTGTAAAAATTAAGATCACTAGATGATGGAAATTTGGAAAAATATTGCCTCAATCTTGAATGTTCCTTAAAGCATAATAATTTTCGATATCTAGTTTAGATTTATTTTCGAAATTAAAAATATTAAGAAAAATAGTACAATTAGAAGATAACAATTTAATTGATACACTCGGTCAAATAAAAAGATCTGATTCTTTTTTTCAATGTATATATTAATTATGGAATAATGTTAATTAATCTTGTTACCCTCGCTTCAACGGAAAGAAATTTTCAAAATTAAAATTGATAAAATCTTACCTAAGATTAACAATGTCTCAAGAAAGGTTAAATGGATTAGTTATATTGTCAATTAAGAAAGATTTATTAGGAGTTATTGATTATAAGAAAATTATTAACAACTTTGTACTTAAGAAACGCTAGAAAAAATAGACTTTAAATAAATAAATATTTTTTTAAAAGTTAAGGCCCCTCATAAAGTTTGGCTTTAGGCCACAAAACCCGTCGGGCCGCCCCTGTCTGCACCCACAAATTTCATAAACTTTCGAATTGCTAAACTTTCGAAATCGCAGAATTTGAAACCCGTAAACTTTATAATTCTAAACCTGTAAACTTCCAGTCACATAAACCTCTGAACTCATAACTTTAGAACTTGTAAAATTTTAAAACTTTAAACCAATAAATAAAAAAACTAAAACTAAAAAATATATTTTAAAAATATTTTTTTGGAGGGGGAGCAGAAAAACGAAAAAATAGAAATCTGAAATTACAAAAAAAAGGTAAAAAAAAATTGTACGGAGTGGGGGGCAGGGGAAAGGGGGTGGGTGGTGAAGAAAAACGAAAAAATAGAAAGTTTTTAGAGTGAGGGGGTGGGGTGGGTGGTGCTGAAAACAAAAAAAATAGAAATTTGAAATTGTAAAAAAATTAAGGTAAAAGAAATAATATTTTTGCAGGAAGGGGGTGGGGGTGGGGGTAGTAGGGTGAGTGGTAACAAAAAAACTGAAATTTGAAAAACAAATGCCTTTTTTGGAGAGAAGGGTGGGGTAGGTTGGTGAGGGTGGGGAAGGTTGAGAAGGAGTTTTGGAAAATGTTTTCCCTTCTCTTGGTAAGGAAAACATTTTACTCCAATTGGAGAAAATGAGTTCATAAGGAAAATGTTTTCCAAAACATTCAAGCCAATCAAACATGGGAAAATTGGAAAATATTTTTCGGAAAATATTTTCCTTCATACCAAACACACCCTAAGAAAATATATTTTAGTGTTTAGTTATTTAAGTTGTGAAGATATTCTCCGATAAAAATATTTTTCACCTAACGGAGAAAATATTTGAACTCTTATATGGGAAGGCCTTTATTTTAGAAGTATCCGAGTAGTTATGTTGTGTCATTGCCCATAGATAATATTTGGAAAAAAAGTTTAACAAATATTGGGTCTACTTTTTTAACTTCAAGTTGTACTAGATGATTAAAAATTTAATAAACTAGTTTGAGGACATTTTAAGTGAAAATGGTTTTTATCACTTCAAATAAAGATCCCAATAAAGAAACATAAAACTTTAACTTTTTCCCCAATTGAATTCACTTTCAAATATTTTTATTTTTTTTGGTAATTAACTGAACTTTTTATTAATTACCACTTGTAATCTTTACAATACCATAGCCAAGCTCGCACATCTTGCTATCTATAGAGAAAAAAAAGTATACAAATCAAAACTATCTCATAAGCTACTACTTAGAATATAAATTTGTCTAAAAGTATTTGAATTCTAGTGGGCTTGTACACAGCAGCTATACGCAATCTCCTTTGCATTTTGATCTCATCCTTTCCTCTTATTCTCAAACACTCTTTGATTCTCTCCATTCAAACTGCATAGACACTCTCAACATATACCACCCTGAATATTTGAGCAACCTTTGATTTGCCTTTTGGCATTCTAATGATCCAATCTAAATGTTGTTCCCAGGTTCCTACCTGCATGTGATCATATTGTATCCATCTCATATGTTCCTTCCACAATTGTTTTGTGTAATCACATTGCACAAATAAGTGATCTCTCAACTCATTACAATTTGGGCATAGGACAAAACATGAATCCATTTGTAGTCCTTATCAAAGCAATCGATCAGTTGTTAATAGCTTTCCTTGTAATTGCAGCCACGTAATAAATCTGGTCGTTGGTCTTGCATCATTATTAAATACTAAGCATTTTCATGGTACTCTGGTATAATCTCCCAATAGCTGCATAACGTTTACCGGGAGGGAAAATATATTGAAGTTGTTGTAAGTTCCCCGCAACATGCAAAATTTGCCACATCATCTAACAGGCATGTGGTGGTACTCGAATTTCATTGAGTTGTTGTCTCTTGATGTAATATTCATGAATCCACTTCATCCATAGTCTTTCTTGTTTACGAGCTAAGTCCCACTAGGATTTAGTTATAACTGCTTTGTTACATAGTTGGATATTTGTTATATTCAAATCACCTGCAACTTTATGTACGCATACTCTATCACAAATTATTAGAGTTTTTTTGGTTAGTTGATTATCACCAGACTACAAATAACTCCTACAATAGGCATTTATTAGTTTGATCACTTTCATGGGCAAGGTGAAAAGTTGTGCCCAGTATGCTTGTATAACAAATAATACATACTGGATTAACTGAGCTCTTCCAGCATATAGTCTTTTTGTTGTCCATAAGGAGATTCTAACAGTGATTTTCCCCCCCAATGGTTGCCATTGGAGCAATGTGAGTTTTTTTAGTTGACGATGGGATCCTCAAGTACTTAAATGGTAATTCTCCCTGCACAAATCCAGTTGTTTCAAAATGTCATTTTTGGTCTGTTGTGTGATACCCCAAAATAGACTGAACTCTTTCCCATGTTTGCTTGCAACCCTGAGGCATTTGAAAAGTCCAGAAAGCATTATTGCACAGCAGAGATAGACATCAAATCACTTCTTGTGAATAGGAGCAGGTCATATGCAAAAACTCAAACGAGTTATTCCTAGCTTAGCACATTTGGGATGAAATTTGAACTGCTTGTTTTCTTTAAGTACATTGAGGCTCCTACTCAAGTATTTCATTGCATTTGCAAATAAAAATGGAAACATAAGATCTCCTTGCCTCAGCCCCTTAGCGACAGAAAAAAACTCTGTAGTTTTTCCATTTTTCAAGATAATGTAATTGATTGTTTGCACACATTCCATAATCCATGATATAAACCTTGATGGAAATTCCAATCCTTCCAGAACTTGCGTCAGGGAGATCCATTTCACAGAGTCATAAGCTTTCTGGAAGTCTATTTTATTCATGCATCTTGGAGATATATTCTTTCTAGTATAGGATTTCACCAATTCATAAACTAAACTGATGTTGTCAGCTATTCTCCTCCAAGATATAAAACCAACATGTGCTTCACAAATGAGACCTACAATTACCTTTTGGATTATATAAGCTAGAATCTTGGAGATCAATTTATAGAGGATAGAGAAACAAGTTATTGACCGAAATTCCTTCACTGTGGTTGGGTTAGAAACTTTAGGTATTAAAGTTACACTAGTGCAGTTCACAACCTTCATCAATTTACTAGTGGCGAAGAACTCATTCACTGCATCAGTTACTTCATCTTTGACTATGTGCCAATCCTTTTAAAAAAAATATAATATTATAACCATAACTCCAGGTGTCTTATAACCATCGAAGATTCATTTTTTACAAACGTTTTTTATCGATATGGACCAAGCCCCATCTTCCTTTTAGCTTTGGCTCGGAAGAGGTCGGCCTTTGAGCCCATGTTGAAAAGGGATCTTAATTTTTTTTATTATAAAAGAAACCCCAATAGTTATGTCTTATTCCTGAGGAAATATTTGATCTCCCTAGCCTATGGACTTCTTGCAAAGGCTCCTTATTTATAGAATGGTTAATGTGTTAAAGGATAACTTAAATACTGCAGTTGGTTTGGAATTAGACTACCTTAATATCAGACATCAAAGACAGCACAGAATCCAAGTGCAAGACTTGAGTGATAATGCTATAGAACATATTCTTCTTGGCAAGGCAAATAACCTTTGCCAAGGTTCCGAATGAAAGATAGATCTAAACTTACATAACCACTATACTCATCCCTCTTGTATGTATATAAGTTTTTAGATGAAAATAGAGGATTATGATACCTTAGGAGCATGTCAGAAAGATGGGTACGCGAAGTGAGTAATGGTTAAATTCTCTGTCACAAATCCTCCGAAGGGAGAATGCACACTGCTTTAAATATCCTTTTCAATACCAATTTCAAACACTTTTTTTTTATTGTAGAAAAAACAACCAAATATTTTTTATCTTTTACAATGAAAAAATATTTTAAACACCATCCTCATATTTTATCCTACATCTTGTAATGTTATTGTATCTACTTGTTACAAACACCAACATGCTGATATGTTAACAACTTATTTGGATGGTTATTACATGTTGTATTGTATTGTAGTGTATTGTTACTTTAAATACTATGTTTGTTTTGATTATTATTTAAATTTTATTGTATCGTATTGTTAAATTCGTCATTACGTAACGACGAAAAGCGTCACTTTATGGAACGATCGATTTGGTGTAGTCGCGTCGTTACCTTATTCTTTTTCTCATCCTGCCCTTTTTATTATTAAATAATCATACTTTATCATTTACCCTACCTTTCTATATAACAATATTACCTAGTACCTTACTTTTTCTTTATAATATTACAAATTTATTCTTCATATTATTGGTGCACGCATCATGAAATGACAACAAACAATACAATCAATCCAAACATTGGATACATCAAAACGATATAGTACAATACAATGCAATATTTTATGATACATTATGAAACGATACATAACAACTATTCAAATAAATTGTAAGTGTTTATAAATTAAAACGAATCAAAAGTCATAAGTTGACTTACAAGCACTTTTAGTTTGACTAAATACTTTACTATTTCATCTCTAATATCTTTTTAAATTCTCCAAATACTCTTACCATAGCAATATTAATCATTTTTATAATAAATATTTATTAGCATTTTATTACCAAACAAATCAACTACATATAATACCTTGGTAATAATATATATGAAGCCACGAGTTTAAGGACTTTGTGATTCCACCAATTAAGAAGTAGCATTCAACAATTGATGTTTCCAAATCAGTTGAGCAAAAACACGATAACTTAGTTTTGGCACTTGTACCCATACATAATTGCTTAATTATAAATCTACTTGAACTCAATAAAATGCTCTTCGATTAGTCCTAAATTATTAATTTTTATTCCAGTAAAAAATAATCCAAATGATTTTAAAAAAAGAAATACTTATTTTGTCAGAACCATTTTTTTCCATGGCTTCCTAAATATTATCCTATAAAAAACGATAAATATTGACTCGCACCGAGTATTTAACCCAAAATATATGATACATATTTTTACAAGTATGATATCACTAAATCATAATTAATTAATATGCATTCTCAATTTTATTTTTCACTTAACTATTAGAGATAAGTTTGAATTGGTGTAAACATTACCAGCTAGTGTTTTTTGGCTCCCAATTACCAACTAGTGCGTTGTAGCGTATGACAAAATAAATGTATGGGGTGTGAATTGATAAAGGTATAAACATAACGGGCCAAGTTGAAGATACGGTAATTGGGCGCAATACTAGCCCCGTAAGGACACGGAAAGCACCGTGAGTCGTCGACTTCCGACTTCCAACAGGAAAGGTGAGAAGTCTTTATAACTCAGTTCTCGGAATTCCGATACCTGTGAAAGTGGAGGGTGGAGAAAATGGTACTGTCGCAGAAGATTCACGAAGCATTCAAGGGCACAGTGGAGAGAATCACAAGCCCTCGCACCGTTTCTGCTTTCAAAGAGAAAGGCGTTCTCAGCATCAATGAGTTCATCATCGCCGGCGATAATCTCGTCTCCAAATGCCCTACTTGGTCTTGGTAAACCCTTCACTTCGTTTTCCCCTTCAACTTTAGCATCAATTGCTCAGTTTATAAGTCAAAGAGAAAAAAAAGGTGAAAAAAGAGATTATGAGAAAGCGGAAGAGAAGCCAGATTTTATCGTCTAATTTCTATGCATAAGCTCCAATTCATGCTCTAAACTTATGTGAGATGGAATTAGATCAGTATACGTGTATATGATGGTACAATTAATATAAAATTTGGTGTGTATATATAGTCAGTGGACATTACTGGTAGGATGAGCTGACTTATTGTCGGAGATGGATCCAGGCTAAAAGCCCGTGGTTCCAGAGTACAGCTGCGGACTTGATGTAGATATATTATTGAAAAAGGTTTACCTAGATATATAATTATAGTCAAAAGTAGTTAGTGTCCCGCACTTGCTGCTATAAGAGGTGGATTTGCCCCTGCTTCTTGTTGTCAAATTCAAAAACTGGATTGCTGAGCAGTTATGTTTTTCTTTTGAGTTTTGACTTACTGTTTACCATATGACTGCTCTTTCTTTCATATCTGGTATTGATTATCAACGAGCTAAGATGATTGATGCCCACTATTATTAGTTATGTCGTCTGAAATGATGAATTTACTGACTAGAGACTATTGTTATCTCTCATGCTTTAGGTTTCCTAGTTTTCAGTCTTTAGGGTGTTGTCTACTTTTGCTTGTTCTACATTGATTCTCGGCTTCTGATGCATATTATTATGCTTTGAAGATGAAAAATTTGTTTGCTTTCTAGGATTTTGTTTAAGCATGGGTCAATGTAGTATTATTGCTATATGTTACTCGTGTCACCCTTCAATTGTTCATTGACAGGGAATCAGGTGAACCTAGCAAGAG
Organism: Nicotiana sylvestris; assembly: GCF_000393655.2. Classification (NCBI taxonomy): domain Eukaryota; kingdom Viridiplantae; phylum Streptophyta; class Magnoliopsida; order Solanales; family Solanaceae; genus Nicotiana; species Nicotiana sylvestris. The sequence continues at coordinate 117,072,188 of NC_091059.1, forward strand.
GAAGTCATATTTACCTGCTGACAAGCAATTCTTGATAACTAGAAATGGTACTTATCATATAACTCCTCCACTCTTCATAGCATTCAATACATTTGGGTTGACATGAGCTAGCTAACTTATGTGCTCATGATGATTTCATTTTTTATCCACAATTAGCTAGAGTATTAATTTTCACTTCTTTATTATAGGAAGTAGCAGAGTTGATTTTGAAAAGCTAAATTAGGTGTTAGAAGTACTTTAAATAACTGAGAAATTAGTTCTGATAGAATTGCCAAGTATTTTCTGCGTGTTGCTTGGTCTAAACACAGTTGATGTACCCATTTAACTGTTGGAACAAATATTATCTTCCCGTTTCACACCTACTACATCATCAAATTCTGGAACGTCAAGAATTACACAAATTAAACTTTCTTATCATGCTAGTTTGAGTAGACCTTTTCTGATATTCACTTGCTCTTAAACGTCCTCTTATCTTATTTTTGGAATGCCTAGAATGGAAGAGTTTTATCATTCACCAGTAAGTTACGTGCCAATTTAACTTTTATCGCAGTTCCTTGCTTGAGGAGAGCTGCATCAGTAGAGGAAGAATATGAAGCTGCTGGAGGTGAAGTTCTGCTTGATAATGAGGAAAATGATGGCTGGCTTGCCACACATGGGAAACCTAAAGGTATTCTTCATAACTGTGTGTCTAACAACAAATTGCATTAATCTTTCATTGTGACATTTGTCTCATTTGTTTCGTAGAAAGCAAAAGTGACGAGGATGACAATTTGCCATCAATGGAAACATTAGAAATTAGCAAAAGGAATACTATCCAGTCAATCTCCTCATACTTTGGAGGTGAGGAGGAGGAAGATATTCCAGACATGGGAGAGTACGATGAACCTGACAATCTCATTGAAACGGATCCTGTATGTGCTGAATCTCCGTGTGGTTTCCTTTTCTTTTTCCCCTTGTTACCTGCTCTTCTAAAAGTGTGTGATTTGTGGTTAATCTCTCCTATCTTCAGTTTCACCCTGCTGCAATTTCTTGTATTTTATCTCCAAAAGGCCTTTACAGAGTTTTTGCATCTATCTGCTGTTGTCTTTCTTTTTAATCAGACAAATGAATTGTTTTATATTACAAAAAAATGATCTATTCACCTGGTTGTAACTGTTCACACTCATCAAGTAAATTGCATGATGGTAACAAGATTGTTTTTGATAACGGTTTTGCTCGACTCTAGCGGGAGTTCATATAAGAAGAATATGCATGCATTTGTTGGACCACTAGTTACGGGTGTCATCAGTGTCGGAGGCAGAATTTCCGCTAAGGGGGTTCAAAAAAGAAAAGGTTAAAAAATTAAAAGATACTGTGGCCAGTGGGAATTGAACCAACAACCTCACAATGGATTTTGACCCCCCTTGTCTACTGAGCTATGCATTTGGGCCGTGCCAAGGGGATTCAAAATATAATATATAGAGACACAAAACAGTTTTTGCCATATATAGACAGTGTAATTTTCCGGCGAAGGGGTTCGGGCGAACCCCCTTCTACCCCCCTAAATCCGCCCCTGGTGTCATAGTGCTAGAATTTGTGGGACTCGCTACATGCATATATATAAGATAATATGAATTGAAGCAACATTACAAAGATTAGGAATTTTTTTCCCACTATAACAAAAAAGAGATGGAAATGGGAGATGGTGGGTAAAAGTCAGAAATGTAGCCATGTAGGTGTAGTGAAGAGACGAAAATGCCCCTTGGTTGCTGATATTAATAGTGCAAACACAATGACCAGTCTGGGTTCCAGCTTTTGTGTCATGCACAGTTGGTTAGCAATGGCCGACCTACATGAAGAATCATGGGTGTTCACGCGTCCATTGTAGTTGATCAGATTTGATATGCTTACATAGGCAATGAGGAACAAGTACCATAAAATTCAGTGAGCACCCTTAAATATAAAAGACAAATAGGTCCACTTGGAAGCAGGTGATCTGCCATACATTGTGGTGCAGGATCATTTCCTGCTTTGAAAAATTTCAACTGAGTGCTGTTTTTTTCTCTTTTCCTTTCATTTTTCTTTATTTGCTTTCTTATTATCCAATTTTTCCTTATTTGCTTTCTGTTTTACTTTCGTTTTTCTCTTTTTACCTTTTTTCTCTAATCCCCCAAACCTTCGTTCTCAAACTAGAACTCTTTTCTTTCCTTTTCTATTTTCCGTTCTTAATTCCTCTTACCTTTTGTATTTCTTCCTTTTCCAATCTCATTTTCCCCCAAACAAACGAAATTTTCTCTTCCCTCACAACACAACATAACTTCTTTTCCACTCCTCTTTTGGAGCTCCTTCCAACAAGCACTCACGACTATAAAATCTTGGGTTTGCTGCTTCTGGTTAGTTTAAGGAATTGAGGTTTTATTTGTACTATAGATGATCACATTACCAACCAAATGGGTCTTATAACTTTCATGGCAAAAGTTGAATGTGTAACTAACTAGGATATTCTTGGAAAAGATCTGTTATGAAAGTCTCTGAACAGCTAAGGATACTACTCTACAACATACAAGTACAAATGATTATGAAAGTGTTGTGGAGATCATACAGGTTACTCAAAAACCTTCTGTATCTATTTGCTTGTATGAGGGCCTGTGCGGGCTTATGAGATTATATAATAAGTTTATGGTTTTCTGCCGTTAATATGTTCTGGAAAAAGATCTGTTCAAAGCTAACGGTGTTGTTTTAAAAAAAAAAAATTTAACAGATAAGGTTACTATTCAAGAGCGTACAAGTACAATTGCAATGAGAGTGTATTGGTATGCACTTGATTGTTTTTTTCCAAACCTTTTGCATCTCCTTTGTCTGTGTAAGAACCCATGCACGTATATGCATTAATAAATAAGTTAATGGTTTAAAAGGAAGGCTTGAAGAGCCAGATAATTTATTTTATGTTGCTGTAACTTTGTTGGTGTGAAAAGAAGGGTCACAAGTCCTTTGGCTATTTTTAATGAATTAATCTTATCCTCCCCGAGGGAAAGAAAGTTGTTGTTGGGGTTTTTTTTTGGGGTGGGGCTGGGGTGGGGTTCTTTCTGAAGTTGAAATCTTTTTTATGAGTAAACAACATTTCCTTGGGTCGGAAATCATTTTTAATTATTTCGGTACCAAAAGATAAAATATATTGTCTTATATATTTGTTCAAGTTTTGAGCTCTTTATTTAAAACAAAAAAATTATATATATATATATATCCAAAAATACTATAATCTAGAGCATTCTTTTGTTTATGGAATTTTTTTTAGTCATCTATTCTTCTTACTCAACAAGTAGTATTTTACTTAAATACTACCTATTGTGATCCTTTTTGTCCTCTCTGAATCAAATCATTTTATTCGTGTATTTTCAGTTATGATTAAATCCATACAGTCAATCCTCTGTATTCAACTATTCTTGCTGAATTTTGTTGTTTCCTTTGTTTATTTTTTCAGCATCATTGTTTCTTCTCTTGTCAACTCATGAGCCTTTTATATTAGAATTCTACAATAGAAACTTTCTTTTGAAGTCATCCAGATTTAGTTACCTGGCAGAACTACAAAGGAAAACTCTATAGTAGTAAAAGGCTTGAGTGAATTTTTTTTTATTGAGGGACAAACACGAGGGTTGTGTGAAATTGAGCGAGTGTAAACACGTGAGGGAGTGTTGTGAGGCCCTAATTTTTTTTTGTATAAGCATGTCACATGCAGGTAATGGTAGTGAAAGCACAGGAAGTGTAAATGCCAATCCAGATATATTGGTTGCCATTCAAGCGATGCAACGAGAATTTTCAAGGATGAGCATGAGATTAGATAATATGCAAGAGAGGCTGGAAGAAAATGAAAATAGGAGAAGAGTCCTAGGGAACGAAAGGAGGCAAGAACAACCACGTGCACAACCACGGGTTGGTGAAGAACACTTCAATGGCATTGAAGAAGATAGTGATAATGATTATATTGATATGGGAAGACATGGTCAAAGAGGGGGTAGAAGAGTAAGACCGCAAAGAGGACTTAGGAATGAAGAAGGGGTTGATAGGAATTTGGGTAGTATTAAGATGAGCATCCCTTCCTTTCAAGGGAAGAGTGATCCGGATGCCTATCTAGACTGGGAAAGAAAGGTTGAGAAGGTGTTTGATTGCCATAATTACTCGGAGCAGAAGACGGTAAAATTAGCAATTACTGAATTCACCGATTATGCTTCAACATGGTGGGATAAGATAGTGGTGAATAGGAGGAAAAATTTGGAAAGACCAGTTTCTTCTTGGGAAGAGATGAAGGCTATTATGAGGAAACGATTTGTTCCCTCACATTACTATAGAGATTTTCATAGGAAGCTTCAAACCTTATACCAAGGTACAAAAGGTGTTGAGGAATATTACCAAGAGATGGAGATGTCTATGATTAGAGCCAACATTGAAGAAGACCGCGAGGCAACGATGCAAAGGTTCATTAGTGGATTGAATAGAGAAATTGCAAATGTTGTAAACTTACAACATTATGTGGAGATGGAGGAACTTGTGCACATGGCTATAAAAGTAAAAGGCAGCTCAAGTTCAAGGGTCGAAACAAACAGCCTATTCCTAGTCCAAGTTGGGAAAAATCGAAGGATACAGGCAACACTTCTTGGAGGGGAAATTGGAGTAAGCCAAGAGATGATAGAGCTGTCCAAAGGCCTAAAGAAGACAAAATCAAGGAAAACAAAGCTCAAGGTACTAGTTCATTCCCTACTAATACTAGAAACAGAGATACTAAATGTTTTAAATGTCATGGGGTTGGGCATATTGCTTCTGAATGTTCTAATAGAAGGCCAATGATTTTAAAAGCTGATGGGAGCTTTGAGACGGATGTGGAGAGTGATGATGATGATAGTGAAGATGTGGTTGGCGCACCTCACTATGAGGAGGGTAGTGATGTTGAGTCACCTCTAATTGGTGAATTGATGGTGCTAAGGAGAGTCATGAGTTTGCAGATAAAGGAAGATGATGTTCTTGTGCAAAGAGAAAATATCTTTCACACCAGGTGCCAGGTAAGGGAAAAGATTTGTTCCATGATAATTGATGGGGGTAGTTGTACTAATGTAGCAAGCACAACTATGGTTGAGAAATTGGGTTTACATTGCTTAAAACATCTTACTCCTTATAAGTTGCATTGGTTAAATGATAGTGGAGAAGTGAAGGTGAGTAAGCAAGTGATGGTGCCATTTTCCATCGGGAAGTATAGTGATGAAGTACTGTGTGACATTGTGCCTATGCAAGTATGTCATATTTTGCTCGGCCGACCATGACAGTTTGATAGGAAAACAATGCATGATGGTTACAAGAATAGATATTCATTTGAAAAAGATGGAAGGAAGGTGACACTTTCACCTTTAAAAACGAAGCAAGTTTTTGAAGATCAAATGAAGTTGAGAGATTCTCATGGGAATAAGGAAAAAGAAAAAAAAAGAGCATAAGAAAAAAGAAGAGAAAAAAATAAATGAGGGAGAAAGAAAAGATGATTTTGTGAATATTGAGAGACCCAATGAGTAAGAAAAAAAGAGGGAAGAGAAAATGAAAAACATTTGTGAGGAAAAAGAAGATGAGGTAAAAGAGAGCAAAATAAGCATATATGCAAAATCTAGAGAGTGTATGAGTGCTTACAAATCTAGGTCACACCTTGTGGTTCTTTTGTATAAGGGATCTTATTTGAGCACTATTGAACTAATCATTCCTTTTCCTAGTGTTGCTTCTTTTCTTTTGCAGGAATTTAAGGATATCTTCCCTGAGGATGTTCCAAATAGATTGCCACCAATTCGAGGAATTGAACATCAAATTGATCTCATCCCGGGAGCGTCTATTCCAAATAGGCTAGCTTATCGAAGCAACCCCGAGGAGACAAAAGAGTTGCAAAGGCAAGTAGAGGAGCTTTTAGCAAAGGGATACATCCGTGAAAGTATGAGTCCATGTGCAGTGCCAGTGCTTTTAGTGCCAAAAAAGGATGGAACTTGGCGAATGTGTGTTGATTGTCGCGCCGTTAACAAGATAACGGTAAAGTATCGTCATCCCATACCTAGACTAGATGATATGCTTGATGAATTACATGGTTCATGCATATTCTCTAAAATTGATCTTAAAAGTGGATATCACCAAATTCGTATAAACTTGGTGACGAATGGAAAACTGCATTCAAAACTAAACATGGTTTGTATGAATGGATGGTGATGCCTTTTGGATTAACTAATGCACCTAGAACTTTCATGCGTTTAATGAATCATGTTTTACGTGCTTATAATGGAAAGTTTGTTGTGGTTTATTTTAATGACATCCTTATTTATAGCAAGTGTCTTGATGAACATGTAAAGCATTTAAAATGTGTTTTAGAAGTGCTTAGAAAAGAAAGATTGTATGCTAACTTGAAAAAGTGCACATTTTGTATGGATAAGGTAATCTTTCTTGGGTTTGTTGTCAGTAGTAAAGGGATTGAGGTAGATGAGGAAAAGGTGAAGGCTATCAAGGATTGGCCAACGCCAAAATCTGTGACCGAGGTGCGAAGTTTTCATGGTTTAGCTAGTTTCTATCGAAGGTTTGTTAGGGACTTTAGCTCTATTGCAGCACCATTGACTGAGGTCATAAAGAAGGATCAGGGTTTTACGTGGAGAAAGGAACAAGAGAATGCCTTTAATTTGTTGAAAGAAAAACTTTGTTCTGCTCCATTATTGCAATTACCAGATTTTAACAATGCTTTTGAGGTTGAGTGTGATGCATCAGGAATCAGGATAGGTGCTGTGCTGATGCAGAATCAAAAGCCAATTGCATTCTTTAGTGAAAAGCTTGGAGGAGCTACATTGAATTATTCAACATATGATAAGGAGCTTTATGCATTGGTGAGGTCGTTGGAGACCTGGCAACACTACCTTTGGCCTAAGGAGTTCGTTCTTCGGACGGACCATGAATCTTTGAAGCATTTGAAAGGCCAAGGAAAGCTCAACCGAAGGCATGCCAAGTGGGTTGAATTTATAGAAACATTTCCTTACGTGATTCAATACAAGCAAGCTAAGGAAAATATAGTTGCTGACGCACTATCTCGCAGGTATGCCCTTCTGTCAACTCTTACATCTAAGTTGTTAGGATTTGAACATATTAAAGAATTGTATGCTAAAGATCATGATTTTTGTCAAATATTTGCAGCATGTGGAGACTCTTCTTTTGGTAAATATTATAGACACGAAGGCTATTTATTCAGAGAAGGTAAACTATGTATTCCTATGTGTTCTATAAGAGAGTTACTAGTAAGAGAAGCCCATTCTGGAGGCTTGATGGGGCATTTTGGTGTTCAAAAGACTTTGGACATATTGCATGAACATTTCTTTTGGCCTTATATGCGTAGGGACGTCGAAAGAATTTGTGTCCAATGCATATCATGTCGGCAAGCAAAGTCCAAACTCTTGCCTCATGGGTTGTACAAACCTTTACCTGTACCTAGTGGACCTTGGGTTGCTTTGTCTATGGACTTCGTGTTAGGACTACCTAGGTCAAAAAGAGGGATGGATTAGCATATTTGTTGTTGACAGATTCTCTAAAATGGCTCATTTCATACCATGTCACAAAACTGATGATGCTACTCATGTTTCTACTTTGTTTTTTTTAGGGATGTTGTTAGGTTGCATGACATTCCTAAAACTATTGTGAGCGATAGAGATGCAAAGTTTCTTAGCCACTTTTGGAGGGTTTTGTAAGGTAAGTTGGGAACTAAATTGTTATTTTCTACTTCTTGTCATCCCCAAACTGATGGTCAAACAGAAATGGTTAATAGAACATTAGGTTCTTTACTACGTGCTGTGATTACAAGGAACTTAAAAAGTTGGGAAGATTGTATACCTCTTGTTGAATTTGTATATAATAGAACAATGCATTCTTCTACTGGCTTTTCTCCGTTTGAAGTTGTGTATGGTTTTAATCCTTTGACACCATTAGATTTGGTTCCTTTACCGGTAAAAAAGCTGGTTAGCTTAGATGGTAATAGGAAGGCTGAGATGATGAAGAAAATCCACCAACAAGCACAACAACTGAAGGTGTTGGTTTATGTTTAGTCAACAATGGCATGCCAATTGGAAGAGTTGGTGGAAAGAGTTGGTGTGGATGCTAGAAGGAAGCTTCCTCCTCTGATGTCACCCATGACATCAAGAGGAGGTAGTTTGATGTCACCAATGACATCAAGAGGAGGTCTTTACCTCTATAAATAGATGCACTCCTTCATTTGTAGAAACCATCCCAAAAATAATACAACACATTGTAGTGAGTAGAGAGTTAAGAGAGAAATTCTCTTAAGTGTAATTGGGAACTCTCCCCTTCCTTTGTTAATATTAAAAAGGCAACTGTTCTCTGGTGGACGTAGGATTATTTTGATCCGAACCACGTTAAATCTTGTGTTCTTTCTTTTACGTTTCTGCTAACAATTGGTATCAGAGCAACAAGATTCTTTAACGATCCAAGGAGGAAGAACAAGCAAAGATGAGTTCCATGAAGTTTGAAATTGATAGATTCTGTGGACGCAACAGCTTCAATATCTGGAAGATCCAGATGATGGCGTTACTGCGGAGGGAAGGTTCAATCCATGCTATTGACGGAAAGTATCCTAAGGATATATCAGCTCCCGACAAGGAGAAGATTGAAGGGGATGCATTGAGTGCAATCCAACTATCCCTTGCACCTAACGTGCTTTGTGAAGTGAGTACGGGTACCGAAGAGACGGCCAAACAGTTATGGGAAAAGCTAGAAGGGCTATACCAAGACCGATCAGTGACAACAAGGATGTTGTTACAACGGCGTCTTCACACATTTAAGATGGGGTCAGGTACTTCGTTACAAGATCATTTAGATGCGTTCAATAAACTTGTCATGGACTTACAGATTGCAGGAATTAAAAAGGAGGAGGAGACGCTTGCATGTGCTTTGCTATTTTCATTGACTTCAGGATATCGTGATATTGAGAATTCAATGATGTATAGCAAGGAGCCTATCAAGCTTGAGCAAGTGCGGCAGACACTTAACTCTAGTGATGTGCGGAGGCACATTGAAGGAGATAGAGATGACCAGGCAAGTGGGCTCTTTGTGAGAGGCCGGACTAGCCAACAGGGAAAGAGCAAATCAAAGCACAGATCAAAGTCTCGTGTGAACAAGAAGAATACAGAGTGTTGGGGTTGTGGCAAGAAGGGGCACTTTGAACGAGACTGCCCAATGTCAAAGTCCAAGGAAAAGGCGAGTGCATCCACAGTTGAACAGGTACATGATTTTGATAATGATTATGTACTAACAACATCGTGTAATAATAATAGTAGTTATGGAAACAAATGGGTGTTAGACTCTGCTTGCACTCTGCATATGACGTTCCGAAAAGACTGGTTTAGCAGCTATGAGAAAAGTGGAGGAACCGTAGTAATGGGCAATAATGCAACTTGTGCAATAGTTGGCATTGGCTCAGTTCGGGTTCGCTGCCATGATGGAGTCGTGAGGACTATTACACAAGTCCGTCATGTTCCTGATCTGAAGAAGAATTTGATCTCCCTGAGTACTCTGGATGAACAAGGCTACAGGTACATGAGCGAAGCAGGAACTATAAAGGTGACTAAAGGTTCTTTAGTCATGCTGAAAGGCAAGCTGGAGAACGGCCTTTACACATTGGCCGGAAGCACCATTGTTGGCTCTGCAAATGCATCTACAGTGCAGTTATCTAATGATGACAAGGCAAGACTATGGCACATGAGACTGGGTCATATGAGCGCACGTGGACTGGAGATGTTGAGCAATCGTAACCTTTTGGAAGGTGAGAAGATCAACACACTTGACTTCTGTGAGCACTGCGTTCTAGGGAAGCAAAAGAAGGTCAGCTTTAGCACTGGCAAACACAAGACGAGAGGAGTGCTAGACTACATCCATTCAGATTTATGGGGTCCCTCTAAACTTCCATCGAAGGGCAAAAAGAGGTATCTTCTCACTTTTATTGATGATTTCTCACGAAAGGTTTGGGTGCATTTTTTGAAGGCAAAAAGTGATGCTTTTGAAGCATTTAAAGAGTGGAAGATTTTGGTTGAAAATCAAATGGAGCGGAAAATCAAGTATCTTCGCACAGACAATGGCTTGGAGTTTTGCAATGAAGAGTTTAATGAATTCTGCAAGGTTCATGGGATCTCAAGACATAGGACTGTCAGGCATACCCCACAGCAGAATGGAGTTGCCGAGAGAATGAACAGAACTCTTCTTGAAAAGGCTCGTTGTATGCTCCTACAAGCCAAAATGTCCAAAGTATTTTGGGCTGAAGCAGTTCACACTGCTGCTCATATTGTCAATCGATCTCCAGCATCGGCAATTGACTTTAAGACTCCGAATGAGGTATGGTCAGGTGAACCCTCTAACTATTCATACTTACGAGTATTTGGGTGTCCAGCTTATTATCACGTTAATGAAGGAAAGCTTGAACCAAGGGCTAAGAAGGCCATATTCGTAGGGTATGTGGATGGAGTAAAAGGGTACAAACTTTGGTGTTTGTCTTTACTCAAATTTATAGTTAGTAGAGATGTCACCTTTGATGAATCCTCTATACTTGATCCCCGTAAAGTTTCCGTGGAGTTTTCAGGAAACAAGAACGACGAGCAGGTGGAGCTTCCAGTGGAGCTTGCCAAGGAAAAGGATCAAAAGACTCAGGTTAAAGATGAGTCAGAAGATGTAGACCTTGAAGAACTTGCTGTCAATGAACCATACACAATTGCAAAGGGGAGGGAGAAGAGGCAGACACGAGAACCGGAACGCCTTATAGATCAAGCAAACTTGATTGCATATGCGTTCGTAGCTGCACAAGAAGAGATTAAGGATCTGGAGCCCTCCTCGTATATTGAAGCAACTTCTTGCAAGGATGCTGTACAATGGCGGTTAGCCATGACTGAAGAGATGGAGTCTCTTCACAAGAATCAGACATGAGTCTTAGTGAAAAGACAAAAGGGGAAGAGGACAGTTGGATGCAAGTGGGTCTACCGAAAGAAAGAGGGAATTCCTGAAGTGGAAGATGCTAGGTTCAAGGCGAGATTGGTTGCAAAAGGATTCAGTCAGAAGGAGGGAATTGACTACAATGAGATTTTCTCTCCAGTCGTGAAGCATAGCTCAATTCGCGTGCTACTAGCATTGGTTGCCCAATTTGACTTGGAGCTTCAACAGCTTGATGTCAAAACTGCTTTCTTACACGGTGATCTAGAAGAGACAATCTATATGGATCAGCCTGAAGGTTTCCTAGCTGAGGGAAAAGAAGATCACGTATGCCAACTAAAGAAGTCTTTGTATGGTTTGAAGCAATCCCCTAGACAGTGGTACAAGAGGTTTGATGCATTCATGACTACACATGAATTCTCAAGGAGTGCATTTGATAGCTGTGTGTATCACAAGAAGATGTCTGGTAACTCAATGATTTATTTACTGTTGTATGTTGATGATATGCTTATTGCTGCTAACAACATTACAGAGATAAATGCTTTGAAGAAACTGTTGAGTAAGGAATTTGACATGAAGGATTTAGGAGCTGCAAAGAAAATCCTTGGTATGGAGATTTCAAGAGAAGACGGTGTTGTACATCTTTCTCAGAAGAGGTATATTGAAAGGGTTCTCAAGAGATTCAATATGCATACGTGCAAGCCTGTAAGTACACCATTAGCTCCTCATTTTAAACTTTCAGAGTTACAAATGCCTCAGTCCGAGGATGAGGTGGAGCATATGTCAAAGATTCCTTATGCCAGTGCAGTTGGTAGCATTATGTATGCTATGGTATGCACACGTCCAGATATTGCTCAATCTGTAAGTGTGGTAAGTAGATACATGTCCAGCCCAGGAAAGAGGCATTGGGAAGCTGTCAAGTGGATATTGAGATATCTCAAAGGAGCTTCTGGTGTTGGTCTGACCTTTCGAAAAAGTGGTGGAGGTATTTCAATTCTCGGTTATGTAGATTCTGACTATGCAGGAGATCTTGACAGAAAAAGGTCCACAACTGGATACATCTTTACCCTCGTTGGCAGTGCCGTTAGTTGGAAGTCGACTCTGCAGTCGATTGCCGCTTTGTCTACGACAGAAGCAGAATACATGGCAGCAGCGGAGGCGGTGAAGGAAGCTATCTGGTTGAAAGGTTTAGTAGCAGAATTGAGTTTGGTTCAGCTGGAATCAACTCTTAGATGTGATAGTCAGAGTGCTATTCATCTAATGAAAAATCAGAGATTTCATGAGCGCACTAAACACATTGATGTCAGATTTCATTTTATTCGAGATGTTGTTGAAGAGGGAACTATCAAGGTCGTGAAGGTTATCACAGACGATAATGCTGCAGATATGTTGACCAAGATAGTCCCACTCGCTAAGTTTGCACACTGCAAGGACTTGGCGGGGGTGTGCATCAACTGATGCAACTCCGAAGAGAACAGTTGTTAGGTGGAGGTGGTATGTTCAACAATGGTTTGATTCTTCTTGTTTCTTACAACGGGGTTGCCCAGTAAGCTTAGAAGTTTTGGCCAGAGTTGTTCACACGCACGCTCGAAACGCAAACCAAGGTGGAGATTTGTTGGTTTATGTTTAGTCAACAATGGCATGCCAATTGGAAGAGTTGGTGGAAAGAGTTGGTGTGGATGCTAGGAGGAAGCTTCCTCCTTTGATGTCACCCATGACATCAAGAGGAGGTAGTTTGATGTCACCAATGACATCAAGAGGAGGTCTTTACCTCTATAAATAGATGCACTCCTTCATTTGTAGAAACCATCCCAAAAATAATACAACACATTGTAGTGAGTAGAGAGTTAAGAGAGAAATTCTCTTAAGTGTAATTGGGAACTCTCCCCTTCCTTTGTTAATATTAAAAGGCAACTGTTCTCTGGTGGACGTAGGATTATTTTGATCCGAACCACGTTAAATCTTGTGTTCTTTCTTTTACGTTTCCGCTAACAACAACAAATTGAAAAAAAAAATGGACAGTATGCATCGAAAGCTAACAAAGGAAGAAAACGTATTACCTTTCAACCAGGAGATTGGGTTTGGGTACACATGAGAAAAGAAAGATTTCCGACTAAAAGAAAGACCAAACTGCATCCACGTGGAGATGGACCGTTCCAAGTCTTGGAAAGAATCAATGATAATGCATATAAAATCGACTTGCCAGGTGAGTATCAAGTAAGTGCGGCTTTTAATGTCTCTGATCTTTCTCCCTTTGATATAGGTGAAGATTCGAGGACGAATTCTTTTGAAGACCGGGAGAATGATACGAGCACGCTCGATGAAATTGCAATCAAGGATTTGTATTTACCATCTGTACCAATCACGAGAGCTAAAGCTAGAAAGCTCAAGAAGTAATGCATGGGTTGGTAAAGAAGCTACTTGACATAAGATCGGAAGTCATAGGTGTGGATGAGAATTTAAAATTTATACACGTATCTCAAGTGAGCCTAAATGGAGATACTCATGAGTAAATGGTGATGAACTAACTTGTGATTAACTCTTTTGCATCTCTCTTAATAATATATTTTGTAACACTTTATTTTTAGAATATATTACTTTGAGTGTGTTTGTATTTTATTTTGTAGGCATGCAACATTTGGTAAATACTTTGGGAAAATTGGAGCAAAGGAATGATACTTAATACTATCCAACATTCACAAAAATGTACGAACAATGGCCCAACTTCAAATATTAATCTGTTCAAGTATAGATCAAATTAGGCTACAAAATTCATCATGATTAAATATATTGAAGTCTAGATTCTAATGAGCCAAAGCGTTCTTAATTTGGAGCTTCCTACATCAAGTTATGGCCATACAAGCTACAGTTGTACAAATCTGGACAGAATCACACTACTCCACTTCGAAATTAGTTGTGGAATAGAATACAATGAATTTAGCTGTGAAACTTACCAAAAGTATAGCCTCATATGTCTTCTTATCAGAGAATCAAGAATTGTGCAATTTCAACACTCCTAGACAAAATTATAGACTGCACCAATCTGCCGAGATTTCCAATACAAGAGATTCAATCATTCATACTTGGCGGAAAACATTGAATTGAATTGCTCTTGTGAAATCATTTAAAATGTGCAGCAAGTAGTTAGATGGTATGGCAATATTTGTAGGCCACCATAAGATTTCTATGATGACTTTAAGGCCTCCATTGTTGAAGATTGTATGTAGCCACCATTGAAGACCATTTTAGTATTTGTTTTCATACTTGTAGTTTGGTAAAGAGTAGTTGAAATGGCTGTATAAATAGTCATCACTCTTTCATTGTAAGATCAGATTATTGAGTGTTATATGAAATATATTTTTCTCTTTGAGAGTTTAGGGGAGTTCTCCTTAAGTTCTTGTCTTGATTGCTTCAAGGATAGTTTCTCCTTGTAAGTAATCTTCTATCTTAGGTGATAGATTAGGTTACTAGATTATTGCTCTTGAGTTTGTGGATTTAATATATCCATGGTTGCTTGCGCTTCTAATCTTGGGGTCTAATCTCCTTGTAAGTTTCATAATTTTATCTTTTATCCTACGTCACTTTCTATCATATTTACTTCATATATCTTTTTTTGTTTTGTTTTTTTGTTTTAAATAAAGAGCTCAAAACTTAAACAAATATATAAGACAATATATTTGTTCTGCTCCATTATTACAATAAGACAAATATATAAGATAATGCATAAAGCTCCGTATCATATGTTGAATAATTCAATGTAGCTCCTCCAAGATTTTCACTAAAGAATGCAATTGGCTTTTGATTCTGCATCAGTACAGCACCTATCCCGATTCCTGATGCATCACACTCAACCTCAAAAGCTCTGATACCAAATGATGCGGAACCCAAAGATCAAAAGATATATGACGTAAATATGATAGGAAGTGACGTATGATAAAAGATAAAATTATGAAACTTACAAGGAGATTAGACCCCAAGATTAGAAGCGCAAGCAACCATGGATATATTAAATCCACAACCTCAAGAGCAATAATCAAGTAATCTAATCTATCACCTAAGATTACTTACAAGGAGAAACTATCCTTGAAGCAATCAAGACAAGTTCTTGGTAAGGGGAACTCTCCTAAACTCTCAAAAAGATGAATATATTTCATATAACACTCAATAATCTGATCTTACAATGAAAGAGCGATGACTATTTATAGAGTCATTTCAACCACTCTTTACCAAACTACAAGTATGAAAACAAATACTAAAATGGTCTTCAATGGTGGGTACCTGCAATCTTCAACAATGTTGGCCTTAAAAGTCCTCCAAGAAATCTTATGGTGGCCTACAAATATAGTCATATCATCTAACTACTTGCTGCACCTTTTAAATGAGTTCACAAGAACAATTCAATTCAATGTTTTCCACCAAATATGAATGATTGAATCTCTTGTATTGGAAATCTCGGCAGATTGGTGCAGTCTTGGTAGAAAGTCCATAATTTTGTCTAGGAGTGTTGAAATTGCATTCTTGATTCTCTGAAAAGAAGACATATGAGGCTACACGTTTGGTAAGTTTCACAGCTAAATTCATTGTATTCTATTCCACAACTAATTTTGAAGTGGACTAGTGTGATTCTGTCCAGATTTGTATAACTGTAGCTTATATGGCCATAACTTGATGTAGGAAGCTCCAAATTAAGAACGGTTTGGCTCATTAGAATCTAGACTTCAATATCTTTAATCATGATGAATTTTGTAGCACAATTTGATCTACACTTGAACAGATTAATATTTGAAGTTGGGTCATTATTCAAACAGTTTTTGTGAATGTTGGATAGCATTAAATATCACTTCTTTGCTCCAATTCTCCCAAAGTATTCACCAAATGTTGCATGCCTACAAAAATAAAAACACACTCAAAGTAATATATTCTAAAAATAAAGTATTACAAAATATATTATTAAGAGAGATGCAAAAGAGTTAATCACAAGTTAGTTCATCACCATTTACTCATGAGTATCTCCATTTTGGATCACTTGAGATACGTGTATAAATTTTGGATTCTCATCCACACCTATGACTTCTGATCTCATGTCAAGTAGCTTATTTACCAACCCATGTATTACTTCTTGAGCTTTTCTAGCTTTAGCTCTTGTGACTGGTCCAGATGGTAATATAGATCCTTGATTGCAATTTCATCGAGCGTGCTCGTATCATTCTCCCGGCCTTCAAAAGAATTCGTCCTCGAATCTTCACCTACATCAAAGGGAGAAAGATCAGAGACATTAAAAGTCGTACTTACTTGATACTCACATGGCAAGTCGATTTTATATGCATTATCATTGATTCTTTCCAAGACTTGGAATGGTCCATCTCCACGTGGATGCAGCTTGGTCTTTCTTTTAGTTGGAAATCTTTCTTTTCTCATGTGTACCCAATCCCAATCTCCGGTTTGAAAGGTCACACGTTTTCTTCCTTTGTTAGCTTTCGATGCATACTGTCCATTTTTTTCGTGGATTTTCTTCATCATCTCAGCCTTCCTGTTACCATCTAAGCTAACCAACTCTTTTACAGGTAAAGGAACCAAATCTAATGGTGTCAAAGGATTAAAACCATACACAACTTCAAACGGAGAAAAGCCTGTAGAAGAATGCACTGTTCTATTATACGGAAATTCAACAAGAGGTATACAATCTTCCCAACGTTTCAAGTTCCTTGTAATCACAACACGCAGTAAAGAACCTAACATTTTATTAACCACTTCTGTTTGACCATCAGTTTGGGGATGACAAGAAGTAGAAAATAATAATTTAGTTCCCAACTTATCCCACGAAACCCTTCAAAAATGGCTAAGAAACTTTGACTAGGAAGTGCGTTTCCTAGGGGTGAAACTTCAATGATTCAAACTAGGAAGTGCGTCTCCTACGAATGAACTTAAATGAACAAAATAGGAAGTGCGTATCCTAGTGGTAATGTGTGATCTTCTCAATAGCCTTTGCGTAAGCAGAATTGGGGCATTACACCTGAAAATATCTCTATCGCTCACAATAGTTTTAGGAATGCCATGCAACCTAATAACATCCCTAAAAAACAAAGTAGAAACATGAGTAGCATCATCAGTTTTGTGACATGGTATGAAATGAGCTATTTTAGAGAATTTGTCAACAACAACAAATATACTATCCATCCCCCTTTTTGACCTAGGTAGTCCTAACACGAAGTCCATAGACAAATCAACCCAAGGTCCACTAGGTACAGGTAAAGGTGTGTACAACCCATGAGGCAAAAGTTTGGACTTTGCTTGTATTGAATCACGTAAGGAGGTGTTTCTATAAATTCAACCCACTTGGCATGCCTTCGGTTGAGCTTTCCTTGGCCTTTCAAATGCTTCAAAGATTCATGGTCTGTCCGAAGAACGAACTCCTTAGGCCAAAGCTAGTGTTGCCAGGTCTCCAACGACCTCACCAGTGCATAAAGCTCCTTATCATATGTTGAATAATTCAATGTAGCTCCTCCAAGCTTTTCACTAAAGAATGCAATTGGCTTTTGATTCTGCATCAGTACAACACCTATCCCGATTCCTGATGCATCACACTCAACCTCAAAAGCTTTGTCAAAATCTGGCAATTGCAATATTGGAGCAGAACAAAGTTTTTCTTTCAAACAAATTAAAGGCATTCTCTTGTTCCTTTCTCCACGTAAAACCCCGATCCTTCTTTATGACCTCAGTCAGTGGTGCTGCAATAGAGCTAAAGTCCCTAACAAACCTTCGATAGAAACTAGCTAAACCATGAAAACTTCGCACTTCGGTCACAGATTTTGGCGTTGGCCAATCCTTGATAGCCTTCACCTTTTCCTCATTTACCTCAATCCCTTTACTACTGACAACAAACCCAAGTAAGATTACCTTATCCATA
The DNA here is from genome assembly GCF_000393655.2 of Nicotiana sylvestris. NCBI lineage: Eukaryota > Viridiplantae > Streptophyta > Magnoliopsida > Solanales > Solanaceae > Nicotiana > Nicotiana sylvestris. Next base: position 117,090,057 of record NC_091059.1, read on the forward strand.
CAAAATGTGCACTTTTTCAAGTTAGCATACAATCGTTCTTTTCTAAGCACTTCCAAAACACACAAAATGTGCACTTTTTCAAGTTAGCATACAATCTTTCTTTTCTAAGCACTTCCAAAACACATTTTAAATGCTTTACATGTTCATCAAGACACTTGCTATGAATAAGGATGTCATCAAAATAAACCACAACAAACTTTCCAATATAAGCACGTAAAACATGATTCATTAAACGCATGAAAGTGCTAGGTGCATTAGTTAATCCAAAATGCATCACCATCCATTCATACAAAACATGTTTAGTTTTGAATGCAGTCTTCCATTCGTCACCAAGTTTCATACGAATTTGGTGATATCCACTTTTAAGATCAATTTTAGAGAATATGCATGAACCCTGTAATTCATCAAGCATATCATCTAGTCTAGGTATGGGATGACGATACTTTACCGTTATCTTGTTAACGACGCGACAATCAACACACATTCGCCAAGTTCCATCCTTCTTTGGCACTAAAAGCACTGGCACTACACATGGACTCATACTTTCACGGATGTATCCCTTTGCTAAAAACTCCTCTACTTGCCTTTGCAACTCTTTTGTCTCCTCGGGGTTGCTTCGATAAGCTGGCCTATTTGGAATAGACGCTCCCGGGATGAGATCAATTTGATGTTCAATTCCTCGAATTGGTGGCAATCCATTTGGAACATCCTCAGGAAAGATATCCTTAAATTCCTACAAAAGAGAAAAAGCAACACTAGGTAAAGGAATGGTTAGTTCATTAGCGCTCAAATAAGATCCCTTATACAAAAGAACCACAAGGTGTGACCTAGATTTGTAAGCACTTATACGCTCTCTGGATTTTGCATATATGCTTATTTTTTCTCTTTTACCTCATCTTCTTTTTCCTCACAAATGTTTTTCATTTTCTCTTCCCTCTTTTTTTCTTGCTCATTGGGTCTCTCAATATACACAAAATCATCTTTTCTTTCTCCCTCATTTATTTTTTTCTCTTCTTTTTTCTTATGTTTTTTTTTCTTTTTCCTTATTCCCATGAGAATCTCTCAACTTCATTTGATCTTCAAAAACTTGCTTCGGTTTTAAAGGTGAAAGTGTCACCTTCCTTCCATTTCCTATCAAACTGCCATGGTTGGCCTGTTAAGAACTCACATACCCAGAAGATGAGAGTAACAGAAATGAGGATACTGAGGTGGATGTGCGGGCACACTAGGATGGATAAGATTAGGAATGATGATATTCGGGAGAAGGTGCAAGTGGCTCCCATTGATGACAAGATGCGGGAAGCGAGGCTCAAATGGTTCGGGCATGTTCAGAGGAGAAGTCCAGATGCTCCAGTAAGGAGGTACGAGCGGCTAGTTGTGGAGGGGACGAGAAGAGGTAGAGGGCGGCCTAAAAAGTATTGGGGAGAGGTGATCAGACATGATATGGCGAGGCTCCAAATTTCCGAGGACATGACACTTGATAGGAAGTTGTGGAGGTCGAGTATTAAGGTTGTAGGTTAGGAGGTAGTTGAGTTTTGCCTTACTTATACCTTTGCGAGACTAGTCTGGCAGAGTTTTTACCTAAGATAGCTAGTGCCATTGTTGTGTCTTACTATTTCAGTGCATGACGTATTTAATAGCTATCGCTTTACTTTGCATTTTTCTTCTGGATTTCATATTCATATTTTTTCTTATTATTTCTGTGGTGATACTAATATTCTCTGTTTTTGTCCTTTTGTTCTCTTGAGCCGAGGGTCTTTCGGAAACACCTCTCTACCCCTTCGGGGTAAGGGTAAGGTCTGCGTACACACTACCCTCCCCAGACCCCATTAGTGGGATTTCACTTCGTTGTTGTTGTTGTCTGTGTAAGAAGATTTTTTCCCTATGTTTTTCTGCAAATCTGTTCAGACTTCAGATACAAGGGCTGGATTTCAGTAAATTATCATGCTGTGAGATTATTTGATCACAATGCCAATATTTTCAATTTGTCGTGAAATTTTTGCAGGCTACCCTTCAGACTGCATATCTTGTGGCTCATGAGCCTGACGATGACAATATTCTAAGAACCCGAACTTATGATATCAGCATCACGTAAGGCAACTCATTCATTAGCTTAGTCATTCTTGTGCTTCCAATTTAATATAAGTGCTTATTTTTGTGGGCCTAATTTAGATGTCTCATCTGGATTAAGGAAGTGTTATCAGATGGTTACTTTTTACAGGTATGATAAGTATTATCAAACCCCTCGTGTGTGGCTCACTGGATATGATGAGGTCAGTCATAATAAACTGATGTTATTTTAATTAATTGTTGGTTTTCATACTACAACAACAGCTATCATTCTCAAAAAAAAAAAAAAATTATTCTCAAAAAAAACAACAGCTATGCCTCAATCTCAAATTAGCTGGATCAGCTATATGAACTCTCGATATCTTCTCATTTCATTCCTGTGCTCAACAATCTTTTTAAGACAAATTTGCACATATATAAAAAAACAGACAAATTAGTGGTTCCTAGAATAGAAAGTCCCATGAGTTTCCTTTCTTTTTTTATATCACTATGTATATGCTTGATGTACTCAGATTTTCCTCCCATTGTTTTTTCTCCATTATTTATCATTAATTTCAGAAACAAATGCAAAAGCATGATTTAATCTAACTGAAATCTGCTTAGATTATGTAAAATATAACCTATGTCCATTTCTCTGCAGATTTTTCTATTTCAAAATGATTGTTTATCCTGATTTTTGCAATTCACAAAAGAAGTTAAAAATTTACAGCAATATCTAATGCAGCGTATTAGATTATCTAATTCATCTTACCCATCTTACCCTCCCAAGACCCCACTTGAGAATTCACTGGGTTTTTTGTTGTTGTTGTTGTAATATCTAATGCAGTGTATCATCTTTGAGTTTACTGGTTCTGATAAACTGAATTTACTGGAGTTCCTGAAATCCGACCTTCCATCTTTATTTTATTTTTATCATGCCGTGCTTATATTTCTTTTATCTGCAGAACTGTGCAGCGTTCTTTTGCGACGAAATATAGGTTACCTATCTTAATGATTGATTTCTTTTGCCTATTTACGGATACTGCTTGAAGCACTGTATTCATACTTAACAATTCAGCTAACACTGAATCAGTGTGGTTCCCTTATTGAAAGTCACATAAGTTATATTCTGGTCTTTCAAAACATCATTATACAGGCGATAATGTATGTTCCTCTGGAGGAAATAAGATTCCCTTTCTTAGGCATGCATCACGGTCCTCTCTGCAGAACTTTATAATTGTTTGAAAACTGATCAACTATGAAAACTTTTGGGCCTTTGGAATTTCATGAGGCCTAAGTTTTTGTTTGGCACATAGTAAATGAGTGCTGCTCTTGTTTTTTTATGGCAGTCAAGGATGCTTCTGCAACCAGAACTTGTACTTGAAGATGTCAGTCAAGACCATGCACGTAAAACGGTGAGCAACATGTTTTAGGTCTGGATGTTATTTATGGACAAGCTTCAGTTAAATTTGTGAGACATTAGCTCTTTTCTTTCTTTAAAGCTACTGCTGTTGAGTTAGAGACTCACAGCAATACAAGCAGGTGCATTGTTGCTTGAATCTAGTTCCATTATAATTTCTGATCAAGTTGGAAAAATTGTGTTGTTTCCTGGCGGAGTCTGGTTTAAGCGCGTGTATTTTACCCTTATTTCTTTTTTAAGTTCTTATGCATTTTGTGAGTTTGTCTAGGTATTTTTGCCTTTAAGAAAAAGTCTCTGAATTCCTCATTGGGAAGTCTGTCACTTTACTTTTAGTTGTTGGTTGTCAATATTGGTATACAGGTAACCATTGAAGACCATCCACATCTACCAGGAAAACATGCTTCGGTACATCCATGTCGACATGGGGCTGTCATGAAAAAGATCATTGATGTTCTGATGTCACGGGGAGTTGAACCAGAAGTTGACAAGTACAGTAAATTCTAACTTTAGTTCATTTACCTATGTTTTTCAGCCAGTAATAGACTTGCTCACATAATATGCATGGTACAAAATGATCTAATTTGGTCACTGGAAGATCAATTGTACACAACATATGTGAATACATACAAATGCTTGTGCACGTCATGGCATCTATGTATAGCATGCATATGCAATACTAGTTATGTTAGTCATTACACACTGAAACGCTCTTTGATCTGTAGCTATTAACCACCTGGGGGTTTTAGCTTAAATTTTGCCATTAGCTTTTTCACGTGCAGTGATGGTTTCCCTCATGAAGTTTAGGAATCAATTGTGTCTTTGCTAGAAGCTATTTGGCAACCTTGCATCATGTTCTCGGATTCTTCTTCATATCTCATTGGGGACTCCTGGAAGGGATCATGCAGCTGCAGGAGCATCTTGTAGCCACAATAGTCTTAGACATGCTGTTTCATTTGAATAAATTGGACACATACAAATCTCCAGCCCCATTAGATTTTTCTTTTGAAAAGTAAAACATTATGATAAAAGAAATTCATTTTACTAGATTAAAAGTAATTCATTTGAATTTTTTGTATATTTGCATGAGGTTTCATGATAAAAGTTTTTATCTCTTCTCTGGAACATTGATCTGAAGCACCCCGATTGACAGGTACCTTTTCCTATTCTTGAAATTTATGGCTTCCGTCATTCCGACAATTGAATATGATTACACCATGGACTTTGATCTTGGTAGCAGCAGCACCTGAATTAAGAGGTAAACTTCCTTATTTGACGTCTATAGTTCTGTGAGTTATTTCAAGCTTATACTATAGGCTAACCATAAATCAGAAATGACCTCCATTAGATAAGTTTTTAGGTTACCTTGTAAGGCTTTTGATGAAGGGGGACCTTGGCGTAATTGGTAAAGTTGCTGCCATGTGACTAGGAGGTCACGGGTTCAAGCCGTGGAAACAACCTCTTGCAGGGTAAGGCTGCGTACACAGACCTTTGTGGTCCGGCCCTTCCCCAGACCCTGCGCATAGCGGGAGCTTAGTACACCGGACTTCCCTTTTTTTTGTAAGGCTTTTGATGTCGATGGGATTTTTTGCTGTTTGCTGTACCCAAAAAGAGGTTTCCTGCTTTGGCTTGTGTCTGCATTCTAAAGCTAGGGGCAAAAAAGACCCCAAGTGAAGTGTGTGCTGAAAATTGTATGCTTTATCATTTTCAGATACTAAGAGTGAATGGGGCATGGTGTCATTTTTTTTTATTTTTTTTTCCGGGGTTTTCAATATTTTGGTATGGTGATGATTTTGAATGTTCCTGCTTCAAGCTCTTTCCTTTTCCCCACCTCTTTTCAGATGAATATGTGTCATGCCGGAGACCCTAGCGATGATGCGTCTTTTCATTTCATCCAACCTGTGATCAGTGTTGCTTGTACAGTTTGTACATAGCATTATTAGCTCTAATTCTGAAATATGTGGTGCATATGCTTATCAGCAGCTTCTTGTTTATTTTACATTTAGTAAGACGAATTTGATCTTAATTCTGAATGTAAATTTGCACGATTAACTTAAAGGTTGAAACTTTTTATTAGTTTTTATTAAGGTAACTGAACGATAACAACAGAAGTGGTGATTAACTGAAATTGCTCTAAAAGGAACGGTCTCTGTTTCCCTACATCGATTCTTTTTCTATTTTCCCCCTTTTTTTGGTACTTAGGGGTCGTTTGGTAGGATGCATTAGATAAAATAATGCATGCATTAGCTTTGTGTATTAATAATACATTGTTTGGTACACATTTTGAACCTATGCAATAGTTATGCAAGCATTAGATATACATCCTATTTGGTATTATCCTATGCATAACTAATGCATAAAAAGTAATGGTATTAGCAATGCAATGAGTTTTAATACATGCATTAGCTTAGTTAAAGACAAAATTGTCCTTCAAAATTTATGTTTGATTAAAATATGCTAGTTAGTATATTAATGCAAGTTCAAAATAATCCAAATAGTGAGAAATAAAATTATCCCTAGTTAATAAATAAATACTTAGCATATTTTCTTTTTTATAAATAAATATTAAATTTATTTTACAATATAGGTAGACAAATCAAATAATTTTTTGTAAACTTTTTCATATAAAAATATTTCTCAACATAAATTTCTTTTAAAAAGTTAGAGTGTGAACTAGTTTTGAGGGCATTTTTGTAAACAAACAATTCTTTTAGAAATTGTGCAATGCTTTAATACATCAAACCAAATAATTGATAAGAAATATGTCAGCATAACTAATACCAATATAACTAATGCAAGCATAATTAATACCAGCATTACTAATACACCCTATTCAACATTATTCTTATGCACCCTCTGCGTAAAGTTTAGATGAGGAGAAGTTACATTAAATAACAGTGGTCAGGGCATTCTACTAACCAAATAAAGGACTGACATTGTCACCAACTCACCGTCATCACCAGCAATAATAGAACCTAAAATCGTTTGGACTTTTTTTAATAAAAAGTTCTCGAAATTTTTTCATAGAAGTTTAGCCATGCTTAAATGTAAATACACATGAAAATCAATCAACAAATATACTCCGGAGAACAAGACAAGAATCCAAATTGATGTTTTTGCTTTAAAAATAATAATAATAATAATATTTCGGACCAAGTATTCGAAACAGCACATTTCTTTGGATTATTTCCCAAAATCTTCTTTTTTTCAAGATGTAATTTTTCAATCCATGAGCTTCCACAATCTGTTTTCTTCTTTATTATATGCTTCAACTGTTAAGCATACAAGCATTATACACCGATATAGCTGATTCATACACTTATTTCTTTTCATGTATATTTTTTCTCTGTAATTCTGTTCTGGAAAACTCAATTATCCCTTCCATCAGGGGAAAATATCTCTGATTCAATATGAGGGTGATATCAGTTGATATTCGTAATAAATTTTTATTATAAAAAAGAATAGAATAATTAGCATGATAACAGTGTCGATCTTAGATGCCTGTCGTGGTGCTCGTTCTTATCCCCTCATACGTGAATCATCATCCATTCTTAAATATTTTATGTTCAGATTGAGTAGGTGAACAATTAAACAGTTTTTAAGCAGAGGCAGATCCAAGATTTAAATTCTATGAGTTTAATTTTTAAGATTTTTAACATTGAACCCATTATATATTTAAAGTTATGGGTTCAAATCTATTATTTTTGCAATTTTAATGAATTTTTACACATAAATTTTTACTCCGTGTCGAAAGTTATGGGTCCAATTAAATCCGTAACTCTCACACTGAATCCGCCTCTGTTTTTAGGTATGGTCGAAATAAATCTGCCAATGCCCATGTGTGACAGCAAATACTAGAAAATTTGCCAATTTGATGAATAATTATCATTTAATGCCTCTCGTGGCATATCTTTAAACCTGCAGTAGAGACGAGGCCTTCCCGAAATAGCCTAATTTTCAGAAAGTAATGTAGACATTAGATTATACACCCTTATATATTTACTGGTTATTAATTATTATTGTCGTTACTCATTATGTGTATTTATTATTTTAGGGCTCTGGTCCCATTAGCTTTTTTTTTCTTAACAAATACAATATCCAGTTCTGCGCTCCACGTTCCCAACAAATAGATTAAAGAAAATAATTTATCTCAAATGGGAAAACAAAAGGCAGATATAGGTTACCGATGAACCCGGAAAAAAAGAAAACCAATGAACTGTTCACGAACTGGTAAAATAGTAATGATCTTCTGAATAAGAAATGTGAATTTAATTGTTGAAATTGGAGAGTAGCTTGAATATCTGAAGTCAATGAAAAGAGCAAAATAAAAATATTAGAGAAAGATAGAGAAGAGTGGATTCCGGATCGAGAATTTACATATAGTATTTTCTTTTTAATAAAAGAAATGATATGAATAAAAAAAAGAAGAGAAAAGCAATTTAACTTTATTTCAAAAGTTGTTGTTACACAAATATCAATCAATATTGAGTAACTTTTGTTAGCCGATATATATATAATTCATCCATTAGGTTATTGAGTTAATTAATGAAAGGGGGTGTGGTGGGCCTAGTGACTTTTTCGCACAGCAAATCAGTAATGACGCGGCCCCGTATTTCCTATATAATGAAGGGTGCTATTTTTATTTTAATTAGACGAAGCCAAGTTTGGGAAAATCTCAAAAGAAAGAAAGAAATGATGACGAATCGCCACTTCCTCTTTGCTGTTGTTTTCACTTTCTTTCTTTCAGCTGTTGCTGCAGATTCTTCTGTAAGCCCTTTATATATTTCTTGATTTCACTATACTTGAATCTTTTAGCTTTATTCCAGCTGAAATCTTAAAGATCAATTGATCCAACTTTAGGATTGAGTTTCATTAATTTTGGTGGTACGATATGTTGACTCTAATACTTACTGTTGCTTCTTGTTTCTTTACATAATCGTCAAACTCTACTATGATTACAGATCATATGTTGCTTTTGTAATTATTAATTTATTGCATAATCCAGATTCCAGTATAATGTGACTGCTTTTATATATGATATATGATTATGTCCCTTTTTGCTTGCCTTGCTCTTCATTTTTAGATCAACACACTCGTATAACTTTTTGAACCAGTATCTATTTACCTGTTTTCCCTGCTTCTTTTCATTCTATAGTGAAGCATATGCTTGAGATCTGAATCTGTACATTCATAAACACCATCCTGTAAAGCTAGTCTTTTTATTAACTGTCATAGTCATAGAGGAAAATGTTAAAATTTATAATTGAATTGTTAGTTTGACAAAGGAACATCACATCAAAGTTTAGTAGTAGTATTTGATTAGCTTGACGGATTTCATTCTTAGAAAAGTTGGATATAAATACAATGGTTTTGAGACATGTAAAATGTTCCAAGAAAAGGAGGAACGAGAAATTTTAGTACATTATTTACTCCTCCTGGTCAATTGCAGCTTTCTATGCCATGACTTTATGGTTACGTTTGTGATAACTATAAGTTCAAAATTTTATGCATTAACGATACAAAAAAGACCGTGCACAATCAGGTAATTTATAAGATAGTTATAGGTAGCTTTTTATGATAAAACGTTACTCCCTCCTATTCACAATAAGTGACCAATTTACTTTTTCATTTTGGTTCAAAATAAGTGTCCAGTTATGTAATCAAGAAAGAATTCAATTTGTTTTTACAACATATTCCTAAAAAGTTTTCTTACTCCTCACATTAAATGTTTAATTAGGGGTAGTTTAGTCATAGTAGGTATTTTTGTATAGAATTTAGTATTTTCTTAATGGGCGTGCTAAAAGCAAATTGGACACTTATTGTGAACCGGAGGGAGTAACTGATTACCAAATAAAAATGGTGACTGACCTGGAATAACAAATTAACTACGCTGCTAGTGTAAAAAAATCTTTATACTTTCGGTGTTTATTATTCTTAAACTTTCGCAATTTTTGGAAGATGATGTCTTATGGATATTTTGGTGATGCAGGAAGAGTGTGTATACACATTGTATGTTAAAACTGGATCAATCATAAAGGGTGGAACAGACTCCAAAATCAGCGTTACACTTGGCGATGCTAAAGGAAAATCAGTATATATTCCAGATCTAGAAAAGTGGGGTTTAATGGGCCCAAATTATGATTACTACGAAAGGGGTAATGTGGACATCTTCACTGGTAGAGGCCAATGTTTGAGCCCACCAATTTGCAGGCTTAATGTTACTTCTGATGGATCAGGTGACCACCACGGTTGGTTTCTTGATTTTGTTGAGACTACTTTTACTGGGCCACACAAAACTTGTAGCCAATCCATATTCTATGTCGAACAATGGTTGGCTTCTGATGCTCCTCCCTATGAGTTATCAGTTTCTCTTGATGGTTGTAAAAAGAAGACTGGGCTTCGACAACATGCTCGGCGTTTTGTTGTGTGAAAGCCCAATGAGATGATTTTGATGTGTACGCGTTGTCCTGTGTTGAAATAAATTTCTTGTTTGTTTAGTTGTCATATCTTTTGACTTATTGGCTCTTTGGCAATTGCAATCTTTTATGTACGGGTTTTAAAACTCTCTTAAGAATTAACCCAAATAACCGTCTGTGCAACCACTTAAACTAAGAATAGCGAATAGCTAGTAAAAGTATAATATATGCATAATTTATATGTTATATGTGTATAATTATGTATAGTCAATGTATAAACTATATATCGCTAGAAAAAATAAATAATAAATATGGCTCGCAATTTATGTAAAAATCCCAAAAATTAACGTAGCATAAGCCTATAGCTATGGTGGAGCCATGATTTTCTTAAAGGGGTGTTAAAATATAAAGAAGTAAACACACGAATAAATTTAAAAAATACAATTCTATGAATGAAAACACAACGTAATTACATTATCAGAATTGTACTCAACGAAGTTTCAGTTTTTGAAATATTTTCACAATAGCATTTTTTTTCTGCACAAGGTAATATGCTATCGCTCAAAAATTCGTCGTTGATTCGAGTTCGCACTGATAAAGTTCGTTGTTGAAAAGACTCTTTCGATGAATGTTTTTGTCCTATCTATTTATGCTCAATTAGTTTATATTCTTATGTATATTTGTTAGTATTCTAAAAAGAGACAAAATATCTTTTGTTGGACAAATTATTGAATTGCAAAGAAGGTAAGTTCTTATCAACCCGAGTGATAGAAGAAATGTGTTTATAACAGAAGAAATGATGAAGCTGCTGCAGACTCTAATGGATAAAAGACAGTCTTTATAATTTATGCTTGACATTTGTGTGTCTTGTGGATCTATAAGATATTAGCTCGAAATTTCTCCTCAAAATCTTTTGCACTATAAGTCTTTTGTTTTAATATTTTATAATTTTTTACTTAGCTTCTTTATAGTCGTTAAAAAATTAGCCGTTGCTAACTTTAAAAACTAGCCATTACAAAACTATTAAAAAAATAGTTGTTGGTAACTTTAAAAGAATAGTCTTTGCCAACTTAAATTAATAAATTATTTTTTTAAAATCACTTATGACCTATGTACCGTCCCATCCCGCTGTTAGTTAGTAGGACGGACGGGACTAACGAGTCGCCCGGCCTGGGTAAGGCCCAACCCCTTTTATTCGATTAAGTTTACGTCACGTCCTATTCCGTTCTGGTAAAATCGTCCCGTTCCGTTCCATTGGACACTCATAGTTAGGCTTAACATATTTTCAATTGGAATTTTTATATTCCTATGCCATATAGGAAACTATATTACCCTCAATATTTAAGGTTTGATATAATTACATTTAGTATACCTAATTACCAATTATATACCATAAGGTGTTTTAACTGTACATTAATTGTACCTTATATCACTCCTAAATTTATAGTACCGTATTCCTCCAAATCCCCACCCCCCACGTTTCTCTCTCCCAACCCCACAACCTCACCCATGTATCACCATACACCCACATTTCAAACCATTATTCCCTCTGTTAAAACCAGAAAAACAATTGAAACTCTCTATCATTACCGTCCAAAATCAAGGTTTTTTCTTCTACAACCAGTCAAAATTGAAGCCAAATCTTCAAAGCTCATACACAACAATAACTTTTGATGGTTATGATTTCGGGTTCCTTCAGTGATATAAGAGGGAAGGAAAAGATTTTCTTTCTACTTGTATATTTTCTTTAGGACTAAATAAGATAATTAGGGGTTAAGGGATTGGGCTACTGTATTTTAATTGAAATTAAGCCAAAATTGGCCCAAAATCAGAAGCCCAAAGAGCCACAGATCCGATCCAAATGGTGCTGTCAGTGGAGGGTCCGAACGACGTGGTTTTATATCGAAACTACGTCGTTTTGGTTAAATATTCAAGATCAGATCCTGGCCACATACTTCCTCTGATCCAACAGTGCAAACTCGATCTCATATGACGTATATAAAGCTCTAATAATCGGATTTTTGACCTCATTTTCACATAGCACAAACCCTAGCCCCCTCTCTTCTCTCCCACTCCTCCTATGCCGCCGTCGCCGCCCCTCTCCATGGCGGCACCACCGCCTGCCGCCGTCCAAAACACCCAAAACTTCACCCAATCTCACTCTCTTCACCCTCTACCTGAATCCAAACTCCATATCTCTCAAATCTCTCTCAATCCTCTCAAGTCTACCCCAAAACCGAACCCTAGCCGCCGCCTATTTTCCCGAATTAGAAGAACTCCGGCCATCTCTGCACTTTAATTCTTTCATCACCGGATAGATGTCTTAAAGATCTATCAATCCCCCCTTGGTTTCACGGCCAAACTCCGGCGACCGTCACTGCCATACCACCATTACTACTTGAAATTGCCTTCTTTTTGAGCCATTAAGCTTGAGACGCTGTGCGCTCTTCAATGCAAACAACAACAACAACCCAGTATAATCCCACAAGTGGGGTCTGGGGAGGGTTGTATGTACGCAGACCTTACCCCTACTCCGAAAGGTAGAGAGGCTGTTTCAATGCGTTGGTTAATTTTTGTTACATCGATTGGAGATGGCACAACATCCCAAGTTTGGTGGCTGCCCGTTTGTTATTCCAGCAAGGCGATTGATTCTCCAAGACTCGTGTATTCGGTAAACCCTATCTCTTTTTTTCTTTTTCTGATTTTTTGATTTTGTAAGTTGTATCAGGTTTAAGGCTTAATTTTTTATTCATGTTTCTGTTAGTTATGTGTAAATGAATGATGATCATATAAGTTTTGAATTACCTATTAGTTCATAACTTTGAATAATATTTTAGCTTAGGTTTTGTTAAATTCTGTTTTCACAATAATTGTGATTGTAGTCGTTCACTATTTTTAGTTTACTTGAATCAGTTTATATCAATCTAGTTTGTTTGAGTGTTGCTTTATCAATCCATAATTGGTTGAGTTTGAAGGTTTGAGTTTTGAATTCAGTTATTTATTGATAAAGTCAGAGGGTACTTGAGTGCAGGACCCATGTTTGATTGCTTTTACTATTTTAATAGCTATTTTGAGTACACTGTTCCAAACGCTCTACACAGTTGGTAAAGAAACTGTCCTTTAGACATATTTTTGACCAAAAATCTGTCTATTGAACTGTTGGGACAGATTTTTCGTTGGCAATAATAATTGAATGCCACCCTCTCCTATAAAAGGAGTTCTTTTTTCAATTGGGCATATTTTTCAGACACTCTAACACACTTAGCCATCACCTTCTACACACTAAAAAGGCGCAAAAACTTCAGAAAAGATCAACTGAACATACAAAATAGTAAGCTGAAAATTCTGAACTTCGTGAGTGTTTCCTAGAGTGTTAAACTTGTAAGCAAATAGAGGAATCCTAGGTGATTGCTGGAGAAGTAGCAACTGGTTTCAAATACTTTCTTGCTGGATTTTTCTGGGTTGTTTCTCGGATCATAAGTTGTTGATTTTGCTGTTGTTGCATTGCTGTTTGTTGCTGAAATTTAGTTCCTCCCTTGCTGATATTTTCTTCTTGCTATCAAGGTAATTCTCTTATAGTGCTACTGTAATTTTGAGTCAAGAATGAATGGAGACCAAGCAATTTGAGTTCTCTTCAGTTTATTCTAAGCTTTTAAAAGCACTCTGTTTGTAAGGATTTGTGTGTGAGCATATATAATAAATAGTTGCTTTGTTATTGTGACTCACTGTCACCTTTATTTATTTTTTATTTTTTTGTGAAAAATCGCCAATGAAACAGCAATGTACTGATATAGGTTCAAATGTTTAAGTTGCTGTGTCTCAGTTTTTAATATCATAAATTTCAGTTAAATGTAAAGATATTTCCATGACAAAACAACATGTTAACTTGCCTTTTCTTTCCTTGGTTTTAAACATGGAGTAAATATTGTAGGTATCAATCAGTTTTTCTTTGTGGTTACACCACAAATAAAATCTGTGGTGTAGTTATAAGAAAGTATTTTATATTTCTTTGTCTCAGCCCGTAGTTGAACTTAAATTAGGTCCTCAGCTTTATTGGTTTTGAAAAAGTTTCTATTTTCATGTAGAGCAGTTTTGATAATGAAATGACATATAGATTCATGTTACTCGTTTCAAGAGAACGGGAATCCATGGTCATACATCTAGCAAATAAAAGTATTTTCTTTTTGGGTTGATGTTTTAAATTAATTGAAATATTGTTCCACTAAAGTAAAGTAAAACTGAATCTCATGTTTGGGTCTCTATTTAAACGTTATTTAGCTGGCCAAAATTAAGCTTCGGAGAATAAAATTTGTTGTTATGATGACGGTCCGTTCTTCAAGTGCAATTCTTAAGAGTAGAGTAAGTTTTCTTATTTAAATAATGTTTTTTTCATTTCCTTATGGTTCAATCATTAGCATTAAATGATGTTCTTGAACAAAAGTTCATTTGATTTGGTTGATTTTTAAAAAAATAATAATATTAAAGCCTCAAAAGGCGATCGTTTCATGGCAGTAAGTCAATTGGTCTGGGTTTAATAATTTAGTAAAAATAAAGGCGATAAATAAAGTCCAATAATATTCGTATGTTGTCCTACCACCTTTATTTTATAAAGAGGCATTTTCTTTTCATAATAATGATGAACAATTATTTTATCATAATTTAACCCCTATAGTAATTTGTCTTAACTAAGGTAAATAGTTTCGTCTTAATTGATGTCGGGAAGACTCGCTTCAGAATAAAAACATAAATAAATGGCAAGATCGTGAGGTCGTCTTGTTCCAATTCTTTCAAATAAATAAAAGTTTTGTTATTTAATTAACTTCGAGTAAACTCTAATTTTGGATACAACGCACGAACTAAGGTTGGGGAAACTCGTCTTGGTTAGTGTAAGGTAGGGTCGGAGGTACTCGTCTTAGTTTGAGATTAATAAAGTCATCAACAATAAAAGTGGGCATAGACAAACATAAAAATTAAATAAAGCACAGTTTATCCAAAATTAATTCAATCCGATTTTAGTCAATAAAAGCGACCGTGCTAGAACCACGGGACTCGGGGAATGCCTTACATCTTCTCCCAGGTCAACAAAATTCCTTACCCGGACTTTATTTTCGCAGACCAATAATAATAGAGTCAAACCTTCTTTTGACTAGGGATTCAAACAAAAGGTGACTTGGAACGCACAAAAATCAATTCCAAGTGGCGACTCTGAACAATAAAATAATCCCTACTCAAGTTTGTCACTTTAATTGAAAAAATTCTTTAACCCACAATACATCATACATATCTTTATTGGGGGTAGAAAAGGGGTGTGACAGCTCTGGCGACTCTGCTGAGGACTTATAAGAATTCGAGCTTGTACATTGATTAATTTTTGGCTTTTATTAATTTTAAATATTACTGTGTATGTGAGCCTAATGTGCTAATTGTCGCTCATTTACTGCTTTGATATTGTTTTAATTATATATATAAACTATCTTCTCTCTTACCCCATCTGAGTCTTCTGATAAGTAATAGTGTTGTATGTGCTGACCATCTCCACAAAATTTTCTGTCTGAGATAAAGCCAGTGTGCAGATCTGCTCCTGGTGAAGGATTTAGTCACACATGTTTAGGCGGGGAGAACCACCAGTAAAGCTGGAATCATTCTATGGCTGGCACGCTGACGCTCCTCGTCTTGGGTTGTCCGCCCGAGTAAGCCATGTCTAGATACCTTCTCCTGTAAGATTTAAAAACCTAGAAGAACAAGCCACATGTCTGGTTATCCCTAGTAGGATCATTTTATTGCATCATTCAACTTAGCGAAGGTCGACATAGGGGTCAGACTCGTATAGGACAAATATCCTTTTTGAGACCACCATGTTCACTTATGTGCTACTTGTTACATCATTTGGAAGGCTTGTTTGCATGGTTGACTGGCTTTAAAAAAATTAGAGCGGAGTTATAAAAAAAATCATCATTCCCCCCGGGCTTGGTACAAATACCCAACTTTTACTAATATTTTGGAAGTGGTTCGGTGTAAAGTTGTAAAAAAAAATTATAATCAAAATTTTCAAATTGGTCAACTTTTTTTGTGTATTGGTTTGAACTATACGGGTTCTCACAAATCCAATGTGATACGTAGGCAACCTCTATCGGGTTCGGCCTCTATTTTTGCAAAAGTTTTTGAAAACTTAGTGTGTCCATAATATTTTTCAATAATAATAATAATAATAATAATAATAAATAAATAAATAATCGAAAATTTTGTCGTTTTTGTCATTTTGTCATTATATCTGATTATTTTTTCCAATACATCCCTAATATCTTTCTCAAAATTACCAAATGGTTGTTTTCGAATAAATAGCCATTTTCTCCTTTGCGGTAATTTTTATTGTTTTGTCCCTATGTCTGGTCCTTTTTACCGAGACAGTCTTAAATCTTCCACGGAAGTGCTGAAAGGCTATTTTTGTAAAATTAACAATTTCATCTGTTTTTGTCTGCCTTTTACTTTGTTGCCTTTATATTCGACGTTTTTGCCGAGATAGCCTTAAACCTTTTACGAAAGTACTGAAAGATTGTTTTCATAAAAATAACCATCATATCTAGTTTTGTCTGATCATATTTGTCGAGACAGTCTTCAAACCTCTCTGCAGAAGCGCCAAAGGGTTATATTCGTAAAATAGCTAACATTCTACCATTTCCCCCATGACGAATCATTTTACCGAAATGGCCTTAAAACCTTCCTCGGAAACGTCCAAGGGCCATTTTTAAAAATGGCTATTTTGCTCGTTTTTCGAACACCTTTTACCAATTGGTCCTTGTTTTTGGCCGTTTTTTCCGGGACAATCTTTAAACCTCCACTGGAAGGGTCGAGGAGCTATTTTCGCAAAATATTCATTTTGTTTATTTAGTTTCATATTTTTGCTTTGTAGCCCTTATTTTCGGCCATCTTTGTTGAGTCAACCTTAAAACTTTTTTATGAAGTATCAAATGGCTGTTTTCGTAAAAGAATAAATTTTTGTCTGTTTTTACCCGTTTATCCATGTGTCCGGATGTTTTTGCCGAGACAGCCTTAGTACTTTCCTTCAAAGTACTGAATAGTCGTTTTCATAAGAATAACCATCTTGTCCCTTTTGTCATCTTTTATCATTTGTCTCTCGACCAACCGGGTTTATCATGTCTTGTTCCTCGGTGAGATACGTGGTTAGTCGTTCTTGAGTCTGGTCCGTTTCGTCCAAATCTGGCATATCAATCAAGTCTGATAAGTTGGGTCTTAGTTGACTGATCCTTCAATACGCGGAATTCTTCCCTGAGAAGTTCGTTCATTGTCTTATCCACAAGTCTGCTTGGTGTCATTTCTTCGAGTTTATATTAGGACTTGACCTCACATTTTTATTTATCCAGGTAAGATATGAATTCAATAAGTGGAAGACATGATAAAAAGCCAAAGGAAGATGAGCCCTTACAGATTTGGCTTGTGCATAAAACACCCCGGTTGCTGAGGCAATGGTGGAAAAATATGGGCGTTTGTGAGCAGGAAAAGATAAAGGACCATCTAGGTCACTTTGTGTATATTATGGAGATCAAACCATGGCGGGACTTAATCAAGGCGTTGCTGCATTTCTGGGATCTTAATAACAATATGTTCCATTTTAATGGTTTCGAAATGAGTCCCACTTTGGAGGAGTTAGCTGGATACATAAAGTTAGGAGATGAGCTTCTGAAGAAGAGACCCTTGGCCCCAAGGGATGTCCCTGGCAGTAAGTTCTTTGAGCAGATGACAATCAACCAAAATAAAATAGCAAATGTGGAATGAGGGCACATTCGATTAGATTTCTTGTATGACAGGTATGAGTGTCCGGGTGGATTTTCAAAGCACGGGAAAAAGCTTGATAATAAAACTGGATACAAAGCTTGACAAAGCCATGAGCGAAGAGCATTCTTAGTGGCATTTCTAGGGACGATGTATTTCCTGAGGCATGACAAAATTTTTGATATTTGATTATATGGCATAGTCACCACTTTATTGCATGGAAAGGATGTCACTATCATTCTTATGGTATTGTCGGATATTTACCGTGCCCTAACCAAATGTTAGAAAGGAAAAGATTTCTTTGAGGGCTGTAACATCATACTCTAGATATGGTTTTTAGAGCACCTTCTCCTTCATCCCGTGCGGGTAAATTTTAGCGTTCGTTGGTGCAACAATGAGCTCGAAGATAGGTCTAAAGTTTTGACCGAAGATAGTAGCTTCCCCAAGGGCGTCGAAGCATGGAGAGGGTATTTCAAAAGTTGACCGCTACTGGAATCACATGGAAATACCACGCGTTCTCACTAAAAGAGGTCATATACAGGTCTTACCACCATTCGTTTTTTATTTTGATGGGTCTTCGGGGTTTTCAGCCGTATGTGCCTATGAGAGCTCTACGCTAATTAGGTCGAAAACAAGTAGTGCCCACAGTGGAGTACATGCAAAGATTCATGTGGGAGGTAACATCGGAGGTCTTGTTCGTGAGGCTTATGCTCAGCAGGTTTGGGATGAATTTAAGGTGCTTGAATTTCATACTATGGTAGAAGATCAGGATCGAGGAGAGTTAGACCCCCATATTTTGGGTAGTTCTATGACCAAGATGCTTTTGGATCTAGGCAAGAGACAGTTCTAAAGAGCACGACAGAATGAGAGACTGAAATCAGAACAAGAGTGGGGCAGGCCAAGGAGGAAATATCAAGAGATTATGAATCCATCATCCAAGAACTATGTAGGGATATAAGTATTGCCAACGTGAATAGGGATTTGCAGTATATTGAGTTTAAAGAGGAGAAAACCAGATTAATACATGAGGTTCAAGCGCTTCAAGCACAACTTCAACAAGCGAGAATAGAGGCCGCTACTCAGCAACAAACGGCCATTCCAAATCATGAAGAAATGTATTACAACCTTATCATCCATGATCTAAGGGCTCGGGCCAGGGCTACAAAATCAAGTAAGAACCAGCTAGAGAATGAGATAGCAAGGGTCCAGAACCAGCTGAATCTTGCATTACAATGTGAGGCGGATATATCAGACATATCCAATAACCATGAACGACAGATCCAGTTCTTAAGTCAGAGCTAGGAGCATGTTAGAAGGAGGGTCTATGAAGTGGCTACTTATACCGCCTGAGGGTGTGTGACTTGTCAAGGTTTGACTCGAGAGCAATTTGCTATAGTAGCGCCCAACTTTGCACGCCATATTGTCACAGACTTGAAGTGCATATACCATGATATGGGAGGTCAACCACAAGAATAAGCACCTTGACTACAATGATGTTAGTGGATTCTCTTACAGAGATCGAAGTCTTCTTTTAGTTAGCAGTCCACTTTGATTGTTCATTTGTTGTCATCAACTCTGTAAGAGTCTTTTGGTGTTTCGAGTCTTGTTATTTGACATTTATTTTTTAAGATTTTTTTGAATCGAGTCCGTTCTTGTTTAAATGTTTGTCTTTTTTAGGTTTTATCTTTATGTAAGTTTTGTTTTTTGAGTCTTGTATAAAGAAAAAGAGAAGAAAAAATTCGAAAATCAATGAAAATGATTTTGTTTTAGAAAAATTCAAAAATGAACCAAAAAGAAGTTGTTTTTGTAAATTTAAAAATAAAACAAAACAAAACAAATGGTCATGGTCCTTGAACTACGTAATGATCTGATTCATGCGGCGACATGATATGTAGGCAACCCCCAAAAGGTTCGACCAAAATATTTTTCAACGGCTCTAAAATAAGGCGAGGTGTAAAAAAAGGCGAAAAAGATGAATAAATAAGAGTGTCGATAAGCAGCAACTTTATAAGCCGGAATGAAACATGAAGCCTTCTAAAAACATGTTAGAGGCGGTGACAATGTTAGGAGCGTTGCATATTTACGTGTGATTCGTATTTGTAAAATGCTTAACCCTAACACGTTTGTTCCTCTTATATAGTAAGCTTAAGATGGTCAGTTTATGGTGAAAAAACACATCATTACTTTACCAGATCTAAGGGGAAGGTAGCGATGGTTAACAATGATGAAATCGAGTTGGTCAATGACGACCCTCAGAGTCAATCGGTTGAGCAAGAGATGGAGGAAGTAAGAAGATTGAAACATCAACTGACTGATGTGTATCAGGCTTGGGTCTCTGGTCAGCCTCCGCCTTAGGGTCCCTCTGAGGGAACTTCCACCATACCCCAGGATATTCAACCATCGCTCCCTGCAACGAGCGATCACATTCTACCACCAGGGTATGTGCCAAACTACAGCTTCCATGCCGACCCTGGTTCCTCTAATGTGCAGCCTCCTGCCGCACCGGTTAGGAACACACCTCTCGTTGTGTCTGGTGCGCCTGTGTATACAATTCCGCCACCACCTCCTGTGACGAGGCCAAATAATGAGCCACCATATCATGTTTATGATGGACAATACTACTCCCCAAACATGGCTTTAATGTCAAGAACCTGTCCACTGAATGCAAGTCAATCAAAATTGTTGAAGGTCTTGTTTGATGCTGATGCCCAAATTCGTAGCTAAGATGTTGAACTTGATAATTGGAAAGCCACTCCCCACTTTGCCGGGAAGGAGTTTTGGTAACTTATTTTGTCATAATCTCTATCATCTGGATTATTTCGAGGTTGTGATCCAGATGTTGTTTGTTTGTCCTGTCATCAAGCCTCTTTATCCTTTAATTAATAAAATATAACTTTTCGCTTTGTGTCATTTTAATCCATTCTGTATGGTTCTTTTGCATATATAGTTCTTTTCACGCCAATTTTAGTGACATGACATGCATGCGGAGTTTTCGGCTAGATTTTAGAAAGACAGTCTAATCTTGAATTGAATCGAGAAAAAATAGTCAGAGGATAAACAAGAGGTTGAAGAACTTTGATAATAAGCTTGTGTCATATGGAACCAATATAGTCATATCCGTAGAGGTTAAAGATGTTTATCTCAAACCTATCATGAATATCGGCTTAAGGATAATTGAAAGTTTTGAAGCCTAGTTGGACTAATCGATGAAAGGCTTTTTGGCCACGACCTGCCATAATCTAATCATATCAGTAAAGATGACCCAAATCTCCAAAGAAGTTGCATTCCAGGGAATTTAAAATTGATTAGATGGTACTGAAGTGCATCATTTCACATTAAGGCAAAGACCAAGAAAAGGTGGCTCCAATTTGTCAAAGGCCATTTGATGCGAACAAGATATTGACTACAGAGCTATACAACTAGCAAAACTAAGAAGGCAGTCATGTCCATCAATGCCGAACCTGAGAAGAGATAGAATGTTTGGCATTCTTGAGGCTGGGAGGCCTTTTTTCTGCTAACCAAATACTTTATACCCTTCGATACCCCTTTGAGCCTATTTTTTTTTCCTGACCCCCCTCTGTTGGAATCAAGTATAGAGTAAAAAAAAGAATCTAATATCCATGCCACTAGAAAATAGGAGCTAGGACATTTTGTTTTATAAAAAAGAGGAAGAAGAGAAGAAACGGAAAAGAGGAAAGAAAGAAAGAAAAATGAAAAGAAAAACAACAAAGGAATCTTTCGTGTTAGTTTGAACTATGTTTGACTTGATTCCTTTAAAAGATACATAGGCAGCTCTACACTAGGGTTTAGTCTAACCAAATCAAAAATAAAAAATTCCCCAGTATCTGAAACTAGGGCAGATTTTTTTTATGTTATGTTTTTATGAAGAGTCGATTCCAAGAGTTGTAAATATACGACATATCATCTTGAGTTTATTTTGAGCCTTAATATGACTCTTTCTTTCTACCCTCTCCAAAACCCTTCCAAATAAATACCTTCCAATTAGTCTTTTATCATACCATCGGAAGCACACAATAAGCAACAATTGTCACACGACATAGAACAATGTCAAGTTGCTCGCACAAAAAGGCAAAAAAAGAAGAAGAAGAAAAAGAAGAAGAAGATAATGAATGAAAATGAGAGAGTCTTATTGGTAAAAACCCTCATGGGAACTGTAAGACGATGGTAAGTAGAGATAAATAAATGAGAGAGGATGGTTGGTGAAAATATTTCAGGGCACTGCTCGTCAAAAGTGAGTTGTGATTTGATGCAAATGTTTGGCATAAAGAGGCCAACTTTAAAGACGAAAAAGGAACAACAAGAAGAAAAGGTAGATTTGTTGGACAGATTCGGCAGCTCAGTCCAAAATGCATGTCATGATCATTAAAGTTGGCTACCACATTCAAAAGATCCCTTTCTTTCTTTCTTTTCCCCTAAAGTAGCATTTTTTAGTTAAATACTGTTCCTTCTCACTTTTACATCGCGTCATTGTGTCCATTTGCATTATTATTTTGAGTCAAACTTTGTTAAAACAAACAAGAAATGATTTCAAAATCTGTTACTAGCTTTCTAACTGTCTATCCTATCACATCAAAGAGGAGATACCTAGGGAGCAACATGCACAATAAGTTGTTGAAGTTAAACAAGATCCGAGGGTTCATGCAAATAGAAGTTCCAAAGAGAAAACTTTGCTGGTCTATTTTCTTAGAAATCCATCAAAGAAAGAGCCACAAAATTGGTTACCGTTTCCCGAAAGTGCAAAACAAATGATGTGGGGCATACACGACATTGACAAAGGCACAAACCCAACCGTGATTTTCTCTGATAAGCCGAACAAAGTGTTTCGAAGAAATTGAAAAGGTCGCTAAGCAAGACTTACTTCATGGGAAAAGTGGATCGCACCCCAGACATAAACTGATACCGGCCACAATATAATCAAAATTGATAAAAAAAAATCGCCAAAGGGTGTGTGACATCCGGGTACGAAATAGTCGGGGGCAACGATAGAAAGCCAAGGTATTCATAAATTAATACAGATTATCCGAGCAACTCAGTACCGCACTGAAAGAATCAATTCTTCCTCAGAAGGTCACCGCAAATTTAGACTACTCAGGACCTCAAGGCCACAAACCGACCACCACTTTGAAAACTCACAAATCTTTCTTTGTTTGAAGCATGAAACAAAGTAGTGTAGAAATGAAGTTTTCAGAGGAGGAATGTCACCAAAGGTAAATTCTTCAAAGTTTGTGCTTTTTCTTTCTAGATATGCCTATAATCACATAATCGACCACTGCATTTTCCAGCATAAGGTACAACAGTCCTTAGTTGAGGTTACATTTTGACATAGAGCACACCACTCCCTAGTCTCATCTTTAGTATAGGGTACACCAATCCATAGCTGAAACCATAAGGTACAACAATCTTTAGTGAGGTTCCATTTTCATACAAGGTATCTTATCCCCTGGTTACTTTATCTCTAAGTGATACAAGGCGTCATCCCTTGGTTACATTCTCTTAGCGATAAAGGGTGCCAATCCCTAGCCATATTCTCTCTTAGTAATACAGGGTGACAACCCCTAGTTACATTCCTTATCGCTAATACAGGGCGTCAACCCTTGATTATATTCCCTCTTAGTGATACAAGGTGCAAACCCCTGGTTATATTCTTTCTTAGTGATATAGGGCACCAACCCCTGGTTATATTCTTTCTAATTGATACAGGGCGCCAACCACTGGTTACATTCCCTCCAAGTCTTTCAACCTCAGTCGTAGGATACACACTTTCTAGTTTGAGTTATTAAATAGGAAACGAACTTCCTAATCAGAACTATCAATCCTAGGAGATGCATTTCATAGTCCAAGCCTTTCCACCTCAATCGTTGGAGACGCACTTCCTAGTTTGCGTTATTCCAATGGGAAACGCACTTCCCAATCTGAACCATCAATCCTAGGAGACGCACTTTCTAGTCCAAGCCCTTCAACCTCATTCGTAGGAGACACACTTCCTAGTTTGAGTCATTCTATTGGGAGACGCACTTCCTAATCTGAATCATCAATCCTAGGAGACACATTTCCTAGTCCAAGCCTTTCAACCTCACTCGTAGGAGATGCAATTCCTAGTTTGAGTCTTTCCAATAGGAGACACACTTCCTACTCTAAACCATCAATCCTAGGAGACACACTTCCTAGTCTAAGACTTTCAACCTCACTCGTAGGAGACACACTTCCTAATTTGAGTCATTTTAATAGGAGACTCACTTCCTACTCTGAACCATCAATCCTAGGAGAGGCACTTCTTAAATCCATATCTTTATTCCAATAGGAGACGCACTTCCTAATTTGAATCATTAATCCTAGGAGATGCACTTCCTAGTCCAAGTCTTTCAACCTCATTCCCAGGAGACACACTTCCTAGTCCAAGCCCTTCAACCTCACCCGTTGGAGACACACTTCCTAGTTTGAGTTATTCCAATAGGAGACGCACTTCCTAATTTGAACCATTAATCCTAGAAGACGCACTTCCTAGTCTAAGTCCTTCAACCTCACTCGTAGAAGACGCACTTCCTAGTTTGAGTTATTCCAATAGGAGACTCACTACCTAATCTGAACTATCAATCTTAGGAGATGCACTTTCTAGTCCAAGTCTTTCAATCTTATTCCTAGGAGATACACTTCCTAGTTTGAGTCATTCTAATAGGAGACACACTTACTAATCTAAACCTTTATTCCTAAGAGAAGCACCTCCTAGTCCAAGTCCCTTAACCTCACTCCTAGGCGACACACTTCCTAGCTTGAGTCAACTTTATTCATCCTATTAGGAGACACACTTCCTAATATGAATCATTAATCCTAGGAGACGCAATTTTTAGTTCGAGTCCTTTAACCTCGTAGTCATTCCAATGCTACCCATGAGAAATGCACCTCCTAGTTTAAGTTTATCAATTATACTCTTAAGAGAAACACATTCGATTCAGAGTCTTCAGTATCTTTTTTTGCATCTTTCAAATAAAATAAAGCTGATCTGCAGTGTTACCCAAAACTCACAAAATTTTCTCAGTGCCAAGATAGGGCAGAAAATTTTGTTTGTTTTGTTTGACTTTGATGGCTTTGCAGGCCCCGCCATAGAGCACATGTTGTGATGATCAAAGCTTGTAGTTTTAGTTATCATTAGAAGAAAAAGGTCTTTTGATCACAAGATAGTTGGAGTTAACTTTGACAATCTGTTAGTAACCCAGCTTCTGAAGATTTATCATCTCAATTTCGGATCAGGAAAGCAAGCAATTCAGATTGAGTCATAATCTTTTCTTCAAAGAGTATCAAGATCCAAACTAAGGTCAACAAAAACGTGCAAGTCAAGAATCAAGATTTGACTCTAGAAGACACAGATAAGAATTTTGTAACTTTTTAGTTTGTAGTAATATGTAGTTCTCTTCTCTTTTTCTTTTAATGTAAGCAACAAGTAATTGTAACAACAATAATAACAACAGTAGAAGTCTTAACTCTAGTGTCGGTAGTCTCAGCTACTAAAATTTTTCCAGAACTATACTGACCTGATTCCTTTATAGCCAAGGATATGTAGGCAACCTCGGAATCAAGGTTCGATCACCTTTTTCACAAAAAGTGCTTTCATTGTAGTGATGTACGAGCAAAAATTAGTCATAGCATTCACTTTTCTTTGCACAAAAACTCTTCATGTTCTCGAGCAAAGAGAGGCAGCTGTGAATAACTAATTTTTGCTCGCTTCAAATTCTCCTACAAATATTAATTTTTGGATGATTTTTAGTTATTTGTGCATTTTTATTTGCCTTCCTTTATTAAATATATAAAAATATTTTTTACCTTTTATTTGTATATTTTAGTTTGCATCTTTAAATTATATATACCAAAAAGATTTTCTTTCTACTTGTATATTTTCTTTAGGACTAAATAAGATAATTAGGGGTTAAGGGATTGAGCTACTGTATTTTAATTGAAATTGAGCCAAAATTGGCCCAAAATCAGAAGCCCATAGAGCCACAAATTCGGTCCAAATGGGGCTGCCAGAGGAGGGTCCGAACGACATAGTTTTATATCGAAACTACGTCATTTTGGTTAAATATTCAAGATCAAATCCTGGCCACTTATTTTGTGCAAAATCAATCTCATATGACGTATATAAAGCTCTAATAATCAGAATTTTTGGCCTCATTTTCACGTAACACAAACCCTAGCCCCCTCTCTTCTCTCCCACTCCTCCTCTGCCGCTGCCCCCGCCTTCTCCATGGCGGCACCACCACCTGCCGCCGTCCAAACACTCCAAACTTCACCCAACCATCCCTCTCTTCACCTTTTACCTGAATCCAAACCCCATATCTCTCAAATCCCTCTCAATCCTCTCAAGTCTACTCCAAAACCGAACTCTAGCCGCCGCCTATTTTCTCGAATTAGACGAACTCTGGCCATCCCTACACTTTAATTCTTTCATCACCGGATAGATCTCTTAAAGATCTATCAATCCCCCTTTGGTTTCACGGCCGAACTCCGACGACCAAAATTCCGGCGACCATCACTTCCATACCACCATTACTACTTGAAATTGCCTTCTTTTTGAGTCATTAAGCTTGAGACATTGTGCGCTCTTCAATAAGTTGGCTATTTTTTGTTATATCGATTGGAGATGGCACAACATCCCAAGTTTGGTGGCTGCCCGTTTGTTATTCCGGCAAGCCGATTGATTCTCCAAGACTCGTGTATTCAGTAAACCCTGTCTCCTTTTTTCTTTTTCTGATTTTTCGATTTTGTAACTTGTATCAGGTTTAAGGCTTAATTTTTTATTCATGTTTCTGTTAGTTATGTATAAATGAATGATGATCATATAAGTTTTGAATTACCTATTACTTCATAACTTTGAATCATATTTTAGCTCAGGTTTTGTTAAATTCCGTTTTCACAATAATTGTGATTGTAGTCTTTCACTATTTTTATACTTGAACCAGCTTATATCAATCTAGTTTGTTTGAGTGTTGCTTTATCAATCCATAGTTTGTTGAGTTTGAAGTTTTGAGTTTTGAATTCAGTTATTTGTTGATAAAGTCAGGGGTACTTGAGTGTAGGGCCCATGTTTGGTTGCTTTTACTGTTTTAATAGCTATTTTGAGTACACTGTTCCAAACACTACACACAGTTGGTAAAGCAATTGTTCTTTAGACAGATTTTGAACTGTTGGGACAGATTTTTGGTGGAAAATCTATCCTTGAATATAGGTTGTCAATAATAATTGAATGCCACCCTCTCCTATGAAAGGAGAGGTCTTTCTTTCAATTAAGTTGCAGATTTTTCAGACACTCTTAACACACTTAGACATCACCTTCTACACTCTAAAAAGGCACACAAACTTCAGAAGAGATCACCTGAACATACATAATAGTAAGCTGAAAATTCTGAACTTCGTGAGTGCTTCCTAGAGTGTAAAACTTGTAAGAAAATAAAGGAATCTTAGGTGATTGCTGGGGAAGTAGCTACTGGTTTCAAATACTTTTTTGTTGGATTTTTCTGGGTTGTTTCTCGGGTCATAAGTTGTTGATTTTGCTACTGTTGCGTTGCTATTTGTTGCTGAAATTTAGTTCCTCCCTTGCTGACATTTTCTTCCTGCTATCCAGGTAATTCTCTTAAAGTGCTACAGTAATTTTGAGTCAAGAATGAATGGAGACGAACCAATTTGAGTTCTCTTCAGTTTGTTCTAAGCTTTTAAAGCATTCTGTTTTTTTGTAAGGTTTTGTGTGTGAGCATATATAATAAATAGTTGCTTTGTTATTGTGACTCACTGTCACCTTTGTTTTTTTTTTTTTTTTTTTTTTTTTTTGTTTTTTGTAAAAAATCGCCAACAAAACAGCAATGTACTGATATAGGTTCAAATGTTTAAGTTTCTATGTCTCAATTTTTAATATCATAAATTTAGTTAAATGTATAAGGTATTTCCATGAAAACAACATGTTAACTTGCCTTTTCTTTCCTTGGTTTTAAACATGGAGTAAATATTATAGGTATCAATTACTTTTTCTTTGTGGTTACATGACAAATGAAATCTGTGGTGTTGTTATGTATTTTATTTCTTTGTCTCAGCCCGTAGTTGAGCTTAAATTAGGTGCTCTGCTTTATTGGTTTTGAAAAGGTTTCTATTTTCATGTAGAGCAGTTTTGATAATGAATTGGCATATAGATTCATGTTACTCATTTCAAGAGAATAGCAATCCATGGTCATACATCTAGCAGATAATAGTATTTTTTTTGGGTTGATGTTTTAAATTAATTGAAATATTGTTCCATTAAAATAAAATAAAATTGAATCTTGTATTTGGGTCTCTATTTCAACGTTATTTAGCTAGCCAAAGTTAAGCTTCAGAGATTAAAATTTGTTATTATGATGACGGTTCCCTGTTCTTCAAGTGCAATTCTTAAGAGTAGAGTAAACTTTCCTATTTAAGTAAGTTTTCGTATTTAAGTAATTTTTCTTTCATTTCCTTATGGTTTAATCATTGGCATTAAATGACGTTCTTGAACAAAAATTCATTTGATTTGGTTGATTTTTTTAAATAATATCAAAGCTTCAAAAGGCGATCGTTTCATGGCAGTAAGTCAATTAGTCTGGGTTTAATAATTTAGTAGAAATAAAGGTGATAAATAAAGTCCAATATCAATCATATTCGTATGTTGTCCTACCACCATTAACTTATAAAGAGGCATTTTCTTTTCATAATACAGATAAACAATTATTTTTCCGTAATCTAACCCCTATAGTAATTTGTCTTAACTAAGGTAAATAATTTCGTTTTAACTGATGTCGGGAAGACTCGCTTCAGAATAAAAATATAAATAAATGGCAAGGTCGTGAGGACATCTTGTTCCAATTCTTTCAAGTAAATAAAACTTTTGTTATTTAATTAACTTCGAGTAGACTCCAATTTTGGATACGACGCACGAACTAAGGTTTGGGATACTCATCTTGGTTAGTGTAAGCTAGGGTCGGGGATACTTGTCTTAGTTTGAGATTAATAAAGTCATCAACAATAAAAGTGGACATATGCAAACATGAAAATCAAATAAAGCACAATTTATCCAAAATTAATTCAAGCCAATTTTAGTCAATAAAAGTGACCGTGCTAGAACTACGGGATTCGGAGAATGCTTTACACCTTCTTCCCGGTCAACAGAATTCCTTACCCGGATTTTGTTTTCGCAGACCAATAATAATAGAGTCAAACCTTCCTTTGACTAGGGATTCAAAATAAAAAGTGACTTGGAACACCCAAAAATTAATTCCAAGTGGCGTCTCTGAACAATAAAATAATCCCTACTCAAATTTGTCACTTTAATTGAAAAAAATCTTTAACCCACAATTCATCGTACATATCTTTATTGGGGGGTAGAAATGGGGTGTGACAAACATGTTACAAGTTTATAGAATTTTCTTACTTGCCAATTTGTAAATAAGCTAAAACAATGACACATGACTCGACTTTAGTGATGATATACGATGTTTTGGTATAAATTGCACGGGGCGCCCTATTTGGTCGCCCCCATTTAACCTATACCTATTTTTTAAAAAGTTTTAACTTGTACCCACTTTTTAAACAACTTCAGCCCCCTTTCTCCCCCTCTTTCTCCAATACTCGCACCATTATAGAAAACCAGCTTTGCCATGAGAAACAAAGGCTTCTCCAATACTCGTACCATTATAGAAAAAATAAACACTGCTGTCTCTGTATTTGTAAGGTCCAAAATTGGTGTTCTTGACACCAAATTCAGCATTTATTGTAATGTTGAATGAAGAGTTTTCTGCATTTTTAGACAACACATCAAAGGTAGCGGACTGGACGTGAAACTTGGGAGTTCTGACTTTCATTATGTACAATGAAGAGAGGAGAGTGATTGCAATTTGAAACAGAGTAGAGAGTGCAACAAAAATTAAGAATTTCTTGCGTTTCTTTTTGCTCAGCTCTTTGGATTGTATGGAGTTGGCTGATTCTTCAGCTTGCTTTGCATGTCCGTTAATCTGAAGTTGATGTTCCCCTTTCTACTGCCATTTAGTTTCAAGTCAAATTTTATTTCAAAAATTTCAGCTTATATAGTGCTGAAGTTTTTACAAATGAACTAAATAACTTCAGCATCTTCTGCTGAAGTTTTTGAAAAAGCTTATCCAGAACAAAAAAACTTTAGCGTTTTTAGTGTTGAAGTTTTTACAAATGAACTAAGTAACTTCAGCATCACAAAACTCAGCTACTAGAATGCTTAAGCTCAGTAAATAGAAAATAAAACTTCTTTACTAGAATGCTTAAGTTCAGCAATTATAACAAAAACAAGTTAATCAAATAGAGAACAAAACTTCAGTACTAGAATGCTTAAGTTCAGCAAATAGAGAACAAAACTTCAGCACTAGAATGCTTAAGTTCAGCAATTACAAACAAAAACTTCAACACACTTGGTCTACTTCAGACCCGGCTACTAAAATGCTGAAGTTTTGCGTGATTACCTTTGCTACTTCAGCCCCGTATGCTGAAGTACCGCGAAAAAGTGAGTATGATTGCAATTTTTTTTGCAAAGCGGGCACAAGTTAAAACATGACCCAAAAAATAGGTATAGATGCAAATCCCCTGATGTTTTGTCTAACACAAAAGGAAAATTAAAGGTGACAAAGGGTCGGGGCCGTTCCGCGCCGATCTTGGCAAAAAACAACATGGCCGGTCTTCGTACCGAAATGATTATCGGGCTGCATATATCGATCCTAACGGTCCCAATCACAGCCAGTTAAAATATGGATCAAAATGACACCAAACTAAAAATACCGGGCCTATATATATACAAGTCTATTATATTTACAAAAATATTTCGCTATAAGTATTTTGTTTTAATATTTTATAATTTCTTACTTAGCTTTTTATAATTCAATTAGTTTAAGATCATAAAAATAGTACGAGTTGCTGACTTTAAAAAACTAGTTGTTGCAAACTTTTAAAATATTAGTAGTTGGTAAATTTAGAAAATAGTCGTTGCCAACATAAATTAACTTTTTTTAAATAAAAAAATTCACGTGGGGCCCATATCCCGTCTCGTCCCTTCCCCTCCCGTTAGTTAATAGAACAGGACGGGCCTAACGAGTTGTTCCATTTACACCATTGGACAACCATAGTTAGGCTCAACATATTCTCAATTTCACATATGAGCTTAGCAATACGAAAAAACTAAGTATATGGATGATTATATTTAATATTCTGCACAAGCATAACAAGTACATTTTGATATGAATGCGAAATAGCTAGGGCTTTTTACAGAATCTATACTTCACATTGATGACTTAGAAGTTTATTATCTCTTCGAACAAAGAGTTAAATCTGATTTCAAGGTAAAATTTGACTCGCTACTTGTTTTTGGAAGCTGTTAGAGTTAGCAAAATATTTAGCGACTATTATTCAGTATTTGTATATGGTAAAAATCGGTGGTCCAATTTTATGATCATTAAGGCGCCTCGTAAAGATTGCCCCCAGAAGGCTCGAAGCTCAGCCTGGGGTTTCAACCCCGAGGTTCTCAATGATCGACCTCGAGGCAGTGTAACTTAGTGGCTACAGTGGATCGATGTGAGGTTCCCAAGGCACGTGACTAGAGCTGACAAAGTCTATTTGGCTAGTTCAAGCCCATACCGTGACATTAAATGGCTGTACCAGCTATCTATCTTGGTAATAAATGCATTTGTACTATTTTGGGATTCCCCCTTCATATATAAATTGGACCCTTGTCATTTTGTAAGAATAGATACTACACACCACATTCAATACAAGAACATTCTCTTTGTTCTCTAACTTGGACTCACTGTCTTGATACTTACATTTATTGCTTATATTCATTGTGTTCTATTTATTGTTCTTCATTTTATTGCTCATTATTGGTCATAAAGAGCCACAATCAAATTTGTCATAATTGTTAGTCCCCCATCAACTGCCCTTAGCCGGGCATCCGACTCGATCTCGAAGCCCCGTATATGCAAGTTTGCGGCCCCGATTCCCAACCATTCAGTTTGATTATTACACTATCTACAAGTTATTATATTATTTTCTAATCCTTCACTTAGCATCTATTCCCTAACAACTAGCATAAAATAGATCACATATTTTTAGAACCACAAAATCAAATCTAATTATTATCATTTTCAAAGTAAACAGTTTGGCGCCCACCGTGGGTCTAAAAATAATAGTGATTTTTTTCTTGATGGTTTACTACATAACACGAGTTATCTTTCACGTTTTTCCTTGTCCAAGAATCTTTGATTTCAGGTCAAAAATGTCTAACTCAGTGAATGCGTATGAAAACAACGGTCTTGAGGACGATGGAGAAAATGGTGTAGCTGTTCCAGGTATTGGCGAACCATCACTGAACCCTGAAGGTGTGCCAGAGCAAATCTCTGCAGATGTGGTCTCACGTGATGCCCAACACATCGATATAAGCTCCCACACTAACAGGAGCATACACCAAAGAGACCAACAAAAAGCTCATAAAATCCTAGCTAGGGAAGAAGGAGAGGTTAGCCTTCACGTTATTTTTGAAATGTTACAGGCACAATAGCTGGCAATTGCTCAGCTAGAAAGCCACCAGAAAACTCCCAGTACGGTAGCATCGGAAACAGCTCCCCAAGCCGAGCAGGCACTAGAAAGATCAAACAACAACGAGTCGGCAACCGACCCCGCCATCATAAAGATGTTCGAGGACCTCACAAAGAGGATCGAGTGAGGCGAGAAGAAGATAGAAGCCAATGACAAGAAGGTGGAAACCTACAATTCTAGGGTCGATCAAATTCCAGGCGCACCCCCAATCTTGAAGGGTGTAGATTCAAAGAAGTTCGTACAAAAATCGTTCCCACAGGAAGCGGCCCCAAAACCCATTCCAAAGAAGTTCAGAATGCCCGACCTTCCGAAGTACAATGGAACCTCGGACCCTAACGAGCACGTCACTGCTTACACTTGTGCAGTAAAGGGCAAAGACCTGAAGGACGACGAGATCAAATCCTTCCTACTAAAAACGTTCAGAGAGATGCTTTCAAAGGGGCTATGATGTGGTATCACAACCTGGCCCCAAACTTGATAGATTCATTTTCCATGTTGGCAGATTCCTTCATAAAGGCACATGCTGGTGCCATCAAGGTAGCTACAAGGAAATCCGACGTTTTCAAAATCAAGCAAAGGGAGAACGAAATGTTGTGAGAGTTTGTATATCGGTTTCAAATGGAATGAATGGAACTACCACTAGTCTCCGATGACTGGGCAGTGCGGGCCTTCACTCAAGGTTTGAATGAATGAAGCTCGGTAGCTTCGAAGCAGCTGAAGCAGAACTTAGTCGAATATCCCGCCGTGACTTGGTCATATGTCCACAACCGTTACCAATTAAAGATCAGGGTCAAAGACGACCAACTAGGAGTCCCCTCGGGATCGGTATATCCTAGAAGGCTTCCGGCAAAGGAGCCAAAACCAAACAAAGAAAGATACCAACCATACACTGAGGATAGAAGGAATGCCCCGAGGCACAACATACCCTACAATGATCGAAGGATGGATCGAGGCCAGAATCCTCGGGGACTTGTTAGCAGAGCTGGATTCGATAGGCCCACAGGGCCGACGGAGGCACCTCGCTTGTCGGAATACAACTTCAACGTCGACATTTTGGACATCGTATTTGCCATCAGTAAAATCAGAAACGCCAGGTGACCAAGGCATGTACAGTCAGATCCTTCGCAAATGAACCACAACTTGGCATGTGAATTTCACGGCACACACGGTCATAGGACCGAGGACTGCCGACAACGCCGGGAAGAAGTAGCTCGATTACTCAGCAAAGGTCACCTCCGAGAATTCCTTAGCGACCGAGCCAAAAATCAGTTCTGGGAAAGAGAGACGACCAAGAAGAATAAAACAGATGTGCCACAACATGTCATCCACATGATCTTAGGAGGCATCGACAAGAACTCATGGTCAGGAGAACAAAAATATCCATCACCAGGGA
This sequence comes from Nicotiana sylvestris, assembly GCF_000393655.2. NCBI lineage: Eukaryota > Viridiplantae > Streptophyta > Magnoliopsida > Solanales > Solanaceae > Nicotiana > Nicotiana sylvestris. The sequence goes on from NC_091059.1 coordinate 117,123,751, forward strand.
AAAGCGAACTCAAGGTTACATACCTAAGGATGCTCTCACATTCAGCGACGAGGATATCGAGACCTTGTCCCATCCTTACAACGGTGCACTGGTAATCTCCTTTCTTGTAAATAAATTTCAAATTAAATGTGTACTTGTGGATCCAGGTAGCTCGGCCAATATTATCAGGTCGAGGGTAGTATAACGGCTCGGACTTCTTGACTAAATCGTTCCCACCTCTTGAGGCCTCAACGGGTTCAACATGGCGAGCGAAACAACGAAAGTGGAAATCACCCTCCCGCTCAATGTGGCCGACACTATCCAAAATGCAAAATTCCATGTCATCGAAGGAGATATGAGGTACAACGCATTGCTTGGAAGGTCGTGGATACACTGCATGAGAGCAGTACCATCCACCCTCCATTAAATGATGAAATTTCCGACAACGGATGGGATAAAAACCGTTTATGGGGAACAACATGCAGCAAAAGAGATGTTTGCGGTGCACGATGTGGCACCGGTGCCAATACCCCCACCGTCAAAGGAGCTAAAGGATAAGCAAACAATAAAATAGAAATAACAAGCTATATTCTCGGCTACACCCGACCAAACAAAGCAAAGGACCATACCGCGTCCTCAGAACAAACGATTAAAACATATCGAGGCCCGAAGCGCCATCATCACTAAGGTATGGTCATCTCTTCTTTTTAGTAGTTACATTTTATACTAACCCGAGTGTAGGTATCCGATTGAAATGGCCGAAGCGCTTTCCAAATCGAAGGCCTTAGGTTCCAAAAGCGTACGTTGCACTCTTTTCCTTCGACCGGGTTTTTATCCCAAGAAGGGTTTTACCGGCAAGGTTTTTAACGAGGCAACATCCATATGCTACCTAAGGAAGACTCAACAAGTATTCAAGGCTTATCTTCAATCAACCTCGAATACTGGGGGCATCCCCCCAGAAGGTCACCTCCTCGGAGAAGCCAAAATGTGTTAAATGGGGTCTCGATAGGAAAATGATGTACCGGGCCAAACGGTCGAATGAACCGTGTTCGTATAGAATAACCGAACCCTTGACAACAAAAACATGTATACTTGTACGAAGTAATCAAAGAATACTTTCCCCTCCATCAAAGCATTTCGAAGGAGTTCGGTATTTTTAAAAAAATGGCTCCAGAGCCAAAAACGTCCCGAACATTCGGGGACTGATGTCAAAAAATCGAAGTCGCATGACCTCCGAGTCAGAATCTTTGAACTTGTAAGCATTTAATGAGGCAACGTCAAGGTTACAAAAATGGTTATAGAAGCCAAGAACGCCCTGAACACTCGGGGACTGGCGTCAAAAACTCGAAACCGTATGACCCCCGGGTCGGAAGCTTCAAACTTGTAAGCCCTTAATGAGACAACGTCAAGTCTACAAAATAGCTCCAGGGCCAACAAAACTTTCAATTTCCCGGGGACTGCCGAGGCCATAAGACCCCATATGGGCAACCTCAATCCCGTAAGACCTTTATAAGGCAACACCAAAACTGTAAGACCTCAAGCAAGGCATGAACCATACTTGTACCAGGTAACCAAAACTATAAGACCTCAAAGGCATGTAAAAATTATAAGACGTTACAAAAAGGCATTATCCCGAACTTAAAGTTAAGGATATATATATTCGAACTTGTAAGACCCCTAAAAAGGCATACCCTCGATATAGACGCCGAAACTACTTCACTCGGGGACTGAAAGGCTCCGGCCAAACACAATGACTACTATCACAAGGCTGTACTAGACAAACTAACGTGACTCGGGGATGCCTGACTGTCATTGTAAAATCATAGGCCTTCAATTACTTTGAAAGTACTTCGAAAAGAACAAGTTAAATAGGCTACTCTCGACATAGGCAAAAGAGCTTCGACCATGTCAGCTCTGAACTATAGGCTTCGAAACACTCAGCCACCGAGCAAAACCTCCTGAGGTGCTCGTCACCACATAGCAACTCACAATCAAGGTTTTTATCGAACCGTCAAAGAGTCATGCAAACACAATTTCAAAAAGTCCTTCACGAGGGAAAAATAAAGCCTATACTAGAGGTTGTTGATACCCAATTTTTCCCTATATATTTCTAATATGAAAAATACTTTCAAAATAGCATATGTATGCATATATAAGTATGTCGAAATATTTTATTATTTTTTCTTAATTTTTAAAAATTTTTAAAATCAATTTATTGCCCTATTTTATCCATAAAAAACCCAATAATTATTCCTAAAATTATCATTTTCGGTGATTCATTTATTGGACTCTCATATTTATACTAAAATATAGCTAATTTGATTTTTGCATATTTTTATAAATTTATTTAGTATTTTTAAAGCTAAATTGCATATAATTGCAATATTAGCCTCTTTTAGATTTAATTACGTTTATGTCTATAAAAATCAGGTCCAATATTTTTAATTTGATAATTATGTACTATTAATTATTTAAGTACCTTTAATTTATTTTCAGAAATTATTTTATTATTTTTTATAAATCAAATAGGGAAAAGTGGCTATTTAAATGCTAGCCTCATTTTGTTTCAATTATGGCCTGAATTGAACCCCAATTTGGAGCCCAATTACTAGGACCCAATCTCTATCTGAACTGACCAATGACCACTTTTAAACGACCCACCCGGATTCCCATTTAATCCCAACCGTTGATCGCTTAGATCAACGACTCACATTAAACCTTTCCTTTTTTAATTCCCAACTACCCCTAACCCTAATCACTTTCCATCTGCAGCCGCCTTTGAATTCCCCCTTCTCTCCTAATTCTCTCTCAATCTCCCTCTCAAACCCTAGTCGCCACCTTCAACCACCACCCTAAAACCGCCTGAATCAATGGCTTCCAAAGCCATTAAAGGCCTGTATCTACCTCCTATGACTTCTACCTGCCTGATTATCATGTTTTCAAGGCCGGACTTTGAAGAAGTTTTGGTCCAGACCTGGGCTGATTTCAGTACTATGTCTGTCTCCGACCTTGCTCTGGCCAGCCATGGCTATTCAAGCCTGATCTTGACTTCTCTTGCTTAGATCAATGACTTTCCAAGCCTTTCTCACTATCTGGGTTCTTCTGAAACCCTAAAACTTCGAGGTTCTTCCGACTCTTTTAGATCCATTGTAGATATATGTTTACTCTAAACTTTTAAATATTTTCTCAAAGTTTCTTTCAAAATTTTACCTTCAGAACCTTTATCTTTTCCGATTTAGGGTTTGGTTAAGTTATTCAGAAGCTTCTCTGATCTTTAGCATGCTCTATTGTGTTTCTTTATGTTGTTCTTCTACTGGAGTGTGCATGATTAAAAGTCTTAGTTCTTTCTTGAGTTTTTTGATTTTATTTTGTTGATGTTTTTGCCTGATTTACTTGTTTTTCATCTCTATACTTGAGTGATGGTGAAAACCCTAAAATTTGGAGTTCATTCAAGTCCTGAGACTATTTGCTATGTGATTTACTCGTCATACTCTGAATACGATGGGTTTCAAAACCCTGATTCCTTTGAACCTATTCAAGTTTCTGAAGTTGCTTCACCTGTTGCTCGACTGAATTTCAAAATCTTTGTTTCTTTATATGATTGTGACTTCCTGCTAAACCCTATAAGGTCTTTTACTTGACCCCCTTTGCATGCTATTTGATACTTTCTCTTTTCTCTATTACTGAGTTACTAAGATTGACCTATGGGACTACTATGTTCCTATAGTCCACTACTTACTGACTTTGTGACTGCATGACGCTTCTCTTTGTCTTAAATTCAGCCTTGCATGCCTAATACTTGTGTACTCTTTTATAGGTTGAATTTTCCTATGAAGTGACCTTCAATTTTGGGATTGATTTTAGACCTCCTTGTGTAATTTTGATTGCATTCATGTGTTAAGTGATTGACTCTTTACTTGTTTCGCCTTACTGATTTTCCTGTTTCTTAGGTTGATTTGAAAACTTTCCTTAGACTTTCCATTCTCCTGTTTCTGACTTGGTTTATTTGTTTGTTCATGGGAACCCCTGTTATTCTCCCCAAATCCGTAATTTCAAATTCCTGACTCCTTGATTTACTATTTGCCACTATATTCTGCAACTTTACTCTGTTTTCTTACCTTATTTGGTTAACCGAGTATTTCAAAGATTTTCCCCTTAATTAAACCCATATATATTTACCCCTAATTGCCTACTTTGCATAAGATGCTTACTTGATTTCTTTCCTTAAAGGTTTTTTGTCCATTACCGTTTAAGTTTAAACTTCTTAATTAAAGGAAGCTCTTATACTGATTGATTTTAATTGGTACACAATTTCATAATTATTTTCTTGCCTTATTTTTCTACCTATTTTCACACTATAAATATCTTGTTCTTTCATTAACACACACACGAACACACTTAGTTCTAAAATCTCTTACACTAAAAACATTCTCTCCTGCTTTACTACTACTGTGACCCATTTAGCTGGCTGAAAGCCAAAGCTATTTTCAAAGTCTTACTACCTGCTTTTACTGTATTTTACTTCTTTGTACTGGTATATTTCGATTAAAATTCCAGCATCACAACAATGTGTTTACTTAATACTTTTACCTTCTCATTTGCCTACTGCTTCTGTTCAGTCCAGTACTTATTTTAGCATGCTGTAATTTTCTTCTACCTGTTTTGAATCTATTATGTATCCTAAACCCCTACCCCAATGTATTTGATACTGATGGTTTGTTTGAGGCATGACAGTATTAAGTATTGCTGTCTATGACTCAAACATGATTCCCTCGGGATCATAGCCTCTATGCTACCATTATATGGTTGTGTATTCTGGTTGATTTTGTAAGCATAACAACACTCCCTATTGCTGTGCATGCCCTGAATTAATAAAGCCTAAGTGTATAGGCCTTTTGCAATCCCCAATCCCTGAACCCCTTTGTGTGAAGTCCTTAATTCTGTAACTGTTTCCCAGCACCTCTTTCCCTCTTCTTTACTCTGTTTCTTTACATGCACTCTCTCTTAGACTTAAGATCTGCCCCCTCTTGTGAGCCTTTCCTTGGGACCCATGATCTCCCTCTGAACTTGGACACTTCAGGGCTGGCACTTCCACACTGCACTGGTCCCTATTCTGGTAATACAATTTGGGTGTGATCACTGTCCGGAGTCCCATTGAGGCTCTTAGGGAACTCTAACACACTTAAATTGGAGAAAGGCTTTGGATCACTGATCTTTGAGTTGGTTTATCTCGTAACTCAAAGAGGAAGTCGAGAATCAGGCCTCCTCTGGTTGTAATTTCTTTGTATTTTTTCTATTCTGATGTAATTCGCTATTCTGGTTTGTAATTCGTTGTAATAAACATTTGGGTCTAGCTAGTGAAAAGGGTTGGGTAGCTATGCATGCAAGGGTAGAAGTCATGCTTATAGGAATGCTTTAATTTTTGCGTATTCAGTCACATATAGAAATCATGCCTATAGGGTTGTTCTAATTCTGCACATTCAACTCCATATAGAAACCATGCTTATTGGACTATTTAATCCTGTATACTCAACAGTATTTAGATGCCATGCCTATAAGGTTTAAAACAAGCTTCTACATTTAGATACCATGTCTATAAGGCTTAAACGAGTCATGCATTATGTCTGAAATCAGTCACGCATAGAAATCATGCCTATATGGTTTCTCGAGTAATTCTGCTCCGTTCTCATTTACAACCGACGTTAGATATAAAATCAGTAATAGTAGAACCTGTAATAAATTTGTTTAAATTATGCATCTTTTTGACAATCTAAGCCCCTCGCTTAATAAAGTTTAGCAAGCATGCCTATAGGGGTCAAATAATTCATTTCGAGTTTTACTGTCTTATCCCATTCTAAATTTGGTAGATATCATGCCTATAGGACCCGTTTAACACTTAGGAAAGCCTTAGAGTAATAACTATAAACTGAACCTGCTCTTGTTAATCATTACGACCAGCAGACAGGCATGATTCGGGCTTCTTATCTGACTTATGTAATAAACTAAAACTGCTTCAACAATCCCCCTTCCCTCGTCTTTAATACCTTGAAATCAGACCTAAACAGTATGTGCAAGTCATGCTAATTATGTGCTTTCTTTGTTTAAGGAGGTATATATGAGCCTTGTTTGTGTATATGATTTCCCCTTGATATGCAATATGTGTTTTGTATGTCGCCTTAGAATTGTTTTTACCTTTGAAACTCCAAATAAGCCTAGCATCCCCCTCTTTTAGGATTAGTAGTCCTAGGTGCCTCTGGGACTGATAGGAATGGGACGGGTAATAGCATGCAATAAGTAATCGAGACCAATCCGCGCTTTAATACCTTAACGGGGTGGGAAAGGTAGATATAGATATAATGACCACGCGATAATGTCACGTGTAGCCCTTCATTGAGGAGTGATTTCCGGAAATTGTGTGGGGTGATCCATATTTTTTATAAACCTAGGACCCCCCTTTTCTTTATTCTTTATTCTTTTAGCAATTTAACTCCTTATTCTAAAAAATCAGCTTTTCTAATTGTTCTTTCAAACTTTATTTACTTTCAAACCAGCATGTGTTGAAATTCCCTCTTATTTGAGCCTTATTTGCTTATATGGTAATTGTACTCCAAATTCACAATAATTGTTTGGCCGGGAACCACACTAGTGGATTCTGAGGGGTGCCTAACACCTTCCCCTTGGAATAATTTCAATCCCTTACCCTATCTTTGGTTGTTCATAAACTCGGACTCCGCGAGGAAAAAGGGGGCACGACAGCCTGGCGACTCTGCTGGGGATCTTTAGGCTTTTACCATTTCAGACTATTGTTGTGAGTTTATGCGCAATTATTTATTTATTTCTTTTAAGCATTCAATTTCCTTTTCGATTGCCAAACTGACTTGTCTTCTTGTTTCTTTCCTTTACTGTTTTCCTTTACTACTGCTTTAAATTATGAAACTGTTGTATTTACTGCTTTCTTAAATATGCAAATACATGACAACATGCCTTTAATTTTTGCATAATCATGTTCGACATCTTATTCCACTCGTGCCAAAACAAATCCTATAGCAACGCTTATAATGAGTATTTGCGCTCTTCCGATATTATCACCTCCTAAATCCAGAAAAGATGTATTTGCGGTAAAACCAGTCGATTAACGGTGTAGTCGACGGTTCCGTGCCTTTCCCCCTTGAGTTGTCCACTCAAGGGTATCAGTCTAAAACCCCATAGAAACCTTACTCTCTTTGAATTGTGCATGCATCATGGTCAGCCTACCCGAGTAAGTTATGTTGTCCACATAATGACTCCTTCAGATAGCCTTGTCCAAAGTCCACTAGGTTTCCCTAAACCCAAACGGACATTATCATGTTCTATGCATTTATTTGGAGAACTAAATGCTTTATGCCAATTATTGATATTAAATAGTCGAGTCCGGTGGGGGTAAGGGCCTAACCCTTTTGTCTTGCAGAAATATGAGGCACGAAGTCCCCAGATTCGGCATGGTCACTAACATCCACCCAAAGTTAATAAGCTGGTGGGGGGATCTTCATTACAGTGATCAGACTCTTGTCCAAAAATATTTGGGAAATCTATCTTCCCTTCTGGAAATCCAACCCAACAATAAGATCATAGAAGCTGCTACTCTATTCTGGGATTGCAAGAGGTCTATGTTCCGTTTTGGGGATATTGAAATGACCCCCTTGATAGAAGAAATAAGAGGATTGGCTGGTATACCGTGGGAATCTCCGGGTCTGTTAATGCCCGAGAACCGCAAGGGCAGGGGTTTCCTCAAAATGATGGGTTTAAAGAAGAATTCCGGAACTGACATGTCTGAAAGAATCCTATATCCCTTTTGATTATTTGTACGAGAGGTACGGTCACAACAAATCCTACTGTACCTATTCAGACGAGTTTGCTATCACCTCATTAGGGCATATTCACCGAAGGGTCTTTGTTTTCATGTTCTATTTCCTGGGTATGATCGTGTTTCCAATGAAGAAAGCAAGGATCCATACCAGGCTGGCTATGGTAACTAAAACTCTGATGGAGGGCATTGGGGGGCAGCCATTTAGTATTGTGCCCATGATCATTGCGGAAATATATCGAGCCTTGGAAAAGTGACAACGAGGAGCCAAATACTTTGAGGGATGCAATTTGGTACTTCAGCTCTGGTTTATGGAGCATCTTCAAAGAGGTGAATACCGACAAGAGATCCAGCGAAGAGAATGGGATGATCATATCGCTTTCCATCATCCGAGGCGAATGAATTACATGCCCAACATGTTCGCCCAGCCAGAAGACGCCAAGGGATGGGTAGAGCTGTTCGAAAATCTAACTGAGGATTAGGTACAATGGATGTTTGAGTGGTTCCCTACCGAGGAATTCATCGCTCAGTCCAGGGATGCACCCTTTCTGATACTGATCGTTCTGAGAGGAATATACCCTTACATCCCTCTCCGGGTTATGAGGCAAGGTAGTAGGAAATAGGTTATACCCAGGGTCGACAAGATGAGTCATTTCCGGGCTGACTTTCAGGCTGATGATAGTCCTTATAAGTGCCAAGCTCAGCATATGTGGCACTGCAAGATCATCATGGGAAGAGATACCATTGAGCCAGACAGATACCACGCTGGTTGCGCTCCCTACTATTCGGGCTGTTTGGAAGATAATCACGATGGTCTGGGCCAGCCAGGGTTTGCTAGGGGTCACAGGATCATAGATGAGAGGGCTGAGGCACAAGTTAAATACAATCAACTATGCAAGAGGATTCGGGAATGTGAAAGCGAGCACCGTGAGATACAAGAAGCCAACCAAAAGCTGATTGGGGAGTGGAAAGACATGGTTGTTAGTGCCAACAAGCGACCGGAATACTTGGAGCGAGGCATAGTGGAGCTATAAAGGAAGTTTCTTAAGAGGGTCAAGGACTGCCAAAATGCTGAAGGAAACAAAGCCGGACGTCTAGCCCAAGCCTACCTATTGCTGGGACTTCGCGAGCTAGGAAAGCTATTCGACAGAGCCAAGGATGCCGAGTCTGGGGAGGGTCCTTCTGGGACCAAGTAGACAAGGATTTTTCTTTTGCTTTATGAAATGTAATAAGGCTAATGGCCATTAGTGACTTTATTTCCTGTTATTTAATGTCAATTTGAGATTCGTCTATTTTTTTTTGATCAATAAAATGAGGCATTTAGCATTCTGAGTTCTCCAAATCAACTTGTCGCTAGGCCTACCTCGGGTACAAAGAGGTTCCCAAATTAGCACGATTTACATTCTTGCATTATGTGTTTAAACATTGCCACATTTTCTTATAATCCTCACTAACTTGTTACCTTTTGTTGTTATTTTTTGTTTTATTCCCCTCCTCAAAGGTTAGTTCGTGCACTCTGGAAACATCATCTTATTCCACGAGATCCAGGGGCCCTCCACTCACTCCTCCTCTTAGTCTTGTCAGAAACAAGAACAAAGGAAAAATGGAAGATTTGAACAATGCCAGAAAGGAGAATTCAACTAAACAGGTAGAGGTCACTCATGGTCATGGTACTTTGGTTCCTAAGGAAAGTGCATCCCAACTTGAACAAAAGCTACTGAAATTTCAAGAAGAACTTGATCAGGTTCGGAATTTGGCGAATCTGTCATTTTCCCTCACCACTCCAGATGTCAATTTTCCAAATGCTCAGAACCCTACACCTCCACAAAATATCCCTAAATCATAAAACCATCCCTCTCCTCACCACCACTACAACACCTTCCATACTTCCAACAATACTCCACTGCTCGTCCCAAAACCCTTGAACTCCACAAATGACCACTTCCATACTCATCACAACACTCCTATCTACGTGGAGACCATGCCACACTCCACACGACACATTTCAAGCACACCCGAGTCTGATGATAAAGACTCGCTCATCAGGAACCTGGCGGAAGAACTTAAGAAATTGACTAGATGAATTCAAGGCGTTGAAGGAAGTAAGGGAATTGAAGGTCTAAATTATGAGGATCTTTTCATATAGCCCGATGTCGAACTGCCTGAGGGGTCCAAACCTCCGAAGTTCGAAATGTTTGATGGTACAGGGGATCCAAGGGTCCATTTGAGAACTTACTGTGACAAGTTGGTCGGAGTAGGGAAAGAAGAGAGAATCCGCATGAAGCTTTTCATGACAAGTTTGAAAGGAGATGCTCTGTCTTGGTACAATAGCTAAGATCCGAAGAAATGGTCAAGCTGGGTAGGCATGGCGTCCGACTTTATGAACAGGTTCAGGTTCAACACGGGGAATGCGTCGGATGTGTTCTACATTCAAAATCTAAAGAAGAAACCTACAGAAACATTCCGCAAGTATGCTACTCGCTGGAGGTCCGAAGCTGCTAAGGTCAGACCTGTTTTAGAAGAGGAACAAATGAACAAATTCTTCGTCCGGGCTCAGGACCAACAATATTATAAAAGGCTGATATTGATTGAGAGCCATAAATTTTCTGACATTATCAAGCTGGGTGAAAGGATTGAAGAGGGCATCAAAAGCGGTATGGTTACGAACTTCGAGGCTTAGCAAGCTACCAATAAGGCCTTATAGTCTGGTGGTACATCCAAGAAAAGGGACGTAGGGGCCGTAATGGTTGCACAGAGAACCGAATCTCTTATCAAATACCAAACCTATCCAATGCCTCCATTCACATATCAACCTACTCCAAACTACCAAGCACCCTTACCCTCTTACCAAACTCCACCACCCACTTATCAATCACCTCCACCTCCCACATATCAGCCTACTTCACCCTGATATTCCCAACCTACACATGTTTACCAAGCCTACAATGCTCAACCGTCCCACTATCAATCGCCTCCTACACGCCAAAACTTCCCTAGACCCCAACCAAATTTTGACCGCAGACCTCCAAAACAGTATAAAACCATTACTGAACCCATTGACCAGTTGTACGAGAGACTCAAAGCTGCTGGTTATGTCATCCCTATCCCTGTTGTAACCCTTGAGGACCCTTCTTAGTGGATTAATCCAAACAAATCCTGTGCATACCATTCCGGCATAAAAGGGCACACCATCGTTGAATGTCATTCCTTGAAGGAAAAGATCCAGGATCTGATTGACAACAATATTATTGTGGCAAAGGAACCTGCTCTAAATGTATGCAACAACCCTCTGCCAGACCATAAGGGTGGAGGCATTCACATGATTGAAATAGAGGATGATTGGGATCCTGAGGGGTCTATCGGGTTGATCACAGAAGGTGATGACTAAAGGAAGCCGATAATTACTCTTAAACCGATCGTGGTCCAGATTCAGCCCTCGAGGAACACTGAAAAAAATATGTCCGTGCCACTTGAGTTTGAAACCACGTCATCTACAAAGACACCAATGCCAATTGAGGTCGAATTCGTGTCTCTAGCGAATGCACCTACGCCATTCAAAGTTGCAGTTTTTCCTCCCAAGGCCCATGCTCCATTCGGAGTAAAGATAGCAGCGCTGATCCCAGTAGCGATGTCGACCATGACACCATTCCACACAAAGGTTATACCATGGGACTGTACAACTGAGGCAAGGAGGAAAGGCAAGGTTAGGTTCGAGAAAACTGTTGCCGCACAGGGTATGACAAGAACTGGTAGGTTCTATACCCCGGAACACCTAGTTGAGTCAAGCAAGCAGGCCTCCAATCGGTCGCCCATCATTGAGACGGGTCCAGACGATCTTTGGAGAAAGATACAGGCCAAGGAATACTCGATCATCGACTAGTTGAACAAAACACCGGCACAAATCTCCATAATTGCTTTGCTACAAAATTCTGAGGCACACAAGAATGCTCTATTGAAGGTGCTGAGTGAAGCATACGTGCCAAACAACATCACTGGCGGGGAAATGGCCAACATTTACGGACAGGTATTGGAAAGTCACAAAATTACTTTTCTTGAGGATGAGCTACCGCTTGAAGGGTTAGGACACAACAAAGCGCTGCACATCACTGTGCAATACGAAGACTACTTCATCACAAGGATCCTGATCGACGGGGGTTCCAGTCTCAACATCTGTCCACTGGTAACACTCAAGAAGTTGGGAAAGGGGTTGCACGAGGTAAAATATGGAGCCATCAACGTGAAAGCTTTCGACGGTTCCCAAAGGTCCACTATTAGGGAGATTAGTCTGTGTTTGCAAATGGGGCAAACTTGGTTCGATGTTGATTTCCAGGTAATAAACGTGCGAGCATCTTACAATATACTGTTGGGATAGCCATGGATTCACGCTGCCGGAGCCGTAGCATCAACACTGCATCAGGCGGTAAAGTTTGAATGGAATCACTAGGAAGTGATCACTCACGGCGATGGTAGCAATCCTATATACAGTCGCCAGACCATTCCATCAATCGAGGGGATAAAGAAGCTGGGAGGAGAGACTTACCATCACATCGAGTGGGTAAATGCTATTGACAAAGACAAATGATGGGATGACAAGATCGAAAGTATACTAAACTGGAGTGGGTACGAACCTGGCAAAGGGCTCGGAAAGAACCTCCAAGGATTCGTCAAGCCCATAAACTCAAGAAACATGGCACCACTTTCGGTATAGGATATGAGTACACTTGGGAAGAATTCAATAACTGGTCGCCTCTATGGCGTAGTCTTTACTATCCACTGGAGCAGCCAATACCACATTTGGAGCAGACTTTCCAACCGGCCGATGTTATCTATGGGTCAGAAGAAGAGGAAGCACTGGCACCTGTGAAAAACTTGTTCTTAGAGGACAATGACATGGATTGTTATGTTGTTCTCGAGGAGGAGGGGAGCAAGGCCCTTCCTTACAGGCTGTAAGAAGAGGAGCACGCCTCAATAACTAGACCATTAGGACAACCAGGGCCCGACGAGCCTCGAGGTAGCGAGGCTAAAACAAGCACTGTTTTGATTTCCTAAAAGATTTTGTTTTTCGCATGTTTTCAATTACTGCAATAAGATCTTCAACGTTCAAAATGATTATGCAATTTATCAAAGTATTTTGACCTTTCTTATGAATCAACACTCATTATTATTTTTCTCATCACTTTACTTATACATCATTACTATTACTTATCTTGATGAATCAATGACTGTGATATGCAACGAGACAACGTAACAAACAGACATAGATTCATAGGAAGATGTCATACCAGAAGAGATTGTTAAAGAAGTTGAGAATTTTGAGAACATACCTAAGTCCAACCTGGACGAAACAGAAGTGGTTAACTTGGGAGATGCAGAAAATGTCAAAGAAACACGAATCAGCGTCCACTTATCGCCATCAGAAAAGAAGGAATACACGGAAGAGAATATGAGGACATATTCGCCTGGTCGTATGTTGATATGACTGGTCTAAGTACATCTATTGTGGCTCATAAACTACTAACTAATCCAACATGTCCGCTGGTAAAGCAAAAGCTCAGAAAGTTCAAGCCTGACATGAGTCTGAAAATCAAGGAAGAAGTCACTAAGCAGGTCAAAGCTAAAGTTCTCAGGGTAGTAGAATACCCGACATGGTTAGACAACATCGTGCCAGTACCAAAGAAGGACGGGAAGGTTAGAGTCTATGTCGACTACCGGGATTTCAATCGGGCCAGTTCGAAAGACGACTTCCCTTTGCCAAACATACACATCATGATCGACAATTGCGCCAAGCATGAGCTGCAATCATTTGTAGACTGTTTCGCAGGTTATCATCAAATCTGGATGGATGAAGAAGATGCTGAGAAAACAACTTCATTACGCTGTGGAGGATGTACTGTTACAAAATGATGCCGTTCGACCTGAAGAATGCTGGGGCCACCTTCATGAGGGCCATGACTACCATTTTCCACGATATGATACATAAGGAGATAGAGGTGTACGTAGATGATGTTATCATCAAGTCCAAGAAGGCCACTGATCACATGGAAGATTTGAGGAAATTCTTCAATAGACTGAGAAGGTACAACCTGAAACTGAATCCCACAAAATGTACGTTTGGGGTTCCAGCTGGAAAGTTGCTTGGGTTCATTATGAGTCGCCGAGGGATAGAATTGGACCAATCTAAAGTGAAAGATATTCAAGAATTGCCACCGCCAAAGAACAAGAAGGATGTTATGAGTTTCTTGGGGAGACTCAACTATATCAGCCGGTTCATAGCACAATCTACAGTCATCTGTGAGCCAATCTTTAAGATGTTAAAGAAGGACACCTTTACCAAATGGACTGACGACTGCCAAAAAGCTTTCGACAAAATCAAGGAGTACTTGTCAACACCACCGGTTTTGGTCCTGCCCGAGCCAGGTAGACCTCTATTACTCTACCTTGTAGTATTGGATGGAGCTTTCGGTTGTGTTCTGGGGTAGCATGATAAAACAGGGAGAAAGGAGCATGCCATTTATTACCTTAGTAAGAAGTTCACTCCGTACGAGGCCCGGTATTCTCTGTTAGAGTGCACCTGTTGTGCTTTGACTTGGGTAGCCCAGAAGCTGAGACACTAATTCTGTGCCTAAACCACATACCTCATATCAATGATGGATCTCTTGAAGTACATCTTTCAGAAGCCCATGCCCACTAGAAAGCTAACCAAGTGGCAAATCCTGTTGAGCGAATTTGACATTGTCTACGTAACTCATAAGGCAATCAGGGGACAGACGCTAGTAGATAATCTGCTGAAAATCCCGTGGACAGAGAATACGAACCCCTGAAAACGTATTTTCTTGACGAGGAGGTATCATTCACAGGAGAAGATATTGCAGAATCCTATGACGGTTGGAGAATGTTTTTTGATGGAGCGGCAAATTTCAAAGGAGTTGGTATAGGAGTAGTCCTAGTATCAGAAATCAGTCAGCATTATCCAGTGTCTGCCAAATGCAGGTTCCCGTGCACCAATAATATGGCTGAATACGAAGCCTGCATCCTAGGGCTCAAGATGGCTATTGTCATGAACATTCAGGAGTTGCTAGTGATCGGAGATTCGGACCTACTTATACATCAAGTCCGAGAAGAATGGGTGACCAAGAACTCCAACATACTTCCGTATCTACATTATGTACATGAATTGAGAAAAAGGTTCACAAAGACGGAATTCCAACATATTCCTAGAGTCCAGAACGAGTTTGCCAGTGCATTGGCTACCCTATCATCTATGATACAACATCCAGACAAAAACTTCATTGATCCCATTCCAGTAAGGATCCGTGATCATCCAGCTTATTGTGCCCATATTGAAGAAGAAACAGACGGAAAGCCATGGTTTCATGATATCAAGGAATATTTGGCAAAAGGCGAATACCCAGAACTTGCAAATCCTACTCAGAAATGCAAACTTCGGAGGTTGTCCAATAATTTCTTTTATAGCGGAGGAATCCTGTATAGGAGGACTCCTGATCTTGGATTATTAAGGTGTATCGACGCAAAGGAAGCATCCAAGCTACTAGAAGAAATTCATGCTGGGACCTGCAGTCCACATATGAACGGTTTTGTCTTAGCAAAGAAGATGCTCCGAGCCAGTTACTTTTGGATGACTATGGAGACAGACTCTATCCAGTATGTCCGGAAATGCCACCGCTGCCAAATACATGCAGACATGATAAAGGTACCCCCAAATGAACTCAATGCAACAAGCTCACCGTGGCCGTTCACCGCTTGGGGAATGGACGTTATTGGACCAATCGAACCTGCCGCTTCCAACGGGCGTAGGTTTATCCTAGTAGCAATCGACTATTTAACCAAGTGGGTTGAAGCAGCATCCTACAGAGCAGTAACTAAGAAGGTCGTGGCAGACTTTGTCCTCGACCACATCATTTGTCGATTCGGGATTCCAGAATCAATCATTACCGATAATGGCTCCAATCTCAACAGTGACTTGATGAAAACTATGTGCTTATGCTTTGATATGTGATGTAAATTGAACTACGCCTGACCTGATTCCTGTTTAAGTGGGGATACGTAGGCAGCCCTATGAGTTCGGTCATAATGCAATAAATTTTTTATTTCCCCCGAAATTGGAAACTGGGACAAAATTTTGAGGAGGACCCTCAAAATTTCGAAGTGATTTTAGTAAATCGTCGCAAGAAATAGTCAGAAGCATCAACCCACTAAATTGGGGCAGAATTTTGAGGAGGACCCTCAAAATTCCGTAGCAAGAGAGGTCGCAATATCTTGAACCACGTCATAGTCGCCGGTTCATCTAAAAGGTTATTTCTTGATTATATACTTATGTCATAGTTTTACAAAATCATGCATGTTTATTGCTGAAATTGCCTTGTTTAGCAATGCTACCACAATGATACATATAGTATCACCATATCGAAGCCGAGCAAGTCAAGCAGAGCCAATGGGGATACGAACTAACCTTCCCCCTTTACAAAACTCACGATTTTTCTTTGGATGCAGGCACTGGGATTGCGAAAGCATCAGACATACTATACACTCATCAGATGAACGTTGTTCAGGAATTCTCCCAGAACTATCGCACTTACCAACATTTGCTATCCACGCACGCCGGTGATATTCCGTATGTCACAATATCCCCAGAAGTCATGATACCGCAATCTGCTATCAGCTAAGAAAGCTCTATCATCATTTGCCATTTTATTTCTTACATAAGGCTACCATTCTACCTTCTGAGGTTAAGCTCTACCTCTATCTGCATTCTCGCATTGCATAAGGCTACCATTCCTCCTTCCGAGGTTAAGCCCTGTCTCCATCTGCATTTCTGCATTGCATAAGGCTACTATTCAGCCTTCCGAGACTAAGCCCTGTCTCCATCTGCATTCTTGCATTGCATAAGGCTACCATTCTACCTTCCGAGACTAAGCTCTGTCTCCATTTGCATTTTTGCATTGCATAAGGCTACCATTCTGCCTTCTGAGACTAAGCTCTATCTCCATCTGCATTTCTGCATTGCATAAAGCTACCATTCTGCCTTCCGAGACTAAGCCGTGTCTCCATCTGCATTCTTGCATTGCATAAGGCTACCATTCTGCTTTCCGAGGTTAAGCTCTACCTCTATTGCATTTCTGCATTGCATAAGGCTACCATTCTGCCCTCCGAGACTAAGCTCTATCTCTATCTGCATTTCTACATTGCATAAGGCTACCATTCTGCCTTCCGAGACAAAGCCCTTTCTACATCTACATTCTTGCATTGCATAAGGATACCATTCTGCCTTCCGAGACTAAGCTCTATCTCTATCTGTATTTCTGCATTGCATAAGGCTACCATTCTACCTTCCGAGACTAAGCTCTGTCTCTATCTGCATTTCTACATTGCATAAGGCTACCATTCTGCCTTCCGAGGTTAAGCTCTACTTCCATCTGCATTTCTGCATTTCATAAGGCTACCATTCTGCCTTTAGAGACTAAGCTCTATCTCCATCTGCATTTCTGCATTACACAAGGCTACCATTCTGCCTTCCGAGGTTAAACTCTACCTCCATATGCATCTGCGTGGCTTAAAGATCGCCGCCTTATTTACACTTGCATGGCTGAAAGATCGCCAACTATTTATATTTGCATGGCTAAAAGATCGCCGCCTTATTTACACTTGCATGGCTGAAAAATCGCCGCCTTATTTACACTTGCATGGCTGAAAGATCACCACCCTATTTACGTTTACATGGCCGAAAGATCGCCACCCTATTTACGTTTGCAAAGCTGAAAGATCGCCGACTAATGCATTTCATGGGCTGAAAGATCGCCACCTACTGCATCTCATGGGCTGAAAGATCACCAAATTGTCCAAAGGCGTCATCGTTCGGAGGCACCATTTTCATAGCCCGAGAACACCATGCCATGGCCTGAGGACCCCTTTTAATATTTTGCATATCATTATTCAAAAACATCATGGTTCGGAGGCATCATTCTCATGGCCCAATAGTATCATTTCATGGCTTGTGAATCCTTTATTATACACTTCATGGCCCGGGACATCACAGTCTAAAGACATCATCCTAACCGTCCAAAGACAAACATTCATGGTCCGACAGAAATTTGCATCATGTTTAAATTTACACACCATACATGCTTGTATTACTTATTTGTAGGTGAATCGGCGAGCAATAACCATCTCGGTAGGGGCGATCCCGCTCCAGTTCCCGCAGCCCTATCAGACTTTAACCATTCACCCCATCTTAAATACTGCGTCCGTTCTTGAAAGTCTCTATCGACATACTCCGCCGATGGATCCTGAACTACATTTGGCCTGATTCCTGTAAGACCAGGGATATATAGGCAGCTCAGAAGTTAGAGCATGGCCCAGGTCTCCTCGAACCATTTCATTCGGTCAAAATTGGCCATCATATCTTTACCCGACAACTCTTTCATCCTTCCCGGGTAAAGAGAGGCAGCTGTTGATACCCAATTTTTCTCTATATATTTCTAATATGCAAAATACTTTCAAAATAGCATATGTATGCATATATAAGTATGTCCAATATTTAATTATTTTTCCTTAATTTTTAAAGATTTTAAAAATCAATTTATTGCCCTATTTTATCCATTAAAAACCCAATAATTATTCCCAAAATTATTATTTTTGGTGATTCATTTATTAGACTCTCATATTTATACTAAAATATAGCTAATGTGATTTTTGCACATTTTAACAAATTTATTTAGTATTTTTAAAGCTAAGTTGCATATAATTGCAATATTAGCCTCTTTTAGATTTAATTACGTTTATGTCTATAAAAATCAGGTCCAATATTTTTAGTTTGATAATTATGTACTATTAATCATTTTAGTACCTTTAATTTATTTCCAAAAATTATTTTATTATTTTTTATAAATCAAATAGGGAAAAGTGGCTATTTAAATGTTAGCCTCATTTTGTTTCAATTATGGCCTGAATTGAACCCCAATTTGGAGCCCAATTACTAGGACCCAATCCCTATCTAAACTAACCCATGACCCCTTTTAAACGACCCGCCCAGATTCCCATTTAATCCCAGTCGTTGATCGCTCAGATCAACGGCTCATATTAAACCTTTCCTTTTTTAATTCCCAACTACCCCCTAACCCTAATCACTTTCCACCTGCAGCCGCCTTTGAATTCCTCCTTCTTTCCCAATTTTCTCTCAAACTCCCTCTCAAACCCTAGCCGCCACCTTCAACCACCACTCTAAAACCGCCTGAATCAATGGCTTCCAAAGCCATTAAAGACCTGTATCTACCTCCTGTGACTTCTACCTTCCTGATTATCATGTTTTCAAGGTCGGACCTTGAAGAAGTTTTGGTCCAGACCTGGGTTGACTTCAGTTCTATGACTGTCTCCGACCTTGCTCCGGCCAGCCATGGTTATTCAAGCCTGATCTTGACTTCTCTTGCTTAGATCAATGACTTTCGAAGCCTTTCTCACCATCTGTGTTCTTCTGAAACCCTAAACCTTCGAGGTTCTTCCGATTCTTTTAGATCCGTTGTAGATCTGTATTTACTCTAAACTTCTAAATGTTTTCTTAAAGTTTCTTTCAAAACTTTACCTTCAGAACCTTTATCTTTTTCGATTTAGGGTTTGGTTAAGTTATTTAGAAGCTTTCTCTGATCTTTAGCATGTTCTACTGTGTTTCTTTATGTTGTTCTTCTACTGGAGTGTGCATGATTAAAAGTCTTAGTTCCTTCTTGAGTTTTTTGATTTTATTTTGTTGATGTTTTTGCCTGATTTACTTGTTTTTCATCTCTATACTCAAGTGATGGTGAAAACCCTAAAATTTGGAGTTCATTCGAGTCCTGAGACTATTTGCTATGTGATTTACTCGTCATACTCTGAATACGATGGGTTTCAAAACCCCTTTGAACCTATTCAAGTTTCTGAAGTTGCTTCACCTGTTGCTCGACTAAATTTCAAAATCTTTGTTTCTTTATATGATTCTGACTTCCTGCTAAACTCTATAAGGTCTTTTACTTGACCCCTTTTGCATACTATTTGATACTCTCTCTTTTCTCTATTACTGAGTTACTAAGATTGACCTATGGGACTACTATGTTCCTATAGTTCACTATTACTGACTTTGTGACTGCATGACACTTCTCTTTGTCCTAAATTCAGCCTTGCATGCCTAATACTTGTGTACTCTTTTATATGCTGAATTTCCCTCTGAAGTGACCTTCAATTTTGGGATTGATTTCAGATCTCCTTGTGTAATTTTGATTGCATTCATGTGTTAAGTGATTGACTCTTTCCTTGTTTCGCCTTACTGATTTCCCTGTTTCTTGGGTTGATTTGAAAACTTTCCTTAGACTTTCCATTCTCCTGTTTCTGACTTGGTTTATTTGTTTGTTCATGGGAACCCCTGTTATTCTCCCCAAATCCGTAATTTTAAATCCCTGACTCCTTGATTTACTATTTGCCTCTATATTCTGCAACTTTACTCTATTTTCTTACCTTATTTGGTTAACCGAGTATTTCAAAGATTCTTCCCTTAATTAAACCCTTATGTATTTACCCCTAATTGCCTACTTTGCACAAGATGCTTACTTGATTTCTTTCCTTAAAGGTTTTCTGTCCATTACCGTTTAAGTTTAAACTCCTTAATTAAAGGAAGCTCTTATACTGATTGATTTTAATTGGTACACAGTTCCATAATTATTTTCTTGCCTTATTTTTCTGCCTATTTTCACACTATAAATACCTTGTTCTTTCATTAATACACACACGAACACACTTAGTTCTAAAATCTCTTACACTAAAAATATTCTCTCCTGCTTTACTACTACTGTGACCCATTTAGCTGGCTGAAAGCCAAAGCTATTTTCAAAGTCTTGCTACCTGCTTTTACTGTATTTTGCTTCTTTGAACTAGTATGTTCCGATTAAAATTCTAGCATCACAACAATGTATTTACTTAATACTTTTACCTTCTCGTTTGCCTACTGCTTCTGTTCAGTCCAGTACTTATTTTAGCATGCTGTAATTTCCTTCTACCTGTTTTGAATCTATTATGTGTCCTAAACCCCTACCCCAATGTGTTTGATACTGATGGTTTGTTTGAGGCATGACAGTATTAAGTATTGCTGTCTATGACTCAAACGTGATTCCCTCGGGATCATAGCCTCTATGTTACCATTATATGGTTGTGTATTCTGGTTGATTTTGTAAGAATAACAACACTCCCTATTGCTGTGCATGCCCAAAATTAACTAATGCCTAAGTGTATAGGCCTTTTGCAATCCCCAATCCCTGAACCCCTTTGTGTGAAGTCCTTAATTCTGTAACTATTTCCCAGCACCTCTTTCCCTCTTCTTTACTCTGTTTATTTACTTGCACTCTCTCTTAGACTTAAGATCTGCCCCCTCTTGTGAGCCTTGCCTTGAGACCCATGAGCTCCCTATGAACTTGGACACTTGAGGGCTGACACTTCCACACTACACTAGTCCCTATTCTGGTAATACAATTTGTGTGTGAGCACTGCCCAGAGTCCCATTGAGGCTCTTAGGGAACTCTGACACACTCAAATTGGAGAAAGGCTTTGGATCAATGATCTTTGAGTTGGTTTATCTCGTAACTCAGAGAGGAAGTCGAGAATCAGGCCTCCTCTGGTTGTAATTTCTTTGTATTTTTTCTGTTCTGATGTAATTCATTATTCTAGTTTGTAATTCGTTGTAATAAACATTTGGGACTGTCTAGTGAAAAGGGTTGGGTAGCTATGCATGCAAGGGTAGAAGTCATGCTTATAGGAATGCTTTAATTTTTGCGTATTCAATCACATATAAAAATCATGCCTATAGGGTTATTCTAATTCTGCACATTCAACTCCATATAGAAAGCATGATTATAGGACTATTTAATTCTGTATACTCAACCGCATTTAGATACCATGCCTATAAGGTTTAAAACAAGATTCTGCATTTAGATACCATGTCTATAAGGCTTAAATAAGTCCTGCAATATGTCTGAAATCAGTCACGCATAGAAATCATGCCTATAGGGTTTCTCGAGTAATTCTGATCTATTCTCATTCACAACCAACGTTAGATATAAAATCAGTAATAGTAGAACCTGTAATCAATTTGTTTAAATTTTGCATCTCTTTGACAATCTAAGCCCCTCACTTAATAAAGTTTAGCAAACATGCCTATAGGGGTCAAACAATTCATTTCGAGTTTTATTGTCTTATCCCCTTCTAAATTCGGTAGATATCATGCCTATAAGACCCGTATAACACTTAGGCAAGCCTTAGAGTAATAACTATAAACTGAACCTGCTCCTGTTAATCATTACAACCAGTAGGCAGGCCTGATTCGAGCTTCTTATCTGAATTATGTAATAAACTAAAACTGCTTCAACAATCCCCTTTCCCTCATCTCTAATACCTTGAAATCAGACCTAAACAGTATGTGCAAGTCATGCTAATTATGTGCTTTCTTATTTTAAGGAGGTATATATGAGCCTTGTTTGTGTATATGCTTTCCCCTTGATATGCAATATGTGTTTTGTATGTCGCCTTAGTATTTTTTACCTTTGAAACTCCAAATAAGCCTATCATTCCTACCTTTTAGGATTAGTCCTAGGTGCCTCCGGGACTGATAGGAATGGTACGGGTAAGAGCATTCAATAAGTAATCGGGACCAATCCGCGCTTTAATACCTTAACGGGGTGGGAATGGTAGATATGGATATGATGACCACGCGATAATGTCACGTGTAGCCCCTCATTGAGGAGTGATTACCGGACATTGTGTGGGGTGATCCATATTTTTTATAAACCTAGGACCACCTTTTCTTTATTCTTTATTCTTTTAGCAATTTAACTCCTTATTCTAAAAAATCAGCTTTTCTATTTGTTCTTTCAAACTTTATTTACTTTCAAACCATCATGTGTTGAAATCCCCTCTTATTTGAGCCTTATTTGCTTATATGGTAATTGCACTCCAAATTCACAATAATTGTTTGGCCGAAAACCACACTAGTGGATTCTGAGGGGTGCCTTACACCTTTCCCTTGGAATAATTTCAAGCCCTTACCCTATCTCTAGTTGTTCAAATCAAACCTTTTAGTGACCTAATTCACCCTAATCATTAGGTAGCGACTCTTCAAATTCAAACCCAATTCCCAAAAGGAATGAGTTGTCCTTCCAAATGTCATAAACCCGGACTCCGTGAGGAAAAAGAGGGCGCGACAACATGGCGACTCTGCTGGGAATCTTTAGACTTTTACCATTTCAGACTATTCTTGTGAATTTATGCGCAATTATTTGTTTGTTTCTTTTAAGCATTCAATTTCCTTTTCGATTGCCAAACTGACTTGTCTTCTTGTTTCTTTCCTTTACTACTGCTTTAAATTATGAAATTGTTGTATTTAATGCTTTCTTAAACGTGCAAATAAATGACAACATGCCTTTAATTGTTGCATAATCATGTTCAACATCATATTCCACTCGTGCCAAAACAAATCCTATAGCAACGCTTATAATGAGTGGTTGCGCTCTTCCGATATTATCACCTCCTAAATCCGAAAAAGGCGTATTTGCGGTAAAACCAGTCGATCAACAGTGTAGTCGACGGTTCCGTGCCTTTCCCCCTTGAGTTGTCTGCTCAAGGGTACTAGTCTAAAACCCCATAAAAACCTTACTCTCTTTAAACTGTGCATGCATCATGGTCAGCCTAGCCAAGTCAGTTATGTTGTCCGCATAATGACTCTTTAAGATAGCCTTGTCCAAAGTTCACTGGGTTTCCCTAAACCCAAACGGACATTATCACGTTCTGTGTATTTATTTGGAGAACTAAATGCTTTATGCCAATTGTTGATATTAAATAGTCAAGTCCGGTGGGGGTAAGGGCCTAACCCTTTTGTCTTGCAGAAATATAAGGCACGAAGTCCCCAAATTCAGCATGGTTACTAACATCCACCCAAAATTGCTAAGTTGGTGGGGGGATCTTCATTCCAGTGATTAGATTCTTGTCTGGAAATATTTGAGAAATCTACCTTCCCTTCTAGAAATCCAATCCAACAACAAGATTATAGAAGATGCTACTCTATTCTGGGACTGCGAGAGGTCTGTGTTCCGCTTTGGGGATATTGAAATTACCCCCTTTCTAGAAGAAATAGGAGGATTGGCTAGTATACTATGGGAAACTCTGGGTCTGTTAATGCCCGAGAACCGTAAGGGCAGGGGTTTCCTCAAAATGATGGGTCTAAAGAAGAATCCGGAACTGACATGTCTAATAGAATCTTATATCTATTTTGATTATTTGTACGAGAGGTACGGTCACAACAAATCCTACCGTACCTATCCGGACGAGTTTGCTATCACCTCATTAGGGCATATTCACCGAAGGGTCTTTGTATTCATGTTTTGTTTCCTGGGTATGATCGTATTTCCAATGAATAAAGCAAGGATCCATACCAGGCTAGCTATGGTAATTAAAACTCTGATGGAGTGCATTGGTGGGCAGCCATTCAGTATTGTGCTCATGAACATTGCGAAAATATATCGAGCCTTGGAAAAGTGTTAACGAGGAGCCAAACACTTCGAGGGCTGCAATTTTCTACTTCAGCTCTGGCTTATGGAGCATCTTCAAAGAGGTGAATACCGACAAGAGATCCAGCAAAGAGACTAGGATGATCATATCGCTTCATCATCTGAGGCGAATAAATTACATGCCCAATATGTTCGCCCAGCCAGAAGACGCCAAGGGATGAGTAGAGCTGTTTGAAAATCTAACTGAGGATCAGGTACAATGGATGTTCGAGTGGTTCCCTACCGAGGAATTCATCGCCTGGTCTAGGGATGCACCCTTTCTGATACTGATCGATATGAGGGGAACATACCCTTACATCCCTCTCCGGGTTATGAGGCAAGCTGGTAGGAAGCAGGTTATACCCAGGGTTGACAAGATGAGTCATTTCCAGGCTGACTTCCAGGCTGATAACAGTCCTTATAAGTGCCAAGCTCAGCATATGTGGCACTGCAAGATCATCATGGGAAGAGATACCATTGAGCCAGACAGATACCATGCTGGTTGTGCTCCCTACTATTCGGGCTAGTTGGAAGATAATCACGATGGTCTGGCCCAGCCAGGGTTTGCTAGGGGTCACAGGATCATAGATGAGAGGGCCGAGGCACAGGATAAATACAATCAACTGCTCAAGAGGATCCGGGAATGTGAAAGCGAGCACCGTGAGATACAAGAAGCCAACCAAAAGCTGATTGAGAAGTGGAAAGACATGGCTATCAGTGCCAACAAGCGTCTGGGATACTTGGAGCGAGGCATAGTGGAGCTAGAAAGGAAGTTTCTTAAGAGGGTCGAGGACTGCCAAAATGCTGAAGGAAATGAAGGCGGACATCTAGCCCCAACCTACCTATTTCTGGGACTTCGCGAGCTGGGAAAGCTGTTCAACAGAGCTAAAGATGCCGAGTCTGGGGAGGGTCATTCTGGGACCAAGTAGATAGGGATTTTTCTTTTGCTTTATGAAATGTAACAAGGCCAATGGCCATTAGTGACTTTATTTCGTGTTATTTAGTGTCGATTTAGGATTCGTCTATTTTTTTGATCAATGAAATGAGGTATTTAGTATTCTGAGTTCTCCAAATCAACTTGTCGCTAGGCCTACCTCGGGCACAAAGAGGTTCCCAAATTAAGACACGATTTACATTCTTGCATTATGTGTTTAAACATTGCAACATTTTCTTATAATCCTCACTAACTTGTTACCTTTTGTTTTTATTTTTTGTTTTATTCCCCTTCGCAAAGGTTAGTTCGTGCACTCTGGCAACATCATCTTATTCCACGAGATCCAGGGGCCCTCCACTCACTCCTCCTCTTAGTCCTGTCAGAAACAAGAACAAAGGAAAAATGGAAGATTTGAGCAACACCAGAAAGGAGAATTCAACTAAACGGGTAGAGGTCACTCATGGTCATGGTACTCTGGTTCCTAAGGAAAGTGCGTCCCAACTTGAACAAAAGCTGCTGAAATTTCAAGAAGAACTTGATCAGGTTCGGAATTTGGCGAATCTTTCATTTTACCTCACCACTCTAGATGTAAATTTCCCAAATGCTCAGAACCCTACACCTCCACAAAATATCCTAAAACCACAAAACCATCCCGCTCCTCACCACCACTGCAACACTTGCCATACTTCCAACAATACTTCACAGCTCGTCCCAGAACCCTTGAACTCCACAAATGACCACTTCCACACTCATCAAAACACTCCCATCTACGTGTAAACCATGCCACACTCCATGTGACACATCTTAAGCACACTCGAGTCTGATGATAAAGACTCGCTCACCAGGAACCTGGCGGAAGAACTTAAGAAATTGACTAGCCAAATTCGAGGCGTTGAAGGAAGTAAAGGAATTGAAATTCTATATTATGAGGATCTTTGCATACAGCCCAATGTCGAACTGCTCGAGGGGTACAAACCTCCGAAGTTCAAAATGTTTGATGGTACAGGGGGTCCAAGGGTCCATTTGAGAACTTACTGTGACAAGTTGGTCGGAGTAGGGAAAGACGAGAGAATACGCATGAAGCTTTTCATGAGAAGTATGAAAGGAGATGCTCTATCTTGGTACAGTAGCCAAAATCCGAAGAAATGGTCAAACTGGGTAGGCATGGCGTCCGACTTTATGGACAGGTTCAGGTTCAGCACGGGGAATGCACCGGATATGTTCTACATTCAAAATCTAAAGAAGAAACCTACAAAAACATTCCGCGAGTATGCTACTCATTGGAGGTCTGAAGCTGCTAAGGTCAGACCTGCCTTAGAAGAGGAACAAATGAACAAATTCTTCGTCCGGGCTCAGGACCCGTAGTATTATGAAAGGCTGATGTTGATTGAGAGCCATAATTTTTCGACATTATCAAGCTGGGTGAAAGGATTGAAGAGGGCATCAAAAGCGGTATGGTTACGAACTTCGAGGCTTTGTATGCTACCAATAAGGCCTTACAGTCTGGTAGTGCATCCAAGAAAAGGGACGTAGGGGCCGTAATGGTTGCACAGAGAACCGAATCTCTTATCAAATACCAAACTTATCCAATGCCTCCACTCACATAGCAACCTACTCCAAACTACCAAGCACCCTCACCCTTTTAGCAAACTCCACCACCCACTTATCAATCACCTCCACCTCCCACATATCAGCCTACTTCACCCTAATATTCCCAACCTGCACATGTTTACCAAGCCTGCAATGCTCAACTGTCACACTATCAATCACCTCCTACATGCCAAAACGTCCCTAGACCTCGACCAAATTTTGACCGCAGACCTCTAAAACAGTATACAGCCATTGCTGAACCCATTAACCAGTTGTACGAGAAGACTCAAAGCTGCTGGTTATGTCACCCCTATCATTGCTGTAACCCCTGAGAATCCTTCTCAGTGGATTAATCTAAACAAATTTTGTGCATACCATTCTGGCATGAAAGGGCACACCATCAACGAATGTCGTTCCTTGAAAGACAAGATCCAGGCTCTGATTGACAATAATATTATCGTGCCAAAGGAACCCGCTCCGAATGTTTACAACAACTCTACCAGACCATAAGGGTGGAGGCATTCACATGATTGAAATAGAGGATGATTGGGATCCCGAGGGGTCTATCGGGTTGATCGCAGAAGGTGATGACCTAAAGAAGCCAATAATTACTCTTAAACCGATCGTGGTCCAGATTCAGCCCTCGGGGAACACTGAGATAAATATGTCCGTGCCACCTGAGTTTGAAACCACGTCATCTGCAAAGACACCAGCGCTAATTGAGGTCAAATTCGTGTCTCCAGCAAACACACCTATGCCATTCGAAGTTGCAATTTTTCCACCCAAGGCCCATGCTCCATTCGGAGTAAAGATAGCAGTGTCGATCCTAGTGGCGACGTCGACCATGAAACCATTCCACACAAAGGCTATACCATAGGACTATACAGTTGAGGCAAGGAGGAAAGGCAAGGTTAGGTTCGAGAAAACTGTTGCCGCACAGGGTATTACAAGAACTGGTAGGGTATATACCCCGGAACACCTAGCTGAGTCAAGCAAGCTGGCCTCCAATCGGCCGCCCATCATTGAGATGGGTCTAGACAATCTTTGGAGAAAGATACAGGCCAAGGAATACTCGATCATCGACTAGTTGAACAAAACAACGGCGCAGATCTCCATACTTGCTTTGCTACAAAATTCTGAGGCACACAAGAATGGTCTGTTGAAGGTGCTGAGTGAAGCATACATGCCAAACAACATCACTGGCAGGGAAATGACTAACATGGTCAGACAGGTATTGGATAGTCACAAAATCACTTTTCATGAGGATGAGCTACCGCCTGAAGGGTTAGGACACAACAAAGTGTTGCGCATCACTGTGCAATGCGAAGACCACTTCATCACCAAGATCCTGATCGATGGGGGTTCAAGTCTCAACATCTGTCCACTGGTAACACTCAAGAAGTTGGGAAAAGGGATGCACGAGGTAAAATATGAAGCCATCAACGTGAAAGCTTTCGACGGTTCCCAAAGGTCCACCATTGGAGAGATTAGTCCGTGTTTACAAATGGGGCCAACTTAGTTTGATGTTGATTTCCAGGTAATAGACGTGCTAGCATCTTACAATCTACTATTGGGATGGCCATAGATTCACGCTGCCGGAGCTGTAGCATTATCACTACATCAGGCGGTAAAGTTTGAATGGAATCACCAGGAAGTGATCATTCACGACGATGGTAGCAATCCTATATACAGTCCCCAGACCATTCCATCAATCGAGGGGAGAAAGAAGTTGGGAGGAGAGACTTACCATCACATCGAGCGGGTAAATGCTATTGACAAAGACAAATAATGGGATGACAAGATCGAAAGTATACTGAACTGGAGTGGGTACTTACCTGGAAAAGGGCTCGGAAAGAACCTCCAAGGATTCGTCAAGCCCATAAAACTCAAGAAACATGGCACCATTTTCGGAATAGGATATGAGTACACTTGGGAGGAATTCAACAACTGGTCTCCACTATGGCGCGGTCTTTACTATCCAGTGGAGCAGCCAATACCACATTTGGAGCAGACTTTCCAACCGGTCGATGTTATCTATGGGTCAGAAGAAGAGGAAGCACTGGCAGCTGTGAAAAACTTGTTCTTATAGGACAATGACATGGATTGTTATGTTGTTCTCGAGGAGGAGGGGAGGAAGACCCTTCCGTACAGGCTGTAAGAAGAGGAGCACACCTCAATAACTAGACCATCAGGACAACCAGGGCCCGACGAGCCTCGAGGTAGCGAGGCTAAAACAAGCACTGTTTTGATTTCCTAAAAGATTTTGTTTTTCGCATGTTTTCAATTACTGCAATAAGATCTTCCACGTTCAAAACGATTATGCAATTTATCAAAGTATTTTGACCTTTCTTATGAATCAACACTCATTATTATTTTTCTCATCACTTTACTTATACAACATTACTATTACTTATCTTGATGAACCAATGACTGTGACATGCAACGAGACAACGCAATAAACAAACATAGATTTAGAGGAAGATGACGTACCAGAAGAGATTGTTAAAGAAATTGAGAATTTTGAGAACATACCTAAGTCCAACCTAGATGAAACAGAAGTGGTTAACTTGGGAGATGCAGAAAATGTTAAAGAAACACGAATCAACGTCCACTTATCGCCATCAAAATAGAAGGAATACACGGAATTTCTAAGAGAATATGAGGACATATTCACCTGGTCGTATGATGATATAACTGGTCTAAGTACATCTATTGTGGCTCACAAACTGCTAACTAATCCAACATGTCTGCTGGTAGAGCAAAAGCTCAGAATGTTCAAGCCTAACATGAGTCTGAAAATCAAGGAAGAAGTCTATAAGCAGGTCAAAGCCAGGTCAAAGCTAAGGTTCTCAGGGTAGTAGAATACCCGACATGGTTAGCCAACATCGTGCCAGTACCAAAGAAAGACGGGAAGGTTAGAGTCTGTGTTGACTACCGGGATCTCAATCGGGCCAGTCCGAAAGATGACTTCCCTTTGCCAAACATACCCATCCTAATCGACAATTGTGCCAAACATGAGATGCAATAATTTGTGGACTGTTTCGCTGGTTATCATTAGATCTAGATGTATGAAGAAGATGCTGAGAAAACGGCTTTCATTACACTGTGGGGGATGTACTGTTACAAGATGATTCCATTCGGCCTGAAGAATGCTGGGGCCACCTACATGAGGGCCATAACTACCATTTTCCATGATATGATACACAAGGAGATAGATGTGTACGTAGATAATGTTATAATCAAGTCCAAGAAGGCCACTGATCACATGGAAGATTTGAGGAAATTCTTCAATAGACTAAGAAGGTACAACCTGAAACTGAATAATGCGAAATGTGCGTTTGGGGTTCCAGCTGGAAAGTTGCTTGGGTTCATTGTGAGTCGTCGAGGGATAGAATTGGACCCATCAAAAGTCAAAGCTATTCAAGAATTGCCACCACCAAAGAACAAGAAGGATGTGATGAGTTTCTTGGGGAGACTCAACTACATCAGCCGGTTCATAGTACAATCTATAGTTATTTGTGAGCCAATCTTTAAGATGTTAAAGAAGGACACCTCTACCAAATAGACTGACGACTGCTAAAAAGCTTTCGACAAAATCAAGGAGTACTTGTCAACACCACCAATTTTGGTCCCGCCCGAGCCAGGTAGACCTCTATTACTCTACCTGTCCATTTATTACCTCAGTAAGAAGTTTACTCCGTACGAGGCCCAGTATTCTCTGTTAGAGCCCACCTATTGTGCTTTGACTTGGGTAGCCCAGAAGCTGAGGCACTACTTCTGTGCCTATACCACATACCTCATATCAAGGATGGATCCCTTGAAGTACATATTTCAGAAGCCCATGCCCACTGGAAAGCTAGCCAAGTGGCAAATCCTTTTGAGCGAATTTGACATTGTCTACGTAACTCAGAAGGCAATCAAGGGACAGGCGATAGCAGATCACCTTGCTGAAAATCTCGTGGACGGAGAATACGAACACCTGAAAACGTATTTTCCTGACGAGGAGGTATCATTCATAGGAGAAGATATTGCAGAATCCTATGACGGTTGGAGAATGTTTTTTGATAGAGCAGCAAATTTTAAAAGAGTTGGTATAAGAGCAGTCCTAGTATCGAAAATTGGTCAGCATTATCCAGTGTCTGCCAAACTTAGGTTCCCGTGTACCAATAATATGGCCAAATACAAAGCCTGCATCCTAGGGCTTAAGATGGCTATTGACATGAACATTCAGGAGTTGCTAGTGATCGGAGATTCAGACCTACTTATACATCAAGTCCGAGAATAATGGGTGACCAAGAACTCCAAGATACTTCTGTATCTGCATTATGTACATAAATTGAGAAAGAGGTTCACAAAGAAGGAATTCCAACATGTTCCCAGAGTCTAGAACGAGTTCGCCGATGCATTGGCTACCCTATCATCTATGATACAACATCCAAACAAAAACTTCATTGATCCCATTCCATTAAGGATCCGCGATCAGCCAGATTATTGTGCCCATGTTGAAGAAGAAACAGACGGAAAGCCTTGGTTTCATGATATCAAGGAATATTTGGCAAAAGGCGAATACCCAAAACTTGCAAATCCTACTCGGAAACGCACACTTTGGAGGTTGTCCAATAATTTCTTTCATAGCGGAGGAATCATGTATAGGAGGACTCCTAATCTTGGATTATTAAGGTGTATCGACATAAAGGAAGCATCCAGGCTACTAGAGGAAATTCATACTGGGACCTGCAGTCCACATATGAATGGTTTTGTCTTAGCAAAGAAGATACTCCGAGCCAGTTACTTTTGGATGACTATGGAGATAGACTGCATCCAATATGTACGGAAATGCCACCGCTGCCAAATACATGCAGACATGATAAAGGTACCCCCAAACGAACTCAATGCAACAAGCTCACCGTGGCCGTTCGCCGCCTAGGGAATGGACGTTATTGGACCAATCGAACCTGGCACTTCCAACGGGTATAGGTTTATCCTAGTAGAAATTGACTATTTCACCAAATGGGTCGAAGCAGCATCCTATAGAGCGATAACTAAGAAGGTCGTGGCAGACTTTGTCCGCGACCGCATCATTTGTCGATTCGGGATTCCAGAATCAATCATTACCGATAATGGCTCCAATCTCAACAGTGACTTGATAAAAACTATGTGTAATCTTATGCTTTCCTATATGATGTAAATTGAACTACGCCTGACCTGATTCCCGTTTAAGAGGGGATACGTAGGCAGCCCTATGGGTTCGGTCACAATGCAATAAAATTTTCATTTCCCCCAAATTGGAAACTGGGGTAGAATTTTGAGGAGGACCCTAAAAATTTAGAAGTTATTTCAGTCAATCGTTGTAAACAACAGTCAGAAGCATCAACCCACTAAAATGGGGCAGAATTTTGAGGAGGACCACGTCATAGTAATATCTTGAACCACGCCATAGTCGCCGGTTCATCTAAAAAGTTATTTCTTGATTGTATACTTATGTCATATTTTTACAAAATCATGCATGTTTATTGCTGAAATTGCCTTGTTTAGCAACGCTACCCCAATGATACATATAGTATCACCATATCGAAGCCGAGCAAGTCAAGCAGAGCCAATGGGGATACGAACTAACCTTCCCCCTTTACAAAACTCACGATTTTTCTTTGGATGCAGGCACTGGGATTGCGAAAGCATCAGACATACTATACACTCATCAGATGAACGTTGTTCAGGAATTCTCCCAGAACTATCGCACTTACCAATATTTGCTGTCCACACATGTCGGTGATATTCCGTGTGTCACAATATCCCCAGCAGTCATGATACCGCAATATGCTATCAGCTAAGAAAGCTCTATCATCATTTGCCATTTTATTTCTTACATAAGGCTACCATTTTGCCTTCCGAGGTTAAGCTCTACCTCTATTTGCATTCTCGCATTGCATAAGGCTACCATTCTGCCTTCCGAGGTTAAGCCCTGTCTCCATATGCATTCCTGCATTGCATAAGGCTACCATTCTGCCTTCCGAGACTAAGCCCTATCTCCATCTGCATTCTTGCATTGCATAAGGCTACCATTCTGCCTTCCGAAACTAAGCCCTGTCTCCATCTGCATTCTTGCATTGTATAAGGCTACCATTCTACCTTCCGAGACTAAGCTCTGTCTCCATCTGCATTTCTGCATTGCATATGGCTACCATTCTACCTTCTGAGACTAAGCTCTGTCTCCATCTACATTTCTACATTGCATAAGGCTACCATTCTGCCTTCCGAGACTAAGCTCTATCTCTATCTGCATTTCTGCATTGTATAAGGCTACCATTCTACCTTCCGAGACTAAGCTCTGTCTCCATCTGCATTTCTGCATTGTATAAGGCTACCATTCTGCCTTCCGAGGTTAAGCTCTACCTCCATATGCATTTTTGCATTGCATAAGGTTACCATTCTGCCTTTCGAGACTAAGCTATGTATCCATAAAAAACCCAATAATTATTCCCAAAATTATCATTTTTGGTGATTCATTTATTGAACTCTCATATTTATACTAAAATATAGCTAATGTGATTTTTTCACATTTTTACAAATTTATTTAGTATTTTTGAAGCTAAATTGCATATAATTGCAATATTAGCCTCTTTTAGATTTAATTACGTTTATATATATAAAAATCAGATCCAATATTTTTAATTTGATAATTATGTACTATTAATCATTTTTGTACCTTTAATTTATTTCCAAAAATTATTTTATTATTTTTTATAAATCAAATAGGGAAAAGTGGCTATTTAAATGTTACCCTCATTTTGTTTCAATTATGGCCTGAATTGAACCCCAATTTGGAGCCCAATTACTAGGACCCAATCCCTATCTGAACCGACCCATGACCCCTTTTAAACGACCCGCTCGGATTCCCATTTAATCCCAGCCGTTGATCGCTCAGATCAACGGCTCACATTAAACCTTTCCTTTTTTAATTCCCAACTACCCCCTAACCCTAATCACTTTCCACCTGCAGCCTCCTTTGAATTTCCCCTTCTCTCCCAATTTTCTCTAAATCTCCCTCTCAAACCCTAGTCTCCACCTTCAACCACCACCCTAAAACCGCCTGAATCAATGGCTTCCAAAGCCATTAAAGGTCTGTATCTACCTCCTATGATTTCTACCTGCCTGATTATCATGTTTTCAAGGCCGAACCTTGAAGAAGTTTTGGTCCAGACCTGGGTTGATTTCAGTTCTCTGGATGTCTCCGACCTTGCTCCGGCCAGCCATGGCTATTCAAGCCTGATCTTGACTTCTCTTGCTTAGATCATTGACTTTCCAAGCCTTTCTCACCATCTGGGTTCTTCTGAAACCCTAAACCTTCGAGGTTCTTCCGATTCTTTTAGATCCCTTGTAGATCTATGTTTACTCTAAACTTCTAAACGTTTTCTCAAAGTTTCTTTCAAAACTTTACCTTTAGAACCTTTATCTTTTCCAATTTAGGGTTTGGTTAAGTTATTCAGAAGCTTTCTCTGATCTTTAGCATGTTCTACTGTGTTTCTTTATGTTTTTCTTCTACTGGAGTGTGCATGATTAAAAGTCTTAGTTCCTTCTTGAGTTTTCTGATTTTATTTTGTTGATGTTTTTGCCCGATTTACTTGTTTTTCATCTCTATACTCGAGTGATGGTGAAAACCCTAAAATTTGGAGTTCATTCGAGTCTTGAGACGATTTTCTATGTGATTTACTCATCATACTCTGAATACGATGGAATGCTTTAATTTTTGCATATTCAGTCACATATAGAAATCATGCCAATAGGGTTTTTCTAATTCTGCACATTCAACTCCATATAGAAACCATTCTTATAGGACTATTTAATCCTGTATACTCAACCGCATTTAGATACCATGCCTATAAGGTTTAAAACAATATTCTGCATTTAGATACCATATCTATAAGGCTTAAACGAGTCGTGCATTATGTCTGAAATCAGTCACGCATAGAAATCATGCCTATAGGGTTTCTCGAGTAATTTTGATCCGTTCTCATTCACAACCGACGTTAGATATAAAATCAGTAATAGTAGAACCTGTAATCAATTTGTTTAAATTTTGCATCTCTTTGACAATCTAAGCCCCTAGCTTAATAAAGTTTAGCAAGCATGCCTATATGGGTCAAACAATTCATTTCGAGTTTTACTGTCTTATCCCCTTCTAAATTCGGTAGATATCATGCCTATAGGACCCGTATAACACTTAGGAAATCCTTAGAGTAATAACTATAAACTAAACCTGCTCCTGTTAATCATTACAACCAGCAGGCAGGCCTGATTCGAGCTTCTTATCTGAGTTATGTAATAAACTAAAACTGCTTCAACAATCCCCTTACCTTGAAATCAGACCTAAACAGTATGTGCAAGTCATTCTAATTATGTACTTTCTTTGTTTAAGGAGGTATATATGAGCCTTGTTTGTGTATATGCTTTCCCCTTGATATGCAATATGTGTTATGTATGTCGCCTTAGAATTTTTTTACCTTTGAAACTCCAAATAAGCACAACATCCCTCCCTTTTAGGATTAGTAGTCCTAGGTGCCTCCGGGACTGATAGGAATGGTACGGGTAATAGCATTCAATAAGTAATCGAGACCAATCCGCACTTTAATACCTTAACGGAGTGGGAATGGTAGATATGGATATGATGACCACACGATAATGTCACGTGTAGCCCCTCATTGAGGAATGATTACCGGACATTGTGTGGGGTGATCCATATTTTTTATAAACCTAGGACCACCTTTTCTTTATTCTTTATTCTTTTAGCAATTTAACTCCTTATTCTAAAAAATCAGCTTTTCTATTTGTTCTTTCAAACTTTATTTACTTTCAAACCATCATGTGTTGAAATCCCCTCTTATTTGAGCCTTATTTGCTTATATGGTAATTGCACTCCAAATTCACAATAATTGTTTGGCTGAAAACCACACTAGTGGATTCTGAGGGGTGCCTTACACCTTCCCCTTGGAATAATTTCAAGCCCTTACCCTATCTCTGGTTGTTCAAATCAAACCCTTTGATGATCTAATGCACCCTAATCATTAGGTAGCGACTCTTCAAATTCAAACCCAATTCCCAAAAGGAATGAGTTGTCCTTTCAAATGTCATAAACCCAGATTCCGCGAGGAAAAAGGGGGCGCGACAGAGGTCGTACCGACCCAATATGTAAGAGCCACTATCGCTAGCCCATATAAAGGGTCGTACTGACCTAATGCATAAGAGCCACTATCGCCAGCCTATATAAAGGGTCGTACTGACCCAACGCGTAAGAGCTACTACCGCTTGCCCATATAAAAGGTCATGCTGACCTAACACGTAAGAGCCTAAGGACCAACTTTAAATTCAAAAACTTAAGGGTCAATGAACTCGAGTCGAAACCTGACTCGAAGACTGAACCCGAAATAGTTAATTGGATATGCCTAGGAGCAAAAGCATAAGAGCTTAAACGCTGGCTTATACTTAAAGGTCATACCGACCAAACACGTAAGAGCTTGCGGGCCAGCCCAACAAGCCCTAGGGCCGTACTATAAACCTAAGGGTTCTTTTGACTCGTAGACCAGTTCATCTGGCTAAAGCAAGGGGAAGTGCATAAAAAATGAAACCGCAAGGCTTCCTTTTATATACGTATATGTGATAAAAATACAAAGCTCCATGTTCTTTAAAAGCATTATACACAAAATCAGAAAAGAACGGCCTAATCTATATCCCCCTCGAGGACTATGGCCCGTTGGCCTCTTTCTCGCTATCTTCAGCATCAGACAGAAGGAACTTAGCGTCATATTCGTTCGCCTTTGCCTGCTTTATCTCTTCCGAGAGATCGAAGCCCCTGGCATGGATCTCCTCAAGGGTTTCCCTACAGGATTGACACCTAACAAACTCTTTGCTCCTACTCTCCTGGTCGATAGCCCCCATCAGCTCAGCACGAGCGTCGGCAGCGTCCTTCAAATAGACGGCCACTTACTTATCAGCCTTAGTTAGGATCGCTTCGGCTTCAGCTCGGGCATCCACAACTTCAGCCTTCATCTTCACAAGTTCAGACTCGAGCGTTGCAAAGTTTCACTTCAAGGGCGGAAGCCTTGGCCAAAGCATCCTTCTTAGCCGCAACCTGGGTGTCCACCCGAGCCTTTAGCTCATGAGACTCACACTTGGCTTGACCAACTTCGCTCCAAAGGCGTTCCAGGTCCTCCATCTTTTTCTACAACTGAATTAAACAAAACATTAGCCTCAGAAGATAGAAGAAGAAACATGCACTCCCTTGAAACAAAAATTACCTTCTCCTCAAGGTAGCTTTAATAGTTCAGACTTCGACTCGCCTCATACCGCAAGTGTGCCAACTCGTCTTCCCTTTCATTGCAAAGAAGCCTGAGTGATTTCTCCCCATCCACGACTTTTCGCAGCCTGGTCTCACGATGAAGTAGCTCAGACTTGAGCTTGTTAAAAGCCTATAAAGGAGAAACTCAATAAGAGAGTAAAAATTGCAAAAACTAAAAAACCAATACGATCGACCAAAACTCACCACAAAGTAGAGCCGCTGAGCTTCCTCAAAAGTTGAGCATACATCTACTAGTCTAGCTCCATCAACCCTAGTAGAATTTCTCCCAGTTGGGATACGATCGCTCGATATATGTGGACCCTGGCTTCGAACATCCCTCGGAGTGCCTTCGACGGGAGAAGAAGTCGGTGTCACACCTCCTTCTTCCGCCCCCGGCGAGGGTGCGAGGGAGTTTTCTCCAATTAAAGGACAGTCGAAACGGAATTTGTTTGTTTGTTTCAGAGTCGCCACCTGGGAATTTTAAGGCGTCCCAAGTCACCGATTTTAATCCCGAATCGAGGAGAACATGACTCTATTTGTTATTCTGCGAACCAGAAATCTGAGTAAGGAATTCTGTTAATCCGGGAGAAGGTGTTAAGCATTCCCGAATTCTGTGGTTCTAGCACGGTCGCTTAACCATTTTTATATTTGGCTTAATTATCTTGATTTGTTAAATACATTTTTATTGCATGATTTTTGTTACCGCTTTAGATTGTTCATAATTATAGACCCTTAAACGAATCACGCGTACGTATATTCGTGTTGTATATTTTTTATAAACGTGAAGAATCGTGTCACGCATACGTGTACACGATAAGATTGATAATATAAAAAATAAAATAGACTTATGTTCGAAAATGTGCTAAAAATAAAATTAAGAATGTTAGTCGCTCTTGTATGATTAAATAGTGAACTGCACATCTCGGGTTATATGAAATTAATTTGATATTCTCCGAAGAACCCCTTTTTTATTAAATGTTCGCTCGAAATTGCGCGAACGCATAATCCGAATTGCTTTCAGAAATATAATCAGGTCACGCGAACGTATCCCTAATCACACAAAACATTCTTGATGGTAGTATAAATTTTCCACAAATTGTTTATTACGTCCATGCATTTTTATGTGAAAGTCATTAGAAATCCCTATTTGAGATGCCTCTAAATTCCTTGGAAAGAATTCACAATTTATTAAGTGTTAACCACAAATTATATTTTTTCGCTTGTGAATTATATTCCTCAAAAACCATTCGAATTTAAAGAGTAAAAAAAATAAACAGCGTGGGCTTAGTACTACCATTTTTATCGTGAATACAACATTGGTATACACAAAAATCGAATCACATATAAAAACTGGGAAAAGAATTAATTTGATAAACAAGTTAATAGTTTCCGAAGAATTTTTATTATTTATATTTAGTGCAAACTCTATTTCTACATATCCTTGACATAAAATGTTGCAATTCGTGCTTATACATCCCATCTCATTCTCATATACTTGTTTTTAGTCCAAAGTTATAATTGTTTGGTTAATTTGTTTACAATGATAAATAATCTAGTTGGTGAGAAAAAGAACTATTATACAAATTGACTTAATAAAATGGCATCACATGCAATGTAGTGGTACGTCCGAACCATTCATCATATTCCAACATCATAAACGGGACGGATCATATCAATTCATATTTCTACCATGGCTATTCACATAACCGTTATTATGCCATCTGTGAACGAAATACAATTAACATTATCTAGCCTTAAACAAAATCGGATATTTGACAAAATAGGCTAATAATATAGTTTTTTTTTGATATTTCTACACTATTCTTTACTTAGCTAACAATATCACAAGATCGAATTAATGGCCAACTTTCTACCATGTTCCCTATCTTGACAATTCGAACATAACTTATACTTAACGAAATTCTGAAATAGATAACATTATTACAACCCTTATATGAACTTAAAAAGGGAATGATTAACTAATAGTCATCATGTCAAGCATACTACTATATTAACCAACTGAAACAAAATTACAATTTAAACCAATCGACTTAAACGAGTAGAAGACATAATATTAATTCCAAACTTCATTCATTTTGCAATTTTGAAACTTTCCACAGCATGAGTCTAAAGATATATACCTGGAAATATGGGTGAAAGAGGTAAAGTTCAGCAGTAGCAACAACAGCAAAACCGACAGAATATACCAATAATGCAGCAGATTTGAGCAAGACAAGTCCCGTGAAACCAAACGAACAGTAACAAAAATTTAAGAAGAATTTCGGTTTAAAACCAAGCAATATCGACAAACAAAACCCGAACAGATTCAAGAAACAATGTTTCAGATTTTCTTTCTTTCTCTTCTATTTTTCTTGTTCCAGATTCTTTCTTCTTTTTTATTTTTCTTAGTTCT
The DNA here is from genome assembly GCF_000393655.2 of Nicotiana sylvestris. Lineage (NCBI taxonomy): Eukaryota > Viridiplantae > Streptophyta > Magnoliopsida > Solanales > Solanaceae > Nicotiana > Nicotiana sylvestris. Next base: position 117,163,414 of record NC_091059.1, read on the forward strand.
GTTTTTCTTCTCTTCTCAATCTCTCTTTTTCAGATTCCTCTCTATATTCTCCCTCTGTGTGTGTTCTTTCTCCTCTGTATATACTTCTCTCTCTCCTCTCCTTTTTTCAAATTAGTCCCAACCCCTCTATCTTATACAGGTCTGCCCCCTTTCTAGCAGCCTACTGTCCGGACCCCTTTCTCTTTTAAAAATCAGAAAATCTCCACTCCCATAGCACTAAGGCTGATTTTTAATAAATCAGCCACTAAAGGTACTTTTTCCTTATTTTCAGCATTTCCATTATCCTTTATTTCCCATTATCCCAATAAATTATAGTCATCAACATTCCACTATAACACACTAATACTAACATATTATCCCTACTGTTTCAATCCCAGAAATACCCCTGAAATCCTACTGTTATTACTGCCCTTAGTACAAAAATCAGAATCTGATACAAAACAGATTTTATAATCTGTTCAAACTTAATTATCAACCTGCTTTCTGATTTAAACAGCTATAACCAATTTTCTTAAGCTCTAGACTGAACCTTAACTGAGAATGCAACCTTCTAACACAATTGTATCTAATCAAAACTTGTGAAATTGCATTTAAACCCAACATCACAATCACACTAAACAACAGAACAATTTGAACTAACCTTGAAATAGAACTAAAATCAAACAAATGCAGGAGCATTGTCAGTATTGACACTGCCTGAAACCAACTGCTCAGAAATCAATACACAAATATTAGATAAACTTTTTGACTTATTAAACAAGAACCAACTAATTAGCAAGAACTAATTAACTGATTACAATAAAATGATAATAATCAATCAAAAACAGGTAAACAGGTTATTACAATCAGCATTATCAGAAACAGGATTTTATAATATAACTAATCGACGAACTTAATCGAGTCGATTACACACATTGTCAATAATCATAACCAACAGAAACAATGCCCCTATTTGATCACATGAACGGGTATGAGACAGAATCAAATAAACAAATAGGAAAATTACACAGGCTACTGAAAATAGGCAACAATATACACATAAAACTCAGAAAGGAGTAGGAAAAATACCTTTGAACCTTCAAATTTATACGGACACAGGGTCAACTTGGATTTGGACCTTTTGAGGCTGAACAGACTTTATTCGAAGTATTCTCAATTGAGAATACCTCGATTAAAGTCTCTTAGACCTCAATCCCTTAATTAATTGGACAACTCCCACGATTTGGCATTTAGGGTTTCGGATTTTTTCAAATTTAGGGTTCGACCAATTCTGGGTAGATTCGAAGGGAATCAAAGATGCCTTAGGGGTGAGGGAGGCCTAGGGGTCATTGGGTGTGAATGTAAGACAGATCTGGGTGAGTTCTTGTTTGACTCGAATCTTCAAATGAAGATTCGAGAAGCTCTGAGGTGATTCGAGCTAAACTAATAACAGATCCATAACGAGGCAGGTTAGGGGGTGCTATGGTGTTAATTAGGGGCTGGTTGGTTTGGATCTGAGTTTGGCTCGAATCTTCAAATGAAGATTCGAGAACCTCCAGGAGGATTCGAGCTCAGTGGCTAACAGATTTGGATAGAGGATGGTCAAGGGATTCAGGGGTGTTAATGTGGTGACCGGCGGTGTTGTTGCCGCTGGGTTTCAGGCGAGGGGGAGTTAGGGCAGCTAGGGTTAGAGGTGTGTTTTCGGAGATGATGATGAACAGGAGAGGAGGGGGGTGTTTAGTTAGGGGGTCGGGGTATGGATTTGGGGTTTATATAGGGGAGGGGTGAATTGATCTAAACCGTTGGATCAAGCGGAATAGATGGCCAGGATCTATCCACTTACAAGAACGGCGTCGTTTTGGTTTAGTTAGGGAATGGGTCGGCCCGGGCAATGGATCGGGTAGGGGTTATGGGTAAGGGGTGTGGAATATCAACCGTTGGATTGATTTAATCCAACGGCCCTTGATGAAATATGACCAAACGTCGTCGTTTGGTTTGGTTGAATTCGACCGGATATGGGGTGTTTGGATTGGGCTGTGGGGAAGTTTATTTTGTTTGGGCCTGGATTTCAGTCCAGGTCCGATTTTTTTACCTTTATAACTTATTTTCCATTTCCTAATTTTATTCCTAATTATTAAATTCCTAATTTTAATTATAAAAACAAAATTAACCTTACAAAACATTAATCACCCTTTATCAAACATTAACATACAAGACAAATCATTAATCACACAATGGCATATTTAAATGACGAACAAATAAGATAAATGCATATTTTTTGTGATTTTTAATTAACTCTTAAATGCATAATTAAATCCTAGATATGCATGCAACATGTATTTTTATTTTATTTTTTCATTTAACTATAACAAAGTAAACATTTACGGACAAAACACAAATAATTAATAAACGCCACATAAATTCTAAAAATTGCATACTAAGAGAATTTTGTTTTATTTTTTGATTTATTTTAGAGTAGTTTTCGTGAGGCAAAAATCACGTGCTCACAGCTGCCCCTCTTTGTGCGGAAACGCGAAGAGTTTTCGTGCAAAGATAAAGTGAGCGTATACGAGCGATTTTTGCCGGTTCGAATACTCTGTGGGAAGCACTTTTTTAAAAGATTTGACCGAACCTCTGCTTCAAAGGTTTCCTACATATCCTTGGCTATAAAGGAATCAGGTCAATGTAGTTCGGGAAGTTTCGGGTAGCTGGGACTACCATGGGACTGTGATGCTACTGCTGTTTTGTGCTGCTTTTACTGTTTGCTGACCTCCTTATTACACCATGCTTTAAAGGTAAAACAAAAAGCTAAACTAGAATATGGTATATGAATTACAAAATCTTATCTAGATCCTGCCCTTGCGTTTCTTGTTGTCTTGATGTCTTGGTGACTCTTGGGCATCTTTTACGCATTTCCTTTCATTGTGTTTCGTATTTCCTTTATCTGTTTGGGACTCTTGTTGTGTCCTGCTGGGGACTTGGTTGGTCTCCTCTGCTTTATTGACTCTAAGTGTGCTCCTTTCTTATATGGGTGGGCTTTTGACTTCATCCCGCAATGTCAAGATAAATTGCCATTCTGTTCTTTAGGGGGGCGCCTGATTGCTTGATACTTCAATTGCTTTTCCTTGTTTTCCAGGTGGACGCCTGACTTCTGATACTTCAACTACTCTTCCTTATTCTCCAGGTGGACGCCTGATTGCTTCTTCCTTTCTTCTTCCTTGTTCTCCAGGTGGACGCCTGATTGCTATTTCCTTTCCTCATCCTTGTTCTCCAGGTGGACGCCTGATTGCTATTTCCTTTGCTCTTCCTTGTTCTCCAGGTGGATGCCTGATTACTTCTTCCTTTCTTCATCCTTGTTCTCCAGGTGGACGCCTGATTGCTATTTCCTTTCTTCATCCTTGTTCTCCAGGTGGACGCCTGATTGCTATTTTCTTTTCTTCATCCTTGTTCTCCAGGTGGACGCCTGATTGCTATTTCCTTTCTTCATCCTTGTTCTCCAGGTGGACGCCTGATTGCTAATTCTTTTCTTCATCCTTGTTCTCTAGGTGGACGCCTGATTGCTAATTCTTTTCTTCATCCTTGTTCTCCAGGTGGACGCCTGATTGCTATTTCTTTTCTTCATCCTTGTTCTCCAGGTGGACGCCTGATTACTTCTTCCTTTATTCATTCTTGTTCTCCAGGTGGACGCCTGATTGCTATTTCCTTTCTTCATCCTTGTTCTCCAGGTGGACACCTGATTGCTATTTCCTTTCCTCATCCTTGTTCTCCAGGTGGACGCCTGATTTCCATTTCAATTGTTCTTCCTTATTCTCCAGGTGGACGCCTGATTGCTATTTCCTTTCTTCATCCTTGTTCTCCAGGTGGACGCCTGATTGCTATTTCCTTTGCTCTTCCTTGTTCTCCAGGTGGATGCCTGATTACTTCTTCCTTTCTTCATCCTTGTTCTCCAGGTGGACGCCTGATTGCTATTTCCTTTCTTCATCCTTGTTCTCCAGGTGGACGCCTGATTGCTATTTTCTTTTCTTCATCCTTGTTCTCCAGGTGGACGCATGATTGTTATTTCCTTTCTTCATTCTTGTTCTCCAGGTGGACGCCTGATTGCTAATTCTTTTCTTCATCCTTGTTCTCCAAGTGGACGCCTGATTGCTAATTCTTTTCTTCATCCTTGTTCTCCAAGTGGACGCCTGATTACTTCTTCCTTTCTTCATCCTTGTTCTCCAGGTGGACGCCTGATTGTTATTTCCTTTCTTCATCCTTGTTCTCCAGGTGGACGCCTGATTGCTATTTTCTTTTTTTTCATCCTTGTTCTCCAGGTGGACGCCTGATTGCTAATTCTTCCTTCATCCTTGTTCTCCAGGTGGACGCCTGATTGCTATTTCTTTTCTTCATCCTTGTTCTCCAGGTGGACGCCTGATTGCTATTTCCTTTCTTCATCCTTGTTCTCCAGGTGGACGCCTGATTGCTAATTCTTTCTTCATCCTTGTTCTCCAGGTGGACGCCTGATTGCTAATTCTTTTCTTCATCCTTGTTCTCCAGGTGGACGCTTGATTGCTATTTCCTTTCCTCATCCTTGTTCTCCAGGTGGACGCCTGATTGCTATTCTTTCTTCATCCTTGTTCTCCAGGTGGACGCCTGATTGCTATTTCCTTTCTTCATCCTTGTTCTCCAGGTGGACGCCTGATTGCTATTTCCTTTCCTCATCCTTGTTCTCCAGGTGGACGCCTGATTGCTATTTCCTTTGTTCTTCCTTATTCTCCAGGTGGACGCCTGATTTTTTCTATTTCCTTCATCGGGTGTTTCCTGACACAAATGTTGTTTTTGCCCCTGTTTCAAATCAAAGAAAATTTCGTCAGTTTAAAGCAGGGTGGTCAGTTGTGGCATTCTTGCTGAGGGTGGTGTTTCTCTTTGTCTTGTTTTACTGCCTTGGAGCGGTTGAAAAGACAATTTTGTCTTTGTAATTGATCCTTAACCATAGTATCCTCAACTGTTGTTTTCACTTCAAACCCTTTCAAGTGTAATCATATGTCTCTCCTGACATTGCTGAACCACTTTTTGATTCAACTTTTCTTACATCCATATCTTATTTTTTATCCTATTACTTCCTGCCCATCATGGCCGTATTTTGCCTTATGCAATCTTGAATCTTGGTAGTATACCTTGACATTCCTTCTTGTTTGGTTTGGAACAAAACTTACCTCAAAAGCTTTAGAAGAGTAAGATTATTAGTGACGAAAACATGACGATTTTTGACAATCTAGAATGAAAAGAAAAATCCAAATTTGGATGACTGTTGGAGAAGGAATAAAGAACTTATCTGATTGGAGTCACTGGCACCAATGATCAGGGTATGCATTTTGGATTAATCAACCCAGTCTTTTTAACCAATCTCTTTTTCAATTGTTTTTGTTTTCCCAAAATTTCCATAACCCAATTTTAATTTTACCAATTTACAAACCTTGTTCGACTTGCAGTATCTAAAAGAGTTTTCACTGACAAACCTTCCTCATTTGTTCATTTCTTAATTCCTTTTCGCCTTATGGTGCCTGCGAAGGTTTTCACCAATAAGACTCTCTCATTTTCTTTCTCTCAGCTTCCGTCGTCTCATGGTGCCCGTGAGGGTTTTCACCTATGAGACTCTCTCATTTTCATTACTTCTTCTTGTTTGGACCAGAGTGTTATGAATCATCTTCATTTGTTTGACTCGGCGTTCTTTCTAAGATTGGTCGAAAGGTCTTTTGGTATGTGGTTGGAATGGAAAGGTATCAAAAGTTAAACAATTTTGATAGGGGCTTAAAAAATTACAACCCTTGGAATCATTCTTCTTATTTGCCAATACAATTCCTGCCCCAGTTTCTTGATTGAGGTCTCTTGATGTTTCCTTTTGTGCACATTATGCATATTATGCATATTATGCACCCTACGACCGAGCCGTGAGGCGCCTACGTATCCTCTTTGAGGAATCAGGTCAAACGTAGTTCGCTCCATAATAGTGATTTTCTATCTTTCTTTTTTTTTTTTAATTTTTTTTATTTGACTTTCATTGATTCCAAGAGAGGGTAAGAAATAAATGAATGTGGCTCAAAGGGGAAACAAAGGGTACAGTGTTTGGATAGAAGAATAAATTGCCTTTGTCATTCCAATCTTTGAAATAATGCCGAATACAAACATTTAATAACTATATCAAAGAGAAATCATGCATAATATCTCTTTACCGCATCAGAATTGATAGCCATGTCTATGCATTTTCCTTCAATATCTGTTAAACATAATGCACCATTGGACAATACTCTGGTCACAATGAATGGTCCTTGCCAATTCGGGGCAAATTTGCCCTTTGCTTCGACCTGATGTGGAAGAATACGTTTCAGCACATGTTGACCTACTTCAAACTTTCAGGGACGCACCTTTTTGTTGTATGCCCTTGCTATTCTTCTTTGATATAATTGGCCATGACATACTGCTGCCAATCATTTTTCATCAATCAAGTTTAACTGTTCCAGACGGGTTTTGACCCATTCATCATCATCAATCTTAGCTTCGGCGATGATCCGAAGGGAAGGAATTTCAACTTCTGCAGGAATTACTGCCTCAGTGCCATATACCAACAAATAAGGAGTTGCTCCTACTGAAGTGCGAACAGTAGTGCGATATCCCAATAACGCAAATGGTAATTTTTCATGCCATTGTCTTGAACCTTCTACCATTTTCCGAAGTATCTTCTTTATGTTTTTGTTGGCTGCCTCGACTGCTCCATTCGCCTTGGGCCGATATGGGGTAGAGTTGCGATGTGTAATCTTAAACTGTTGACATACTTCCTTCATTAAGTTACTGTTAAGATTAACACCGTTATCTGTGATGATCACCTTTCGGATTCTGAATCGACATATGATATTTGAGTGAACAAAATCGACCACAGCTTTTTTGGTCACTGATTTGAATGTTTTGGCCTCAACCCATTTGGTAAAATAATCAATGGCTACCAGAATGAACCTGTGCCCATTGGATGCTGCCGACTCAATTGGTCCAATCACATCCATGCCCCAGGCGACGAAGGGCCATGGTGCCGACATTGTATGCAACTCAGATGGTGGAGAATGAATCAAATCCCCGTGTATCTGGCATTGATGACACTTGCGCACAAAACTGATACAATCTCGCTCCATGGTAAGCCAATAGTAACTGGCTCGGAGAATTTTGCTTTTCCAACACATATCCACTCATGTGGGGTCCGCAAACTCCCGCATGTACTTCAGACATGACAACCGTAGCTTGTCTGGCATCTACGCATCTTAACAATCCAAGGTCTGGTGTTCTTTTATACAAAACTCCTCCGCTTAAGAAGAATCCATTTGCCAATCGCCTAATGGTTCTCTTTTGATCCCCTGTGGCTTGTGCTGGATATATCCTCATTCTGATATACTCTTTGATGTCGTGGAACCATGGTTCACCGTCAAATTCCTCCTCAACCATATTGCAGTAAGCGTGCTGACCGTGGACTTAAATATGTAGTGGATCCACATAAGCTTTGTCCGGATGGTGCAACATTGATGCCAAGGTAGCCAATGCATCGGCAACCTCATTATGGATCCTTGGAATATGCTGGAACTCCACTGATTGAAACCGCTGACAAAGATCATGTAGACATTGTCGGTATGGTATGAGCTTCAAGTCTCGGGTTTCCCATTCTCCTTGAATTTGATGTACCAGAAGATCCGAATCTCCCATGACTAAGATTTCCTGGATACCCATGTCTGCGGCTAGCCTTAACCCCAAAATACAAGCTTCATATTCAGCCATATTATTGGTGCAATAAAATCGTAGTTGAGCCGTAACAGGATAGTGATACCCGGTCTCAGAAATAATTACAGCTCCTATCCCAATTCCTTTCATGTTAGCGGCTCCATCAAAGAAACGTTTCCAGCCAGGTTTTTCAATTTGCTCCATCTCACCGATATGCATTATTTCTTCATCGGGAAAATAGGTTTTCAATGGCTCGTACTCCTCGTCGACCGGGTTTTCGGCTAAATGATCGGCCAATGCTTGGGCTTTCATTGCAGTCCGAGTCACATAGATGATGTCAAATTCGGTGAGCAATATCTTCCACTTTGCAAGTCTCCCCGTTGGCATAGGCTTTTGAAAGATATATTTCAACGGATCCAGACGCGAAATGAGGTAAGTAGTGTAGGATGACAAATAGTGTTTCAATTTCTGAGCTACCCAAGTTAGGGCGCAACATGTCCTTTCCAGATGAGTGTACTTAACCTCATAAGCTATGAATTTCTTGCTAAGGTAGTAGATGGCCTGTTCTTTTCTGCCGGTGAGGTCATGTTGCCCCAATACACAACCAAAGGAATTTTCTAAGACCGTCAAGTAAAGAATCAAAGGTCTTCCTGGCTCTGGCGGAACCAGCACAGGTGGATTTGACAAGTATCCTTTTATCTTATCAAATGCTTCTTGACATTCGTCAGTCCACTTGGCCGCAACATCTTTCTTCAACAATTTGAAAATAGGCTCACAGGTTGCCTTGAGCTGAGCAATAAACCTGCTGATGTAATTCAACCTCCCTAACAAACTCATTACTTCAGTTTTGTTCCTTGGATGTGGTAGTTCTTGGATGGCTTTGATTTTTGATGGGTCTAGCTCGATGCCTCGCTGACTGACTATGAATCCCAACAGCTTTCCAGATGGAACACCAAATGCGCACTTGGCAGGGTTAAGCTTGAGGTTGTACCTGCGAAGTCTCAAGAAGAATTTCCTCAAATCCCCAACGCTTGATGCTTTGATTTTATGATCACATCATCCACGTATACCTCAATCTCCTTATGTATCATATCATGAAACACCGTGGTCATTGCTCTCATGTAAGTTGCCCCGGCGTTCTTCAAACCAAAGGGCATTACCCTGTAGCAATAAGTTCCCCATGGGGTGATGAATGCCGTCTTCTCTGCATCCTCTTCATCCATCAGAATTTGATGGTACCCGGCATAACAATCCACGAAAGATCCTATCTCATGCTTGGCATAATTATCGATCAAAATATGGATATTGGGCAATGGGAAGTTATCCTTCGGACTTGCTTTGTTGAGATTGCGATAATCGACGCATACTCTGATCTTGCCGTCTTTCTTTGGCACAGGAACGATATTAGCCAACCAAACAGGATATCGAGTGACTCGAATGACCTTTGCCTCCAACTGTTTGGTGATTTCTTCTTTAATTCTCACACTCATATCAGGCTTGAACTTTCTCAATTTTTGCTTGACAGGAGGCACCATTGGATCAGTGAGCAATTTGTGAACCACTAAATCAGTGCTCAAACCTGGCATGTCGTCATACGACCATGCAAAAACATCTTTGAATTCTATGAGTGCTTTAATTAACTCTTCTCGGATCTTTGGTTCGAGATGGACACTTATTTTAGTTTCTCGGATATTATTCGTGTCCCCTATGTTGATGCCTTCGGTATCACTCAGGTTAGGCTTGGTTTTTTCCTCAAAATGAATTAACTCTTTACTAATCTATTCGAAAGCCTCATCCTCATCATATTCTGATTCATAATCACAATATACTTCTTGAATTATTATTTCGGAGTCAGATTGATTTTTAAGACTGGGTTGAGGATTCCTCATGCATGCCATATCACTAGAGCCAGCGTAAAAAGAACTGTACAGAAAAAGAAGAAAAGAAAAGAAAAATATCAGGAATGATAATGAAAGGGAAACTGTATTTTATTGGATGATGAAAGATAACATGGTTCGCACACTTCAAACAAACTGTAAGATAAACATTGGGATTACAACACTGAGGTAACCCAAACAAACTGAAGGAAAATCAAAATAAACTACCAAGACTCCTTTCGAATAGGGAGAGGAGTGGCTTTCCAATTATTAAGCCTTGTCTCTGGCCCGACGAATTGCACTTCTGTGTTGCTAGAACCTTCACTGCTTTCCACCATATTCACATCGTCAAACAATTTCTCGAATCTTTCAATTAATTCCTCCTCAGGATTGACCAAGGATTTAGGAATCGTTGTTATCGGGTGATATTTAGCACCGATCTTGATAAAAGACTTTGATAGATGTGGGACTGGTTTTGGAAGAACCCATGCCTTTTGTTTCAGCTTTCTGGCCTTTCTCACGTCTGTGACAGTGGGTATGAATCCCAAATCAAATGTTCCCCAGTTCTCGGGGAGAGATACTGGTTGTATAATTCCTTGCAAAGATGAGCCCAAACCTTTGCCGGGTATAAAACCATTTTTTAACATTTCATAGGCTACCATGACTGAGCAGAGGTTATCTTTGGATTTAGAAGGTACTTCCCCTCTAGAATTTTCTCTACCGACACTGTGTCGGACACTTGGTAAACCCATGGTCCCTGGTCATTTTCTATTCCCTCGACTGGTACAATGGCACCGCTGCGAGCATTTAAACTGTCTTCCCCATGCACAACTATTTCCTGTTTATCCCATTCAAACTTGACTACCTGATGTAGTGTTGACGGGACTGCTTTAGCAGCATGGATCCATGGTCGACCCAACAACAATTTATAGGAAACAGTTATGTCCAGCACTTGAAACTCCATTGTGAATTCAACTGGCCCTATTGTCAGTTCCAGCATTATGTCGCCAAATGAATCTCTGCTTCCACCGTCAAACCCCCATACGCAAATACTATTCCTCTGGATCCTCTCCTCTTTGATTTTCAACTTGCCCAGAGTGGAGAGAGGGCAGATATTTGCGCTTGACCCGTTGTCAACCAATACCCGGGTTACTACGGAGTTTTCACATTTCAATGTGAGGTAAAGAGCTTTGTTGTGCTCAGTACCTTCCATAGGCAGTTCATCATCAGAAAATGTGATTCTGTTTGCCTCAAAGATTCTGTTGGCTATTTTTCCAAATGATTCACGGAGATCTTATCAGGAACGTGTGCCTCATTCAGGATTTTCATCAAAGCTTGACGGTGCTCCCCTGAATGGATTAGTAATGACAATAATGAGATTTGAGCGAGCGTCTTTTTCAATTGATCCACAACAGAATAGTCATGGAGCTTCATTTTTCTCAAAAATTTTTCCGCTTCTTCTTCCGTCACAGCTTTCTTTATTAGTGTTGGATTTTTAGTTTTTCTTAACTCTTCGGGAGTGAAACATCTTCCCGACCGAGTCAAGCCTTGCACCTCACAGACTTCTTCCTTGACTTCTTTTCCTTTGTACATTACCATCATCCGTTCATAGTTCCATGGAATGGCCTTGTTGTTGATCACTGGTAACTGGGTTACCGGTTTGATAATAACCCGCTCTTTACGGGCTCCTTCCACGACTACAATGGGTTTGTTGGCGACCCCTGGTACAATCACTTTTAATCCTTCCTGCTTTGTAGCAATTTTGCTTGAAGATCCCTTCTCAAATACCACAGATGGTTCAACACCATTTTTGTTTTGCTCAGGAACCGAGTTCTCTTCTGTTAACTGCTCAACAGGCTTGGTTTCATGAGACCTAATCATCATGACGGTTTGCGATGGCTTCTTTGTTTCCCCATCAGCCTGTACTATTTATATCATATTGGCCTCCTGATGGGCTGACATTGGATTTTTGTTGATATTGGGAGCTTCGGGGGTTTGAACTTCAATTTTGTTAGTATCAATCAGCTCTTGTATTGCATTCTTCAAATGCCAGCATTTTTCTGTATCATGGCCTGGTGTACTGGAACAATATTCACAGCTTATGGTGTAGTCCAGATTCTTTGGAGGAGGATTGGACAGCTTGGATTGTATCGGCCTTAGCATGTCTAGCCGTCTCAAGCTGTGGAACAGACTAGTGTAGGATTCACCCAATGGAGTGAAGGTTTTCTTTTTCTGTTCCCTTTCTCCCCTGAATGCTTGCCTAGGCCTGAAACCTGGTCCGGGGTAGGCTCGTGGGTAAGTACTTGATATGACAGGGGCGCGCCAATGAGCGTGAGCAAGTGGTTGATTATATGCTTGTGCATGATTGATGGAAAAATAAGGTTCCGACGGGTGATAGTAATGTTGCGGTGAATTGTGGTGGTAAGTTGATTGGTGGGACCGATGTTGATTGTAGTAATGAGGTGAACCTCCGGATCCTGACCAAGTTCCTGAATCAACCACCGCTGCTTCCTCCCTTTTCTTTCTTCCGATTCCTCCTACCCCGCCTTGAATAGCTTGAGTAGTCGCCTTAATAGCCGAATAACTCATGATTTTATTTGTCTTGAGGCCTTCTTCCACCATACCTCCCATCTTCACTACTTCGTTGAATGATTTTCCTACCGCTAAAACCAAATGGGCATAGTAAGTTGGCTCCAGGGCTTGTAGGAAGTAGTCTACCATTTCACTTTCCTTCATAGGAGGATCCACCCTTGCTGCCTGTTCCCTCCACCGGAAACCATACTCTCTAAAACTTTCATTGTGCTTTTTCTCAAATTTTGTCAAAGATAGTCGATCTGGGATGATTTCCAGATTGTATTGGAAGTGGTAAGCAAATGCCTGTGCTAGGTCATCCCAGGTGTACCATCTCCCATGGTCCTGGCGTGTATACCACTCTAAAGCTGATCCGCTCAAACTTTGACTGAAGTAAGCCATCAATAATTCGTCTCTTCCCCCAGCTCCTCGCATCTTGCTGCAGAATCCTCTCAACTGGGCTACTGGATCACCGTGCCCGTTATACAGGTCAAATTTGGGCATCTTGAAACCAACTGGCAATTGCACATTTGGGAATAAGCATAAATCCTTGTAGGCCACACTGACCTGTCCTCCTAACTCTCGCATGTCTCGGAACGATTGTTCTAGACTTTTGACCTTTCTGAACATCTCTTCTTGTTCAACATTTTTGGCTGGCTTGTCAATTTCGGTTGGGAGGTCAAAACGAGGAGTAGTTGAATGGATTTCGGAGGCTTTGAAGGTGGGCTCCGGGGGGTAGTATTGATTGTCCTTGGCCTGTAGTATAGGCTCACTAGGAGATTTGTGGAATGTAGCCGGGGGAGGTGCTACGAAGACAGGAGTCACTGGTGGAGGATGGTATGGAACTGGTTTCGGAGGTGGAGTCTGCGGTGTCTGAGAGGTGGTGCCTCGGTAGTGTTGGTAGATGGGGATATTTAGGGATAGTTCAGTGGTAAGATTATCCTGAGCTTGGGCTAGTGATGGAGCAGGGTTAGCTGGGTAAGATGGGGGTGGTTGCCCTGTAGACCAGGCTCGGTAAATCTCAGCCATTTGCTGCTTGAGCTTAAGCATTTCTTCTTTCATTTTGCCAACGTCCATCTCCTCTATCTCAATACCTGTGTCGACATCTGGAATAGACATACTTTCGGGTATCGATCCTTTTGATCTGGTGTGATAATGATAATATGCCAGTATCTCTTAGAAAAACTAACTGCTTGAATTCTGGAAATGAGCAAACTTGTTAGTTTTGAGAGTTAACATGTATAATGGCACGTGGAGATGCAATGTTCCTAGACAAATAACCCTTTTCTATTATGCATTTGCTCGGCTGCTTGTGTCATCCCAGCTTTCTTGAAATTTTTTATTGTTACTCACTCTCAATTTATTTATTATTTTTTATGATTGTGGTCGAATCTTATAGAGATTGCCTACGTATCATGCCCCCGCATGAATCAGACCTTGCGTAGTTCGGACCATAAGGCAATTGTCAACACTTTTATTTATTTTATAAAAATGGAACAAACATTACATTTGGAAAACATTATACAAAAAATGATTTAAAAACTCGACACACACCCAAATCAAATAAAAGACACAACTCTTAACATCTCTGAACACGCTCCACTTCCCACTTTTGTTGTCAATCATCGGATTATCTGCTCATGGTGGGGCTTGACCCGGATGTCCTCCCAGCGTATGATACATTCTTTCTAACTCCATTGCCAGATGACGGGCAAAAATAGGTGCATGCTCTATAAACCTTTCACAATCCATCCCTTGGCAGTTTACATAACTTTGAGATATGTAAACCGCTAAATCATGGATTTGTGCCCTGAAGTCTTGGAGACGTTGGTCTTGGTTTTGCAGTTGCTGTTGGTGAGTGGTGGCTATATCTCTGATACGGTCTTCACGATCTAAAGCTGACTCTAATTGAGCTTGGAGTCTGACCTGATCGAGTCTTGCTTGTGCTCTTTCTTTGTCGATGTCTGCATACTGATGCTCTCTGTTGTATCTTCTCACTTCTTCCAGTTGTGCATGAAGTTGGGCTTCTGAATGTATCCAACGGTCTTTTTCCTTCTTGAATTGTGCCCTGTCTTCTTCGGATTGCCTTACTTGGCGTTCCTTATTAGATCTGGCCTCTTCGTTTAATTGTTGGATTCTTTCTTTAGCTTTGCTCAACGCCTTTTCGGTTTTTGCCAAAATGGAATCACAATCTTGCATTTTTTCAAAAAGATTGGCGATGATTTTTTGATCCTTCCAACTCCTCATTGGTGTTTCGGAAGCTTTCTTCATTTTTTGAAATTGAGCGTGAAGATTTTTATTCTCACAAGCTAGACTCTTCTTCTCGCCTTCTGCTTCTTGTGCTTGCAAATCTTTCTCCAAACTGAGGCTCCTCAGATTTTCCTTTAGGGCATGGATAGTTGCTTTGTACCCTTTTTCTTTTTCTCCCCAAATCAACCGCTCTTGGATTTTGTCGTTAAAGGTTTGAACATGGGGTCTTTTTGTTGGCCTTTTTAGATCGGGTTCTGGTGCATCATCCACGCGGGACCGTTTCTCAAACCACCTTGCATATCCTAGATTTATCTCGCCCTTTGTAGTGTCTGGAACTTGAGTATCATCTTTCAAGTATCGAAACCCATTCCACATCTGCTGAATTAAAGCCTCGGGAAGAGTGGCTTCAGGGTGTAACTCGATTACTTGCTTACTCAAATCTTCATCATCGGGAACTACTTGGTATCTCCCTAGTTGTCTTAGAACTCTTTGTGGCGCATATGGCTGGATGCTTCTCAATCCCAATAGTAGCAAATAACTATTCGAGGTTGACATGTGTATCACTTCCCTTACCGGGAGCCATCCCAAAGTCCACTCAATTTGACTTGCTGTTAAAGATCTTAGATGATATACCCAGTCTTCGACCCCTTCTGGTGACTTATAATCTTTTATTCTTTCTTCATAACTCTCGATGGCTTGGACCATACTGTATGAGCTTGGGGTGACGTTGGAGATGTTCAATCATCCACATTTGCAACAAAATTTTGCACCCTTCGAAGACCTTTGCCCCTGATTTACATAAAGTCAACGCCCGATAAATGTCGGAGAGAATGATCGGGGCAAGGGTGTGATTTTCCTTGGTAGTGAGGACTTGTACGACTTTCGCCGTGCGAATATCGATTGTTCGTTCTTTGTTTGGGAAGACCATGATTCCTAGAAAAGCCACCATGAAAGCGAAGCGACGGTGAATCTGCCAGGTGTCTTTGTTCTGCTTGTTAGTAAGGTCTTTCTCATGAATTTCAAATCCATCTGGCTTTCCGAACCTTGAATGTAGGAAGTTGAAAGAACAACACCCGTTGATAACGTTGCTTTTTTCGATTTGATTACTGATGTTCAGGAGCCCAAAGAATCGATGCACTGAGGGAGCTTTTGGGAATATAAGACTTTGGTTTCTTAAATCTCCATCAAAACCGGCATATCCAGCTATCTCTTCTAATGTAGGAGTAAGCTCAAAATCAGAGAAGCGAAAAACATTGTGAACAGGGTCCCAGAAAGTTACTAATGCCGCAATCAAATCATCACGTGGTTTAACTTTCATAATATCTGTGAGAGTTCCCAAATGTTTAATGACCCATTTTTGACCATCTTCTCCTAACTCATGCCACCACATCTGAAGCCGAAATAGAACCTCATCTGCATTTGCGGACGGTGGGTTTTGGGTAGTGCTCATTTTGTGTCTGCGATTAATTTTAACAAAAATCAAGACTCATTTTGAAAACAGACACTCATAAAAAAATCATTTTTTTTATTTATCATTTTTTTTCAAAACTTAAAACTATTTTTTTTAGAATTTTCTAAAACAACCCGTTTTATTCCTCGGCTCTCACAATGATTTTTTTTTCAATTAAGCTGGTCAACAAGCAAATCCGAGGCAAATGAATGCACAAGTAGCAAGTAGGATGCATCAGGATAGTCTTTTCATTTCGGGTTCACCTGTCCTAGACAGACCCAACCCCTGTGTTGAGTCTCCAAGGCCAAATGTACATGATGCAAATAGACGTTCCTACTAGGGATCCGGTACATGGCTGAGTTATTCTAAGTGAAAAACCTGAGGCAGATTGTTCTAAACCTGGCTTACCCAAACGGCCAGTTTGAGCCGAAGTGGGGGCAACGTACCGGGAGCACGAAAGTCTACCCGGCCTAGTTACTTATCCCAACTTCGTCTTATTTGGTATGACTTTAACAGAAAGGTGGGCCACGCGTACGTGTGCACCATAAATTCAGAAGACTCAGAAAGAAGGGGGTTTCGTAGCAATTGTATATACACAATTCAAATGATATTAAAGCAGTAAAAACATCATTTAGCATATTAGGCATATATCATGTAAACATCAGATAATAAATAAAGCCAACTATAACAGTTATTTTAAGCTCGAATTCTTAAACCCTGAACCAGTGGTTCTGGGTTAACACTTTTATCCCCAGCGGAGTCGCCAGAGCTGTCACACCTCCTTCTTCCGCCCCCGACGAGGGTGCGAGGGAGTTTTCTCCAATTAAAGGACAGTCGAAACGGGATTTGTTTGTTTGTTTCTTTGTTTGTTTCAGAGTCGCCACCTGGGAATTTTAAGGCGTCCCAAGTCACCGATTTTAATCCCGAATCGAGGAGAACATGACTCTATTTGTTATTCTGCGAACCAGAAATCTGAGTAAGGAATTCTGTTAATCCGGGAGAAGGTGTTAGGCATTCCCGAATTCCGTGGTTCTAGCACGGTCGCTTAACCATTTTTATATTTGGCTTAATTATCTTGATTTGTTAAATACATTTTTATTGCATGATTTTTGTTACCGCTTTAGATTGTTCATAATTATAGACCCTTAAACGAATCACGCGTACGTATATTCGTGTCGTATATTTTTTATAAACGTGAAGAATCGTGTCACGCATACGTGTACACGATAAGATTGATAATATAAAAAATAAAATAGACTTATGTTCGAAAATGTGCTAAAAATAAAATTAAGAATGTTAGTCGCTCTTGTATGATTAAATAGTGAACTGCACATCTCGGGTTATATGAAATTAATTTGATATTCTCCGAAGAACCCCTTTTTTATTAAATGTTCGCTCGAAATTGCGCGAACGCATAATCCGAATTGCTTTCAGAAATATAATCAGGTCACGCGAACGTATCCCTAATCACACAAAACATTCTTGATGGTAGTATAAATTTTCCACAAATTGTTTATTACGTCCATGCATTTTTATGTGAAAGTCATGAGAAATCCCTATTTGAGATGCCTCTAAATTCCTTGGAAAGAATTCACAATTTATTAAGTGTTGACCACAAATTATATTTTTTCGCGTGTGAATTATATTCCTCAAAAACCATTCGAATTTAAAGAGTAAAAAAAATAAACAGCGTGGGCTTAGTACTACCATTTTTATCGTGAATACAACATTGGTATACACAAAAATCGAATCGCATATAAAAACTAGGAAAAGAATTAATTTGATAAACAAGTTAATAGTTTCCGAAGAATTTTCATTATTTATATTTAGTGCAAACTCTATTTCTACATATCCTTGACATAAAATGTTGCAATTCGTGCTTATACATCCCATCTCATTCTCAAATACTTGTTTTTAGTCCAAAGTTATAATTGTTTGGTTAATTTGTTTACAATGATAAATAATCTAGTTGGTGAGAAAAAGAACTATTATACAAATTGACTTAATAAAATGGCATCACATGCAATGTAGTGGTACGTCCGAACCATTCATCATATTCCAACATCATAAATGAGACGGATCATATCAATTCATATTTCTACCATGGCTATTCACATAACCGTTATTATGCCATCTGTGAACGAAATACAATTAACATTATCTAGCCTTAAACAAAATCGGATATTTAACAAAATAGGCTAATAATATAGTTTTTTTTTTTTGATATTTCTACACTATTCTTTACTTAGCTAACAATATCACAAGATCAAATTAATGGCCAACTTTCTACCATGTTCCCTATCTTGACAATTCGAACATAACTTATACTTAACGAAATTCTGAAATAGATAACATTATTACAACCCTTATATGAACTTAAAAAGGGAATGATTAACTAATAGTCATTATGTCAAGCATACTACTATATTAACCAACTGAAACAAAATTACAATTTAAACCAATCGACTTAAACGAGTGGAAGACATAATATTAATTCCAAACTTCATTCATTTTGCAATTTTGAAACTTTCCACAGCACGAGTCTAAAGATATATACCTGGAAATAAGGGTGAAAGAGGTAAAGTTTAGCAGTAGCAACAACAGCAAAATCGACAGAATATACCAATAATGTAGCAGATTTGAGCAAGACAAGTCCCGTGAAACCAAACGAACAGTAACAGAAATTTAAGAAGAATTTCGGATTAAAACCAAGCAATATCGACAAACAAAACCCGAACAGATTCAAGAAACAATGTTTCAGATTTTCTTTCTTTCTCTTCTATTTTTCTTGTTCCAGATTCTTTCTTCTTTTTTATTTTTCTTAGTTCTGTTTTTCTTCTCTTCTCAATCTCTCTTTTTCAGATTCCTCTCTATATTCTCCCTCTGTGTGTGTTCTTTCTCCTCTGTATATACTTCTCTCTCTCCTCTCCTTTTTTCAAATTAGTCCCAACCCCTCTATCTTATACAGGTCTGCCCCTTTTCTAGCAGCCTACTGTCCGGACCCCTTTCTCTTTTAAAAATCAGAAAATCTCCACTCCCATAGCACTAAGGCTGATTTTCTAATAAATCAGCCACTAAAGGTACCTTTTTCCTTATTTTCAGCATTCCCATTATCCTTTATTTTATCCCAATAAATTATAGTTATCAACATTCCACTATAACACACTAATACTAACATATTATCCCTACTGTTTCAATCCCAGAAATACCCCTGAAATCCTACTGTTATTACTGCCCTTAGTACAAAAATCAGAATCTGATACAAAACAGATTTTATAATCTGTTCAAACTTAATTATCAACCTGCTTTCTGATTTAAACAGCTATAACAAATTTTCTTAAGCTCTAGACTGAACCTTAACTGAGAATGCAACCTTCTAACACAATTGTATCTAATCAAAACTTGTGAAATTGCATTTAAACCCAACATCACAATCACACTAAACAACAGAACAATTTGAACTAACCTTGAAATAGAACTAAAATCAAACAAATGCAGGAGCATTGTCAGTATTGACACTGCCTGAAACCAACTGCTCAGAAGTCAATACACAAATGTTTGATAAACTTTCTGACTTATTAAACAAGAACCAACTAATTGGCAAGAACTAATTAACTAATTACAACAAAATGATAATAATCAATCAAAAACAGGTAAACAGGTTATTACAATCAGCATTATCAGAAACAGGATTTTATAATATAACTAATCGACGAACTTAATCGAGCCGATTACACACATTGTCAATAATCATAACCAACAGAAACAATGCCCCTATTTGATCACATGAACGAGTATGAGACAGAATCAAATAAACAAATAGGAAAATTACACATGCTACTGAAAATAGGCAACAATATACACATAAAACTCAGAAAGGCGTAGGAAAAATACCTTTGAACATTCAAATTTATACGGACACAGGGTCAACTTGGATTTGGACCTTTTGAGGCTGAACAGACTTTATTCGAAGTATTCTCAATTGAGAATACCTCGATTAAAGTCTCTTAGACCTCAATCCCTTAATTAATCGGACAACTCCCACGATTTGGCATTTAGGGTTTCGGATTTTTTCAAATTTAGGGTTCGACCAATTCTGGGTAGATTCGAAGGGAATCAAAGATGCCTTAGGGGTGAGGGAGGCCTAGGGGTCATTGGGTGTGAATGTAAGACAGATCTGGGTGAGTTCTTGTTTGACTCGAATCTTCAAATGAAGATTCGAGAAGCTCTGAGGTGATTCGAGCTAAACTAACAACAGATCCATAACGAGGCAGGTTAGGGGTGCTATGGTGTTAATTAGGGGCTGGTTGGTTTGGATCTGAGTTTGGCTCGAATCTTCAAATGAAGATTCGAGAACCTCCAGGAAGATTCGAGCTCAGTGGCTAACAGATTTGGATAGAGGATGGTCAAGGGATTCAGGGGTGTTAATGTGGTGACCGGCGGTGTTGTTGCCGCCGGGTTTTAGGCGAGGGGGAGTTAGGGCAGCTAGGGTTAGAGGTGTGTTTTCGGAGATGATGATGAACGGGAGAGGAGGGGGGTGTTTAGTTAGGGGGTCGGGGTATGGATTTGGGGTTTATATAGGGGAGGGGTGAATTGATCTAAACCGTTGGATCAAGCGGAATAGATGGCCAGGATCTATCCACTTACAGGAACGGCGTCGTTTTGGTTTAGTTGGGGAATGGGTCGGCCTGGGCAATGGATCGGGTAGGGGTTATGGGTAAGGGGTGTGGAATATCAACCGTTGGATTGATTTAATCCAACGGCCCTTGATGAAATATGACCAAACATCGTCGTTTGGTTTGGTTGAATTGGACCGGACATGGGGTGTTTGGATTGGGCTGTGGGGAAGTTGATTTTGTTTGGGCCTGGATTTCAGTCCAGGTCCGATTTTTTTACCTTTATAACTTATTTTCCATTTCCTAATTTTATTCCTAATTATTAAATTCCTAATTTTAATTATAAAAACAAAATTAACCTTACAAAACATTAATCACCCTTTATCAAACATTAACATACAAGACAAATCATTAATCACACAATGGCATATTTAAATGACGAACAAATAAGATAAATGCATATTTTTTGTGATTTTTAATTAACTCTTAAATGCATAATTAAATCCTAGATATGCATGCAACATGTATTTTTATTTTATTTTTTCATTTAACTATAACAAAGTAAACATTTACGGACAAAACACAAATAATTAATAAACGCCACATAAATTCTAAAAATTGCATACTAAGAGAATTTTGTTTTATTTTTTGATTTATTTTAGAGTAGTTTTCGTGAGGCAAAAATCATGTGCTCATAGTCGGCGACAGAGAACCCTCATTCCTCGAGGTACCTTCGACGAGAAAAGAAGATGGCAGCAGAGGAGGGATCATTTTTCTAAAACAGGAGATCTCGGGCGCTGTAGGCTCAACTGATATACCCTCTCTAAGCCTCCGGGATGGACTCGTCTTGCTATGATGTAACGACTCGACCGGTCATTTCGCGATTTTGCACTTTGCTCACCAGTTCTCGGGCATGACTTGCCCCGTGTAATCGAAATGAATTTGGAAGAACAGTTCTCAGTTTGAAGCTTGAAATTTGAAAGGTTTGACCAAGATTTGACTTGTTTGTATATGATCTCAGAAATTTTTATGATTTGGTTAGCTCCGTTAGGATATTTGGGACTTAGGAGTGTGATCAGAATGCATTTTGGAAGTCCATGGAAGGTTTAGGCTTGAATTGGCGAAATTAAGATTTTTGGCATTTTCCGGTTGATAGGTGAGATTTATATATATGGGTCGGAATAGAATTCCGAAAGTTGCAGTAGTTCTGTTGTGGCATTTGGGATACATATGCAAAATTTGAGATCATTTGGACATGGTTTGGTATACCTTTTGATCAAAAGTGTAATTCGGAAGATTTTGGAAGCTTAGGCTTGAATCCGATGTATTTTGGGTGATTCGATGTTGTTTGAGGTGTTTTGAAGATTGGTACAAGTTTGAATGGTGGCATGTGACTTGTTTGTGCTTTTGGTTGAGGTCCCAGGGGCCTCGGGGTGATTCCGAATGGGTGACGAAAGAATTGAAATTGAGTTTTTGCAGCTGAAGCATTTGAATTCCGTCATAACCGCACTTGTGGTTGGAAGGCCGCGGGTGCGATGATCATAGAAGTGGAAGGCAGCCGCAGATGCGGCTAAGTAGAAGTCCTCAGGAACTGCAGAAGCGGTGGTGTGGGCGCACCTGCGGTAGTGCAAGTGCGAGTTTTTAACCGCAGATGCGGTAACTGGCAATTTAATGAAAATCGCAGATGCAGTGGTTTTAGTCACAGAAGCGGGAAATGGACCGCAGGTGCAAAAATGCCTGGGGTTAGAAAGTATATAATGTTCCTTCACGAATTTTGCTAAAGTTCTCCATTTTTGAAGACGGGAAACGAGCTAGGGCGGTGAATTCAAGGGAAAATCGAAGAGAATCAGTTGGGTAAGTTCTGTGAGCTTCATTACTCATGTTTATGATCCTTTTTCCATTGTTTAATCATGGCATTAGTGGAAATTAAGGAAGAAAATTGAGGGATTAGGGCTTGAGATTAAGAGACCTTTGAGTGGGGATTTGAGGGGCCATTTGAGGTCCGATTTTGATGTTCTTGGTATGTATAGACCCGTGGGAGGACGATGATTCTATTGATGTTAATTTTGTCGGATTCCAAGATGTGGGCCCGGGTTAGAGCAATTTCGGGACTTTTGATGTAGATTGGATATTTTCGAGTGGGCTTTGTTCCCTTTGCATATTTTAATGGTTATGTTCTGATTGTGGCTAGATTTGTAGCATCCGGAGGTTGATTCGTGAGCTCAAAGGCATCGCAGGCTAGAGTTTCGACCAGATCGAGGTGAGTAATGATTGTAAATGATTTTCTGGGGGTATGAAACCCCGGATTGCACATCTTTGTACTATATTGAGGTGACGCACATGCTAGATGACAAGCATGGGGTCGTGCACTATTGGGGATTGTGACTTAGTCCGTCCCAAATGACTATTTTACTGCGTATTTGACTGAAATCTATTTGCTATCATCATGTTTGGGTTGAATGCCATATTTGGGCTTCGTGCCAACTATTTGAACCATTCAGGGATTTTATTGATATTTCCTCACTGTCTTGACGTTATACTTGAACTCAGTCATGCTATATTTCGTTGTTTTCATAAATCAGCTATGTTTACTCTGTATTAATATATCAAATGATATTTCAAATAATATTTTGGGCTGAGCATCATGTTTCACTATTGCTCGAGTGGCTTATGAGATTTTGACTGAGTAAGGCCGAGGGCCTGTGCTGTGAGGATACTTTTGGGTCGGGCTGCACGCCGCATCGGTGATACACTAATTATGATTATGAGGCCAAGGGCCTGAGATATGTACGCCATGAGATGTCTTGTTGATATGAGGCCGAGAGCCTAGTGATGATGCCACGAGATGGCTTGATATTGCACTTGGGCCGAAAGGGGCCCCTCTAGGAGTCTGCACACCCCCAGTGAGCGCGGGTACCCATTGTGATGTGAGATATAGCCCGAGGGGCTGGTATTGTTGACATTGTGCCCGAGAGGCAATCCTTTATGTGCTTATCTGTCTTATTTGTCTGTCATTTACCTGTTTGATTGTGTATTTGTGCCCGAGGGGCGGATTTTTTGTGCCTATCTATTCTAATTGCTTTGCATTCAATTGCTTAACTGTTAAAAAGTCATTTTAAAGAAGTTTAAAACTAAGCTAAGATGCTTTAAGAGATTTTACAACTTCCTTGCTTTCTTACTGGTTTTGTACTACTCTATACAACATGTTGATGTACTTTTTTGTGATTTTCACTCAGTCTTTAGTTATGATTATTACTCACTGAGTTGGAGTACTCACTTTACTCTCTACACCTTGTGTGTAGATTCAGGTATTTTTGCACCCGGTAGCGGGTACTGATTAATCAGAGGCAAAGTATTTGGAGTTTAACAAGGTAGCTGCCCGACATCGGCAACACTGATTTTCTCCCTTTGATGTCATTAGACTGTATTTAGTACATTTACATAAATTCCGTTGTATTTTAGACCTTATTAGATGCTCGTGACTTGTGACACCCCGATGTCGGGCTGTATCTATTTCTGCATTGTTCTTTTAAACTTACATTATGCAATGCCCGATTAGCTAAAAAGGCTTAAATTGACTTATTAAAACTTTTGAAATGACATTGGGGATTTTGTCGGCTGGCCTTGTCTTCACGAGAGGCGCCATCACGACCGGGTCCAGTTTGGGGTCGTGACAAGTTGGTATCAGAGCCTAGGTTACATAGGTCTCATGAGTCATGAGCATGTTTAGTAGAGTCTCTCGGATCGGTACGGAGACGTCTATACTTATCCTTGGGAGGCTGCAAAACCTTTAGGAAAAACTTCACATTCTTGAATTCTTATTGTGCGTCCTTGATTCAGCTTGAAAAGTAACTCTTTGAATTCCTTCCACGCATTCGTATACACGTATGAGCGCTCAGTATCAGATGTGCATCGATGGATTGTGATTCCTCGATCGAGGGGCGAGATGTGATCTCAGTATGTTGATGTTGGGCCAGTTTGGAAGACTTGAGGCTAGACTTTTGCCTATAGCTCGAGCCCTGAGTTGTTGATTGTGTGAGCGCGTGTTTCTGGATCTATATGTCCTGTGTGTTCCTATTAAGGGAAGTAATGACTGGATAGCTACGTGATGAGTATATTATGACTGCGAGGTGTATTCATATGATTTGGAAACGACAATAAGGGTCTGCTGGAGGATGGAAGAACTATTTGGTACTTGATGTTCATCTTGATTTGAGGTATAGCCCCGAGTTATGGGTGTGTGAAGAATCTTTTCATATTTCCTAGTTGGGAGTGAAGTAAATTTCATGCTGCGGTATGAGTTGGGACTTAGGAAGATTAAGTGACTGCGTAATGGTTATGAAGGTGGAAGGGTATAAAGAAATACTAGTTTGAGGCAAAGCAGGTGGCTTATCTCTTGCGGAGTGTTCTGAGGTTGTCTAATCCTTATGTTGTCCGTTAGAAGATCTCATTTACAAGTGAAATATATGTGTTGAAATTTAAATTTGGGTCGCTTAAGAGAGTGGATTTAACTATTACGAGAGGGAATGCGAGATTTGCATAAGAGTTAAAATATCAGATGGTATGTGTTTCACAAACTTATGAAGGATCAAGTTTAATCTCACTATGGTACTATGGCAGCAATAGAGTATATGCGTTATGAGTTATTGAGTGTATTTTGATCTATGGCCTCGAGCCAAGTGGGGAAGTCTGTTATTAATTAGTTGATTGCACAGTTATGTGCTATATTGGTTCTAGTTTGAGGCGTACGGGAGAATCAGTTATGGACTACGGAGATTGAGACCGAAGATAGCTCGAGTAAAGGAAAATTCTTGAAAAAGGTTATAGTATGATTCATAGGTGTGTGAGAATCACGAAATGTCATGAGTTGCTGTTGGTAAAGGATGCTCAGTGCATAGAGCAGGAAGTTGCTCGGTTGTTTTAGGATGAGGTTACACTCTGCGGTGTTGGAGTGCTAATGAGGTACAGGTTGTTCGGTTCGTTTGGTCAGGCTAATTGCAGTTTGAGTAGAGTGAATAACTCTCACGAATGGTTCTAAGAGGTTCAAGATTTTGCATGTAATAAGTGGAAATTTTTGAGTTGTATTTTTGGCTAGAAACTGAAGTTTGCATTGGAGGGTGTCAAGACTCGTGGTATTTCTATATCATTATGGGATTCTATGTATCAATATCATAAGTTGGAGGTAATGGCTTTGGATCCGCAGGGAAATTTCTTCAGGGTAGGTATTTTGATTATGGTGCGTTTGGAAATATTTAAGAGAGAGTTCGGCGGCTTATGAGTCTTAGACGGTGTGGTTTTATGGTTGGGTCTCATGTGGTGAGTCTGGGTTGAGGAATTGTGGTGTTATCGCAAGGAGAAGTATCAATTTGAAGGTAGTTTAGAAGGAACTAGGATCAATAAGATAGCTTGGTAGTAGGCCAGATCGTCATGGTAAAGATATGATTAGTCCTTTGGGTGATTACGAGGTAATGAGTTTCTGCATGTGTTTCACGGCAATTCTCTTGGGTTTTTAGTGGCCTGCGTAGCTTGGTTGAGTTAGAAGGATTCAGTTCTGTTGGTTTAGTTTTGTGCGAATGGAATTCGAAAAGTTCTTGATGATTCTACCACGGTTAGAGGTGTATATTTTTCCACGGGCATGAGGAGCATGGGATGTATAGTGATTTTCTCCCAGATGAGGTCCAATGGAAAAGTTCTTGGCTAGTTGAGTATGTAGTTGCGTGTGGCTCAGAATGGATATGAAGTTCTCATGTTTACCTTATGATGGTATGGTATATGCGGTATGTTGTGCAAGACTTAGATTTGCATATGTAAGGTCATGGATTAGTTCTGAAAGGAAGGTCACAATCCTTAGGCAGCACGAGCAGTTTCAGATAATTAGAGAAATGAGCTCCAGATAATTAAGGAAATGAGCTTCAGATGATTTTGGAAATGATCTTCAGATGATTAAGGAAATGGTATTGCTAATTGCGGTGATTTGATGAGGGTATATGTTTCAGAAAAAGGCAATATGATCAAGTTGATGGTACTTCGGTAGTATTGCGACACTCTCTTGTTAGATCGACTGCCGATATTCGAGTTTGCTTGGTGGCATAGAAGGATTTTAATAGTACCTCTCATGGAGTGATTGGGTATTAGAGGTGCATTGTATATTCATACAGCGGAATTGGGATCAGGTATGGTGATTCATGTGCTATATGGAGTTGGAGACTGGAAGTTCTCATATACAAGTTATGTTGTTGTGGGTCACGTGTATCAACACTGTTTATGGACTATCGGGGTTTGGAGACCCGAGTGGATCTTTTGCTGCTTAGTATGTTAGATTTTGATGTAATATTGGGTACAAATTGGTTGTCTTCGTGTCGTGTTATTCTGGACTATTGTGCTAAGGCAACAATGTTGGCTACGCCGAGAATGCCACGGATTGAGTGGCGAGGTTCGACGGATTATGTTCCTAGTAGGGTGGTGTCATTTTTGAAGACCCATTGGATGGTTGGGAAGGGTTGTCTTTCTTATTTGGCCTTCCTGATGGATGTCAGTGCAGAGACTCCTACCATTGATTCAGTTCTAGTGATGAGGGACTTTTTTGGATGTGTTTCCTACTGCCGGGCATGTCGCCGGACAGGGTTGTTGATTTCGGTAATGATTTGGTACTGGGTACCATATCGTATGGCACCGATGGAGTTAGAGGAGTTGAAGGAGCAGCTTCAAGAACTCCTTGATGAGGGGTTCATGGGTAGACTTATATGGATGTGTGTTCTGCATCGAGACAACCTTGTTGACTTTGAGTTTCTATTGGTGAGGAATGTGTTGTCTCGATTGTTGTTGAGCTATTAGTGTTCTGAGGTTATATATGAGTTACTCTTCTGTGTTACAACGCGTCATGATTTGTTGGTTATAGGCACACACGGTGCGGTTTTATTGAGGTCTCTCAATGGAATTCAAGCGGGGAGAACATTGGGTATTGCTCGGTGGATGGCGTATCGGTTATGTCCTTTCGGGTTTGTGTGGTGTTATGTATTTGCTTCACCGTGGTTATGATTATTTGCTTTGGTTCTAGACATTAATTGTGCTTGGTCGTCAATTTCGAGCAGAGTGACTTGAGGTGTTTCATGTGGACCAGTGTTTGGATAGGGTCGTGCATTGCAGCAAAGTTATGTGGAGGTATGACCTTTCGGGTTAGATTCGTGTGTTCTGTTTCTATGATATGTGACGGGTTCTCAGCATTGTGTGTGGTGGTACCAGTGAGCTTGCGGTACATCTCTTTCAGTTGAGTCATTTTCATAATTTGAGTATGTTCGAATTGTTGCTTATTGGTGCGCGGATTGCGCAAGTTGTGGCTTTAGTCTGTATTGAGGTGTCATGTCACCAGAGTAGCTGTGTTGGATTAGATGAGATTGTTGGGATATTTAATGAATACAAACGGATTCGATTTCAGCATGTTGGAAGAATAATATCGAGGTTTGACACAGAAATTTGCCATGGTCTTTGCCAAAAGAAAAGTGGCTTCATGAATGGTTGATTTGAGAGATGGTTATGGTTTACTGCGTGTTTCATTTACCATTGGCAGTATATGAATGTGTTGGAATGAGACTTTAGTTGATAAGATGTTTTCTATCGGTATTCGGGTGTTTGTGTGCAGCTGCTGTGATTAGAAGTTATCGCTACAAGTATTGAGTTGTGTGGTATATCATGTATTTGCAACTGAGGTTGCAGGCATGGATTATTACAGCTTGTTCGGGCTTATTCAGAGTATAGATGTGAGATTCTGATCTTGTGGGTGATTTCGGAAGTGGAAATGTGGTTCTAAGGTTTATGGGCTAGGTTGGATTGTGAAATTTTAGTTACATTGTATTATCAGACCTATATGAGATAGGGTGACGTGGGATCACCTCCAGGTATGTGCATAGTGAGGTTATTCAGCGATTGGTTAGCTTTTGGAATAACTCTTGGCACGTTCGAGGACGAACGTATGTTTAAGTGGGGGAGGATGTAACGATCCGACCGATTGTTTTGATATTTTCCACTTTGCCCGCCAGTTCTTGGGCATGACTTGCCCCGTGTGATGTATTATGACTTATGTAAATTGTTGGTTTTGGTTTTCAGGATAATCGGAATGAATTTGGAAGAACAATTCCCAGTTTGAAGCTTGAAATTTGAAAGGTTTGACCAAGATTTGACTTGTTAGTATATGATCTCGGATCAGAATTTTTATGATTTGGTTAGCTCCATTAGGAGATTTGGGACTTAGGCGCATGATCAGAATGCATTTTGGAAGTCCATGAAAGGTTTAGGTTTGAATTGGCGAAATTGAGATTTTTGGCATTTTTCGGTTGATAGGTGAGATTTTGATATAGGGGTCGGAATGGAATTTCAGAAGTTGCAAAAGTTCCGTTGTGGAATTTGGGACGTGTGTGCAAAATTTCAGATCATTCGGATGTGGTTTGGTGTACTTTTTGATCGAAAGTGTAATTTGGAAGATTTTGGAAGCTTAGGCTTGAATCCGATGTGTTTTGGGTGATTCGATGTTGTTTGAGGTATTTTGATGATTGGTACAAGTTTGAATGGTGGCATGTGACTTGTTTGTGATTTTGGTTGAGGTCCCGGGGTCCACGGGGTGATTCCGGATGGGTGACGGAAGAATTGGAATTGAGTTTTACAGCTGAAGCATTTGGTTTCTGTCATAACCGCACATGCGGTTGGAAGGTCGCAGGTGCGATGATCACAGAAGCGGAAGGCAGCCGCAGATGCGGCCAAGTAGAAGTCCTCAGGAATCTCAGAAGCGGTGGCGTTGGCGCACCTACGATAGCGTAGGTGCGAGTTTTTAACCACATATGCGGTAATTGACAATTTAATGAAAATCGCAGATGCGGTGGTTTTAGTTGCAGAAGCGATACCGCAGAAGCGGGAAATGGACCGCAGGTGCGAAAATGCCTGGGTTAGAAAGTATATAATGTTCCTTCGCGAATTTTGCTAAAGTTCTCCATTTTTGAAGACGGGAAGCGAGCTAGGGCAGTGAATTCAAGGGAAAATCGAAGAGAATCAGTTGGGTAAGTTCCCTGAGCTTCATTACTCATGTTTATGATCATTTTTCCAATGTTTAATGATGGTATTAGTGGAAATTAAGGAAGAAAATTGAGGGATTAGGGCTTGAGATTAAGAGACCTTTGAGTGAGGATTTGAGGGTCCATTTGAGGTCCAATTTTGATGTTCTTGGTATGTATAGACCCGTAGGAGGACGGTGATTCTATTGATGTTAATTTTGTCGGATTCCGAGACGTGGGTCCGAGGGATGGGTTAGAGCAATTTCTGGACTTTTGATGTAGATTGGACATTTTCGAGTGGTCTTGTTTCCCTCACATATTTTAATGGTTATGTGCTAATTGTGGCTAGACTTGGAGCATTCAGAGGTCGATTCGTGAGGGCAAAGGCATCGCAGGCTAGAGTTTGGACCGGATCGAGGTGAGTAATGATTGTAAATGATGTTCTGAGGGTATGAAACCCCGAATTGCACATCGTCGTGCTATATTGAGGTGACGCACATGCTAGATGACGAGCGTGGGGTCATGCACTGTTGGGGATTGTGACTTAGTCCGTCCCGAATGACTATTTTATCGCGTATTTGATTGAAATCTATTTGCTATTATCGTGTTTTGGGCTGAATGCCATATTTGGGTTCGTGCCAACTATTTGAACCATTCGGGGATTTTATTGATATTTCCTCACTGTCTTGACGTTATACTTGAACTCAGTCATACTATATTTTACTGTTTTCATAACTCACCATGCTTACTCTATTTTAATATATCAAATGATATTTCAAATAATATTTTGGGTTGAGCATCATGTTTTACTATTGCCCGAGTGGTTTATGAGATTTTGATTGAGTAAGGCCGAGGGCTTGTGCTGTGAGGATACTTTTGGGTCGGGCTGCATGCCGCAGCGGTGATACACTAATTATGAGGCCGAGGGATTGAGATATGTATGCCACAAGGTGGATTGTTGATATGAGGCCGAGAACCTAGTGATGATGCCACGAGATGGCTTGATATTGTGCTTGAGCCGAAAGGGGGCCCTCCAGGAGTCTGCACACCCCCAGTGAGTGCGGGTACCCATTGTGATGTGAGATATAGCCCGATAGGCAATCCTGTATGTACTTATCTGTCTTATTTGTCTGTCATTTACCTGTTTGATTGTGTATTTATGCCCGATGGGCGGATTTTTTGTGCCTATCTGTTCTAATTGCTTTGCATTCAATTGCTTAACTGTTAAAAAGTCATTTTTAAAGAAGTTTAAAACTGAGCTAAGATGCTTTAAGAGATTTCACAGCTTCATTGCTTTCTTACTGGGTTTGTACTACTTTATACAACATGTTGATATACTTTTCGTGATTTCCTATCACTTAGTCTTTAGTTATGATTATCACTCACTGAGTTGGAGTACTCACTTTACTCCTTGCATCTTGTGTGCAGATTCAGGTATTCTGCACCTGGTAGCGGGTATTGATTGATCAGAGGCAGAGTCTTTGGAGTTTAGCAAGGTAGTTGCCCGACGTCCGCAGCACTGCTTTTCTCTATTTGATGTTATTAGACTGTATTTAGTACATTTACAGAAATTCCGTTGTATTTTAGACCTTAGTAGATGCCCGTGACTTGTGACACCCCGATGTCGGGCTGTATCTATTTCCGCACTGTTCTTTAAACTTACATTATGCAATACCTGATTAACTAAAAAGGCTTAAATTGACTTATTAAAACTTTTGAAATGAACTTGGGGATTGTGTCGGCTGGCCTTGTCTTCACGAGAGGTGCCATCACGACCGAGTCCGGTTTGGGATTGTGACATATAATCACCGTCGCCCTGCGAAGGCTCTTTTTGCTTATTATTATTATTATCCCTCGACCCCAGAGCTGACGATCCTTTTCCCTCTCTTAGAGGGCATGATCTCGCCTCAAAGAACTCCCCAATGCCTACAATGATGGAGCTAGTACGCATAAAAAGAAAGTCCAACAACAACAACAACAACGACTCAGTATAATCCCACAATTGGGGTCTGGGGAGGGTAATATGTACGCAGACCTTACCCCTACCCCGAAGGGTAGAGAGGCTGTTTCCAGGACGCATAAAAAGAAAGTGCCTTTCAAAAAAGGAGCCATTAATATCATTAAAAGCCTCGAGATGGTACCTGATCTTGAGGACCTCTATCAAGAAGAAGATAGGCTCTAAGGAGCCATTGATATCATTACAAGCCTTGAGATGGTACCCGATCTCGAGGACCTCTGTCAAGAAGAAGATAGGCACTAAGGAGCCATTGATATCATTACCAGCCTCGAGATGGTACCCGATCTCGAGGACCTCTTTCAAGAAGAATATAGGCTCTAAGGAGCCATTGATATCATTACGAGCCTCGAGATGGTACCCGATCTTGAGGACCTCTATCATGAAGAAGATAGGCTCTAAAGAGCCATTGATATTATTACAAGCCTCGAGATGGTACCCGATCTCGAGGACGTCTATCAAGAAGAAGATAGGATCTAAGGAGCTATTGATATCATTACAAGCCTCGAGATGGTACCCGATCTCGAGGACCTCTATCAAGAAGAAGATAGGCTCTAAGGAGCCATTGATATCATTACAAGCCTCGATATGGTACCCGATCCCGAGGACCTCTATCAAGAAGAAGATAGGCTCTAAGGAGCCATTGATATTATTATAAGCCTCGAGATGGTACCCGATCTCGATGACCTCTGTCAAAAATAAGATAGGCACTAAGGAGCCATTGATATCATTACCATCCTCGAGATGGTACTCGATCTCGAGGAGCTCTATCAAAAAGAAGATAAGTTCTAAAAATCTACTCATACGAGCCTGACCTCGAGGTGGTACCCTACCTCGAGGATTTCTGCTATTGCAAATGCGGGTCACTTACCCGATCGTCTGACCCTCGAGCTACCTGAGCCCGAGCCAATTTGCACTCAAAAACTACTAATAAATCCTTAGGGCTATTTCTTGCCTTCGAATAAAGTTAAACGCCCTCTCGGTTACTTTAATCCTGGGGCTATCTGAGTCCAGGCATACCCTCATTCGGGATCTATCTTTAACGCCTTAAGGCTATCTTCACTCTAAGTTCAAAACAAGTTTTCAGGTCGCCCTAGCTTGAGCGGGATCTCACTCCAGGACTGCCTTTGAAAGCCTAAGGGCTATCTTTATTCTTAGGCATCTGAGTAAGTTCCCCCTCGAGGACTATCAAGGGGGCCTGAAAGGCTAAGTTTCATTCTAAAAATTCGAAGCCCTACTCTCCCTCAACTCGAAGTCGGGGATCCCAGCGGCCTAAGCTCGTATCAATTCAATTCGGGCTCAGTCCGAGGAACGACAAAGGGATCCATGGGATATCGTATTAACCAATCAGGAATCAGGGAAATACCTACACCCGGGCCCGGTATTCAGACTGATCGGTAGAGTCATGCACTCAAATTCTTCACAAATGCAAATAAAAGGAAATCCGACATAAATCAGGTACAAGATTGAAGAAACACTTTTTCATTAGTAAACGATGATTACAAAAGCCCACGAAGGGTCCTTACATAGAAACAAAGAAGCCAATTTTTTTTATATATATATATAATAGCTACAAGCCTAATCTGCTCTCGGGGGTACTTCCTCGGGGGCAGTATCTTCGAGAACCGTTTCCTCGGGGACCTCATCTCGATCTTTCAAATAGTATCTTCAAGATTGAAGAAGAAGCAGAAAACGATAAAGAAGAATAAGAAAAAGATGAAGAAGAAGCAGAAAAAGATGAAGAAGTGGCTGGGTGAAAAATCTAGCGAGTATGGGTCTTGCCAGCACTACTATTATGAAGCCACTTCTTGAGACGTTGCATCGGTGCAGGATGCAACAGTTAGTAAATGGCACCACCTCACTCCACAAAAAGCAAAAGGAGTGAAGTGCCGGACCGGGCAGTTAAGAGAGATGAGTAGAAGTTCATAGTCCGCATATCCTTTAATGCAAGATAATTTGAGATTTCTCTCTCATTATTTCGGGCCAACAACAACAACAACAACGACAAACCAGTGCAATCTCACTTAGTAGGGGAAAGCTCTGGAAAAGGGCCATGGCATAATTGATGAGAACACTACCGTGTGACCTTATGGCCACGAGCTTCAAACATGGGAAATAGCGTTGGGTGAGGACGAAGAGAAGAAAGGAGTAAAAGGCTGTTGAAGAACGTTTGAATGAAGTTTTGGTTCAAGAAAGCTTCTATTTATTGAAAGGGTGGCAGCGTAACCGACGGTGCAATCAATATCTTTGGAAAACATATTGACAGGTACAATCAATGCCTGTCGGGAGACGGATCAACAACGATATTATCGTCTTGAGAAAGTAAACCGGCACTACATTAAATGTTCCGAGGAAAGACATATCGATGGGACGTCTCAGTCATTGCAAAAGGTGACGTCATAAGTATGACATCATCACAAGAGGCTCGAGGAGGTCAGTGTCAAAATCGTTTCTTATCATTTTAATCTAGGAAACGCAGGGACTATCTGTATATGGTAAAAATTGGTGGTCCAATTTTATGATCATTAAGGCACCTCGTAAAGACTTCCCCCAGAAGGCTCGAAGCTCAGCCTGGGGTTTCGACCCCAAGGTTCTCAATGATCGACCTCGAGGTAGTGTAACTCAGCGGCTATGGTGGATCGATGTGAGGTTCCCAAGGCACGTGACTAGAGCTGACAAGTTTATTTGGCTAGTTCAAGCCCGTACCGGTGGCATTAAATGGCTGTACCAACCATATATCTTGGTAATAAATGGATTTGTACTATTTTCGAATTCCCCCCCTCATATATAAAGGGGACCCTTGTCATTTTGTAAGAATATATACTATAACCACATTCAATACAAGGGCATTCTGTCTGCTCTCTAACTTGGACTCACTGTCTTGATACTTACATTTATTGCTTATATTCATTGTGTTCTATTTATTGTTCTTCATTTTATTGCTTATTATTAGTCATAAAGAGTCGCAATCAAATTTGTCATAACTGTTAATCCTCCATCGACTGCCCTTAGCCGGGCATCCGACTCGACCTCGAGGCTCCGATTCCCGACCATTCGATTTGATTATTACACTATCTACAAGCTATTATATTATTTTCTAATCCTTCACTTAGCATCTATTGCCTAACAACTAGCATAAAAATAGATCACATATTTTTAGAACCACAAAATCAAATCTAATTGTTATTACCATTTTAAAGGTAAATAATATTTTTCTATGCCTCCTAATCTATTTTGACTAATACCCCATTTTTAGTAGATATAATATTGTATTATATAATTTCCCTTTTTCAGGTTGAGCAGGACGAAGACGGAATACCTCCAGTGCAAATTTGGGGCCGAACCGACGGAAGCGGAAGTGGAAGTGAGGCTTGAATCTCAAGTCATTCCTAAGAGGAGTAGTTTCAAGTACCTTGGGTCAGTTATTCAGGGATCGGGGAGATTGACGAGGATGTCATACACCGTATAGGGGTGGGGTGGATGAAGTGGAGGTTAGCATCGGGAGTCCTGTGTGACAAGAAAGTCCCACCGTTACTAAAAGGTAAGTTTTATAGAGCAGTAGTTAGGCCTGCCATGTTGTATGAGACCGAGTGTTGGCCGGTTAAGAACTTACACATCCAGAAGATGAAAGTAGCAGAGATAAAGATGTTGAGGTGGATGTGCGGGCATACAAGGATGGATAAGATTAGGAATGAAGATATTCGAGAGAAGGTGGGCGTGGCCCCCATGGAGGACAAGATGCGGGAAGCAAGACTCAGATGGTTCGGGCACATTCAGAGGAGGAGCACTGATGCACATGTGAGGAGGTATGAACGACTGGCTGTGGTGGGCACGGGGAGAGGTAGAAGGAGACCTAAGAAGTATTGGGGAGAGGTGATTAGGCAGGACATGGCGCGACTTAGGATTACTGAGGACATGGCCCTTGATAGGGAATTGTGGAGGTCGAGCATTAAGGTTGTAGGTTAGGGGAAGTTGTGAATATTTCTACAGCGCACTAGAGTGAGACTAGCCAGTTAGGAGTTAGTCTGAGGATGCTACAGGTCAAATACTGATGCAGGGCTTTATCTGCTGGATATTATTATATCTTCCATCTTTTTCGTATTTCCTATATTTCTTATATTGCACTTATTTTGTTATTTTATGTTTTTTTTATGTTATGTTATGTTCTTTTATTTTAAGTCTATTGATAGTACTAATATATCGTCTCTTGTGGCTTTCTTGAGCCGAGGGTCTCCTGGAAACAACCTCTCTGCCCCTCAGGGTAGGGGTAAGGTCTGCGTACATATTACCTTCCCCAGACCCCACTTGTGGAATTATTCTGGGCCGTTGTTGTTGTTGTATAATTTCCCTTTTTCTTTTGTAAATTATTATATATTATTAGGAGAAGAGTTACAAATCACTCTTATTATGTTTTACATGATTAGATGAAAAGAAATTTAGCTGGGTCCATGTCTGTTGTGTTAAACGATTTACAAGTCAAAGTGACGTCTAATTGGGCTTGACATCGGTATTAAATATATGAGGGTTTCTATTTCAGATGAAAGAAATAAATTTAGCTTACTCGAAATATAAGTTTTATTCCCTTCGTTTATTGATACTTTTATACATATTTTGTTATGTTTTTATTCTAATAAAAATAATATTGGGTAAATCTAAACAACTGTATGTATTTTACTTTTTAAATGGATTTTTTTTCTTTAGCCTGGTTCTTATATTCATTCTATTTTAGGCTTATGGATGTCCAATGGACTGCCAAACCCGCTCCCGGCCCAGTCCAGGAATAAGTTAGATGGATTGGCGGAAGGGACGTGGGAGGGGACAGGACTATTATTTGAACTCGAATGACTGGCTCGGTTAATGCCCGATCTTGGCCCGACAACTTGTTAGTTTTTTTAAAAAAAAAAGAAGAAGAAGAAGAAGAAAAAGTAATGGTTGGCTATAGCCAAAAACGATTATTTTGGCCCCTACCCCGTAACACCCATATTCTCAAACTTTTTTAACTTAACTTAAATTGAACTAATCGCTCATCCCGTTTCTCCTTTTGTGGTTCCTCATTGTCACTCTCATCTAAGTAGTTATTATTAGTATTTTCCTATGCCCCCTAAAACATTTTAACTAATATCAAACCTTTAGTAATATGATATTATTTTTATTTAATTTTTCTTTTTTAAAAATTATTATATGTTATTAGGGGAAGAGTTACAGATCACTCTTGTCGTATTTTCTATGATTAGATGAAATAAATGAGCTAGGTCCACGTGCATTGTTTTAAATGGTTTACAAGTCAAAGAGATGTATAATTGGACTTTAGATCGAAACTAAATATGTAAGAGTTCCTATTTTATATGAAATAAATAAAATTAGCTTGCCTGATGTGTAAGTTTTATTACCTCCGTTTCTTGAAATATTTATACACATTTTGTTATATTTATATTCTAATAAAATAATATTGGATAAACCCGAACAACTGTATGTATTTCACTTTTTAAATGAATATTTTTCTCTTTTAGGTCGTTCTTATCATCATTCCCTTTTAAGCTTATGGTTGTCCAACGGAAGGCTTGGCTCGCCCGGTCCGATCCGTCAAGAATAAGTTAGATGCGTTGGGGGAAGGGACGTTGGAGGGGACAAGACTATCTGTCACGACACCAGCCGACACAAACCCCAAAACCAACCAAACATTTATAATAAGTCATTTAAAGCCATTAATTAACTAAGATCTCATAATATAAGTTAAAAAAATAGTGGAGAAACACAACACAACCCGACATCGGGGTGTCACCAGTCATGAGCAACTACAACTCGTCTAAAAATAAGAAAAGGATAACATAGTCTGAAAACAAAAGCTAAAGTATAGCTGAATAAGATAGGTAGGAGAATCATTGGGCTGCGAACGCCAAGCAACTACCTAGTCAACTCCGGAGACCTGCTAGAAGACTGATCAGAACTCACTATGTCACGACCCCGGTTCGCCCTCCGTGAACCATCGTGACGGCACCTAGTCTCTACGACTAGGTAAGCCTAAATTGCGGAAGATAAACCAATTTGCGGAAGAAAAATAATTTAAAACAGAAATGGAGTAATAAAACAGCGTTTAAAAGTGCCGCTCGGCATACACAATATTAATTCTCAAAAACTAATACATTTTTCCAAAACCCGAAAACCCATGAATCACAAGCTACAAATATAATAAAAATGCTCTAACTCTAGAATGTCTACATCAACAGAAGAAAATAGAAGGGCTATCAATACAAGATAAAATAGAAAGGGACTCCTCGGTTTGCGGACGCGGCAGATATACCTCGAAGTCTCTGGAGCAGTCGCCTCGCCTTAAGGGTGATAGGACTGAGTCAAAGTACCTGGATCTGCCCATGAAAAATATGCACAAAAAGGGCTTGAGTACACCACAGCGGTACTCAGTAAGTGCCAAGCCTAACCTCGGTCGGGTAGTGACGAGGAAGGTCAAGGCCCTACTGAGATAAAATAAAAATATAAGGTATGACAGTACAAGATAAGCAGTACAGTTGAAAGCTAACAATAAGAATTTAATACAAGAAAACGAGGAATTCAATAACTGAATAGAGGCAAAAACAATCAAAATGAAATAACCGGGGATCTCTAAGTATCCCGAGGATCTCTTAGTTCCCTCAATATATGCCAAGGATCTCTTGGTATCCCAAGGATCTCTCGGTATCCTCAATATATGCCAGAGATCTCTTGGTATCTGGAGGATATCTCGGTATCATCAATATATGCTAGGGATCTCTCGGTACCCCGCACCTCAGCTTAAATCATAAATACGTACATCGGATCTCCTGGGATGTCGTCCCGTAGTCCCAAAGTAAAACACGCAGCAACAACACAAGGAATACTCATTTAAGCTCAATTTTGTACCAAGTAAACAGGTAATTCTAACCTAACATGCTTAACATAATACAACTAAGGAAGTTTAAGCAAGTAAGCAATTAAGTAAATTAAGCATGCTTTTCTAGGCTAACAACAGGCTTAAATTGCAAGTAGTATAAGACAGGAAAAAGAAACACAATTAAAATTACTCAAAGGAAACTGGATTTTCAACAATTAACTCAAGTACATACTCGTCACCTTACGTACAAGGCATTTCAATTATCAAAGATACCAAATCCTAAGGGGAAGGTCCCCCACACAAGGTTAGGCAAGCCAATTACCTCGAATCGGCTTAAAATCAAGCTGAAACCACGCTCTTGCCACGGGTACTCAACTCCAAATATCCCAAATCTATTCAATTCAATTGCATAATGTAAATAACACTTCAAATAACTAATTCTACAATTAAATTCTAAGCTAATACGCAAAATTAGGTAAAATGACCAAAATGCCCCTCGGACCCACATCTTAGAATCAAGTAAAATTTATATTTTCAGAATCCCCACACTCTCACGAGTTTAGTCGTACCAAAAGTACTAAAATCAGACCTCAAATAGTCCCTCAAATAATCACTCAAAGGTCTCTAATTAATCAAACCATAACCCCCAAATTACCACAGATTTTCCTTAATTTTTCATGCTTATAATAATAAAAATCACTCCAATAACGAGTTTAGGGACCAAAGACCTTACCCCAATGAACTCCTCTGAAAATCCCTCTTGAAAAATGCTCCCCAAGCTTCTTCCCATTTGAAAAGAGGTGAAAAATAGCTAAATTTCGCAAATGCAAGTATTTATTTATTTCTGCCCAGCGATTACCACTTCTGCGGTGAAGGGAGTGCACCTGCGGAAGAATGCATTGCAGGTGCAAAAAGTCACTTAACGGGCTGGATCCACATCTGCGGTCGCTTGACCGCATCTGCGGTACCACATTTGCGAAAACCTAGCCGCACCTGCGTATCCTGTAGCTCTAGGCCAATCACGCTTCTGCGGCACCGCACCTGCGGTCCCACACCCACAGGTGCAGTTATGACAGAAAACTAGTTGCTGAAGCTGCAACTCCCAACTCCAAAATCCTTCCATCAACCATCTGAAATTATCCCGAGGCCCCCGGGACCTCAACCAAAGGCACTAACAAGTCTAATATCACTGTCCAAACTTATACCAATCCTTAAAATACCTAAAACAACATCGAAACGACGAATCAACCACGGATTCAAGCCTAAAAATCCAAAACTCTAAAAATATGCTTTCAATCAAAAAGTCTATCAAACCTCGTCCGAATGACCTGAAATTTTTGTACACATGTCACATTCAACACTACGGAGCTAAGCTACTCCAACTTCAAGAATTCCATTCTGACCCTCGGATCAAAATCTCACTATCGAACCAGAAACTTCAAAATTCGACCTTTCGGCATTTCAAGCCCAAATTAGCTACGGACCTCCAAAACACCATCTGATCACGCCCCTAAGCCCGAAATCACCCAACGGAGCTAACAAAACCATCAAAATTCCATTCCAAGGTCATATTCACATTGTTCCGACTACGGTCAACTTTCCAACACTTAAGCTCTCATTTACAGACTAAGTGTCCCAAAACTCTCCGAAACTCGAAACCAAACATCCCAGCAAATCAAAATAGCAGAAATAAACATGGGGAAAGTAGTTAATAGGGGATCGGGACGTTAATTGTTAAGACGATCGGCCAGGTCGTCACATCCTCCTACACTTAAACATTCGTTCGTCCTCGAACGAGCATAGAGACATACCTGAAGTAGTGAAAAGATAAGGGTAACGGTTGCGCATATCCTGCTCGGTCTCCCAGGTCGCCTCCTTGACCAGCTGACCCCGCCACTGAACCTTTACTAGTGCAATGTTCTTCGACGTCAGCTTTCTAACCTGCCAGTCCAATATGTCCAATATTGTCACTAGCTCCTCAACATAAGATAGATCCTTGTCCAACTGGACTGAACTAAAATCTAACATGTGCGACGGATCACCGTGATACCTCCGGAGCATCGAAACATGAAATACCGGATGAACTCCTGCCAAGCTGAGAGGTAGGGCAAGCTCATAAGAAACCTCCCCAATACGCCGCAATATCTCAAAAGGACCAATAAACCGCGGAATCAACTTTCCTTTCTTCTCGTATCTCATAACGCCCTTCATAGGCAAAACCCGGAGCATAACCCGCTCTCCAACCATATAGGAAACATCGCGAACCTTCCGGTCCGTGTAACTTTTCTGTCGGGACTAGGCTGTACGAAGTCTATCTTGAATCAACTTGACCTTCTCCAAAGTATCCTGAACCAAGTCTGTGCCCAACAATCTAGCCTCGCCCGGCTCTAACCAACCCACCGGGGATCTACACTGCCTACCATATAAAGTCTCATACGGTGCTATCTGAATGCTGGACTGATAGCTCTTGTTGTAGGAAAACTTCGCTAATGGCAAGAACTGATCCCAAGACCCTCCAAACTCAATCACACACACACAGAGCATATCCTCAAGAGTTTGAATAGTGCGCTCGGACTGTCCATCCGTCTGAGGGTGAAATGCTATACTCAACTCCACTCGAGTACCCAACTTATGTTGAACGACCCTCCAAAACCGTGATGTGAACTGAGTACCTCTATCTGAAATGATGGAAAATGGAATACCATGCAGACGAACAATCTCCCGGATCTAAATCTCCATAGGCACTCCGAAGAATAGGTAATACACACAGGAATGAAGTGCCGAACTTGGTCAGCCGATCCACAATCACCCAAATAGTATCAAATTTTCTCAAAGTCCGTGGGAGCCCAACTACAAAATCCATGGTGATCCTCTCCCACTTCCACTTCGAAATCTATATCTGCTGAAGCAACCCACCCGATCTCTGGTGCTCATACTTCACTTGCTGACAGTTGAGGCACTAAGCTACAAATCCAACTATATCCTTTTTCATCCACCTCCACCAATAGTGCTGCCTTAAATCCTGATGCATTTTTGCGGCACCCGGATGAATGGAATACCCCGAACTATGGGCCTCCTCCAGAATCAACTCCTGAAGTCCATCAACATTGGGTACACAAATCTGACCCTGCATCCTCAATACCCCATCATCACCAATAGTCACATCTCTGGCATCACCATGCTGAACCTTGTCCTTGAGGACAAGCAAATAAGGGTCATCATATTGACGCTCCCTGATACTATCAAATAAGGAAAACCGAAAAGCCACGTAAGCTAGAACCTGACTAGGATCCGAAAGATCCAATCTCACAAACTGGCTAGCTAAGGCCTGAACATCTGTCGCTATAAGCCTCTCCGATGCTGGTAAATAAGCCAAACTTCCCAAACTCTCTGTCCGGCGACCCAAGGCATCAACCACTAGATTGGCCTTGCCCGGGTGATACAAAATGGTGATATCATAGTCCTTCAACAACTCTAACCATCTTCTCTGGCGCAAACTTAGATCATTTTGCTTGAACAAGTGCTGCAAGCTCCGATGATCAGTATAAATATCACAGGGAACACCGTACAAATAATGACGCCAGATCTTCATGGCGTGAACAATGGCAGCTAACTCTAGATCATGGACAGGGTAATTCTTCTTATGTACCTTCAACTGTCTGGACGCGTAGGCAATCACCCTACCGTCCTGCATCAAAACCGCTCCAAGGCCAATCCTCGAGGCATCACAATAGACAGTGTAAGACCCCGAACCTGCAGGTAATATCAAAATTGAGGCTTTAGTCAAGCTGTCTTGAGCTTCTAAAAGCTCGCCTCACACTCTCCCGTCCACTGAAACGGAGCACCCTTCTAGGCCAGTCTGGTCATAAGGGCTGCAATCGATGAAAAACCCTCAACAAAACGATGGTAGTAACCCGCCAAGCCAAGGAAACTGCGGATCTCTGTAGCTGAGGATGGTTTGGGCCAACTCTACACGACCTATACTTTCTTCGGATCCACCTGAATACCCTCACTCGATAACACGTAGCCTAAGAATGCCACGGAATCCAACTAAAACTCACATTTCCAGAACTTAGCATATAACTTCTTCTCTCTCAGAGTCTGAAGCACAACAACCAAACTCACATTTCGAGAACTTAGCATATAACTTCTTCTCTCTCAGAGTCTGAAGCACAGTCCTCAGGTGCTGCTCATGATCTTCCCGACTCCGGGAATACACCAGAATATCATCAATAAAGACAATGACGAACGAGTTAAGATATGGTCGGAACACACTGTGCATCAAATGTATAAAGGCTATTGGGGCATTGGTCAACCCAAATGACATAACAAGGAAATGACCATATCGAGTCCTGAAAGTAGTCTTCGGGATATCTGGCTCCCGAATCTTCAACTGATGGTAACCTGAGCACAAGTTTATCTTAGAAAACACCCGTGCTCCCTCAAGCTAGTCAAACAAATCATCAATACGAGGCGAAGGATAACAGTACTTCACTGTAACCTTGTTCAACTAGCGATAATCAATACATATATGCATAGAACATCCTTTTTCTTCACAAACAAGACAGGAGCACTCCAAGGTGATACACTAGGCCGAATAAAACCCTTATCAAGCAATTATTGTAACTGATCCTTCAACTCTTTCAACTCAAGAGGATCCATACGATGCGGAGGAATAGAAATGGGCTGAGTGCCCGACAACAGATCAATGCCAAAATCAATATCTCTATCAGGCGGCATGCCCAGAAGATCAGCTGGAAACACATCGGGAAAATCCCATACTACTAGGACTAAATCAACTGAAGGGGTATTAATACTGACATCTCTCACATAAGCTAAATACGCGTCACACCCCTTATCAACTATACACTAAGCTTTAAGAAAAGAAATAACTCTACTAGGAGTGTGATCTAAAGTACCCCTCCACTCAACACGCGGTACACCTGGCATAGCCATCATCACGGTTTTGGCGTGACAATCAAGAATAGCAAAATGGGGTGACAACCAGTCCATGCCCAAGATAATATCAAAATCTACCATGCTGAGCAACAATAAATCGGCTCTGGTCTCAAACCACTAAGAGCAACCAAACACGACCAATAAATGCAGTCCACAACAAGAGAATCTCCCATAGGAGTAGAAACATAAATAGGGGAACTCAAAGAATCCTGAGGTACACCCAAATACAAAGCAAAATAAGAATACACATAAGAGTAAGTGGAGCCTGGATCGAATAGAACGGATGCATCTCTGTGACAAACCAATATAATACCTGTGATGATAGAATCGGAGGCAACAACCTCGGTACGGGTAGGAAAGGCATAGTATCGGGCCTGGTCTCCCATTCTAGGGTGACCTCTACCTCCCCGACCTCCACCTCTGGCCGGCTGAGTAGGCGGGGTAGCAACTGGAGATGTAACCATAGCCTAAGAACTCTGCGGGGCGCACTATGGCTAAGAAGTCTGTGCAGGCGCACTTCTTCCAAGTCTAGGGAAATCCCTCACCATATGGCGTGTGTCACCACACTTAAAACAAGCTTTGGGAGGACGTGGCAGCTGTGACTGGCTCGGGCCAGGTCTATTGGACTGACCTCTGAAAGCACCCCACACAGGAGGTGCGCTAGAAATCGGAGGTGCATAATAAGGCTCCTGAGGTCTAGGAGGAGCTGAAATACCACTGGCTGCTGGAAGAGCTGAATGAATGGGGCGACTCATATAACCCCTACCATGACGACCTGCAGCTGGGCCAGGGCAACTCTCGAGACCTCTTGGCCTCCCTCTCCTTTCTCTCTCCCTAGCATGCATACCCTCAATCCTCCTAGCAATGCTCACCACCTGTTGATAAGAAATATCCATCTCCAACTTACGAGCCATGCTAGACCTAACGCTGGGAATAAGGCCCGCAATAAACCGGCGAACCCTCTCACGAATAGTAGAAACTAAGGTTGGGGCATGTTTAGCCAAGATAGTGTAACGGACAGCATACTCTAAGACAATCATGGCACCCTGGCACAAGTGC
Organism: Nicotiana sylvestris; assembly: GCF_000393655.2. Lineage (NCBI taxonomy): Eukaryota > Viridiplantae > Streptophyta > Magnoliopsida > Solanales > Solanaceae > Nicotiana > Nicotiana sylvestris. Next base: position 117,207,835 of record NC_091059.1, read on the forward strand.
TCAAACTCTGCGCACCATGCGTCCCTGAGGCTCTGAGGAACATACTCTCTCAGGAAAAGATCTAAAAACTAAGTCCAAGTCACTGAAGCAGCCTCATCCGGACTGTCTAACTCATAGGTGCGCCACCACTTATAGGCGGCTCCTCGAAGCTGGAAAGTAGTGAAGGAAACCCTGCTCAATCCTGATATACCCATGGTACGGAGAATACGGTAACACTCATCTAGAAATCCCAGAGCATCATTCGATGCTAGACCACTGAATACAGGAGGCTTGTACATCTTGAACCTCTCAAGCCTCAGCTGCTCATCCTCGAAAACTACTACCCTGTCCTCGGGCTGATCTCTGAATGCCAACTATACAGGAATAATCTCAGGGACCTGCTCAACATGCACTCACTGCTCAGGAGTGCGGGCGGCGGGAGTTTGTGCTCTTCCCCCAGCCTGAGATGTAGCTGCAACAAGGGGAAGCAACCCTGCCTGAGCCAAAGTGGTGTACATGCTCATGAACTATGCCAGAGTCTCCTAAAGTGCTGGAGTAGTAGTAGTAGTAGTAGGTGTATCAGGTGCCTGGACTCTAGCTGGAACTGCTGGTGCTACCTCAGTGGCAGCTTGCGTAGGTGCTTTGGCTGCACCACATGCGCGTCCTTGGCCTCTACCCCAGCCCCGTCCTCTAACGGCTGCAGTAAGGGAACGGGTGCCTAGTCATCTCGGGTAGCGCGTGTCCTCACCATCTGCGAGAGAATAAAAGACAGAAGTTTAGAATTGTGACATCAAATCTCGCACGACAAGGAAATCAAATGAAGTGGAATTTTCCTAGCAGTTACATAGCCTCTCGTAGATAAGTACTGACATCTCCGTACTGATCAGCGAGACTCTAATAAACCGGCTGGTGATTTATGACTTGTATGAACCTAGAGCTCTGATACCAACTTGTCACGACCCCGGTTCGCCCTCCTTGAACCATCATGATGGCACCTAGTCTCTACGACTAGGTAAACCTAAATTGCAGAAGATAAACCAATTTGCGGAAGAAAAATAATTTAAAACAGAAATGGAGTAATAAAACAACGTTTAAAAGTGCCGCTCGACATACACAATATTAATTCTCAAAAACTAATACATTTTCTCAAAACCCGGAAACCAATGAATCACAAGCTACGAATATAATAAAAATGCTCTAACTCCGGAATTCTACATCAATAGAAGAAAATAGAAGGCTATCACTATAAGATAGAATGGAAAGGGACTCCTCGGTCTGCGGATGCGGCAGATATACCTCAAAGTCTCTGGAGCAGTCGCCTCACCTCAAGGGTGATAGGACTGAGCCAAAGTACTTGGATCTGCACATGAAAAGCATGCGCAGAAAGGGCATGAGTACACCACAGCGGTACTCAGTAAGTGTCAAGCCTAACCTTGGTCGGGTAGTGACGAGGAAGGTCATGGCCCTACTGAGATAAAATAAAAATATAAGGTATGACAGTATAAGATAAGCAGTACAATTGAAAGCTAACAATAAGAATTTAATACAGGAAAACGAGGAATTCAATAACTAAAACAGAGGCAAAAACAATCACAAGGAAATAATCGGGGATCTCTCAGTATCCCGAGGATCTCTTAGTACCCTCAATATATGCCAGGGATCTCTTGGTATCCCGAGTATCTCTCGGTATCCCAAAAATAAGCTAGGGATCTCTCGGTATCCCGCACCTCAGCTCAAATCATAAATACGTATAGGGGATTTCCCGGGATGCCGTCCCGTAGTCCCAAAGTAAAACACGCAGCAACAACACAAGGAATACTCATTTAAGCTCAATTTCGTACCAAGTAAACAGGTAATTCTAACCTAACATGCTTCACATAATACAATTAAGGCAGTTTAAGCAAGTAAACAACTAAGTCAGTTAAACATGCTTTTCTAGGCTAACAACAAGCTTAAATTGCAAGTAGCATAAGATAGGAAAAAGGAACACAATTAAATTTACTTAAAGGAAACCGGATTTCAACAATTAGCTCAAGTACCTACTCGTCACCTCATGTACAAGGCATTCAATTGTCAAATATACCAAATCCTAAGGGGAAGGTCCCCCACATAAGGTTAGGCAAGCCACTTACTTCGAAACGGCTCAAAATCAATCCGAAACCATGCTCTTGCCACGAGTACTTGACTCCAAATGGCCCAAATCTATTCAATTCAATTGCATAATGTAAGTAACACTTCAAGTAACTGGTTATTCAATTAAATTCTAAGCTAATACGCAAAATTAGGTAAAATGACCAAAACTCCCCTCGGTCCCACATCTCGGAATCAAGTAAAATTTACATTTATAGAATCCTCACACTCTCACGAGTTCAGTCGTACCAAAAGTACTAAAATCGGACCTCAAGTGGTCCCTCAAATCATCACTCAAAGGTCTCTAATTAATCAAGCACTAACCCCCAAATTACCACTGATTTTCTTTAATTTTTCATGCTTATAATGATAAAAATCACTCCAATAACGAGTTTAGGGACCAAAGACCTTACCCTAATGAACTCCTCTGAAAATCCCTCTTGAAAAATGCTCCCCAAACTTCTTCCCGTTGAAAAGAGGTGAAAAATAGCTAAATTTCGCGAAGGCAAGTATTTATATGCTTCTGCCCAGCGATTACTGCATCTACGATGAAGGGAGCACACCTGCAAAAAGAATGCATCGCAGGTGCGAAAAGTCACTTAACGGGCTGGATCCGCATCTAGGATCACTTGGCCGCATCTGCGGCACCGCATTTGCGGAAACCTAGCCGCACTTGCGGATCCTGGAGCTATGGGCCAATCTCGCTTCTACGGCCACATAGTCGCTTCTACGACGCCGCACCTGCTGTCCCACACTCCCAGGTGCGGTTATGATAGAAAACCAACAACTTAAGCTGCAACTCCCAACTCCAGAATCCTTCCGTCAACCATCCGAAATCATCCCGAGGCCCCCGGGACCTCAACAAAGGCACCAACAAGTCTAATACCACTGTCTAAACTTATACCAATCCTTAAAACACCTAAAACAATTTCGAAACGACGAATCAACCATAGATTCAAGCCTAAAAATTCCAAAACTCTAAAAATATGCTTTCGATCAAAAAGTCTATCAAACCTCGTCCGAATGACCTGAAATGTTTGTACACACGTCACATTCAGCACTACGGAGCTACTCCAACTTCCGGAATTCCATTCCGACCCTCTGATCAAAATCTCACTATCGAACCGTAAACTTCAAAATTTGACCTTTCGGCATTTCAAGCCTAAATTAGCTACGGACCTCCAAAATACCATCCGATCACGCCCCTAATCCCGAAATCACCCAACGGAGATAACAGAACCATCAGAATTCCATTCCGAAGTTGTCTTCACATTGTTCTGACTACGGTCAACTTTCCAACACTTAAGCTCTCATTTAGGGGCTAAGTGTCCCAAAACTCTCCGAAACTCAAAACCAAACATCCCGACAAATAAAAATAGAAAAAATAAACACAAGGAAAGCAGTTAATAGGGGATCAGAGCATTAATTCATAAGACGACTGGTCGGGTCGTCACACGCTATTGCGACCCGAGACTCCTGGATCTGCACACAAGGTGCAGGGAGTAATGTGAGTACGCCAACTCAATAAGTAATAAAAGTAAAAGTAGCTGAGCAGTAAGAAAATACATAAACTACATCATAATGCTACAACAAAACAGTATAAGTCCAGGACAATGTACTAAAGCAATAATACTCGTAAAAACAATTCAGTTCAGCAAAACCTTTTAAAACGTCTTTCAGTAGTTTCAAACGAGTGATGAAAACAGTGAGTAAAAGATTAGAAATGTAAACAGCTCCTCGGGTAAAACATGTACCACAACCGCCGCTCGGGCAAAATATCAACAGAACCAGCCCCTCAGGTTACCTCAAAATCACTTGTAATCAGCCCCTCGAGCAATAACATGGAACAACAATAGCCCCTCGGGCAATATCACATCTCACACTAGGTACCAGCACACACTATGGGTGTTCATACTCCGAAGGGGCTCCTACAGCCCAATCGCTATCACAAGCCATTTCGTGGCATAAAAAAATCAGGTCCTCGACCTCTCATTTATCACAATCAGTACACATGCTGCGGCGCATAGCCATATCCCATGATATCCTCACAACACAGGCCCTCGACCTCTATCAGTCAGAAATTTCTCAAGCCCTTCGGGCAAAAGTAAAACATGATGCTCAGCCCAAAATATCAAAAACAGAGTAAACATGGCTGAGTTATGAAAATAGTAGAATACGACATGACTGAGTATAATTATGAAGTCAAAACAGTAAGGAATAACAGTAAAAAGCCCCTAAGGATCCAAAACAATTGGCACGAGGCTCAAATATGGTATTCAACCCAAAACATGGTAATAATTTCCAAAACACAATGATATCAAACAGGTTTTAATTAAATACGCGACTTAACATTCATACGGGATGGACCAAGTAACAATCCCCAACAGTGCACGACCCCATGCTCGTCATCTAGCGTGTGTGTCACCTCAAAATAGCCCAATGATGAGAAATCCGGGGTTTCATACCCTCAAGATAACATTTACAATCATTACTTATCTCAATCCGATCCAAACTCTAGCCCGTGATGCTTTTGACTCTCGACTCGGCCTCTGGATGCTCCAAATCTAACCAAAAACAGATTCATACCATCACAATATGCTAAGAGAACAAAGCCCACTTGAAAATAACCAATTTACATCAAAAATCCCGAAATTGGCCAAACCCGACCCCCAGGCCTACATCTCGAATTCCGATAAAAATCACAATACTAGAATCCTTACACTCTCACGGGTTCATACATATCAAATACATCAAAATTCGACCACAAACTACCCCTCAAATCCCTAAATCAAAGTCTCCAATTTCAAGCCCTAACACCCCAATTTTAGGCTTTAAATCCTATAAATTTCATGTCTAATTAGGTAGAAATCATAATAGGATCCAGTATTGAGTCCAAAAATATTACCTCCAAGTGTTTCCCTTCGATTCCCTCTTCAATCCTTCTCAAAAAGCTCCAAAATCGCCCAAAATGGTAGAAGATAGACCAAAAATCGCGAAAATGGCTATTTAAACATTCTGCCAAGATGACATTTCCTTCTTCGCGAATGTTGTCAAAGCCTCGCGTTCGCGAAGCACAAAAACTCATTCACCATATAATCCTCTTACGCGAACGCGACCCCCATCTCGCAAACGCGAAGCTTCATCTTCCCAGACCTTCACGAACGCGACACACCAACGCGAATGCGAAGAACAAACTACCAGGGCCCTCAGCTGCTCCAATTACTCTACGCGAATGCGGGACCCACATCGCGTTCGCGATGCAACTCTACCTCACCCTTCGCGAACGCGAGACCAACATTGTGAACACAAAGATAAGTTCTCCTATCTAACTTCACATCCCTTAGTGAATGCGAGAGCCCTCTCGCGAACGCGAAGGCCAAAACTCGGCAACAGAAACAACAGAAAATCTGCAACTTCCCAAAATAAGATTTGATCTATTTAACCACCTGAAACTCACCCGAGGACCTCGGGGCCTCAACCAAACATGCCAACACATCCCATAACATCATTCAAACTTGTTCCAACCTTTGAAACTCTCAAAACAACATCAAAACATCAAATCATCATTGGATTCAAGCATAAGAAATTCCAAAACTTCCAAATTCCTCTTTCGATCAAAAAGTCTATCAAACCTCGTCTGAATGACTTGAAATTTTGCACACACGTCACCGATGACACAACTGACCTAATCCAATTCCCGGAATTCCATTCCGACCCCTATATAAAAATTTCCACTACCAACTAGGAAACGCCAAAATTCCAATTTCACCAATTCAAGCCTAAATCTAGCCGGACCTCCAAAACACATTCTGATCATGCTCCTAAGTCCCAAATCACCTCCCAAAGCTATCTGAATCATAAAAATCAAATTCCGAGTTCGTTTACTCACAATTCAATGTCCGATTGACTTTTCCAACTAAAAATCCAACTTAAGAGACTAAGTCTTATTTCTCCACAAAACCACTTCGAACCCAAACTAACCAACACAATGCGATGAAATACAGCTGAACAACATATAAAGAAGCAGAAATGGGGGAAGCAAAGCGGTAACTTATGAAATGACCGGCCAGGTCACTGGCTCCACATCATAAGTCAAATCATTGTCTAACTGGACTATGCTGAAATCCAAAACATGAGACGGATCGCCAATATACTTCCGGAGCATAGAAACATGAAATACTGGATGCACACTCGATAAGCTGGGTGGCAAAGCAAGCTCATAAGCCACCTTCCCAATTCTCCAAAGCAACTCAAAAGGCCCAATAAACCGAGGACTCAATTTACCCTTCTTCCCAAATCTCATAACACCCTTCATGGGTGAAACCTTCAATAAAACCTTCTCCCCAACCATGTAGGACACATCACGAGCCTGCCTGTCAGCATAACACATTTGTCTCGACTACGTTGTACGAAGCCGCTCCTGGATCACCTTCACCTTGTCCAAAGCATCCTGCACCAAGTCTGTACCCAATAGACTAACCTCACCTGGCTCAAACCAACCAACTGGAGATCTACACCGTCTCCCATACAAAGCCTCATATGGAGCAATCTGAATACTCGAGTGATAACTGTTGTTATAAGCAAACTCAGTGAGAAATAGAAACTGATCCCATGAACCTCCAAAATCAATGACACAAGCACGCAACATGTCCTCCAATATCTGAATAGTGCCCTCGAACTGCTCGTCCGTCTGAGGGTGAAAAGTTGTGCTTAACTCGACCTGAGTGTCCAACTCTCTCTGCACGGCCCTCCAAAACTGGGAAGTAAACTGAGTACCTCTATCTGAAATGATGGAAACTGGTACACCATGCAAGTGCTCTGATATAGATCTCTGCCAACCGCTCTGAAGAATAGGTAGTACACATAGGAATGAAGTGCGCGGACTTGGTCAGCCGATCCACAGTCACCCAAATAGCATCGAACTTCTTCAAAGTCTGTGGGAATCCAACTACAAAGTCCATGGTGATCCGCTTCCACTTCCACTCTGGAATATCCATCTGCTGAAGCAAGCCACCCGGTCTCTGATGCACATATTTTACCTGCTGACAATTGAGACACCGAGCTACAAATCCCACAATGTCTTATTCATTCTCCTCCACCAATTGTCACACCTCCTTTCTTCTTACACCCCCGGAAGGTGATGTATAAAGGAGTTTTTCCAATTAAAGGACAATCGAAACAGGATTTATTGTTAAAAGTTTCAGAGTCGCCACTTGGGATAATTTATGGTGTCCCAAGTCACCGGTTCAAATCCCGAATCGAGGAAAAGATTGACTCTATTTAACAGTCCGCGAACCAGAAATCCGAGTAAGGAATTCAGTTAACCCGGGAGAAGGTGTTAGGCATTTCCGAGTTCCGTGGTTCTAGCACGGTCGCTCAACTGTTATATTCGGCTTAATTATCTGATTTTAAACGATTATGAACCTATGTGCAAATTTTAACTTATTAACCTCTTTTAATCAATTTTTAGAGAAGATTAAACGTTGTTTAAAACACGTCTTTGGATCGCGCCACATGAAATGCACCCGCAATTCTAAACATATTTTATTCAACATTTTAAGATTTGATTTGGGTCACATGAAATGCACACCCGGGTTTAGGAAGGTAATATTATTAAAATACGCGCCAAAAGCGACTAACGCGCTTTTAACTTTTGCGAGGACCATGGAATTTTGCTAAATGGCGCGCCTCGAATTCTAGGGATTTCAAAATAAACAATTAAGTGAGGGCCACGCATTTGAGATTTTGTTTTGCGCGGCGCGCCTCAATTCCATTTTTAAAAGGGATTCAAGACTAATTAATTAAAGAACAGATGGAGTTCTAATTTATTCTGGACCTAACTCATACTAATGATTCAGTAAAAAAAACTCGCAAGAGACCGCCCTAAACTGATTGCCAAAGTGGCCCAGCTGATAAAAAACAAGTTCGATTGACCACTGTTGTGGATTTAATGAGTAAAAATACTGGGCTCCAAGTGAAGCCCAGCCTGGCAACTCTATCATGGAAGAAGACTGCAATTCACAATCGGGCCAAGAATGATAGCCCAAAACGCAATCTATCATGGGCATTGGAGCAAAATGCAACGTTTAAATCTTGAATGGAGTAATCACTGCTACAATGTTCATTCAAATGCATTTGAAACCTTACATTTCACACACGGATTCTGAGAAGGCCTTATATGCAATAACACCTCTCTCACACACATTAGTTATCAACCACAAAAATCAAAGGAACCATCACTTGTATTAGAATCTGAATGCAACTATAACCCTTGAACAAACTTGAATTTCAAGTCATTTCTAAAAAAACATGATACTCAAAACTGGGATTGGCTAAGGAAATTTACTAATTCCGAAATGGAACATCTACAACCATTTGACAGCCTTATGGATTCACATGACAAAGACACTAGAATAATATTGAATGATTACAAGGGTTCAGCTATTATTCAGTTATGAGACTCCTAATACACCTCATGCAAGCACATGCTAAATTTGTATTTACAGTTTGTTCTAACAACAAACAAACCCAGGTAATTTCAGTAATCAAGTAGGCATGCTCAAATTGAGTAAATTAGCTGCTACATTTTGACCAACAGTATTCGACATGAAATTCCCCTTAAAACATCAATTGCAAGAAGATTCAGCCCATATCAGAGCTGACAATAACAAATTAAAGTCCAAGCACAACACGACCCTAACAGTCCATTCACCCATGAGCTTCCATTTACAATTATAGTGCCAAGAATCCAAGCAGTCATTCAAATGATCAAACAACCCTAAACCATTGAGCATGAATAAACAGACTAACATATTTTGAAAGAAAAATACTGAATTACTTTAGGACAGAAAAAATTATGGACATAAAACAGCATGAGCTAATGGAAGTTCAACATCAACCAATGCTTCTGTTCTAATTCCAACCCAAATTATCAACTCTGTACAGAGATTCAGTCTAGTTCTAACTTATAGCACCCCATTTGTTAAAAATGGTATGAGGAAATACCTGGAAATAGACAGAGGAAACAGAAGTGAAGAAGCAATAGCTACAGTCGAGCAAAGACAACAGAAATCAGCAGGAAAAAGCAATAGAATAGTGATTCCCAGAAAACAAAAACCCAACTCAAATCCAGAAAGTAGTGCACAATAAAAACAAAATCAACCAGAACTTCAGGTCAACCTCTTGAACCAACCAAAATCAAACCCTTTAAGCCCCCATATGGATTAGAAAAATGTTTCAGGGCTTGAAAACTTCAGAAATCACAAAGAGAAGAGGAAATTTCAATGGAACAGTAAAACTTCTTCTTCGTTTGCTTTTTTTATTTTTTTATTTTTTTCTCTTCAGCCCTTGGGGTCTACCTTGAAAGGCAAAAAACCATGCCTTTATAGGTAAGGAAGTAGGGTAGCTTACAATAAAACTTATTTGCCATTAGACCCCTTTTACATTTTCAGTTTTGCTCAGGAAACCTTAGTCTAAAAATCAGATTTTCAAATTAGCCCCCCACCCCAGCTTCCCAGAAGCTTCCTAATTAGCTACCAAGATTCCCTAGCCTAAATTTCCTAAACTAATCCTTAAACCATTTGTAATTACTTCAAGAACCAAACGGGTCAAATTGATCCAAGGCTTAGCTCCAAACCAATGGGCTTGCCACCCGGATTGAGTCCCCTTTTGGGCTTTGGATTTTCAGGGTCCAAGTTCAATCGAACTCAACCAATCCACACAACCAAAAACTTGCAGAGTCACAGAGACTCACAAGGCCCTGAGCCCCAAAAGAAAGAATGGAAATAGAAAATTAAACTACTCAAAAAGAAAACTCAAGACCAAAAACACTGCTAACCAAACTAACTCTAAAACTGACATGCATACTCAGATAATTTGAAGGAATAATAAAAAAACAAGAAATAAAAAAAGAAACAGAAGAAGAGGAGAGGAGAACTAAGAATGAAAAACGAAGAAGAAGAAAAGCAAACAAATACCTTGAGAGACGGTTTGGGACAACGAAATTGAAAAATTTTCACGCCTTCGAATTTCGGCCGAGATTGACATTAATCGTGTGTTCTTGTCAAGAACACACGAATAAAATCAACCTTGACCCTAATCCTTTTACTGAAAATCGACGATTTGGGGAGATTTGGGTTTTAGGGTTTGGGATCGGACCACTTCGATTGAAGATTTGAGAAGTCCTAGGGTGATTCGAAGGGAATCTGTTAGCGATTGGGAAAGGGGAGGTTATGGAGGTGTTGTGGTGTTAGTTTGGGGTTGATTGGAGGTGGCACCGCCAGCTACAATGGCGGAGAACTCAAGGGCGGCGCTAGGGTTAATGTCTAGGTTTGGTCTGGAGGTGTGTCGAAAGAGACGAGATGAGGGGGGTAGGGTAGCGTTTGGACATATAAATATTATTAACTCCCCAGTTCCGGACCGTTGGATTAAGGAGATCCAACGGCCGTGATCAAGGGTAATCAAACGACTCCGTTTCGGTTACTGGGGGGTTTGGACCAGGTTGGACCCAAATCTGGGCCAGTTCTGGATGGGTAATAAGGGCAAAACTTTAGGGCCTAGGGAATTTAAAACGAAAATGGCCCAGAACCAGGCTTTCTTATTCAATTCTTTTCTTTCTTTTCAAATTAAATTTTTCTAATTTCTTTTTAAATTAAAACATAATCCTAAATTAATTCCTAAATAAATTATCCCATCAAATTGAATTAACTAACTCTAAATAATAATTATCGCGACTAATTAAATACCAAATTAAAGGAAAACTACCAAAATTCAAAAATCAAAACTAAAAAGCAAAATAAACTATTTTTGTGATTTTCCATTTTTGTAAAGCAACTTAATTACTAATTAATTCTTAAAAACGCAAAGTTAAATCCTAAATGCAAATGCAGCTTATTTTTGTATTTTCCATTAATTAAATAAATTAACATGCCCAAGCAATATGCAAACAATTAACAGAAAATGCCACAAAATTGTAAAAAATGGAAGAAATTATTTTATTTTGAATTTATGGGAGTAATTCATATAGGGCAAAAATCACGTGCTCACAGCTGCCCCTCTTTGCCCGGAAACACGAAGAGTTTTCGTGCAAAGATAAAGTGAGCGGATACGAGCGATTTTTGCCCGTTTGAATACTCTGTGGGAAGCATTTTTGAAAGAGTTGACCGCACCCTGCTTCTGAGGTTGTCTACATATCCTTGGCTGAAAAAGAATCAGGTCAGTGTAGTTCATGAAGTTTTGGTAGCTGGGACTAGCATGAAGCTGTAATTTTACTGTTGCTACTGCTTGCTGAACTCCTTATTACACCATGATAAAATAAAAAGAAACTAGACTAGACTATGATCTATGCATTACAAAATTCTATCTATATCTTCAAACTTGAATGCATTCCCTTATTCTCCGGGGGGGGGGTCCTGATTGCCGAAGCTTGAATGTATTCCCTTGTTCTCCAGGTGAGCTCCTGATTGCTGAACTTGAAATGTATTCCCTTGTTCTCTAGGTGGGCTCCTGACTACTGAACTTGAAAATGTATTCCCTTGTTCTTCAGGTGGGCGCCTGACTGCTGACTTGAAATGTATTCCCTACTCTCCAGGCGGGCTCTTGATTGCTAAACTTGAAATGTATTCCCTGATCTTCAGGCGGGCTCCTGACTTCAACAAAATAGACAAAAAAAAGAAAATTTTTCTGCCCCAGTTTAGGTATATGGGCACATATGTAAGTGTAAAACGGATCATATTACCAAATATCAATAAGAACTTGAAAGCTAAAACTTGAATTGTACTCCCTTGTTCTCCAGGCGGGCTCCTGATTGCTGACTTGAAATGTATTCCCTGCTCTTCAGGCAGGCTCCTGACTACTGACTTGAAATGTATTCCCTGCTCTCTAGGCAGGCTCCTGACTACTAACTTGAAATGTATTCCCTGCTCTCTAGGCGGGCTCCTGACTGCTAAACTTGAAATGTATTCCCTGCTCTCTAGGCGGGCTCCTGACTGCTAACTTGAATGTACTCCCTGCTTTCCAGGCGGGCTCCTGACTGCTGACTTGAAATGTATTCCTTGCTCTCCAGGCGGGCTCCTGGCTGCTGACTTGAAATGTATTCTCTGCTCTCCAGGCGGGCTCCTGACTTCAACAAAATAGACAAAAACAAAGAAAATTTTACTGCCCCAGTTTGGTAGCTGGGCACATAGGTGAGTGTTAAACTGAATCATTCTACCAACTATTATTAAGAATCTGAAAGCTAAGTCCTATTATCCAGAGAGGTCCTGACAACTCTTAATTAAACGACAATTTTAAATCTAAGTTATATCTTCTAAAGGTGTGACTTCTGCAAATCTTGTTATCTGAGAGAGTCTTTAAACTACTCCCCATTATCCAGGAGGGTCCTGAAACTCAAAATCCAAATTTTATCTTAAGAGTGACAACTTTTATGGCTGAATTATACTACCCTACAGCAAAATGTACGCTAAATATTGCTATCTAATCGAAATTTTAAAGCTAAGTCCCATTATTCAGGAGGGTCCTGAAAACTCCTAATTGAATCTTATCTCGAACGTGCAAACTTCTAAGCCAACTTATATTTCTTTGGGATACATTTATGCTAGATTATGCTATTTCTGAACTTTAAACTAGGTCCTATTTTCCAGGAGGGTCCTGAAAATCAAAAATCAAACCTGTTTGGTGACTGCTTTTCTCCACGGAGGGTTTCTCCGGAGCAACCAAAATATCCTGCCCCTGTTTTAATCAAAGAAAAATCTTGTCAGTTAAAATGTGGTGGTTAGTTGATGACATTCTCGCTGCAGGTCTCTCCGCTGCATTGTTTTGTTTTGACTGACTTCCCCGAACTGGCCCTGAACCGCTTGACTTTCTGACTGACTTTCAGACCCCCATGACTTTGGATGACCAAAGTGTTCTATACCCGAACCATTGTTTCACATCTCTGACCCCTTTAACTGAACCTCTGCATCTCCCATGAAATTACCAAATCATTTTGCTGATAGAACTCTTGCTGGCACTCTATCCCACTTTACATCCTGCTATATTTGGTATGCCCTGGCCGCACTGCTTTGCACTTTTGAAGCCGGTAGTGAGCTTTGAAATTCCTTATTATTTGCTTAAATAGAACTGACATTGGGAACATCTTAGAGAAATAAACCCGAAAGAAATGAAATGTAATGACTTAGAGAGTTAGGGATAAGAAAATCCAAGACTGGAAGACTATCTGAAGGGGAAAAAGAAAAGAGACTTATCTGAGTGGAACATCTGGCACCAATGATCATGACATGCATTTCAGATTAATCTGCCCAATCTGTCCAACCAATCAACTTCCAGTTGCCATACTTTGCTGCCCCAAAGTTTCCATAACTTGATTTCTTTACCAAAACCTTGACCTTGTTCGACCTGCAGTGCCCTGAGGGGTTTTCACCAACAAGCCTCTCTCATTTGTTCATCTCTCAACTCACTTTCGCTTTACAGTGCCCGTGAGGGTTTTCACCAATAAGACTCTCTCATTTTTGATTTCTTTTCCCTCTTTGGACCAGATTGTTGCCCTTGATATGAATCGCCTTCACTTGCTTGACTTGGCATCTCTCGAAGACTGATCAGAAGGTCTTTCTTTGGACCGTAATGTGGGCTTTTGGATGGGGTTGGAAAGAAAGGGTATAAAAGGCTCAAGAAAACTCAAATGGGTTAAAAATTACAACTTTTGGAATCAGATTTCTGACAACAACCACAACTTCTGCCCCAGTTTTCTTGTTTGGGGACTTTTAGATTTTTATTTGATGGGACCAAACCGTGAGGATGCCTACGTATCCTTAAGAGGAATCAGGTCGAACGTAGTTCATGTCATAGAAATTACTTTGTTGTTGTGATTTTCTCCTTTCTCTTCCTTTGCTCTCTCTTTTTGCTTTCTTTTTCTCTTTTGTTGTCTTTTCTTTCTTTCTTCCTTTTTCATTCTTTTCTTTCTCTTTTCATTCTTTTCTCTTTTTCTCTCCTTCCTTACTTATCTTTTACGCTTGTGTTTTCGATATTTGCTACTAATTCCGAAAGAGGGGTATGAAAGAAAATAAATAAGGCTCAAAAGGGTGACAAGGGATAAAGTGTTTAGATAGCAGAACAAAATGCCTTCGTCATTTCAATATTCAAAACATGCCAAATACAAACAAGTAAAATCAAACAAAGAAATCATACATAGTACCTCTTGACCGCATCGGAATTGGTGGCCATTTCTACGCACTTGCCTTCTATATCTGTTAAATACAAAGCACCATTTGACAACACTCTAGTTACGATAAATGGCCCCTGCCAGTTTGGAGCGAACTTGCCCTTGGCCTCAGTCTGATGTGGAAGGATACGTCTTAACACTTGCTGACCTACTTCAAACTTCCGTGGACGCACCTTCTTATTATATGCTCTTTCCATTCTTCGTTGATACAATTGGCCACGACACACTGCTACCATTCTTTTCTCGTCGATCAAACTCAATTGTTCCAAATGGGTTTTGACCCATGCATCATCATCGATCTCAGCCTCCGCGACAATCTGAAGGGTTGGGATTTCCACTTCTGCAGGTATTACTGCTTCGGTGTCGTACACCAACAAATAAGGAGTTGCCCCTACTGAAGTCTGGATAGTGGTGCAATAACCCAACAATGCAAATGGTAACTTCTCATGCCATTTCCTGGAACCCTCCACCATTTTCTGAAGTATCTTCTTTATGTTTTTGTTGGCTGCCTCGACTACTCCATTTGCCTTGGGGCGATATGGGGTGGAATTGCGATGTGTAATATTGAACTGTTGACACACCTCTTTCATCAGATGACTATTGAGATTAGCCCCATTGTCTGTAACGATCACCTTTGGTATCCCAAACCGGCAAATGATATTTGAGTGCACAAAATCAACCACCGCCTTCTTGGTTACCGACTTGAATGTTTTAGCCTCTACCCACTTGGTGAAGTAGTCTATGGCTACCAGAATGAACCTGTGCCTATTGGATGCTGTTGGCTCAATTGGTCCAATGACATCCATGCCCCAAGCAAAAAAGGGCCACAGTGCAGACATCGTGTGTGATTCAGATGGTGGAGAATGAATCAAATCTCTATGCACTTGGCATTGATGACATTTACGCACGAAACTAATACAATCTCGCTCTATAGTGAGCCAATAATAACCTGCTCGGAGAATCTTCTTTGCCAGCACGTACCCACTTATGTGCGGTTCACAGACTCCAGAATGCACTTCGGTCATAATAGTTGTGGCCTGCCTAGCATCTATGCATCTCAGCAGTCCAAGGTCGGGAGTCCTTTTGTACAGAACCCTTCCGCTGAAGAAAAAACCGCTTTCCAATCGCCTAATTGTTCTCGTTTGATCACATGTGGCTTGTACCGGATACACTCTCATTCTGATGTATTCCTTGATATCGTGGAACCACGGTTCGCCATCGAGTTCTTCCTCCACCATGTTACAATAAGCATGCTGATCGCGGACCTGAATATGCAATGGGTCAACATAAGCCTTATCCGGATGATGTAACATCGACGCCAGAGTAGCCAAAGCATCGGCGACCTCATTGTGGATCCTCGGAATATGCTTGAACTCTATTGATTGAAACCGTTGACAAAGATCATGAAAACATTGCCGGTACGGTATGGGTTTTAAATCCCATGTTTCCCATTCTCCCTGAATCTGGTGCACTAGAAGGTTCGAGTCACCCAAAACCAAAACTTCCTGGACACCCATATCCACAACCATCCTCAAACCCAAAATGCATGCCTCGTACTCAGCCATGTTGTTAGTACAGTAGAACCGAAGCTGAGCCGTAATAGGGTAATGATGCCCTGTTTCAGAAACAAGTACCGCTCCTATCCCAACGCCTTTCATGTTAGCAGCCCCATCAAAGAAACGTTTCCATCCTGGCTTTTCAACCTGTTCCAACTCATCAATGTGCATTACCTCTTCATCAGGGAAATAAATCTTCAAAGGTTCGTATTCTTCATCCACAGGATTCTCAACCAAATGGTCGGCCAATGCTTGTGCTTTCATTGCAGTCCGAGTCACGTAGACAATGTCAAATTCTGTGAGAAAAATCTGCCACTTTGCGAGTCTTCCCGTGGGCATAGGCTTCTGGAAGATATACTTCAACGGATCCAAGCGAGAGATGAGGGAAGTGGTATAAGATGACAAATAATGTTTCAACTTCTGGGCTACCCAAGTTAGGGCACAACACATCCTCTCAACATGAGTGTACTTAACCTCGTAAGATGTGAACTTCTTGCTGAGATAATATATGGCATGCTCCTTCCTACTAGTGATGTCATGCTGTCCCAACACACATCCAAATGAATTGTCCAAGACCGTCAAATACAGAATCAAAGGTCTCCCTGGTTCTGGCGGGACCAACACATGTGGGTTTGACAAGTACCCCTTTATCTTATCAAATGTTTCCTGACATTCATCTGTCCACTTGACTGCAGCATCTTTCTTTAACAGTTTGAAAATAGGCTCACAAGTTGTTGTGAGCTGAGCAATAAACCGGTTGATGTAATTCAATCTCCCCAACAGACTCATCACCTCAGTCTTGTTCTTTGGAGGTGACAACTCCTGGATAGCTTTGATCTTTGACGGGTCTAATTCAATACCGCGGCGGCTGACTATGAACCCCAACAACTTTCCAGACGGAACACCGAACGCGCATTTTGTAGGATTGAGCTTGAGATTGTACCTGCGAAGCCTTTGAAAGAACTTTCTCAGATCTCTGACATGGTCAGACTGCTTTCTAGACTTGACATTTACATCATCCACATAAACCTCGATCTCCCTGTGTATCATGTCATGGAATATGGTCGTCATTGCCCTCATGTAGGTTGCCCCGGCATTTTTCAAACCAAATGGCATGACCCGATAGCAGTACGTTCCCCGTGGCATGATGAATGATGTCTTTTCTGTGTCTTCCTTATCCATTAAGATCTGGTGGTAACCCGCATAACAATCCACAAAGGAACCAATCTCATGTTTGGCACAATTATCGATCAATATATAGATGTTCGGCAGTAGGAAGTTATCCTTGGGACTTGCCTTGTTGAGATCTCGATAATCAACATACACCCTGGTCTTGCCATCCTTCTTCGGCACAGGAACTACATTGGCTAACCAAGTGGGATACCGAGTGACCCAAATGACTTTTGCATCAAACTGCTTGGTGACCTCTTCCTTGATCTTCACGCTCATATCAGTTTTAAATTTCCTCAGCTTCTGCTTGATAGGGGGAATGTCGGGTCAGTGGGCAATTTGTGAACCACCAAGCCAGTGCTTAGACCTGGCATATCATCATAGGACCATGCAAAAACATCTTTATACTCGAACAATGCTTTAATTATCTCCTCTTTGAGTTGTGGTTCAAGATAGACACTTATTTTAGTTTCCCGGACATTATCTTGGTCCCCTAAATTGATTGCTTCTATATCACTCAGGTTAGGCTTGGGTTTCTCTTCAAAATGGCTTAATTCTTTACTAATCTCTTCAAAAGCCTCACCCTCATCATATTTCGATTCATCCTCACACTCTATTTCTTGAATTACTATTTCAGAATTAGATTGGCTTTTGAGACTGGGCCGGAGATTCCTCATGCATGTCATATCATTGAAACCAGCATAAAAAGAACTGTATAAGGAAGAAAAGAAAAACAAAAATAAAACTATCAGAAAGGGAGAAAAAGGGGAAATTGCATTTCATTGAAATTAAAGATAACAAGGTTTATACATTCAAACAGACGGAACATAGAATCTGAATTATAACCCTGGAATAATCCAGATAAACTGAAAGAAAATCAAAGCAAACTACCAAAACTCCTTCCTGGTGGAGAGAGGAGTAGCTTCCCAATTGTTAATCTTTGCACTGGGCCCAACAAATTGCACACCCACCTTGCTAGAACCCTCTCCAGCTTCCACCGTGTTCACTTCGTTGAATATCCTCTCAAACTTTTCCATCAAATCTCCATCCATATCAACCACCGAACTGGGAACCATCGTCACTGGGCGCTTTATGGTACCAGGCCTGACAAATGATCTAGAAAGACGCGAGACTGGCTTTAGAAGGGCCCATGCTCTCTGTTTCATTTTTCTGGCTCTTCTCACGTCTACGACTGTGGGCTTGAACCCCAGACCAAATGTATCCAAGTTTTAAAGAAGAGAAACTGGTTGTACGATACCTTGCAGAGATGCACCCAAACCCTTGCCCGGTACAAAACCATTTTTCAACATTTCAACGGCTACCATGACTGATGCAGCAGCTACCCTTGGAGTTGGCACGCACTTCCCTTCTGGAATTTTATCTACCGACACCATGTCAAAAACTTGATAAACCCATGGTCCCTTGTCGTCTTCAACCTCTATGAGCGGAACAATGGCATCACTAGGAACACACAAATTATCTTCACCGTAGACAATAATTTCCTGTCAATCCCATTCAAACTTGACCATTTGATGTAGAGTAGACGGGACCGCTTTGGCAGCATGAATCCAGGGGCACCCCAACAAAAGATTATAAGAGACTGCCACATCCAACACTTGAAATTCCATAGTGAACTCAATGGGCCCTATGGTTAACTCTAGTATTATATCACCCACTGAATCTTTGCCCCCACCTTCGAACCCCCGAACACAAATGTTGTTCTTGTGAATTCTATCATCGTCCACTTTCAGCTTGTTCAACGTGAAGAGAGGACAAATGTTCGCACTAGACCCATTGTCAACCAGTATCCGAGTAACCATAGAATCTTCGCATTTCACCGTCATATAGAGGGCTCTATTATGCTCAGTACCCTCTACAGGAAGCTCATCATCAGAAAAAGTGACTCTGTTTACCTCAAATATCTTGTTAGCTATCTTTTCCAAGTGGTTTACTGAGATTTTTTCAGGAACGTGGGCCTCGTTCAAGATCTTCATCAAAGCCCGACGGTGCTCGTCTGAATGGATCAATAATGACAATAATGAAATCTGAGCCGGTGTCTTCCTCAACTGCTCCACAATGGTATAGTCCTGCACTTTCATCTTTCTCAGAAATTCCTCTGCTTCTTCCTCAGTCACAACTTTCTTCACCAACACTGGGTTATCTTTGGAGGTCTTGGCTTTTCTTAATTCTTCGGGGGCAAAGCATCTCCCCGATCGAGTCAAACCATGGGTCTCACACACTTCTTCTTTAATCTCTTTCCCCTTGTAAGTTATTGTCACTTGTTCATAATTCCATGGGACGGCCTTGCTGTTGACTATCAGTAATTGAGTTACCGGTTTGATAATGATGGGATCTGTGCGGGCACCCTTCACAATTACCATAGACTTGTTTGTCACTCCTGGTACAACCACTTTCGCTCTTTCATGTTTCCCTGCAACGTCACTTGAGGACCCCTTCTTGACCCCCACAGATGGTTCATTATTTGCCCCGTTCAACTTGATCACAGACTTCTCACTTGTTGACTTTTCAAACAACTTGGCTTCACTAGCCCGAATCATCATGACAGTTTGCGAAGGCTTCTTATGCTCCCCTCCCTTATGTACTATCTCAATCATATTTGTCTCATGATGGGCTGGCAATGGGTTCTGGTTGATATTGGGTGCCTCCAGAGCTTCTACCTCAACCCGATTAGTATCAATGAGCTCTTGAATAGCTGTTTTCAATTTTCGGCATTTCTCTGTGTCATGCCCCGGGGCCCCTGAACAATACTCACAACTCACCGAGAGGTCAAGATTTCTGGGAGGGGGATTCAGTAGTTTATCCTCAATTGGATTCAACATACCCAACTATGTCAATCTGTGGAATAGATTGGTATATGATTCTCCCAATGGAGTGAAAGTCCTCTACTTTTGCAACCTCTCATTCTTGAAGGCTTGGTTTGGCCGAAAACCTGTTCCATGGGGATTTCTATAGGCTCTTGGGGGTGGATGGGTATTTTGTGGAGCTGGGTATGGATTTTGTGGAGCTGGCGCACGCCATTGTGCGTGAGCAGGAGGTTGGGTATAGATTTGTATGTGATGGACGAAAAAATACGGATCTGGCGGTGGGTAGTAGTGCTGTGGTGGGCTATATGAAGTGTGGGTGTAAGTTTGGTGATAGGGTCGAGGCGGGTAGTAGTAACATGGAAGGTTCCTAGATCCGACCCAAGCTCCCAACTCAATTGTCGCAACCTCCTCTTTCTTCTTCTTTCCGAGTACACCCCCAGTACCGTTTTGGATGGCCTGGGTGGTTGCTTTAATTGCTGAGTAGATCATGATTTTATTAGACTTGAGTCCCTCTTCTACCATGCCTCCCATTTTTACAACCTCATTAAAGGACTTGCCCACTGCTGACACCAACTGGCCAAAATAAGTGGGCTCCAAGGCTTGCAAGAAATAATCAACCATCTTTCTTTCTCTCATCGGAGGGTCAACCCTCGCTGCTTTCTCCCTCCAATGGAATCCATATTCCCTGAAACTCTCACCAGGCTTTTTCTCAATCTTTGTCAATGACAGACGGTCTGGGATAATTTCAAGATTGTACTAAAAATGATAGGCAAAGTCTTGGGCCAAATCATCCCATATGTACCACCTATTGTGATCTTGTCTGGTATACTATTCTAATGCTGATCCGCTCAGACTTTGGCTAAAATATGCCATCAATAAT
This sequence comes from Nicotiana sylvestris, assembly GCF_000393655.2. Classification (NCBI taxonomy): domain Eukaryota; kingdom Viridiplantae; phylum Streptophyta; class Magnoliopsida; order Solanales; family Solanaceae; genus Nicotiana; species Nicotiana sylvestris. The sequence goes on from NC_091059.1 coordinate 117,228,592, forward strand.
TCATCTCTTCTGCCTGCTCCTCTCCTCTTGCTACAAAATCCTCTTAGGTGTGCTACTTGGTCACCATGCCCGTCATATAGATCAAACTTGGGCATCTTGAACCCTAATGGTAACTGAACATCTGGGAACAGACATAAATCCTTGTAGGCCACACTTACTTGACCCCCCAACCCCCTCATATCTCTAAATGATTGTTCTAAGCTTTTAACCTTTTTGATCATCTCCTCATGTTCGGGATTTTTGGGTGGCTTCTCGGTCTCTGCCGAGAGATCAAGATGAGGGGTTTAAGAATATGGTTTCGGGACTTTGAAGGTGGGTTCAGGGGGATAATACTGGTTGTCGTGAGTCTGGAACAGAGGTTCTCTGGAAGATCGGTGTAATGCAGTAGGTGGAGGTGCCACAAAAACAGGAGTGATTGGTGGAGGAGGGTATGGGACTTGTTTGGGTGGTGGAGCTTGAGAAGTATGGGAAGTGGTGCCATGGCATTGTTGGTAGAGGGGAAAGGCTAGAGATGAGTTCACAGTGGGAAGCTCCTAAGGTTGGGCCGATGGTGGGATATAAGCAGGGTTGGCGGGATAAACCGGTGGTGGATGCCCCTTTGCCCAGGCTTGGTACATTTTAGCCATTTGCTGCTTTAACTTATACAACTCTTCCTTTATCGCATTAACATCCAATTCTTCCACCTCTTTTGATGGGTCAACAATACTTGCCTCCAATTCTTGGTTGGCCAAGTTCAGCTTGTCTTTTGATCGGGTATTGTATGAGTGAGTTTCCAAAATGCCAATCAACTAACCACCTGCCTGGACTCAATACATCAACAACAACCTTGTTAGCGATTAGGGCTTTAACAGATTGATAACCGCACATTTTGGGGAATGAATGCACCTAAGCAATTAGCCGTTTCTATTATGCATTTGATCGGATGCTTGCATCATCCCGGTTTTTCTTTTCTTCTTTTCGACTTTTCGCTCTTACCCTTGCTTTCTCTTTCATTTCCCTCTTGTTTTGCTGTTGCTTCTTTCTCTTGGTTTTCTTATTCTTCTCTCCTTTCTTTTCTTTTTCTCTCTTGTTTTTCCTCTCTTTTTCATTTTCCTCTTCTTTTTTTGGTTATGGTCGAATCCTATGGATATTGCCTACGTATTATGACCCCGCATGAATCAGACCGAGTGTAGTTCTGGGAGATAAGTGTGAAAGTAAATAATAAAATATTTTTTGGGATTTTCAATTTTCATAAAAGCAAATGCTTTGATTACAAAGACTCAGAACTAATAGACTCCAAGGGAAACTAACAAACGCTGATGAAAAGACGAAATACAGACTCAAAAATAAACTATCATACTCAAAAGAAAATACAGACTCGAACACAACTGACAGACTCCAACAGAAAGGAAATACAGACTCAAAACAACTGATGGACTCTCACAGAAAAGGAAATACAGACTCAAAAAAAATCATGAATACATTAAGGCTCCTGGTGGCCGCGGGACATCATTCGGTCTCACCGCGGGCCTATATGCAAGATCCCTTTGAAGTCGATCCAAGTCACTCATTATCTATTTAACAAATGTCATCACTACCGCAAATAAGGTGGTGCGACTCATATCCTCACAGGCTTGGCACTTCACAATAATGTAATCGGCGATATTTCTAATTTTCTCTCTTATGACACCTTTTTCTTGTAACAAACGCCCGATCTGCTGGGCCCTGGCTTCCAAAGTTTGCTCGGCCATATGATTCTGCTCCTGAAGTTGTTGCAAATCTATTTCTAATTATGCCAATGTTGTATAACAATGTTCCCTTTCAACCTTGAAGTCTTTCGCCTGTTTGATCATTTTATTTTCTGTGATGATGACCCTTTTCTTTAATCCCGCGACCTCATTGTCGTACTTTTCTTTCAATTGCTTAACCAGGCATGCTCGTTCATCTCCGTTTTTAGCCAATTGCTTCCGAGCCCCAGCTAGGTCACTTTCTGCTTTGTTCAAATCAAAACTATAGTCATTTACTTTCTGCCTCAGGTTATTTATGAGTTTTTCGTCTTTGGCACTTCGGGCGGGGTTTTTTGCCGCTATTTTCATTTTCTGAATTTGGGCTCGAAGGGCCTCATTTTCTTTAGCTAGCTTTTTCTTTTCTCTTTCATCTGGCGCGGCTTGCAAGCTATTTTCAAACTGAAGGTCCCTGACTTGTTTTTCCAATTTGCTTATGGTAGCCCTGTACTCATTTTCTTTGGTCAACCAGTCCCATTGCACTTGTGCTCCGTCGATGAACTGTTGGACATGGGGTCTCTTTGCGGGCCTTTCGGGCTCATGTTGAACTCGGGATCTTTTACCATACCAAGCAGTATAACTAGGCTCCACCTCGCCTCTAGATAGATCTCGTACTTGAGTACTAGGTCCTAAGAATCTGCACTGATGCCAAATCCGACACACTTTTTCTTCTAGGAAGGCAGCTTTTGGCTCTAACCCAATGACCTGCTGACTCAAATCTTCATCGTGCGGGATGGTTTGGTATCGGCCTAACTGACGTAGGACTCTGTGCGGAGCGTAAGGCTGGATACTCTGAAGACCCATCAACAGCAAAAAACACACCTCAGCCGACATATAGATTACTTCACTCACTGAGAGCCCCCCGATCATCCATTCGATCTTATTTGCAATCAGAGATCTCAAATGAGCATGCCATGCTTCTGTACCATCCGAGAACTCATAACCCTCTACCCGTTTTTCATGTTTTTCGATTCATTCAAGGCCAGTCATACCACAATTCAAGTATCCGGGACGGTGGCAAAGGTGTTCCTCCATCCATAGTTGTAACAGCATATTGCACCATTCAAAGAACATCCCTCCTTCTCGACAATAGGTCTGACCTCGGTAAATTTCTGCCAAGATCAGCGGCACTATACTTCCATTTGCCTTTTTTATCATAAAGTCAGCTATCCCTACAAGTCCCAACTCTATATTCCCATCTTTTCTAGGGCAAACCAAAATACCCAAGAACACCACTATGAAAGCTAATCCTCTCCGAGCTTCCCACTTGTCTTGGTTTCCCGTGTGAGTAAGACTGGTATCTGGCGTTTCGAAGCCACGGGGATTCCCGTAACGTCGATACAGAAAGTAGAAGGTACAGAATCCTTTGGCCAAATTTCCGTCTCGGATGTCACAACCGATGCTTAACAAGTCCAAAAATTTGTGTGGGGTTACTGTTCTCGGTGCCACCGGGTATTGACTTGTAAGATTCCCTTCGAAACCGGCATAGCCTGCTACCTCTTCCAGCGTAGGAGTTAACTCGAAATCAGCAAAGTGGAATACATTATATGCTGGGTCCCAAAATGGTATCAAGGCCTCAATCACGTCTTTTCTTGGCTTAACCTTCAAGAGCCCAATAAGACCACCCAACGCTTTTGTCACAACCTTTCTACTATCTTCCCCCAAATCATGCCACCACATATGTAGCTCCAAAGGGATCTCTTCACGGACTGAGAAAGGTTCATTTTGAATTGTGCTCATCCTGCACATTTATTAAGGTGATTTTAATTAAAGGAAACTATGACTCATTTTGACTCAAGAGAAATGACCATTTTTTTTCAAAATTTCCCCAAAATATCCGGCCTTGCCAATACGGCCTTTCAGCACTTTGAAAACGAAGATTTTAAGGCTATGTCGGCTAACCAGCCAAAACTTTTAAAAGCGACTAAAAGTGGTTGTTCTTGCAAAAATAGCCTTCTGGCGCCCTTTTGAGGGACATTTGGCTATTTTTGACAAGAATGACATCATCTTACTTATTTTGCAATAAACATAAAAATTTTGTTCTTTTTGGGCTATTTTTGCAAAAGGAAGTTGGACCCCATGGGGGTTGCCTACGTATCTCACACCCTGTGAGAATCAAACTAGCGCAGTTCGGGCAAATAAAACAAACTATTTTTGAAAACAAATCTTTTTTTTTATTTCCCTTCGTTTTCCTCAAAAATTCGGCGGAGTTTCAGTGCTATTTGGACATTGGTTTTTCTCAACACAGGTGATTAACTCTCTTAACCTTCTACAATGTTATTTCCCTTTATCGACTTTTCCCAATATTCATAAGCCGGTCAGCATGCAAGTCCGAAGCAAATAAATGCACAAGTATCAAGTAAGATGCATCAGGATGGTCTTTTCATTCTTGGTATACCTGTCCTAGACAGACCCAACCCCTGTGTTGAGTCTCCTAAGTCAAATGCACATGATGCAAACAAGCGTTCCTACTAGGGATCCAGCATGAAGCTGTATTTTTCTAGGTTTAAATCTTGAGGTTTATTGTTCTAGACCTGGCTTACCCGAGCGGACAGCTCGAGCCGAGGGGGGGCATCATACCGGGAATACAGAAGCTTCGCCGGCTTTGCAACTTGCCCGAACCTCATTCTAAATTTGGGATATGACTCTAACAGAAAAGAAGTCACACGAAGTGCACACTTCTTCATGATTTAGAAGACTCAGAGAGAAGAGGGATTTCGGAACAGTTTATATACAGTTCACGGAATATCAAAGCGGTAAAAGCAATCAATTAGCACATTAGGCCCAAATCATGTAACAAAATCAAATAATGGATAAAGCCAACTATAACAATTATTCTAAGCTCGAATTCTTGAACCCTGAACCAGAGATTCTGGGTTCGATCCCCAGTAGAGTCGCCAGAGCTGTCATACCTCCTTTCTTCCTACACCCCCGGAAGGTGATGTATAAAGGAGTTTTTCCAATTAAAGGATAATCGAAATGGGATTTATTGTTAAAAGTTTCAGAGTCACCACTTGGGATAATTTATGGTGTCCCAATTCACCGGTTCAAAACCCGAATCGAGGAAAAGATTAACTCTGTTTAACAGTCCGCGAACCAGAAATTCGAGTAAGGAATTCTGTTAACCCGGGAGAAGGTGTTAGGCATTCCTAAGTTCCGTGGTTCTAGCACGGTCGCTCAACTGTTATATTCGGCTTAATTATCTGATTTTAAACGATTATGAACCTATGTGCAAATTTTAACTTATTAATCGCTTTTAATCAATTTTTAGAGAAGATTAAACGTCGTTTAAAACACGTCTTTGGATCGCGCCACATGAAATGCACCCGCAATTCTAAACATATTTTGTTCAACGTTTTAAGATTTGATTTGGGTCACATGAAATGCACACCCGAGTTTAGGAAGGTAATATTATTAAAATACGCGCCTAAAGCGACTAACACGCTTTTAACTTTTGCGAGAACCATGGAAATTTGCTAAATGGCACACCTCGAATTCTAGGGATTTCAAAATAAACAATTAAGTGAGGGCCACACATTTGAGATTTTATTTTGCGCGGCGCACCTCAATTCCATTTTTAAAAGGGATTCAAGACTAATTAATTAAAGAACATATGGAGTTCTAATTTATTCCGGACCTAACTCATACTAATGATTCAGTAAAAAAACTCGCAAGAGACCGCCCTAAACTGATTGCCAAAGTGGCCCAACTGATAAAAAGCAAGTTCGATTGACCACTGTTGTGGGTTTAATGAGTGAAAATGCTGGGCTCCAAGTGAAGCCCAGCCTGGCAACTCTATCGTGGAAGAAGACTGCAATTTGCAATCGGGCCAAGAATGATAGCCCAAAACGCGATCCATCAAAAGTATTGGAGCAAAATGCAACGTTTAAATCTTGAATGGAGTAATCACTGCTATAATGTTCATTCAAATGCATTTGAAACCTTACATTTCACACACGGATTCTGAGACAGCCTTATATGCAATAACACCTCTCTCACACACATTAGTTATCAACCACAAAACTCAAAGTAACCATCACTTGTATTAGAATCTGAGTGCAACTATAGCCCTTGAACAAACTTGAATTACACGTCATTTCTAAAAAATCATGATACTCAAGAACTGGGATTGGCTAATGAAATTTACTAATTCCGAAATCGAACATCTACAACCATTTGACAGGCTTATGGATTCACATGACAAAGACACGAGAATAATATTGAATGATTACAAGGGTTCAGCTATTATTCAGTTATGAGACTCCTAACACACCTCATGCAAGCACATGCTAAATCTGTATTTATAGTTTGTTCTAACAACAAACAAACCCAGGTAATTTCAGTAATCAAGTAGGCATGCTCAAATTGAGTAAATTAGCTGCTGCATTTTGACCAACAGTATTCGACACGAAATTCCCCTTAAAAACCATCAATTGCAAGAAGATTCAGCCCACATCAGAGCTGGCAATAACAAATTAAAGTCCAAGCATAGCACGACCCTAACAGTCCATTCACCCATGAGCTTCCATTTACAATTATAGTGCCAAGAATCCAAGCAGTCATTCAAATGATCAAACAACCTTAAACCATTGAGCATGAATAAACAGACTAACATATATTGAAAGAAAAATATTGAATTACTTCAGGACAGAAGAAATTATGGACATAAAACAGCAAGAGCTAATGGAAGTTCAACATCAACCAATGCTTCTATTCTAATTCCAACCCAAATTATCAACTTTGTACAGAGATTTAGTCTAGTTCTAACATATAGCACCCTATTTGTTAACAATGGTATGAGGAAATACCTGAAAATATACAGAGGAAATAGAAGTGAATAAGCAGTAGCTACAGTCGAGCAAGGACAGCAGAAATCAGCAGGAAAAAGCAAAAGAGCAGTGATTCCCAGCAAAAAAACCAACTCAAAGCCAGAAAGTAGTGCACAATAATAACAAAATCAACCAGAATTTTAGGCCAACCTCTTGAACCAACCCAAATCAAACACTTTAAGCCCCCATACGGATTGGAAAAATGTTTCAGGGCTTGAAAACTTCAGAAATCACAAAGAGGAGGAAATTTCAATGGAATAGTAAAACTTCTTCTTCGTTTGCTTTTTTTTTTCTCTTCAGCCCTTTGGGTCTGCCTTAAAAGGAAAGAAAACCATGCCTTTATAGGCAAGGAAGTAGGGTAGCTTACAAAAAAAACTGATTTTCCATTAGGCCCCTTCTACATTTTTGTTTTTGCTCAGGAAACCTTAGTCTAAAAATCAGATTTTCAAATTAGCCCCTCACCCCAGCTTCCCAGAAGCTTCCTAATTAGCTACCAAGATTCCCTAGCCTAAATTTTCTAACCTAACCCTTAAACCCTTTGTAATTACTTCAAGAACCAAACGTGTCAAATTGATCCAAGGCTTAGCTCCAAATCAATGGGCTTGCCACCCGGATTGAGTCCCCTTTTGGGCTTTGGATTTTCAGGGTCCAATTTCAATCGAACTCAACCAATCCACACAACCAAAAACTTGCGGAGTCACAGAGACTCACGAGGCCCTAATCCCCAAAAGAAAGAATGGAAACAGAAAACTAAACTACTCAAAAAGAAAACTCAAGACCAAAAACATTGCTAACCAAACTAACTCTAAAACCGACATGCATACTCAGATAATTTGAAGGAATAATAAAAAAACAAGAAATAAAAAAAGAAACAGAAGAAGAGGAGAGGAGAACTAAGAATGAAAAACGAAGAAGAAGAAAAGCAAACAAATACCTTGAGAGACGGTTTGGGACAACGAAAATGAAAAATCTTCACGCCTTCGAATTTCGGCCGAGATTGACATTAATCGTGTGTTCTTGTCAAGAACACACGAATAAAATCAACCTTGACCCTAATCCTTTTACTGAAAATCGACGATTTGGGGAGATTTGGGTTTTAGGGTTTGGGATCGGACCACTTCGATTGAAGATTTGAGAAGTCTTAGGGTGATTCGAAGGGAATCTGTTAGGGATTGGGAAATGGGAGGTTATGGAGGTGTTGTGGTGTTAGTTTGGGGTTGATTGGAGGTGGCGCCGCCGGCTACAATGGCGGAGAACTCAAGGGCGGCACTAGGGTTAATGTCTGGGTTTGGTCTGGAGGTGTGTCAAAAGATACGAGATGAGGGGGTAGGGTAGCATTTGGACATATAAATATTATTAACTCCCCAGTTCCGGACCGTTGGATTAAGGAGATCCAACGGTCATGATCAAGGGTAATCAAACGACGTCGTTTCGGTTATTAGGGGGTTTGGACCGGGTTGGACCCGGATCTGGGCCGGTTCTGGACGGGTAATGAGGGCAAAATTTTTGGGCCTAGGGAATTTAAAACGAAAATGGCCCAGAACCAGGCTTTATTATTCAATTCTTTTCTTTCTTTTTAAATTAAACTTTTCTAATCTCTTTTAACTTAAAACATAATCCTAAATTAATTCCTAAATAAATTATCCCAGCAAATTGAATTAACTAACTCTAAATAATAATTATCGCGACTAATTAAATACCAAATTAAAGGAAAACTACCAAAATTCAAAAATCAAAACTAAAAAGCAAAATAAACTATTTTTGTTATTTTTCATTTTTGTAAAGCAACTTAATTACTAATTAATTCCTAAAAAATGCAAAGTTAATTCCTAAATGCAAATGCAACCTATTTTTGCATTTTTCATTAATTAAATAAAATAACATGCCCAGGCAATATGCAAACAATTAACAAAAAATGCCACAAAAATCCACAAAATTGTAAACAATGGGAGAAATTATTTTATTTTGAATTTATGGGAGTAATTCATATAGGGCAAAAATTACGTGCTCATACCAATAATGCTATCTCAGATCCTGATACATCTTCGTGGCACCCGGATGGATAGAATACCGTGAGCTATGGACCTCCTCCAGAATCAATTCCCAAAGCCCATCTACATTGGGTATGCATACTCGGCCCTGCATCCTCAATACCCCATCATCACCAATAGTCACATCTATGGCATCGTCGTGCTGAACTCTGTCCTTAAGGACAAGCAAATGAGGATCATCATACTAGCACTCTCTGATGCGATCAAACAAGGAAGATCGAGAAACCACACAAGCTAAGACCCGACTAGGCTTCGAAATATGCAACCTCATAAACCGATTGGCCAAGGCCTGAACATCAACTGCAAGAGGTCTCTCCCCGATAGGAATAAATGCAAGACTGCCCATACTCAGCGCCTTCCTACTCAAAGCATCAGCCACTATATTGGACTTCCCCTGATGGTACAAGATAGTAATATCATAGTCCTTTAGCACCTCCAACCATCTCTGCTGCCTCAAATTGAGATCCTTCTACTTGAACAAGTGTTGGAGGCTACGATGATCAGTAAAGACCTCACAACACACACCATAAAGATAATGCCTCCAAATCTTCAATGCGTGAACAATGGCAGCCAACTCTAGATCGTGAACATGGTAGTTCTTCTCATGGGGTTTCAACTGGCGAGAAGCATAAGAAATCACTTTGTAACGACCCGACCGGTCGTTTTAAGCTTTTGCACTTTGATCGCCAGTTCTCGGGCATAACTTGCTTCGTGTGGTGTATTATGAATTATGTAAATCGTTGGTGTTGGGTTTCAGGTTAATCAGAATGAATTTGGATGAACAGTTCTCAGTTGAAGCTTGAAATTTGAAATGTTTGACCAAGATTTGACTTATTTGTATTTGATCTCGGATTTGAATTTTTATGGTTTGATTAGCTCCGTTAGGTGATTTGGGACTTAAGAGCATGATTGGAATGCATTTTGGAAGTCCGTGGAAGGATTTGGCTTGAATTGGCAAAGTTAATATTTTGGCGAATTCCGGTTGATAGGTGAGATTTTGATCCGAAGGTCGGAATAGAATTTTGAGAGTTGTTGTAGCTTCGTTATGTCATTTTTGATGTGTGTACAAAATTTCAAGTCATTTGGACGTCGTTTGGTCGACTTTTTGACCGAATTCGGATTTCGGAAGTTTTTGAATTCTTAGGCATCAATCCGAGGGTGATTTGATATTTTGATGTTGTTTTGAGCGTTCCGAAGGTTGGAACAAGTTTGAATTATGTTATGGGGTGTGTTGGCATGTTTGGTCGGGGTCCCATGAGGCTCGGATATGTTTGGAAGAGTTTTTGAAAGATTTTGCCATTTTGAGCATAAGCATGTAATGATACAAAGGTCCATTTTTAGTTCTAGAGATCAAAATTTGATTTCGAGACTTCTGGAATTTTGATAATGAATTATAGGACTGATCTGAAAAGTTTGGTCTAATTTCATCAAGTCGCGATTGGGTTTTTGACATGAAACATGAGTTAATTGTTTAACGAACAAAATGGGTATTGCACTGAGCAAATGAGCTCCGAATTGAGTTTCAACTGAAGGGATATGTTCGTATTATTATTTGTGACTCATAGGAACAAGAATCATCGAATTCCGAGTTTGTATGATGGAGTTAGAGCATGTTTAGTGAAAAGAAAAGCTGCTGCAATTTTCTGGGCAGTTTCTGCATTTTTCGCACGTGTGAACAGTAACCGCACCCATGAACAGTACCCGTGAACAGTAACCACAGAAATTCTGGACAAAATGTTGAGTTCTGAAAATGGGACTTCATCTCATTTTTCATTTTTACTAAATTGGAGCTCGGGGAGAGGCAATTTTCGGGAGATTGTTTAGAGAAAACAACGGGGTAAGTGTTCTTAACTTAATTTTGGTTAGATTACCCGAATCTATTACTAGTTTTGACATTTAATTGGTGATTTTAGTTGGGAAAATCTTGAAAACCCTCTTGGTTTAATTTGAAGATTTGAGGGTCGAGTTGATGTCGGATTTTAGTAAAATTGGTATGGTTGGACTCGTGGTTGGATGAGGTTTTATATTCCGTAATTTTTGTCGGGTTCCGAGACGTGGGCCCCACGACGAATTTTGAGTGCAATTTCGGATTTTTAATAGAAAATGTAGAATTTCATATGGAATTAATTCCTATAATTTTTATTAACTGAATCGAATTTTTGTGGCTAGATTCGAGGCATTCGGAGGTCGATTTGAGAGACAAAGGCATCGCGAGCTAGAGGATTAGCCGGTTCGAGGTGAGTAATGATTGTAAATGATGTCCTGAGGGTTTGAAACCCCGGATTTGCACATCGTAGTGCTATATTGAGATGAGACACGCGCTGGATGATGAGCGCGGGGTCTTTTACTACCAGGGATTGTGACTTGGTCCATCGCGATTGATGATTTTACCGCATATTTGATTGAAACTTATTTGTTATCATCATGATTTGGGCTGATTGCCATACTTGGGCTTCGTGCCAATTATTTGAATCCTTTGGGAATTTTTATCACTATTTCCTTACTGTTTTGACTTATATTTAAACTCAGTCCTGTTGATAATTATTGTTTTACAAACTCAGCCGCTTTTATGCAGATTTGAAAACTCAAATGATATTTCTAAATGGTATTTTGGGCTGAGAACTACTGTTTTACAAATGCCTGAGGGGCTTATGATGATTCCGGACTGAGTGAGGCCGAAGGCCATATGTGAGTATATGCTAAGTGATATGAGGCCGAGGGCCTGAGATACTATTTATGCCACGAGGTGGCTTGAGTGATGTGAGGCCGAGTGATATGAGGTCGAGGGCTTGAGATACTATTTATGCCACGAGGTGGCTTGAGTGATGTGAGGCTGAGTGATATGAGGCCAAAGATCTGAGATACTATTTATGCCACGAGGTGGCTTGAGTGATGTGAGGTCGAGTAATATGAGGCCGAGGGCCTGAGATACTTTATATGCCACACGGTGGCTTGAGTTATGTGAGGATATGCTGAGTGATAATGCCACGAGGTGGCTTGATATAGCGCTTGGACCGTAAGGGGCCCCTCCGGAATCTGCACACCCATAGTGAGAGCGGGTACCCATTGTTCTGAGTGATTGATACTATGCCCGAGGGGCTGATATGAGTGATTGTGAGGTAGCCCGAGGGGCTTTACTGTTTAAAGTGATTTTACTGCTTCAATATGGAATACCTTGTGTTTTTGCGTGATTTCTTGCCTTCAGTCTTTATTTATTATTATTACTCACTGAGTCGGAGTACTCACATTACTCCCTGCACCTTGTGTGCAGATTCAGGTATGTTTTGGTTGATCGGAGGCAGAGTCATCAGGGTTTAGCAAGGTAGCTGCCGGCGTTCGCAACACTGCTTTTCTCTCTCCTCATTTCATTAGTCTGTATTTGTACACTCCAGGTTTTCAGTTGTATTTATACCCTAGTAGATGCTCGTGACTTGTGACACCCCGGTTAGGGCTGTGTCAGGTTGTGCTTCCGTTAATTATATCACTAAATCATATTTAAACTGCTTATTAATGTTTAACTATTTTTGAAAAGGCGATATGGGTTTGTTGGCTGGCCTTGTCTTCACGAGAGGCGCCATCACGACCGGAGCAGGGTTTAGGTCGTGACACACTCTACCCTCCTGCATCAACATACACCCAATACTAACTCTCGAAGCATCACAATACACTTTATATGAACCTGAAGTTGATGGCAAAACTAACACTGGAGCTGTGGTCAAGGCAGTCTTGAGCTTCTGAAAGCTCGCCTCACACTCATCTGACCACATGAATAGAGCACCCTTTTGAGTCAATTTGGTCAAGGATGATTCTATAGATGAAAATCCCTGAACGAACCGGCGGTAATAGCCTGCAAAACTAAGAAAGCAGCGAATCTCTGTGGCTGAGGACGGTCCGGGACAACTTTGAACTGCCTTTATCTTCTTCAAATAAACCTGAATACCCTCACTGGACACCACGTGCCCCAAGAAAGCCACTGAACTTAGCCAAAACTCAATTTGGAGAACTTTGCATAAAGTTTCTCTTCCCTCAATCTCTGCAACACAACTCTCAGATGCTCTGCGTGCTCCTCCTAACTACGCAAGTATACTATAATATCATCAATGAAAACAATCACGAACGAGTCGAGATAAGGCCGAAACACATTGTTCGTCAAATGCATGAACATTATTGAGGCATTGGTCAGCCTAAAAGACATCACAAGGAACTCATAATGACCACAACGGGTCCTGAAAGTTGTCTTAAGAATATCCGAGTCCCTGATCTTCAGTTGGTGATACCCTGAACGGAGATCGATCTTGGAAAACACTCTCACTCCCTGAAGTTGGTCAAATAAATCATCGATACGAGGTAAATGATACTTGTTCTTGATTGTAACTTTGTTCAAGTGCTTGTAATCAATGCACATCCTCATCGTGCCATCCTTCTATTTCACAAATAGAACAGACGCACCCCAAGGCGACACACTAGGCCGAATAAACCCCTTATCAAGGAGTTCCTGAAGCTTCTCCTTCAACTCCTTCAACTCCAACGGTGCCATACTATACGGAGGAATAGAAATAGGCTGAGTGCCCGGCACCAGATCGATACCAAAATCAATATCCCTGTCCAGTGGCGTGCTCGGTAGGTCTGTAGGAAACACATCGAGAAAATCCCTCACTACAGGAATAGAATCAATACTAGGAGTCTCTGCATTGACATCCCTCACAAAGTCTAGGTATGAAAGACAACCTTAACCAACTATCTGCTGGGCCTTCAAGAACGAAATCACCCTATTGGGGACAAAATCAGTCGAACCTCGCCACTCAACCCCTGGCACACCCGGAATAGCCAACGTCACTATCTTAGCATGACAGCCCAATATAGCACAACCCAGAGATATCTAATCCATGCCAAATATCACATCAATGTCCACCATACAAAGCAACGAAAGGTCCACTCGGGTCTCCATACCCCCAATAGTCACCATACACGACCGGGATACGTGGTCTATAATAATAGTATCGCCCACCGGAGTAGATACATGAACAAATGAAACAAGAGACTCATGGGGCATATCCAAATAATGAGCAAAATATGATGAAACATATGAAAAAGTGGAATCGGGATCAAATAACAGAGAGGCATCTCTGTGGCAGACTGAGACAATACTTGTAATCACAACATCTAAAGCAATAGCATTGGGTCTAGCTGGGAGTGCACAGAAATGGGCCTGACCACCACCTGATCGACCTCTCCCTCTAGGGCGACCCTTAGCTGACTGTCCTCCATATGTAGCTGGCTGGGTGGTGGGTGGTGAGGTAACTGGTGCTGAAGTCGATGGCTAACTCCTCTGCTGAGATGAACCCCTAAGACAACAAGGACACTGCCTCCATATGTGACACAACTCTCTACACGCATAACAACTCCTTGGTGCTGGAGACGGGGACTGAAGGGAACCCCTAGCACCGGGATTACTAGCAAAAGAACCTGGCATAGAAGAGCCCTGAACTGATGGAGCACGGGACGAACTCTGGGCTGGAAGGGCACTGAGTGATGAATGGCTGTGATGAGAACTGTGAGAACCATGACCCGATGATGCCCCGCAATAACCCGGGCGAGCTGACTGAGCATGCCTGAATAGACGGCCTCTGCCGTGCTGAAACTGACCCCCATGAGGAGTACCACTAAATCCACCTTGACCACGAGGCCTCTTAGCCTCCCTCTCAATTCTCTCCTGACCACGAACCATCTCAATCTGTCGAGCTATGTCAACAACCTCATCAAGAGTAGCACCAGATACTCTCTCTCTGGTCATAAGCAACCGAAACTGAAAACCGAGGCCATCTACGAACCTCTAATCCTCTCTCGATCTGTGGGAACCACCAGACCGCATGACGAGCTAACTCAGAGAACCGCATCTCATACTGCGTAATAGATCTGTCACCCTGACGAAGCTGCTTGAACTGCCTGTGCAGCTCCTCTCGCGGAGACTCAGGTACAAACTTCTCTAGAAAGAGAACGGAGAACTACTGCCAAGAAAGGGCACTGCGCCAACCAGCCTACGTCTCTCATAAGCCTCTCGCCAACTGAGTGCAGCCCTGGAAAACTGAAAAGTAGTGAATGAGACCCCACTAGTCTCTAGAATACCTGTGGTCCGAAGCATCCTCTGACACTTATCCAAGAAACCCTGGGCATCCTCGCCCTCTGCACCACTAAAAGTCGGAGGCTGAAGTCTACCAAACCTCTCCAACCTACGTTTCTCGTCCTCTGGCATAACATGAGCTACATAGTCCTGAGCAGCTGCAACCAGCTGGGCTGGAGGTGCCCCCGGTGTCCGAAGTCCCTGCACAACCTGCTCTGGTGTGCGAGCGGCGGGAGTCTGAGTGCCTCCCCCGACCTGAGAAGTAGTTGCAGTTGTAGTAACTGAGACCGCCTGAGCTAGGAAAGTGCACACTGATAAAATCTGGGCCAGGGCCTCCTGAAGTCCTAGAATCATAATAGGCACAGCTGGTGCTGCTGGAGCATTCACAACCGAAACTTGATCATGAACTAGGGCGGCTGGTGGATCTACAGGTGCTGCCCTTGATGATGTGCGGGCTACACCCCTGCCCCTACCACGTCCTCAAATGCGTCCTCGGCCTCTAATGGCCCCAGCTGGTGGTATTGGTGGTCTTCCATCCTGACTGGTAGCACGTGTCCTCAGCATTTGTGAGAGAATAGATAATAGAAGTTTAGTACTAGGATCAACAGATTTGCACAACAAGAATTCAAGAATATGAAGTTTTCCTAAAGGTTCTACAGCCTCTCGAGGATAAATACAGACATCTCCGTACCGATCCGCGAGACTCTACTAAACCTGCTCATGACTCGTGAGACCTATGTAAACTAGGCTCTGATACCAACTTGTCACGACCATAAAACGGACCCGGTCATGATGGCGCCTATCATGAAACTAGGTCAGCCGACACAAACCTCAAAACCAACCAAACATTTATAATAAGTAATTTAAAGCCATTAATTAGCTAAGATCCCATAATATAAGTTAAAGAAAATAGTGTGGAAACACAACACAGCCCGACATATGGTGTCACCTGTATGAGCAACTACAACTTATATAAGAATAAGAAAAGGACAACATAGTCTGAAAACAAAAGCTAAAACAAAAGCTAAAACAAAGCTGAATATAAGTTAGCAAAGATCCCATAATATAAGTTAAAGAAAATAGTGCAAAAACACAACACAGCCCGACATAGGGTGTCACCAGTCATGAACAACTACAACTCATCTAAGAATAAGAAAAGGACAACATAGTCTGAAAACAAAGCTAAAATAAAGCTGGATAAGATAAGAAGGAGAAGTATTGGGCTGTGAACGCCAAGCAACTACCTAGTCAACTCCGGAGACCTGCTGGAAGACTGATCAACACTCGCTATCGCGACCCGAGACTCTTGGATCTGCACACAAGGTGCAGGGAGTAATGTGAGTATGTCAACTCAGTAAGTAATAAAAGTAAAGGTAGCAGAGCAGTAAGAACATACATAAACTACATCATAATGCTACAACAAAACAATATAAGTCTAGGACAATGCAGTAAAGCAATAATACTCATAAAAACAATTCAATTCAGTACAACCTTTAAAACTTCTTTCAGTAGTTTCAAACGAGTGATGAAAACAGTGAGTAAAAGATTAGAAACGTAAACAACTCCTCGGGCAAAACATGCACCACAACTGCCCCTCGGGCAAAATATCAACAGAACCAACCCCTCGGGCTACCTCACAATCACTCGTAATCAGTCCCTCGGACAATAACATGGAACAACAACAGCCCCTCGGGCAATATCACATCTCACACTGGGTACCCGCACTCACTGGAGGTGTTCAGACTCCGGAGGGGCTCCTACATCCCAAGCGCTATCACAAGCCATCTCATGGCATAACAAGATCAGGCCCTCGGCCTCTCATATATCACAATCAGTACACATGATGCGGTGAGCAGCCCGATCCCATGATATCCTCACAATACAGGCCCTCAGTCTCTCTCAGTCAGAAATCTCTCAAGCCCCTCGGGCAACAGTAAAACATGATGCTCAGCCCAAAATATCATTTAAAATATCAAAAACGGAGTAAACATGGCTGAGTTATGAAAACAGTAGAATACAACATGACTGAGTACAATTATGAAGTCAAAACAGTGAGGAATAGTAGTAAAAAGCCCCTAAGGGTCCAAAATAGTTGGCACGGGGCCCAAATATGGCATTCAGCCCAAAGCATGGTAATAATTTCCAAAACACAATGATATCAAACAGGTTTTAATCAAATATGCAACTTAGCAGTCGTATGGGATGGACCAAGTCACAATCCCTAATGGTACACGACCCCACGCTCATCATCTAGCGTGTGCATCACATCAAAGTAGCCCAACAATGTGAAATTCGGGGTTTCATACCCTCAGGACAACATTTACAAGCATTACTTACCTCAATCTGGTCCAAACTCTAGCCCGCAATGCCTTTGTCTCTCGACTCGGCCTCCGGATGCTCCAAATCTAACCAAAAACTAATTCATACCATCACAATATGCTAAGGAAACAAAGCCCACTTGAAAATAACACATTTACATCAAAAATTCCGAAATTGGCCAAATTCGACCCTTGGGCCCACGTCTCAGAAAATCACAAAACTAGAATCCTTACACTCTCACGAGTTCATACATATCAAATACATCAAAATCCGACCACAAATGACTCCTCAAATCCCTAAATCAAAGTCTCCAATTTCAAGTCCTAACTCCCCAATTTTAGGCTTTAAATCCCATAAATTCCATGTCTAATTAGGTAGAAATCACAAAAGGATCGAGTATTGAGTCCAAAAATCTTACCTCCAAGTGTTTCCCTTTGATTCCCTCTTTAATCCTTCTCAAAAAGCTCCAAAATCGCCCAACAATGGTGGAAGATAGACCAAAAATCGCGAAAATGGCTATTTAAACATTCTGCCCAGGTGACATTTCCTTCTTCGCGAACGCGGTCAAAGCCTCGCGTTCGCGAAGCACAAAAACTCATTCACCAAATAAACCTCTTACGCGAACGCGAATGCGACCCCCATCTCGTGAACACGAAGCTTCAACTTCCCAGACCTTCACAAACACGACACACCAATGCGAACGCGAAGAACAAACTACCAGGGTCCCCAGCTGCTCCAATTACTCTACTCGAATGCGGGACCCACATCGCGTTCGCGATGCATATTCTGCCTCACCCTTTGCGAATGCGCGAACAACATCGCGAACGCGAAGGGAAATTCTTCTACCTCATTTCACATCCCTTCGCGAATGCAAGAGACCTCTCGCGAACGCAAAGGCCAAAACTCTACAACAGAAACAGCAGAAAATCTGGAACTTCCCAAAACAAGATTTGATCAGTTTAACCACCCGACACTCACCCGAGGCCCTCGGGACCTCAACCAAATATGTCAACACATCTCATAACATCATTCAAACTTTTTCCAACCTTCGAAACGCTCAAAAAAATATCAAAACATCAACTCATCATCGGATTCAAGCCTAAGAAATTCCAAAACTTCCAAATCCTGCTTTCAATTAAAATGTTTATCAAACCTTATCCGAATGACCTGAAATTTTGCACACACATCACAAATGACACAACGGACCTACTCCAATTCCTGGAATCCTATTCTAACCCCTATATCAAAATTTCCACTATCAATCGAGAAACGCCAAAATTCCAATTTCGTCAATTCAAGCCTAAATCTACCCCGGACCTCCAAAACACATTCCGATCACGCTCCTAAGTCCCAAATCACCTCCCGAAGCTATCTTAACCATAAAAATCAAATTCCGAGATATTTTACTCACAAGTCAACGTTCGGTTGACTTTTCCAAGTAAAAGGACAACTTAAGAGACTAAGTGTCTCATTTATCTACAAAACTACTCCGAACCCAAACTAACCAACACGATGCGTTAAAATACAGTTGAACAACATATAAAGAAGCATAAATGGAGAAAATGGAGCGGTAACTCATGAAACGACCGGCTGGGTCGTTACATCATCATTTGGTCTCGGTGACCCGATCTCAGTCTGACAACCTTTTTTAATTTTTTATTTTTTATTTTTTAAAAAAGAAGTAATTGTTGGCAATATAGCCAAAAATTATTATTTTGGCCCCTACCCCCAAAATACCTATATCCCCAATCTTTTAACTTAACTTAAATTGAACTAATGGCTCCCCCTTACATTTTTTATGGTTCTTTATTGTCACTCTCATCTAAGTGATTATTGTCTATATTTTCCTCTGCCTCCTAAAATATTATGACTAATACCGAACTTTGGCTAGATATGATATTATTTTTATATAACTTTTTCCTTTTTTATAAATTATTATATGTTATTAGGAGAAGAGTTACAGATCACTCTTGTTATGTATTCCATGATTAGATGAAGAGGAATGAGCTAGATGACGTACATTGTTTTAAATGATTTGCAAGCCAAACAAACGTCTAATTGGGCTTGACATTGGTACCAAATGTGTGGGAGTTTCTATTTCAGATTAAATAAATAAATAGCTTGCCCCGAAATGTAGGTTTTATTCACTTCATTTCTTGAAACATTTATCATTTTTTAATATCTTTATTCAAATAAAATAATATCGGGTAAACTCCAAATAACTGCACGTATTCAAATAAAATAATATCGGGTAAACTCCGAATAACTGTACGTATTTCACTTTTTAAATAAATATTTTTCTTACGTGGTTCTTATATTTATTCCCTTTTATGCTTATGGTGTCCAATGAACGGCCTGACCCGCCCGGCCAGGTCTGTCAAGAATAAGTTAGATGTGTTGGGGGGAAAGGGACATGGGAGGGGACGAGACTATTGTTTGGTCCCGGCAGCCCGACCCGATTAAGGCTCGATCTCGACCAACAACCTATTATTTAAAAAAGAAGAAGAAGTATTTAATGGCAATATCCAAAAACAATTATTTTGACCCCTACCCCAAAACACTCATATCCCCAACTTTTTAACTTAACTTAAATTGAACTATTCGCTTTTTCCCTTCCATTTTTTGTGGTTGCTCATTGCAATTCGTATCTAAGTGGTTTTTGTATGTATATATGATATTATTTTTATGTAATATTTTTTTATAAATTATTATATATTATTAGGAGAAGAGTTATAGATCACTCTTGTTATGTTTTCCATGATAGATGAAGAGGAATTAGCTTGGTCTACCTGTATTTTTTTTGGGTAAAACAGTGAAGTATTACCATTGACAACCAAATATTTATACCTAATGAGCACCTCAGACATCTCCAAAGCCTCGAACAAAGAAAAACCTTACTCACCTAATTACATAGCTACTGCCTCAAATACATATATCTATGTAACGATCCGGCCAGTCGTTTTATGAGTTATAGCCTTATTTCCCCATTTTTTCTTCCTTTTGTGTGCTTCAACTATATTTGATCGTATCGCATTAGTTGGTTCGGGTTCGGAGTGATTTTGGAGTGAGCTGAGACACTTAGTCTCCTATTTGGAAGTTTAAGTTAGAAAAGTCAACTAGATGTTGACTTATATATGAACGACCTCGAATGTGATTTCTGATTGTTTAATTAGCTTCGTTAGGTGATTTTGGACTTAGGAGCACATCTGGAATGTGATTTGGAGGTCCGTAGTAGAATTAGGCTTGAATTGAGGTGGAACTTTGGCATTTTCTGGTCGACAGAGGAAATCTTGATATCGGGGTTGGAATAGAATTCCGAAAGTTAGAGTAGGTTTGTAGTGTCATTTGTGACGTGTGTGCAAAATTTCAGGTCATTCGGAGGTAATTTGATAGGTTTTGGCGTCATTTGTGAAATTTGAAAGTTTACAAGTTCTTAGGTTTGAATATGAGGTTGATTTGGTATTTTAATGTTGTTTTGAGTGATTCAAAGGTTCGACTAAGTTTGAATGATGTTATGGGATGTGTTGACATGTTTGGTTGAGGTATCGAGGGCCTCGGGTGAGTTTCAAGTGATTAACGGATCAATTCTTGGTTTTGGAAGTTGGCAGATTTTTTCTGGTATTTTGTTGCAGAGAATTCCTTCATCGCGTTCGCGAGAGGGCTCTCGTGTTCGCGAAAGGATTTCGAGAGGGGCAGCTGAGTTGTTCTTTGCGTTCACGATGTAGTCCCCATGTTCGCGAAGGTATAGGACTTTAAGGCTACGTATTATCGACCAGGTCATCGCATTCGCGTAAAGTTAATGGTCTTTGCGAGCTTCAAGAAGATAAGCCTACGCGTTCGCGAGGTTTGTTCCTCGTTCGCGTAGGGTCAGCCAACTAAGGCTTCGCGTTCGCGAAGGAGGAACTTTTGGTCTGAGGCAGCTTGTGCTTCGCGAATGCGAGGGCACTACCGCGTTCGCGAAGAGTAAATCTGGGCAACAGTGTTAAATATCAAAATCGAGGGTTTGAGCCCATTTTTCATATTTTGAGTTAGAGACCACGAAATTGGGCAATATTTTAAGGTAATTTCAGAAAGGTGATTGAGGTAAGTGTTATTCACTTGATTTTGGATAGATTCCATGATTGTATCTTGATTTTCACCATCTAAATTAGGAATTGGGGTGTAAAATTGGGGGGAAATTGGGAGAGAATTAGAGAGGTGATTTTGGGGATTTGGATGGTCATTTGATGTCGGATTTTGATAATTTTGGTATGGGTAGACTCACGAGTGAATGGACCTTCTAGTTTTGTAATTTTGGTCGGATTCTGAGACGTGGGCCCAGGGGCCGGGTTTGGGTGAATTTTGGGATTTTGGTATAAATTGATAGTTTTTCCTTTGGAATTATTTCCTTATCCTATATTGATCGCATTGTATTGCTTTTGGTTAGATTCGGGATGTTTGGGGGCCAATTTCTGAAGCAAGGGCATCGCGGAGTAGGGATTTGACGGTTTGAGGTAAGTAATGATTGTAAATCTAGTTTCGAGGATATAAAACCCCGAATTTCACATCGTTTCACTCTTTTGAGGTGACAAACATGCTAGATGACGAGCGTGTAGCGTGCACCATTGGGGATTATGACCTGGTCCGTCCCATAACAACTATTAAGTTGTGTATTGACTAGAAACTATATGATACTTTTGTGTTTTAGAAAGAATTTCTATAATTTGGGTTGAATGCCATATTTGGGCCTCGTGCCAAGCTGTTTAGACCATTAGGGGCATTTTCTTATTATTTTCTCACTATTTTGACTTAAGATCTGTACTCAATCATGTTATGTTTTACTGATTTTATAACTTAGTCTTTGTTACCCATTTTTTATGCATAAAATGATTTTTTGGGATGAGCACCCTGTTTTACTAATAGCCTGAGTGGCTTGAGAGGTTTCTGACTGAGTGAGGCCGAGGTCCTGTATTGTGAGGATATTATGGGATCGGGCTGCGTACCGCAGCATCATGTTACTGATTTATGATTATGAGAGGCCGAGGGCCTGATTGATTTATGCCACGAGGCGGCTTGTTATAGCACTTGGGCTGTAGGATCCCCTCCAGAGTCTGTACACCCCAGTGAGCGTGGGTACCCTGAGTGAGTGATATGATATTTTTCCCGGGGTCTGTTCTTGATTCATTTTGTGCCCGAGAGGCGGTATACAAGCGACTATGAGTGTTGCCCGAGGGGCTGATTCTGAGTGATGTTATGACCGAGGGGCGGTTTATGATTCATGTTTTGCCCGAGGGACATGTTTACGATTTTCATCAGTTTTACTCTAAATTGCATTGAACCTCTGCTAAAACTATTAAAAACATCTTCAAACGATTTTTACCGCAATTGGATTTTAAACGAGATGGTTTGATTCATATACTGATTTGAAAACATGTTGTACTTACTGAGATTTCATGATGGGGATTTTATGTATTTCTTACTGCTCAGTCTTTATTTACTTTTATTACTTACGGAGTTGGTATACTCACATTACTCCCTGCACCTTGTGTGCAGATCCAAGAGTTGCTAGACGTGATAGCGAGCGCTAATCTTTCATCCATCGTGGATATTTCGGAGTTGGCAAGGTAGCTTCATGGTGACCGCAGCCTTGATCTTCTCCCTCCTATCTTCCTATAGATAATATTAGTTAAATTTTCAAGCTGCATTAGTCTTAGTATTTAGATAGTATTAGTAGATGCTCATGACTTGTGACACCCCGATGTCGGGCTTATGTTTTTTTTTCGCACGCTGTTATTCAGACTTATGTTTATGAAGTTTTATTAAATTAATAGCTTAAAATATCTTCATTTTTGATTATCGGGTTATTTGGGTAAAAGAGTTGGCTTTCCTAGTTCCACGTTAGGCGCCATCACGGCCTGGTGGATTTAGGTCATGAGAATCTACTTGCTTTCCTAGGTCTACCTGCATTGTTTTAAATGATTTGCAAGTCAAAGAGATGTCTAATTGGGTTTGACATCGGTACCAAATATGTGGGAGTTTCTATTTCAGATGAAATAAATAAATTTAGCTTGCCCGAGTGTAGGTTTAATTCCATTCATTTCTTGAAACATTTATTTTGTTATATTTTTATTCTAATAAAATAATATTGGGTAAACCCGAACAACTGTACATATTTCACTTTTTAAATGAATATTTTTCTTTCTTTTACGTGGTTCTTATCTTCATTCCCTTTTATGCTTATGAGTGTCCAATGAAGGGCCCAGCCCGCCCGACCCGTCAAGAATAAGTTAGATGGGTTGGGAGGGGACGAGACTATTGTTTGTTCCCGGCAGCCTGATTAATTCTTGATCTCGGTCCGACAACCTATTTTTTTTTAAAAAAAGGAAAGAAGAAGTAATTGGCGGCAATAGCGAAAAACATTTATTTTGGCCCCTACGCCCAATATATCCATATCCCCAAACTTGTAAGTTATTTTATACACATTTTTTATGTTTTTATTCTAATAAAATAATATTGGGTAAACCTAAAGGTGTCTAACGGGCCGGATTTAACCGTAACCGGACTGGCCCAGATCGGTACAAAGGGGTCGGGTGGTACTGGGTTAAAGGGTAGGGGTAGGTCCGTCTACTTAAATTCTACCGGTTAATCGAACCGGCCAAACCCGGTCGACGGTTTTTACTGTTCAACCGGTTACCAGCCCAGACCGGTATAACAGCTAGTTAATTTTTTTAATTTTTTCTTTTTAATAGTGGGCCTTATTTCTGACCGTCGGCAACGGTCTTCTGCCCTTATGGCCTTTGCCCAATGGCAAATTTTCACAAAATAGCCCATTTTTGTTTTTTTAAAAAAAAATTAACATCCCTTTGAAAAACTATAAATACACCTCCCCCCCCTCTTCTTCATTTCTTCACTCATCTCTCATTTCTCAGTCCCAATTCTCATATTCTCTCATTTTTCAATCTTCACCTAAAGTGCAATCAACTATTTGGCTCTTCTTCTTTTTTGGGAATTTAATTTATCGTAGTATTTATTATTTGAAGTTTGAACAATTGAACTTCAAAATTGGAACAATTGACGTTTCTTCGTGGTAACATTGGAGTTGCGAAGCCTCATCAAGTGCTCAATTTATTGTCGAATTCGGTACACTCCCTCCTACTTTTTCTCTTATTTACTATTTTATTTGCATAATTAATTTTTGCTAGTAGTTAAATTTTTACAATATGTTTAATGCTGCAAAAAGAGTTTGTAATAAGGTTACTAATTGGGGAAATAAAAAGAGACAGTACTTTTGTTTCAACATCTGGTAGTAATTTAAATGACTTTACACATATTCCTGAAATATTACCTGATAATAATATAGATTATGAACAATTACAAAAAAAATTCGGTATAGAAGATAATGAATTAGAAATGGAAGATGAGATACCACTTACACCTAGTAGTGTTGGAGCTGGTAGCAGGGGTGGTGGTCGTGGTGCTAGTAGTAGACCACCTGTGGCCCCGACTACTAATCGGAGAAAAAGAAGTAAGGTTTGAAATTTTTTTGACGAAATAGAAGGTACTGATAGAGTTAAATGCAAACTTTGTAATGATACTTTAAACATAAGACTGGAGGATAATTAGGGGGATTGGGACACTTAGTATACATATGAGAATTGAGCATCCCATAGAATGGGGCTCTGATGGAGATGAAAATCAAGCAACTCTAAACCCTACTACTGGAGGATTTATGAAATATGATAAAATGAAGGATCGTGAGGAGTTAACAAAAATGATTGCTTTGGGTTGTCTACCTTTTTCTTTTGCTTCTTCATCATATCTTATTATGTATATTCAAAGGATTTATAATCCTTTATTTAAAGGTATCCCTAGAAGTACTTGTAGATCTGAAATCTCTAGACTTCATGGACAATATCAAACATACATACATTATTTGTTTAGCCACCTTCCTTGTAGAGTTTCTCTAAATTCTGATATTGGTCATGTTGTTAATGGAAATGATTATTTGACAATTACATATTATTGGATAGATGATAATTATTGTATGCAAAAACGTATTATCGCTTTTAAATATGATGAAGATCACAGTCATACTGTTGTGTTTATAAGTACTACTATTTGTGAAGTTGTTGAATTTTATAATCTCAAGCAAAAAGTATTGTGTGTGTCTTTTGATAATGCTTCTAACAATAATGCCGCAATTTCAATATTAAAAATGCATTTGCAACCACCACTTGCCGAAATTTTTCATGTTAGGTGTACATGTCATGTTTATAAATTTAATTGTTAAAAGTGACCTTAATTTATTTTCAACTGAGACTACTCATATTAGAAGAGCAGTTGGTGTTATTCAAGGAAATGATAGACAATCTAGAATTAGAAAATTTAAGAATAAGTGTACCGAGTATAACCTTAAACCCAGATTCATACCAGCCGAAATTGTTACTAGATGAAATTATACATATATATTTTTAAAATATTCCTACAAATATAGATTTCCAATAACTGAAGTTGCTAATGCGCATTGTACTGATCCAAACCGTAAGTTAACAACTACTACTTGGGAGGTCATTAATGATGTTGTTAAATTTTTACATAAATTTGAGCATATTACTCTACTGTTACTATGGCTTTAGTATATATAGCTGAAATTTCTTTTCTACTCTTTGAATTTAAGAAGAAAGAAAAATATAGGGATGTTGTTGAACAAATGCAAGCAAAATTCAAAAAATATTTCTTTCCAATTCCTCCAATTTACTTAATTGGTGCTGTTTTAAATCCTTCTATTAAGATGTATGATCGTCACCAATTAATGAATGCTTTGTATACTTATATGTAGATTGGACCAACTGAAACCCCAGATATATATATATATATATATATATATATATATGCTTGTATGAACAAGCTTTTACACCAATTATATAATTATTATGTAAATGTAATTGATGATGCTACTCTTAATGTAGGCAATGTTAATCCCACCATGCACTGTACCACTTCTACTACTGTGGATGATGATGAAAGCTTTGATAGTTTTAAAAAATTTTCTACATTTTCTAACACTCAAACTAGTAGCAGGAACATTGATGAACTTCAATTCTACTTGCAGAAGCAAAACAATCCTCGCACAAAGGAATTTTTACCGTTGGGATGGTGGCATGAGAATGGAAAGCAATTTCCTGTTCTTTCCGCTATGGCTCGGGACGTGCTGAATGTGCCAATTTCAACTGTTGCATCAGAGAGTGTATTTAGCCAAGCAAGACAACAACTTGGAGACACCCGTCACTCATTGGGAAGCAATGCTTTGAAAGTTTCAGTATGTTTCAGAGATTGGATTAGATCGGAACGAAGAAATCAAGGACGTGAAGATGTTGATAGCCCAGAAGACGAGGAACTTGGAGATATATTAACACATGGTAACCCATCCGAATTTAACACTCCAGAAGAGGGCTGTTCAATTCATATTGATTATGACGAACTTACTAAGGCAATGCAAAACCTTTGAATTTACCTCTCTTTTTTTATTAATTTACTTGTTGTTAAATGTAAACCTTTCAATTTGTAAGTTAGAATTTTGAAATAAATATAGCACTTGCAATTTATAAGTGCAATTTTTTCCCATCTTCATTGTATTCTTTATATTAATATAACTTACAATAGTTATACAAAATACAAAAAAATTAAAAATTACACTAAGACGGCAAAGTTTTGATGGGAGATGACCAGATTAAGAGGAGGTGGCAGACCTACTTTCATAAACTTCTAAGTGAAGAAGGGGATCAGGATATTATACTTGGGGAATCGAGGAATGCCGACAGTCACCATGAAGTAAGTAATTGTAGGGACATTGAGATCGATGAAGTCATGGAGGCAATGCGTAAGATGAGAAGGGGCAGAGCTACCGGGCCAGACGAAATTCCGGTTGAACTGTGGAGGTGTGTGGGTAGAGCAGGCTTGGAATGGCTTACTGCATTGTTTAGTGTTATATTCAAGACTAATAGGATGCCTGAAGAGTGGAGGTGGAGTACAATGGTCCCGTTGTATAAGAACAAAGGTGATGTCCAGAGCTGTAACAACTATAGGGGCATCAAATTACTAAGTCATACCATGAAAGTTTGGGAGAGAGTGGTAGAAATGAGAGTGCGAAGGACGGTGTCTATTTCAGACAACCAGTTCGGGTTCATGCCGGGGCGATCTACCACAGAAGCTATCCACCTTATTAGGAGGATGGTGGAACAGTACAGGGATAGGAAGAAGGATCTCCACATGGTGTTTATTGATCTGGAGAAAGCGTACGATAGGGTTCCTATGGAGGTCTTATGGAGCTGCTTAGAGGATAAAGGGGTCCCAGTTGACTATATTAGGGTGATTAAAGACATGTATGTTGGAGCTAAGACTCGGGTTAGGACAGTAGGAGGCGACTCTGAACACTTTCCAGTTATTACGGGGTTGCACCAAGGGTCTGCGCTCAGCCCATTCCTATTTGCCCTGGTGATGGATGCACTGACTCATCATATTCAAGGGGAGGTGCCATGGTGCATGCTATTTGCTGATGACATTATTCTAATTGACGAGACACGAGGCGGCGTCAACGAGAGGCTAGAGATTTGGAGACATGCTCTTGAGTCTAAAGGTTTCAAGTTGAGCAGGACGAAGACGGAATACCTCGAGTGCAAATTTGGAGTTGAGCCGACGGAAGCGGGAGTTGAAGTGAGGCTTGACTCTCAAGTCATTCCCAAGAGGGGTAGTTTCAAGTACCTTGGATCGGTTATTCAGGGGATCGGGGAGATTGACGAGGATGTCACACACCGTATAGGGGTGGGGTGGATGAAGTGGAGGTTAGCGTCGGGAGTCTTGTGTGACAAGAAAGTGCCACCGTTACTAAAAGGTAAGTTTTATAGAGCAGTGGTTAGGCCTGCCATGTTATATGGAACTGAATGTTGGCCGGTAAAGAACTCACACATCCAGAAGATGAAAGTAGCAGAGATGAGGATGTTGAGGTGGATGTGCGGGCATACAAGGATGGATAAGATTAGGAATGAAGATATTCGAGAGAAGGTGGGCGTGGCCCCCATGGAGGACAAGATGCGGGAAGTAAGACTCAGATGGTTCGGGCACATTCAGAGGAGGAGCACTGATGCACCGGTGAGGAGGTGTGAGCGACTGGCTGTAGTGGGCACGCGGAGAGGTAGAGGGCGACCTAAGAAGTATTGGGGAGAGGTGATCAGACAGGACATGGAGCGACTTAGGATTACTGAGGACATGGCCCTTGATAGGGAATTATGGAGGTCGAGCATTAAGGTTGTAGGTTAGGGGAAACTTGTGAATATTTCTACAACACAATAGAGTGAGACTAGCCAGTTAGGAGTTAGACTAAGAATGTCATTGGTCGTCTATTGATGCAGGGCTTTACCTGCTAGTTTTACTATACCAGCCATCTATTTCGTATTTCGTATTCTGTATTTTATATATCTTATATTGTTGTTATTTTATTATGCATTTTTATGGTACTAATATATCGGCTCCTGTTGCTTTTTTTGAGCCGAGAGTCTCCTGGAAACAGCCTCTCTACCCTTCGGGGTAGGGGTAAGGTCTGCGTACATATTACCCTTCCCAAACCCCACTTGTGGGATTATACTGGGTCGTTATTGTTGTTGTTGTTGAGTATCCAATGGAGTGCCTGGCTCGCCCGGCCCAGGGGCGAATTCATAGGGTCAAATGAAGGGCACGTGAACCCATGGTCTCTGCAAAATTAAATATTTTATGTACATATTTTTTAATTATTATAATATTAATTGTTAGCACTCATGCTCCAAAAGGGTTGAATGGTGCACCTGGTTGAAAGTTGAGTTATTTAGCAAGAGGAAGAGGGATCAGTTCCTACTTGATACATCTTTTTCTTTTTTTCTTTTTTAGTAGTGCACCCATATACTAGAGATCCTAGATCCGCCTCTGGCCTGGCCCGATCCGTCAAGAATAAGTTAGATAGGTTGGGGGAATAGACATAGGAGGGGACAGGACTAGAGTTGTCAAAATGGGCCAGGCCAGCCTAGCCCAAGCCTCGTGGGCTTTTAAATTTGGTGGGCTAGGACGAGCCGGCCCGTCACATGAATGGGCCTTAAAATGGCCAGCCCAACCCAGCCCTAAAAGGGCCGCGGGCTAGGGCGGGCTGACCCTTCAATTATTTTTAGAAAAAAAAATTCTTTAATTTCTTAAATATTTTTTCGTGACATAGTCAATTAACCATGCAAACAACTTCTATCTTTTTTAGAGCGTACAAAAAGCTTGATATCTGATGAGGAATCTCGTAATTGAAATGCGAATTCTCTATATCTCTAGCTCTTCTTTTCTAAAGTTACATGAATATTTTCTTAATGTTTTTCTTTCATTTTCTCAGATTCAGGGATTTCTTCAATAAGTTTATATTCTGAGATTTTTCAATTAAGGATTAACATCATTTGCTGATTTCATCATTATAGTCCATAATTTTTTTAAAATTCTTGAAATTTGATAGTGGTCAATTTTTTTCCTGTATATATATAATTGATCTTTTTCTATACTGAAGAGCAGTTTAAATATTAATAATATATTAAAGCAATCCAAACTGATCATTGGCCACTTAAAGTAATATTTTTTTTGAAAAAAGATTATTATTGGTCACCTAAAACTTTTCGAGTTCGTTATTAATTAAGCAAAAGAAAAACTAAATTTTGTCATATTACATGCATGTCAAAAATCTAAATTCTAGTTGATATGGTAAGGTAAATGAGCAATCCTTAGTTGGGGAATAGGGATTGTAGTAAATAGTTTTTTAGTTTTTACTTTTCTAAATATTAAGTATTTAATAGTTAATTTATTTGAATATAATTAATTTTTGGCCCATGGGCCGGCCCAGGCCCAGTCTCGATCAAGCCTCAAGGGTCAGCGGGCTGACTTGGGCCGGGGTTATAAGCCTTAGTTTTAAATGGGCTCAATAAAATCCTAGCCCAACCCTATCCAAGTAGCAAGTTGGATTGGGTTGGCCTCATAGGCGAAGCCCATTTTGACGGCTCTAGACAGGATTATCGTTTAGTCCCAACGGTCCGGCTCGATTAATGGCCGATCTCGGCCGACAGCCTTTTTTATGAAAAAAAGAAGTAATTGTTCGAAATAGCTAATATATTGGGACCTACCCCTAAAACACCCCTGTCCCCAAACTTATAACTTAACTTAATTGAACTAATCGATCCTCCCCTTTCATTTTTTGTGGTTCATCATTTTCGCTCTCATCTAAGTTGTTATTGTCCGTATTTTCCTATGCTCTGTAAAATATTTTGACTAATACCCAACTTTTGGTAGATATGATGTTATTTTGTACAATTTTTTCTTATAAATTATTATATGTTATTAGGAGAAGAGTTACAGATCACTCTCGTTATATTTTTCATGATTAGTTGAAGAGGAATGAGTTAGGTCCACGTGTATTATTTTAAATTATTTGTAAGTCAAAGACACGTATAATAGGCTTAACATCGGTATTAATTTTGTGAAAGTTTCTAGTTTAGATAAAATAAATATATTTTGCTCGCCCGAAGTGTAAGTTTTATTCCCTTAGTTTGATGAAACATTTATACACATTTTGTTATGTTTTTATTTTAATAAAATAATATGGGGAAACCCGAACAACTGTATGTATTTCACATTATAAATGAATACTTTTCATTCTTTTATGTGGTTCTTATCTTCATTCTTTTTTAGGCTTTTGGGTTTTCAATGGACGGCCTGACCCGTTTTTGGCCCGGCCCGATCTATCAGAAATAAGTTAGATGGGTTGGGGGAAGGGATGTGGGAGGGGACATGATTATCAATTGGTCCCGATGGCCCGGCCTGGTTAAGGCCCAATCTCGGCCCGAAAACCTATTATTATTTTTCTTTAAACTTTTATATATATTTTTTTATACTAGTCTTAGGATACGCGCAATGCGCGTGTAATCTATTTTAATGTATATAAGATTTTAAAAATATGTACTATTATTAAACAATAAATTCAAGTTATAAAATAAAATTTTAAAAATACTGTTGAAAAATAAGAATATTGGTCCTATTTTTTCCAACAAAGTAGAGAATGGCTTAGTAATGCATGAAAATGACCAAGATGTAATTTTGAAAGCTCAGTACCATTATTCTAGACATATCAACTACAAAAATAAAATGAATTAGCGATTGGCAAATCATATAGTTAAATAATAAAAATTTGTGACAAATTTTACTTAGTGACGTATTAGCAATAAATATTAATTTTTCAACAATAATTACGATCTCACATAATGGTAGATATTTTTGTAGCAATACTTAATTTTAAAGAATAAGAAAACACGGATTTAATAACGGATTTAATAACCAAACTTTTTAAAATATACTAATTATGATTTGAATTCAGCAAATAGTTTATATGAACAAAAAATAAAGAGGCAAATTGGTCATGTACGAAGAAAATACAAGGACAAAGAAAAAATAAAGTACACAAAACGTGAAGTTTCCTTGTTGGAAGAGAGCTTCCCCTATTTTTTTTGTAGTCTCGTTTAATTTCTTAATATTCTGTGTCTTTATTTGGAAAAGATATCAACACATAATTATATTAAAAATAACTTTTTTGATGTTGAACTCCTAAATTTTAGGAAATTTTTTAATTTTACAATTTTATCCTATATAAATAATATTCTTAAAGAGTAAAAAAGGCGAACAATATTTCGCTAAGGGCCTTCGTACTTTTAATATAGTACTAGCTTTAGGGTACGCGCTTTGCGCGTATGTCTATATTAATGAGAATAAAGTTTAAAAAATTAGATAAATATTAATAAATAATATAATTGAGTTATAAAATAAAAACTAAAAAAATGTAAGTTCTTAAAAATAATTAATGGTTATCATGTTTAGCTGGATCTACAAAGAACTATTATAGGCATTCATAAAAGGACTCTAACTTTAATTTGTAGTATTTGAATATGTTGCCTATCTCTCAACTAAATTTTGGCCTTTATCCAAAATTATCTTTTTATACTATCTTTTTTTCTTACTATTAAATTTTTCCTTCACCTATCAAAGTTCCAAAAAGTGTTTTTTTTTCCTTTCAAAATATGCAGATTCACTTTTGTATTTTTGGTTAAGTATATTGCAACAAATTTTCAAATGTTAGCATTAATAATAGTAATATTTTAAAAAGGTTTAAACATAATATATATTTACAAAGGAAAAAACATATAATTTGAGAACCTAAATATTTTTTAATATCAAAGGAGCATCGACATATAACTATTGACTTAAGTAACATTTAGTTTTGTGGACTTTTCTTTTTTTGGTTTTCTTATTTTTTGCAAAATTACTATCTACATAATACAAATAATGAAAAAAAATTATATGAGGTATTAGAAATTTTTATATTTCAAATAAGAAAGAATTTAATGCACAAATTTTAATTGTTTAAAATACTAAATACATATTAGGGAAAACTCTTCCGTTCTACTCAAGAATGCATAAATAATATAAACAATCAATTTGCAACTAAACCATGCAAATAGCTAATAAAAAAGTCGTATTTTATTTAAATAAAAATATAAAGAAGCAAATAAGGAAAACCTAAAGTCCTAAAATTTGCCGCAGAACAAACGTGAGTTATGCAAGTAGCCAATCGTGAAGTTCAAATAAACAATTGTGAAGTGCATAATCAATTTGCAAAAGAATTTCATAAATAAAATTGCAGAAGCTGCTTTAAAGTCCTAACATTATGAAAATTCAATATATAAGGAATTATAATTATCTTGCATCGTTAAAAAGGAAAAGAATTATGCATAAAGTCCTAAATATCATATTTTCTACTTAGCTCAAATAAGGAAATAATTAAATGAGCATTCCTACATATTAGGAAAATAATTAAATAATTATTCCTAAATATTAGGAAATACTTTAATTACGATTTTGTCTAATGTGAAATGTATTTCTAAAGGATAAAAAAGGCGAACGACATTTCGCTAAGGGCCTTCGTGCTTTTAATATAATATAGATAGATATAGATTTTTTCATTCTAATAAAGTAATATTGGGTAAACTCAAACAACAATATGTATTTCACATTTAAAGATATTTTTTATTCTTTTACATGGTTCTCATCTTCATTTAATTTTAGGCTTCTGGTGTCCGATGGACGACCTAGCCCGATTATGGCCCGGCCCGGTCTGTCAGAAAGAAGTTAGATGGGTTGGGGGAAGAGACGTGGGAGCGGACGAGACTATCGTTTGGTCCCGATGGCCGGCATGGTTAAGGCCAGATTTTGGCCTGACGGCCTATTTTTATTTTTAAAAAAGGAAGTAATCGTTGACAACAGCCAAATACGATTATTTAGGCCCCTATCCCCTCCACCCCCCAACCAAAAAAATTCACCCCTGTCGCCCAAACTTTTAACTTAACTTAAATTGACCTCATAGATCCTCCCCTTCCACTTTTTGTGTTTGATGATATAATTTTGGCTATTAAACTAACAATTACATGTCATTCTATTTTAGAATGTGGAGACTCTTGTATATTTTAAGGTGGATCCTAAGTACCAAAAGAATTTGTTAGATAATAGTGCCGCCATAATAATTCTTCAAGTAAAAAAATCTTAACCTACCTCTAAGAAAATTTATTATTGTATCAATTTTTCTTATAATCATCTTTATTACTTTATGGCATGAGTATTTTTATTATGTTAACAGTTGTGCAGGTTAAGAACTGAAATTACATTTAAATTAAGAGATACTCAGTGACCGAAAGGAAAAAGATTATGCAAATGAACAAGACACTGCTAATTTTCTTTATATTTTTGTAAAGTCCCGTAAATTTTTTTAATTAACTCCTACTAATTTTGAGCTTGAGAATGTAATGTAATTAAATCTGAGCTACATGATTATTCGAGCGGAACAAAGTTATTGGAATGCTTAGGGACAATATCGGTAGTTAATCATTGAATTAGTGGATGTTACAAGGTCATCAAATGCATTTGGAGCATTTCAAGTTTCTATTCATAAGTGCTGAAATTTTGAGAGTTCAATGGTATGTAACCAACTTGAAGAGTTGGAATTTAATAAGGAAAACAAGGATTTAAAATCCTAGTCTTCATATGGCAACGAGAAAGGATTTAGAAAACTAGGAAAAGTGGTTGGCCAACAAAGAGACAAGTGGAGAACAATGGAATTAATTAAATAACAAGGATAAGGAAATAATGGAAGTAATTATGAAAGACAAAAGCAAGTGGGAAATAGAATGATTAAAGTTGAAGACCAAAATGTTGCTTCTGTGATGGAATAAATTAGAACCCAGTTAAGGCGTGCAACTCAGCACCCAAAATTTAGAATCCACGGCTGAAGTTTTTGTAGGTATTTTGTAAAGGGGGAGATTATAATATATTTGACTTAGTCTTGGGGATTAGAGAGAAGGAGCAGCTATTTACCATTAATACATCTTCAAGGTAAGAATTAAATACTTTTCTTTGATAAATTTGATTAATTTATTACATCTCTTAACCCTCTAACATCGTGAGATTCATAGATTTTTGAAGATAATCTCAAGGACATTTCAAGAAACTGAAATCTTGAAACTTTTAGGGTTTGACAAAGAGGTAATTTCTTCACTCCAATCTTATGTACCATACTCCACGGGCGTAGTAGAGTATATTTATGAAGTTAGATTTGTATTTAAACATCTATTCATAAAACCCTAGAAGCTAGTCTTGAAATTGAAAAGTTGATTGGTAAGAATGATGAATAGTGATGGGTGTTGTTTGAACGATATTATTTTGAGTTTATAGTGGAATGACTAGATTCTATAACAAGTTTAATGAATAAGTTGGAGTTAAAATTCAAGGATTGTCTTTTAAATAATCAAATGAGGATATTTGTTAAACTTACAAGATTAGATTTAAGTGTTAAACACTTAGTTGGTTTAGTAGGTATCGTTGTGATTCGTTCTTGAATTATGTGAGTTCGTATATATGTAGATCGTGACTCATTGGCATTATTGGATCATTTGTGATAAGGTTGGAAGCAATTTGAGGTACGTTGAAACTTGCTACCCTCAAAACTTTTCTCCAAACTCATATCGAAACACTATTAAACTGAGTTTCAAAATGCGAGTCCTAGCTTGTGGGAACGAGTGAGTTGGAATTTTACCATTCTTGCATCATAAAAGATTTAAGTGATATCAATATTATTTTCCTGAAATGTTGTATCTTAATTACAGAAAAAAAAACTAAATAAATAAGGAATAGCACTTGTAGTATTTTGAAATAAAAATACATGAGTTGTAAAATATCTTGGATATAGCTATTCTCAAGTAGTTGATTTGGCTATAAATATCATCATTGATAAATGTAAAGATTTTGGGAGTTACTTAAATTCACCGAGATTGACCTTGAATATTTTTTCTCATTAGATCATGAAACTACACGTGCCGGTGTGGGCATAGAACCTACATTACGGTTGGGGACTACGGCAGAGTACTTCCCATTAGGGGTACTATTGTGCTACTTTATTAGCATGGCTAAGTCGATTCGTGTGGCACAACGATGAGACGACCTGAGCAAGTAGGGTCTATGATACTTGTCGCTAGGTACATAACCTAGTTGACCTTCTTTCGTGTTGGTGATGGTATAGTGCTCCCGGTAAATGAAAAATCTAACATGATTTTGCAAAGATCAATTATAAAGGAAGACTTTGAAATAAGTTTTACCATATTATTTTATTGTACTTTTAAATCGTTAATTGATATGAATACTTCTTTCTTGATATCAATTATTATTGCATATTTTATGTCTTCTTAAATATCATCCTATTTTCTTTTCAGGGAACGGTTAATGATTCGTACTAGGCATGTGGAGCTTAGGCCTTTCGGCCACATTTCCATTTTCTATTTTCAAGGACTGGATCTGAGCAACTTGGACTGCGTGTATAGGGCAGCTCTACATTTCCCATTGATGTTATTTGGTGAGACTCAACGCTTGTATTTGTGGAGGACTTTATTATATTAATATCCTTTTGAGCCACCGGGTTATGCCTTGGCTGACTATTCCAGTTCGTGTCATAGAGATTCCATAGACAACAATAGCACTCATTTGGGTTGTAATCCTATGGTTACTTACATGGCGTGCATGGACGAAATTTTCTTTTTGCGTATAATTGAAATTGAAGAGCCTTTCGCATCCTCCTATTAAGCATATAGATGTGTATTAATCTATGGTTCACTCATGTCGAATACCGGGTACCGATCACATAGTTTTAGGGCGTAACAAACTTGGTATCAGAGCCCTAGATTCTAATTCGAGTCCTACAAAGTCTATGGAATCGTGTCTAGTAGAGTTCTCTTTATTGGTATGTTGTGCACCATACTTATATATCGAAAAGGCTATATGGACATTATAATAATACTTCACTCTTTCTTCTTATTTTAGAATCATGAAATAGAACTAAGAAATATTTCCTAACTCATGCGCTATATCAATTGGCAGAAGATGGTGAACACGCGTGTCGGTAATATGAATCGAGAAGTTGCTCCTATACTTGATGCGGATTCGGGAGGGTACCCACTAGACCTAAGGGACGACTTTTGAAGGCTGCAAGAGCACGGACTATTCCAGTTCCAATGGCTCCAAGGACGGTCCAGGAGCTCGAGGAAGAAGTTGATGAGGCACCTGCTCCACCTCCAGAACCAAATCACTTGGAAAAGACCCCCACTGATATTAAAAAGGCTATGGATACTTTTGCTGACCTCATGGCTATGCAGACACAACAGAACATTCAAATGGGTATTCAATCACTCCAACAAGGAGGGATGAGAGCACCAACGGTTGAGGACATGGACATTTGGCCATGAAATTTGTGAGACTTGAGCCGCCAGTTTTCACTGGTACAGATCTCACTGCAGACCCTTAGGACTTCTTATAGGAAGTTGAGAAAACTACTACTTTGCTGGGAGTTAAAGACTACCGAGTGGTTTGATTGGCAGCCTACCAGTTGAAAGACATTACTGACCTCTGGTTCAAAAGGGTAGAGAAGAGTCGACTAGACGATACACCTCCAATAATTTGGGTAGAATTTAAGAAGTTCTTCATTAAGAAGTGGTTACCACCAGGAGTGAGAGTTGCCTTTGCGATATTGTTTGAGACCTTAAAGCAGGATACCATGACCGTCCTTGAGTATAGCATCAAATTCGAGAAGTTATCTCGTTATGCTCCCCACTGAGGATGAAAAGATTGATCGCTTTGTTTGTGGCTTAATTTCGGGCATCAAAAAAGATACGGCTAGTGGGAGAAGGAACACTACCTTTACTGACTTTGTAGATCTAGCAATGGATCTCGAGAGGATTCATCAGGAGGAGAGGTCCAATAGGGAGCAGAACAAAAAGGCTCGGAATTTTGGCTCTTTCAGTGCAGTGCCTAGTTCGGGCAAGGGGCAGAACAACAGAGGATCATCTGGACCACCGCAGTCTAGGATGCAGACAACCTTTAGTAGCCCTCCAGTGGCATACAATTCCGAATAAGGAGGCCAGTCTAGGTCCATTCAGAGTGAGCACCGTACTGCACAGTAGGGTCAGAGTAGTGTGGGTTCTCATCAGCATCAGCCTAGTGTTACCAGGGGACCCCGTGGTCCGTACTATGGATGCGGGTTGATGGGTCACATCCGAAAGTTTTGCCCTAACGGGCAATAGGGTTCGAGAGCTCACTCGACACCTTTTATGGCTACTACTTCAGTTGCACCGCCCCTACCTAGGGGTAATGGGGCCCACAGTAGAAGCAATGTAGGAAAGATGCCATAGACAGCTGCTACTTCTCAGGGAACTCATCCTCGTTTCTGTGCCATGCCTACTCGCCCTACTGTAGAGGTTTCAGATGCTATCATCACAGGTATACTTAGAGTTTGTGCTCTAGATGCTTATGCTCTTATGGATCCTAGATCTACTTTTTCCTATGTTACTCCGTAATTTGCTTTGGATTTTGGCATAGAGCCAGAACAACTATTTGAACCATTTTCTGTATCGACTCTAGTAGGAGATCCTGTTATTTCCTCCTGCATTTATGGGGTTGTGTGATCATAATCCAAGATCGATAGACTACTATAGACCTCATTGAACTAGAAATGGTTGACTTTGATGTAATTATGGGGATGGATTGGTTATACAAGTGTTACGCCATTCTTGATTATCGTGCTAAAGTGGTCAAGTTTGAGTTTCCTAATGAGCCAGTTCGTGAGTGGAAAGGCAATATTGCTGAGCCTCGAGGTAACTTTATTTCATACCTTAAGGCGAAGAAGATGATCACGAAGGGATGTCTCTCTCATTTAGTCAGATTCATTGACACAACTGCGGAGGTAACAAGCATTCAGTCTGTGCCAGTTGTTAATGAGTTTCCTGATGTTTTTATTGATGAGCTTCCGGGTATCCCACTAGATCGGATCATCAACTTTGGGATAGATGTGGTGCCAGATAATCAGCCGATATCTATTCCCCCATACCGAATGGCTCCAGCCGAATTAAGAGAATTGAAGGAGCAATTGAAAGATTTACTAGATAAAGGGTTTATTAGACCTAGTGTATCACCTTGGGATATGCCAGTGCTATTTGTGAAAAAGAAAGATGGTTCTTTAAGGATGTGTATTAACTATAGGAAATTTAACAAAATGACCATCAAGAATAGGTACCAACTACCTCGGATAGATGACTTGTTTGACCAGTTGCAAGGAGCAAAGTTCTTCTCAAAGATTGATTTAAGGTCGGGGTATCATCAGTTAATGATTCGAGAGAAGGATATTCCCAAAATGGCCTTTCAGACCCACTACGGGCATTATGAATTTTTGGTGATGTCATTTGGACTAACAAATGCACTCGCAGCCTTTATGGATCTAATGAATCGGGTTTTCAAACCAGTTCTTGATAGATTCGTGATTGTTTTCATTGACGACATATTAATCTATTCGCGAAGTCAAGAGGAGTATGCCAATCATTTGAGAATAGTGTTGCGGACTCTTTGGAGAATGAGTTATATGCCAAATTCTCTAAGTGTGAATTTTGGCTCGAAACTGTGGCATTCTTGGGTCATGTAGTATCTCGTGAAGGTATTAAGGTTGATCCTCAAAAGATTGAAGCAGTTAAGAGTATGCCTCGACCAACTACACCGACGGAGATCCGCAGATTCTTGGAATTAGCGGGTTACTATCGGCGGTTTGTTGAAGGATTTTCTACTCTTGCATCTCTGTTAACCAAGTTGATGCAGAAAGCAGCGAAGTTTCAGTGGTCGGATGCTTGTGAGAGAAGTTTTCAAGAGTTGAAGGCTAGATTGACTACGGTGCCAGTATTGACATTGCCAATAGGTTTGGGTGACTTTGTGGTTTACTGTGATACCTCTAGAGTTGGGTTGAGTTGTGTCTTGATGCAGAAATGTAAGGTTATCTCTTATGCTTCTAGACAGTTGAAGATCCATGAGAAAAACTATCCAACCCATGACTTGGAACTTACCGCGGTTGTTTTTGCTTTGAAAATCTGGCGGCATTACTTGTACGGTGAGCATTGTAAAGTATACACCGACCATAAAAGTTTGCAATATATATTCAAGCATAGGGAATTAAACTAGAGGCAACGGAGATGGTCAGAACTATTGAAGGATTATAATTTAAGCATTCATTACCATCCGGGAAAGGTGAATGTGATAGCCGACGCGCTAAGCCGAAAGTCAGGAGGTACCTTAGCACATTTACCGATAAGTAAAGAGGTTGCTGCTTATGCCATAGCATGTTCCTCTCTTATTGAGCATATCAAGGCTAAGCAATTTGAAGATCCAAATTTGGTCAATATTCGAAATAGTGTAAAATCTAAAGAAATCCTTGCATTTTCTCTTGATGAGGATGGGGTGTTGAAGATGAACGGTCGCTTGTGCATGCCAGATGTTGATGGGTTTTGTAATGAAATTATGGATGAGGCACACAGTTCGAGATATTCTATACATCCAGGGTCCACAAAAATGTACAAAGACTTGCAGGAGATCTATTGGTGGAATCGAATGAAGGAAAACATTTCGGACTTCGTGGCTAGATGTTTAAATTGCCAGCAAGTAAAGGCTGAGCATCAAAGACCTGGTGGGTTGGCTCAGAATATTGAGATCCATTTCGAAAGTGGGAGATGATTAATATGGACTTTGTTGTGGGTTTTCCTCACACTCACTTGAAGCATGACTCTATTTGGGTGATTGTAGACCGACTTACGAAGTCGGCGCATTTCTTACCAGTAAATATGACTGACACGGCACCACAGTATACTAAGTTGTACTTGAAAGAAATTGTTCGACTTCACGGGATTCCAACTTCCATTATATCTGATAGAGGGGCCCAATTTACCGCTCATTTTTGGCAGTCCTTTCA
The DNA here is from genome assembly GCF_000393655.2 of Nicotiana sylvestris. Lineage (NCBI taxonomy): Eukaryota > Viridiplantae > Streptophyta > Magnoliopsida > Solanales > Solanaceae > Nicotiana > Nicotiana sylvestris. Next base: position 117,269,073 of record NC_091059.1, read on the forward strand.
AGAAGGATTGGGTAGAAGTGTCAATTTGAGTACCGCTTTTCATCCACAGACTGACGGACAAGCTGAAAGAACTATTCAGACACTTGAAGATATGTTGCGGGCTTGTGTCCTTGATTTTGGTGGGAACTGGGATGAACACTTACCTCTGATCGAATTTGCCTACAATAATAGCTATCATGCTAGTATCCAGATGGCTCCATATGAAACTTTGTACGGACGACGTTGTAGATCACCTATTAGATGGTTTGAGCCGATAGAGGTAGGACTAATTGGTCTCAATCTTGTACATGATGCCTTAGAGAAGGTGGATTTGATTCAACAACGGCTTAAGACTGCACAAAGTCGACAAAAAAGCTATACAGATGTACATCGACGTAAGTTGGAGTTCAAGGAGGGTGATCAAGTGTTCTTGAAAGTATCACCAATTAAGGGCTTTTTGATATTTGGGAAGAAGGGCAAGCTAAGTCCTAGATTCATTGGCCCATATCGTATCTTGAAAAGGATTGGGGAAGTAGCCTATAAGCTGAAGTTACCGGCATCGATGACTTTGGTTCATCTTGTTTTTCATGTATCGATGCTACGAGGGTATGTGCATGATCATGCTCACATCTTCTCACCAGAAGTAGTTGAAATAAATGACGGCTTAACATATGACGAAGAACCCGTTGAGATTCTTGATAGGCAAGTCCATAGGTTAAGGACTAAAGACATAGCTTCAGTTAAAGTGTTATGGCATAATCATGACGTCGAGGAGCCTACTTGGAAGGCCGAGGAAGATATGAAAATCCGATATCCACACTTATTCGCAACTTCAGGTATGACTATTTTTTTGAAATTTTGAGTTTAGAGTTTATTATAATTTACTTCCATGGGGCAAGTGATTGATTGATTTATCTATTGCACATGGTTGCTAGACTTGTCTTATATTGATAAATTTAATTGTTGTAATGTTGGAAGAGGCTAAGTACTGATGTCCGGAGATATATGAAATCGCGGATACATTCATTAAGGTAGTTGTGTTGAGTTGAGCCATGTAAGGCCTTTTATATTGTATTCTTATAATTCGTTGTGAGGTTAGAATTTTGGAATAAGCCTATTAACGAAGGAAATTCTGCTGAAATTTTTTTTTTAATTTTTTTTTGGAGAGTTAGTCAAATTTCGAAGCCTTAAAGAGTTAAGGAGTAAGCAAAAGGCTCGGAGATTACGTTTTTAGACTTTAACACGACAAGAAATTTACATTCGAAGACGGATGTTTCTAAGTGGGGGAGAATGTAAAGACCCGTAAATTCTTTTAGTTAACTCCTACTAATTTTGAGTTTGAGAATGCAATGTAATTAAATCTGAGCTACATGATTATTCGAGTGGAACAAAGTTATTGGAATGCTTAGGGACAATATCAATAGTTAATCATTGAATTAGTGGATGTTACAATGTCATCAAATGCATTTGGAGCATTTTAAGTTTCTATTCATAAGTGCTGAAATTTTGAGAATTCAATTGTATGTAACCAACTTGAAGAGTTGGAATTTAATAAGGAAACAAGGATTTAAAATCCTAGTCTTCAGATGGCAACGAGAAAGGATTTTTAAAATAGGAAAAGTGGTTGGCCAACAAAGAGACAAGTGGGGGACAATGAAATTAATTAAATAACAAGGATAATGAAATAATGGAAGTAATTATGAAAGACAAAAGCAAGTGAAAAATAGAATGATTAAAGTTGAAGATCAAAATGTTGCTTTTGTGATGGAATAAATTAGAACCCAGTGAAGGCGTGCAACTCAGTACCCAAAATTTAGAATCCACAACTGAAGTTTTTGTAGGTATTTTGTAAAGGGAGAGATTATATTATATTTGACTTGGTCTTGGGGATTAGAGAGAAGGAGAAGCTATTTACCATTAATACATCTTCAAGGTAAGAATTAAATGCCTTTCTTTGATAAATTTGATTTATTTATTACATCTCTTAACCCTCTAACATCGTGGGATTCATAGATTTTTGAAGATAATCTCAAGGACATTTCAAGAAACTAAAATCTTGAAACTTTTAGGGTTTGACAAAGAGGTAATTTCTTCACTCCAATCTGATGTACCATACTCCACAGGCGTAGTAGAGTATATTTATGAAGTTAGATTTGTATTTAAACATCTATTCATAAAACCCTAGAAGCTAGTCTTGAAATTGAAAAGTTGGTTGGTAAGAATGATGAATAGTGATGGGTGTTGTTTGAACGATGTTATTTTGAGTTTATAGTGGAATGACTAGATTCCATAACAAATTTAATGAATAAGTTGGAGTTAAAATTCAAGAATTTTCATTCAAATAATCAAATGAGGATTTTTGTTAAACTTATAAGATTAGATTTAAGTGTTAGACACTTAGTTGGTTTAGTAGGTATCGTTGTGATTCGTTCTTGAATTATGTGAGTTCTTATATGTAGATCGTGACTCATTGGCGTTATTGGATCATTTGTGATAAGGTTGGAAGCAATTTGAGGTACGTTGAAACTTGCTACCCTCAGAACTTTTCTCTAAACTCATATCGAAAGACGATTAAACTGAGTTTCAAAATACGAGTCCTAGCTTATGGGGACAAGTGAGTTGAGATTTTACCATTCTTGTATCATAAAAGATTTAAGTGATATGAATATTATTTTCTTGAAATGTTGTATCTTAATTAAAGAAAAAAAAACTAAATAAATAAGGAAAAACACTTGTAGTATTTTGAAATGAAAATACAAGAGTTGTAAAATATCTTGGATATAGCTATTCTCAAATAGTTGATTTGGCTATAAATATCATCATTGATAAATGTAAAGGTTTTGGGAGTTACTTAAATTCACCGAGATTGACCTTGGACATTTTTCCTCATTAGGTCACGTAACTACACGTGTCGGTGTAGGCGTAGAACCTACCTTACGGTTGGGGACTACGGCAGAGTACTTCCCATTAGGGGTACTATTGTGCTACTTTATTAGCATGGCTGAGTCGATTCGTGTGGCACAACTATGAGACGACCTGAGCAAGTAGGGTATATGATACTTGCCGCGAGGTATATAACCTAGTTGACCTTCTTTCGCGTCGGTGATGATATAGTGCTCCCGGTAAATGAAAAATCTAACATGATTTGCAAAGATCAATGATAAAGGAAGACTTTGAAATATGTTTTACCATATTATTTTATTGTACTTTTTAAATTGTTAATTGATATGAATACTTCTTTCTTGATATCAATTATTATTGCATATCTTATGTCTTCTTAAATATCGTCCTATTTTCTTTTTGAGGAACGGTTCATGATTCGTACTAGGTATGTGGAGCTTAGGCCTTTCGGCAACATTTCCATTTTCTTTTTTCAGGGACTGGACCTGAGCAACTTGGACCGCGTGGCTAGGGCAGCTCTACATTTCTCGTTGACGTTATTTGGTGAGACTCCATGCTTGTATTTGTGGAGGACTTTATTATATTAATATCCTTTTGAGCCACCGGGTTATGCCTTGGCTAACTATTCCAGTTCGTGTCATAGAGATTTTATAGACAACAATAGTATTCATTTGGGGTTGTAATCCTATGGTTACTTACATGGCGTGCATGAACGAAATTTTCTTTTATCTTTATGAAGCTTTGCCTTCAAAGGAAAAGATTTACTTAAAGACATTATTCTTTTTTTTGCGTATATCTTAAAATGATTGAAATTGAAGATCATTTTGCATCCTCCTATTAAGCATATAGATGTGTATTAATCTATAGGATGGTTCACTTGGTCGAGTAGAATACCGTGTGCCGGTCACATAGTTTTAGGGCGTGACAATTTTCTGGTATTACAAGTCTATTATGTTTACTAAAATATTTTTCTAGACGTCTTTTATTTTAATGTTTCATAATTTCTTACTTAGCTTCTTTATAATTTATTAAATTTAAATTTACTAAATGACTAGTCGTCGCCAACATTAAAAAATTAGACGTCGAAAACTTAAAAAATAGTTATTGCTAAGTTTAAATAAATAACCATTGCCAACTTATATTAATAAAATTTAATTAAAAAATCACTTAGGATCCACGTTAAATCCCGTCGCATTAGTTAGTGGGACGGGACGGCCCAGCAGGTCATCTCGTTTATTCCATCCCGGACAAGGCCTAGTCCCTTAAGTTTTCGTCTCGTCCCGTCTTGATAAAATCGTCATGTTCCATCCCATTCTGTTCCATCCCGTTGAAATGATAGGCTTAACATATTCTTAATTTCATCTCTGAGCTTAGCAACACGGGAAAGTTGAGTGTATGATTATGTTTATTGGAATGAAAATTTTACCTCCAAGGTTAGATTCAAAAAAGTTATTTCAGAATTTACTTTTTACGTAATTTTATTAGTTGAACTTAAATTGAACTCATTGTTCATTCCCTTCTACTTTTTGTGTTTGATAATATAATTTTGGCTATTAAACTAATACTTACCTATGATGTTCTATTTTAGAATATGGAGACTCTCGTAGATCTGTTTAAAGGTAGATCCTAAGTTCCAAAAAAAGTTGTCAGATTAAGGTGCCGCCATGATAATTTTTCGGCTAAATCTTAACTTATCTCTAAAAAACTAATATTGTGTCAATTTTTCTTACACTTATCTTTGATACTTGTGACAGGCGTATCTTGATTATGTTAATTGTTCTGTAGCTCAAGATGAACTGAAATTACGTTCAAATTATGAGATCCCTTAGTGGCCAAAATGAAAAAGATTTTGCAAATGAATAAGAAGCTGATGTTTTTCTTTTGTGATCTCTGGTGTTACTTCTACTTGGAGTTGGTTTTAGACTACAAGTCAAACTTGGCCAGCAATTTTTGCCACCCTTTTTTGCTTTCGTTGACCATAACATGAATTTTTTTTTCTTTGACTATAACACGATCTTTTCAGTTACATGAGTGTAAATATTTATGCATGTTTTCCTAATAAATCACTTTTGGGATTTAGAACTCTATCACATCTCCCAACTTCTAAAGTCTATAGTAATAAAGAAGATAGCTACAAAATACATTTTGTTGTTAAAAATCAATCAAAGCTACATTGATGGAGTAACATGATACAGTTATTCAATCTATATTGCTCTAAATAAATAAAACAACAATCTTTCTAAAAACAGAAACAGAAAGTTAGTAGAAATAAATTTTGAAAACTGTATTTGAACTTCAAAATAAATTTTGAAAACGGTATAAGAACAAATCGAGCCCATTGAATACACAGTGTGTCCTTAAGGAAATTATTTTCATCAAGTACCCGAGGTTCTGGAATATATCCTCCCAGGATAGAACGATTTAACTCACCAGAGTATTGGTACCAAAAACGCCGATGAACAGCGAACCACTCGAAGGTTGTAAAACACACTAGAATTTTTGTGCAGAAGAAGAAGATGATAATCAGAAAATTTCGTACGTCAATATTCTAGGATTTGAAGAAATATTTATAGCCAATTTTGTACTGTTTCTGAAAAGGTTTGCAACCTTTCAGAACAGCCATAGATGTTGGAACATATTTGACACTGTTTCAGAACAGTCATAGCTGTTGGAAATATTGCGGGAAAATTAAACGGATTTAAAATAATTCGGGAAAGCAAAATTGGACCGGACCGGGACCAGGTCGTGGGTCATGGACGATTTGAATTTTCATTAATTAATTTTAATTAGTTAATTAAATATTTGAAAAGAATTTTGTCCAGAAAGATTAATCAATCAATCTTTGACCAAATCTGAAGCCGAAGCCAAAGCCGTGCCGAGCGAGCGACGACGACGACGGTGCGAGGCTTCCCTTCTTCTTAGCTCTTTAAGAGCTAAAAGATGAGTTTCTCTATATATACATAAAGATTTTCTTTCATTCTACCAATGAGGGACAAAGTGTATTATCAAAGTGAACTCATTCAAAATTTTACTTCCCTCCATTTCTTTTCCCACCATTTTCCATTCACACTTCTTTTGTTATTAAATAACAAAATCCAACAATCCCCCACATGAATGGGGAATGGCTATAAACTTAAAGGAATTCACGGACGTGTGCGTGTTTCACATGCAAGAATTAATTGCATCTGGATAAGTAGGTTTTCCTTTGAACTTTCCGTAGTGAACTTATATCTGATATACTCGCTCAATCGGTAGATTTGATATCTTTGAACCGTCGAGCTTTGTTGTATACCTAGACAACATAAGTCACACAATCAATCCTTAACCATCTATGGTTCTCCCGGTTGTGTTCGTTTCAGCCATGAACACCGTCTGGTTTCATGAGTGCTAAGAGAATGGGCCTTTACTTTCATTCTCCTTGAAGCGGCTTACACTTCACACTTACATAGGTAATTCCTAAACATGTAATCCTAAAGACACACTATCTGGTCATATCCTGCCAGACTTAGTAAATCATTAAAAAGCTTTAAGCTTTATTGACTCATCAAAAAGCCTTAATGCTTTATCTTGTTTTTGAACATTGTCTTTATCACGAGAATGGGTTGAGTTATTTGACAATGTTGAACCGTCATTCATAACTTTGTTTGATATCTTTGAACCTAGCTATTGGGATCTCCAGTCTGCTAGGTAGAGTTACCGCCATGATGACTTGTCCTAGGCCTTTAACCCCATTCCCTTTCATGATCTTTCAACTGCTTCTCTAGATAGGCCTTTTGTAAGTGGATCCGACACGTTATCTCTTGACTTTACGTAGTCAATTGTGATAACACCATTAGAGAGTAGTTGTCTAACGGTATTGTGTCTCCGTCGAATATGACGAGATTTTCCGTTATACATAACGCTCCCTGCCCTACCTATTGCCGCTTGACTATCACAATGTATACAAATAGGTGCCAAAGGTTTTGGCCAAAATGGAATATCTTCCAAGAAATTCCGGAGTCATTCAGCTTCTTCACCAGCCTTATCTAAAGCTATGAATTCAGATTCCATTGTAGAATGGACGATGCACGTTTGTTTGGATGATTTCCAAGACACTGCTCCACCCCCAATTGTGAAAACATATCCACTCGTGGATTTAACTTCAGATGATCCAGTGATCCAGTTTGCATCACTATATCCCTCGATCATGGAAGGATATTTGTTATAATGCAAAGCATAATTTTAGGTATATTTCAGATATCCCAAAACTCGTTTCATTGCCATACAATGTATTTAATTGGGATTACTTGTAAACCGACTCAGTTTGCTAATAGCACATGTTATATCTGGTCGCGTACAATTCATGATATACATCAAACTTTCCAATACTCTTGCATAGTCCAGTTGTGAGTCACTTTCACCTTCATTCTTTTGAAGTGCATAACTCACGTCAATTGGAGTCTTGGCAATTTTGAAATCCGAATACTTGAACTTGTCAAGTACCTTTTCAATGTAGTGAGACTATGATAATGCTAGACCTTGTGGAGTCTTGTGAATTCTGATTCCTAAGATCACATCAGCAACTCCTAAGTCTTTCATGTCGAATTTGCTAGCCAACATGTGTTTTGTAGCATTTATATATGTCATACTTTTGCTCATTATCAACATGTCATCAATATATAAACAAACAATGACTCATGACCTAGAGTGTTTTTAATGTAAACACATTTGTCACACTCATTGATTTTAAATCCATTTGCCAACATTGTTTGGTCAAATTTTGCATGCCATTGTTGGGTGCTTGTTTAAGTCTATAAAGTGACTTAACAAGTTTGCACACTTTCTTTTCTTTACCAGGAACCATAAAACCCTCAGGTTGTTCCACGTAAATCTCTTCCTCCAATTCTCCATTTAAGAAAGCTGTTTTAACATCCATTTGATAGATTCCAAGACCATACACGGCCGCTAGTGCCACTAACACCCTAATAGATGTTATCCTTGTTACTGGCGAGTAAGTGTCAAAGTAATCAAGACCTTCCTTTTGTCTATAACCTTTGACAACAAGTCTTGCCTTATATTTGTCAACAGTACCATCAGCTTTAATTTTTCGTTTAAAGATCCATTTCGAACCTAAAGGCTTATTTTCCGGAGGAAGATCAACCAATTCCCATGTATGATTATCCAAAATTGATTGAATCTCACTATTGACTGCTTCTTTCCAAACGCTGAATCAGAAGACGACATAGCTGCTTTAAAAGTTTGAGGCTCATTTTCAAGCAAGAATGTCACAAAATCTTGTCCAAAGGAAGTAGATATTCTTTGACGTTTGCTACGCCTTGGATCTTCTATACTTGGAGTATTTTCCTTTGGTTTTTCCTGAGGTCATTTAGATCTTTCACTTAAGGACTCGCATTCAGTTTTATACGGATAGATGCTTTCAAAGAATTCAGCATTATCTGATTCTATTACCGTATAAATATGCATCTCGGGATTATCGGATTTATGAACCAAAAATCGACATGCTTTACTTTTTGTAGCATATCCAATGAAAATGCAATCTACTGTTTTTGGTCCGATTTTAACCCTTTTAGGTAAAGGAACTTGTACCTTTGCTAGACACCCTCACACTTTGAAATATTTCAAGTTGGGTTTTTTTCCTTTCTATTTTTCATATGGAATAGATTGCGTTTTGCTGGGGGGTACTCTATTGAATATTCGGTTAGCTGTAAGGATATCTTCTACCCACAAGCTCTGCGGTAATCCGGAACTTATTAATAAAGAATTCACCGTTTCTTTTAATGCCCGATTTTTCCTTTCTGCAATTCTGTTGGATTGAGGTGTGTAAGGTGCAGTAGTTTGATGGATAATTCCATATTCCGAACATATTTCTGCAAATAGAGATTCATATTCTCCACCTCTATCACTTCTAATCGTTTTAATCTTTTTATTCAATTGATTCTCTACTTCATTCTTGTATTGCTTAAATGCTTCAACTGCTTCATCCTTACTATTAAGCAAATAAACAAAACAATATCTAGTGCAATCATCAATAAAAGTAATAAAATACTTTTTCCCACCTCGAGATGGTGTCGACTTCATATCGCAAATGTTAGTATGAATTAAGTCTAAAGGATTTAAATTCCTTTCAATAGACTTATAAGGATGTTTTACAAACTTAGATTCAACACATATTTGACATTTTGATTTATTACACTCGAATTTAGGCAATACTTCTAAATTAATTAACTTCCGCAAGGTTTTATAATTGACATGTCCTAAACGAATATGCCATAAATCATTTGACTCCAATAAATAAGAAGAAGTTGAAATTTTATTCATACTGTCAACAACCATTACATTGAGTTTGAAAAGGCCCTTCGTGAGGTAGCCTTTTCCAACATACATTTCATTCTTGCTTACAACAACTTTATCAGAAACAAATACACATTTGAATCCATTCTTTACAAGTAAAGAAGCAGAAACTAAATTCTTCCTAATTGTAAGAACATGAAGAATGTTGTTGAGCATTAACACCTTGCCGGAAGTCATCTTCAGTAATATCTTCCCAAAACCTTCAATCTTGGTTGTTGCATTATTTCCCATGGAAATTTCTTCTTCGGGACCAGCAATAGAGTAAGTCGCAAATGCTTCTTTGACAGCACAAACATGTCGAGTGGCTCCAGACTCAATCCACCACTCCTTCGAATTTCCAACTAGGTTGCATTCCGAAAGCATTGCACAAAGATCATCAATGTCATCATTCTTCTCCACTATGTTGGCTTGTCCCTTCTTATTATCCTTTTTCGGGAGACGACAATCAGGGCTTTTGTGACTAACTTTTTCACAATTGTAGCAACTACCCTTGAATTTCTTTTTGTTCTGCTCCTTAGTTTGTCCAGAAGACCTCTTCCTCTTCTTACTTTTTAGAGCAGTCTCCTCAACGATATTAGCTCCCATAATCGTTGAATTTCACGAGACTTCTTCTCAGCTGTTTTGTTATCTTCCTCGATCTTTAGACGTATCACAAGATCTTTCAAATTCATTTCTTTGCGCTTGTGCTTAGGATAGTTCTTGAAATCTCTCCACTAATAAGGCAATTTTTCAATCATAGAAGCCACTTAAAATGCTTCATTCACGACCATACTTCAGCAATAAGGTCATGAAAAATTAGCTGAAGCTCCTGACTTGGATTCCCACAGTTTTGTTGTCTATCATTTTATAGTCTAGAAACTTGGCAACCACGAACTTCTTCAAGCATGCATCTTCTGTCTTGTACTTCTTCTCAAGTGCTTCCCATAATTTTTCGAAGTATTCATTGCACTGTACACATTGTACAAGTCATCCTCTAAAGCGCTTAAGATATAGCCTTTGCAAAGAAAATCTGCCTGCTTCCACGCCTAAACAATCATGAACTTTTCATTGTCGGCATATCCGCAGCAGGCACTGGAGGCTCTTTACTAGTGAATTTCTACATACCAAGTTTAAGCCAGAAGAACACCCTTTGTTGCCATCCTTTGAAGTTGGCTCCAGAAAATTTCCCTGGTTTCTCGGCCGGAGGAACAACAGTGCGGCTTGACGAGGCTATCGTCGTTGCACCAATAGTCGCAGAAAGATTTCCGTTATCAATTGTCATTTCTCACTGTCAACAACAGAAGAGTTCAATTAATGGCAAAACCAGAATAGTAAATAATATTGTAATCAATAAACAATACGTAATAAAAAACAATCGAAGTTTTTATATATTGTTTTACAGAAAAACGATGAAGTTTTTATGTTCTGCAAATCGTTTTCTGAATTTCAATACTCTGATGAAGTTTTTATATCTTCAAATCAGAATAGTAAAATTCAGACGGAGTAGAAAACCACACAGGTTTTAATCTCCACAAACAAAATACAGAATATAATAAAAATAATTTCCTTAAGATTGTTATTCAATCTGTATTGTTGTAAATAAATAAAACAATAATCTTTCTGAAAACATAAACAGAAAGTTAGTAGAAATAAATTTTGAAAATGGTATTTGAACTTCAAAATAAATTTTAAAAACGGTATAGGAATAAATCGAGCCCACTGAATACACAGAGTGTCCTTAAGAAAATTATTCCCCTCAAGTACCCGGGGTTCTGGAATATATCCTCCCAGGATAGAACGATTTAACTCACCGGAGTATTGGTACCAAAAACGCCGATGAACAGCGAACCACTCGAAGGCTGTACAACACACTAGAAATTTTGTGCAGAAGAAGAAGAAGATAATCAGAAAATTTCGTAAGCCAATATTCTGGGATTTGAAGAAATAGTTATAGCCAATTTGGTACTGTTTCTGAAAAGGTTTGCAACCTTTCAAAACAGTCATAGCTGTTGGAATAGATTTGACACTGTTTCAGAACAACCATAGCTGTTGGAAATATTGCGGAAAAATTAAATGGATTTAAAATAATCCGGGAAAGAAAAATTGAACCGGACCGGGTCGCGGGTCATGGTCGATTTGAATTTTCATTAATTAATTTTAATTAATTAATTCAATATTTAAAAATAATTTTGTCCAAAAAGATTAATCAATCAATCTTTGACCAAATTCAAATCCGACAATCAATCGATCTTTGACCGAAGTCGAAGCCGAAGCCGAGCGACGACGACGACAACGGCGCGAGGCTTGCCTTCTTCTTAGCTCTTTAAGAGCTAAAAGATGAGTTTCTCTATATATACACAAAGATTTTCTTTCCTTCTACCAATGAGAGACAAAGTGCATTAGTAAAGTGAACTCATTCAAAATTTCACTTCCCTCCATTTCTTTTCCCACCATTTTTCATTCACACTTCTTTTTGTTATTAAATAACAAAATCCAACAGCTACAAGTTTATAGAATTTTCTCCCTTGCCGCGTGTCAATAAGCTAAAGCTATGACACAAGATTTGACTTCAGTAATAATTCACCATGATTTCACTAACATAAAGGGATCGGGTCGTTCCGGACCAATCTTGGGAAAAAAGGCCCAACCGATTTTGGTATTGGTCCGATTACCGAGCTTTATGTACCGATCTTAATCGGTCACGGTCCCAGCAGGTTAAAATGTGGAGAAAAATATTACTGGGCTAAAATACCGGACGATTCCAGGGTTTTTAAAAAAATTTAATATATTTGATATACAACTATATATAATATGATATAATTTTAATTATATGTTATGAATATTCTAACTTACAAATAATAAATTTAATTTATATTAAGTGAAAGTGAAAGTGAAAGTGTAAAGCATATTCTACAAATAATATTTGAATAAAAAAAATTAAAGATTGAAGAGCCTTATATTTCATTAAGATAATATCATAATACATTAAATATGAAGATCTTTTAACTTATCATTTGCATGTTCCTTTCATAAATTAAACTTAAAAATTAAAGTTATACTTTAAAACAACTAAAGTAAAGTAAAATAGATTACATTCAAATTAGCATAAATATTACACCCCATATTTTCATACGTGTGAGTACGTCGTAAGTTAATTGATGTAAGCTCAGAAATAAGATTATATTTGTAAGCATATAAATTAAGTTAATAATATTACTTTGGGGGTTAAAAATATTTAAGATCATGAATAACGAGTACTAAGAGGATTGGAAAGCTTAGAAGCTAAACCAATTGAAGAAAATAAGTTTCGTCGAAAGTCGACAAGTTCGGAATGTTATAACAAGTACCTTAGGGTGATACTATGGTTCTTAACATGATAAGGAGGTTATGTTATGAGTTATTTTAGTCGTATAATAGTCATTTGCTATGTTTTGAAGGCAAGCAAGTTGTGGAACAAAAGTTGGCAAAGGTCATCATAAGTTACATTCATAATGTGCTGAAAATTAGGTCAAATGTGACTGAGCTTTTCTCCCAATATACTTGGAATTAATGGGTGATATACTTACCAAATTGAATATCTACGAGTCTAGTTTCTAACTCAATAAACCATTTGTTAATACGATATTGGAGTAGAGAGATATTCGCATTTTCGTGAGACTGCGCCAAGCAGCTCCCTATGGGATCCACATAGGAGGTTTAGATATATGGATATATATAAGAAGACTCAACCCCATTTTAACTCATGCTTTTACATTGTATTCAGACCCTAGACACCTAAAAACACTCTCTAAAGGTTCTCCCATAATACAAAACCCAAACAAAGGGCAAACAACACAAATCAAGTGTCGGAAATCCCGTCACGCTAGTAAGTTTCTTGTTCTTCTTTGTTGCTGATTTTTGGGTGGTTACAGCTCATGTGGGAGGTTGTTTTAAGTGGTTTAAGTTCTGTAAAATGCTCTCCCAAGGTTTTCATATCAACCCTAGGTTATATCAAGTCTTGCAAATGGATTACACCATATTTCAACATCAAATAGTGAAGAACAACATCTCTTTGAGGTTGTGTTGTCATTGAGGATAGTTGTGGGTTGTGTTTGGCTGAAATTTCAAGTTGTTGCTACTAGCTAAGGTGATTATAACAGCCTACTAATTGTGATTAAGATTGTTTGTATGTTGGTTAAGTTGTTAGGATGATAAACTACAAGATATTACTTGGATTAACTTAAGTCACTTCTACGGTGTTGTATTGCCATTGAGGGTTGTTGTAAGCTAAATATAACTTGGATTTTGACTTGAAGTTACTGTAGGAGGTATGTGTATTATGTTGTTGCATGTGCTTAAGTTTTATTGATGTTAATTAAGTTAAATGGATGGACTAGACATGAACTAGTAAATAAAGTTTTTAATTGAAGATAGTTGGAGTTGTGGATTATTTTCTTTGTCATAAATATGTGGCATTGTAATGACCCAGTCGGTCGTTTCATGAGTTACCACTCCGTTTTCCCCATTTCTGCTTCTTGTCGCATTGTTCAGCTGTATTATGCATTATCGGGTTGGTTGGCTCGGGTTCGGAGAGGTTTTGGTAAGGTTTGAGACACTTAAATTGAAAACGTCAATCGAATATTGACTTATGCAAAAAGTGATCGAATGTAAATTCTGATGGTTCGGATAGCTTTGGGAGATGATTTGGGATTTAGGAGCGTGATCAGAATGTGTTTTGGAGGTCCGAAGTAGATTTAGGCTTGAATTGGCGAAATTGAAATTTTGGCGTTTTCCGGTTGATCGGTGAGATTTTGATATAGGGGTCAGAATGGAATTCTGGGTGTTGCAGTAGGTCCGTTGTGTCATTTGGAATGTGTGTGCAAAATTTCAGGTCATTCGGACATGGTTTGATAGACTTTTTGATCAAAAGCGGAATTTGGAAGTTTTTGGAATTCTTAGACTTGAATCCGATGTGATTTGGTTGTTTCGATGTTGTTTGAGATATTTTGAAGATTGGTATAAGTTTGAATGGTGGTATATGACTTGTTCGTGCTTTTGGTTGAGGTCCAGTCCCGGGGGCCTCGGGGTGATTTCGGATGGTTGACGGAAGATTTTGAGCTGGGTTTTGGCAGTTAAAGATTACCTATTGCTGTCATAACCGCACTTGCGGCTAGGGGACCGTAGATGCGGACTCACAGAAGTGGAGATGGAGCCGCAGATGCGGCAAAGAGGTAAGTCAGCTGGAACTGCAGAAGCAGTCGCTGGACCTGCGATAGTGCAGGTGCAGGAGTCTTATCGCAGATGCGGAAATGGGCCTTTAAATGGAAACCGCAGATGCGGTGGGTTAGACCGCAAAAGCAAAAATAGGACCGCAGGTGCGGAATCCCTGGGTCAGAAAGTATATAACCCTCCTTCGCGATTTTCAGCCTTTCTTCACCATTTTTAAATCGATTTTGGAGCTTTTGGGGGGATTTTGGAGAAGGAATCAGAGGGAACTTCATTGAGGTAAGATTTTTGATCATAAAACTCATTCCTATGGTGTTATTTCATTGATTAGGCTTGAAATTTATAGAAATTTGAGGGTAAATATTGAAGAAACTAGGGCTTGAGATTGGAGACTTTTGAGTAAGGGTTTGAGGGGTCATTTTAGTCGGATTTTGGTACTTTTGATATGAATGAACTCGTGGAAAGATAAGGAGTTTATTGATATAATTTTTATCGGATTTCGAGATGTGGGCCTAGGGGTCGGGTTTTGATTAATTTTAGGATTGATGTTGTAATTTGATTTCCTTCGAGTGGACTTTGTTTCCTTAGCATATTTTGATGGTTATGTTCTGATTTTGGCAAAATTTGGAGCATCCGGAGGCTGATTCGAGAGGTAAGGGCATCGCAGACTAGAGTTTGGATCGGATAGAGGTGAGTAATGATTGTAAATGTTGTCCTGAGGGTATGAAACCTCGGATTTCACATCGTTGTGCTATTTCGAGGTGACGCACACGCTAGATGATGAGGGTGGGGCCGTGCACTGTTGGAGATTGTGACTTAGTCCGTCCCGAATGACTGTTTTACTGCGTATTTGATTGAAAATTGTTTGCTATCATCATGTTTCGGGTGAATGCCATATTTGGCCTCGCGCCAACTGTTTTGGACCCTTAGGAGATTTTTACTACTATTCTTCACTGTTTTGACTTTATACTTGTACTCAGTCATGTTATATTCTACTATTTTCATAACTCAGCCATGTTTACTCTGTTTTGACATCTTAAGTGATATTTTGAGTTGAGCATCATATTTTACTGTGCCCGAGTGGCTTTTAGAGATTTTTAACTGAATAGGGCCGAGGGCCTGAGTTGTGAGGTTAATATGGGATTGAGTTGTGCGCCGTAACGGATATTGTGCTGATTCATGATTGTAGGCCGAGGGCCTGAGTTGTACGTCACGAGATGTCTTGATATGAGGCCGAGAGCTTGTTGATTATGCCACGAGATGGCTTGTTATTGTACTTGGGTCGTAATGGGCCCCTCCCGGAGTCTATATACCCCCAGTAAGTGCGGGTACCCATTGTGAGATGTGTTATAGCCCAAGGGGCTGATGTTGTTCCATGCTATTGCTCGAAGGGCTGATATGAGTGATTGTAAGATAGCCCGAGGGGCTGATTCTATTGGTACTTTGCCCGAGGGGCTGGTTTTATGTATTTATCTTTTCTTACTGCTTTTCATTCACTCGTTTAACTGTTAAAAGATGTTTTAAAGAAGCTTATACTGAACTAAGGTGTTTTTACAAGTTTTCACTGTTTTATTGCATGTTATTGGTTTTACACTTCCTCTTTGTAGCATTTTGATGTGTTCTACGTGTTTTCTTATCGCTCAACTGCCTTTACTTTTATTACTCACTGAGTTGGCGTACTCACATTACTCCCTGCACCTTGTGTGCAGATTCAGGAGCCTAGGGTCCCGCTATCGAGGGCTGATTGTTTCCAGCAGGCTGTTCGGAGTTCACTATGCAGCTGCTCGACGTTCGCAGCTCGGTGCTTCTCCCTCTTATCTTACTTTCCATTGTATTAGTTCTATATTAGACTGTGTAGTCTCTTTCATACTCTTAGACAGATGTTTAGATGCTCATGACTGGTGACACCCCGATGTCGGGTTGTATTTATTTCCGCACTTGTTCTATGTCATTGTATTTTTGGGTTTATCACTTATTAATGACTTAAATTGAATTATTATAACTGTTTAAATGGATTCAGGTTTGTGTTGGCTGGTCTTGTTTCACGATAGGCGCCATCACGATCGGGCCCGAATTTAGGGTCGTGACAAGTTGGTATCAGAGCCTAGGTTACATAGGTCTCACGAGTCATGAGCAGGATTGGTAGAGTCTCACGAATCGGTACGGAGACGTCTGTATTTATCCTCGGGAGGCTGCATAACCTTTAGGAAAACTTCATATTCTCTCACATATGGTCAGGACATAAGCGACCGGTCAAGACGAACGACCACCAGTACCACCAGTTGTGGCTACTAGGGGCTGAGGACGTGATCGAGGCCGTAGTAGGGGCAGAGGTGTAGCCTACATCGCAGCTAGGGCAGCACCTATAGATCCACCAGCTGCCCCAGTTCATGATCAGGTCCTAGTTGTTGATGCTCCAGCAGCACTAGCTCAGGCATCAGTTGTGCCCATTGTGATTCCGGGTCTTCGGGAGGACCTCGCTTAGATTCCATCAGTATGCACTGGCCTAGCTCAGGCGGTCTCAGTTACCACAGCCACAACTATTTCTCAGGCTGGGGGAGGCACTCAGACTCCCGCCGCTCGCACACCTGAGAAGGTCGTGCAGGGACTTCAGACACCAAGGGCACCTCCAGCCCAGCCAGTTGCAGCTGTTCAGGACTATGTAGCTCCTGTTATGCCAGAGGATTAACAACGCAGGTTGGAGAGGTTTGGTAGACTTCAGCCTCCGACTTTCAGTAGTGCAGAGGGCGAGGATGCCCAGGGTTTTCTGGACAAGTGTCAGAGGATTCTTCGTACAGCGGGTATTCTGGAGACCAGCGGGGTTGCTTTCACTACTTTTTAGTTTTCTGAAGCTGCCTTCACTTGGTGGGAGGCTTATAAGAGGCGTAGGCCTATTGGTGCAACACCTCTTACCTGGCCGCAATTCTCCGTTCTCTTTTTGGAGAAGTATGTGCCACAATCTCGTAGAGAGGAGTTGCGTAGGCAGTTCAAGTGGTTGCGTCAGGGAGAGATTACTGTAAGGCAGTATGAGATAAGGTTCTCGAAGTTAGCTCGTTATGCTGTTTGGTTAGTTCCTACAGAGAGAGAGAGAAGATTAGGAGGTTCGTTGATGGCCTCACGTATCAACTTCGGATTCTTATGACCAGGGAAAGGGTGTCTGGTGCTACTTTGGAGGAGATTGTTGACATTGCTCACGAGATTGAGTCAGTTCGTCGACAGGAGCGAGATAAGAGGGAGGCCAAGAGGCCTCGGGGATCTGGTAGCTATGGTGGTGCTCCTTTGAGAGGTCAGTTTCAGTACGGCAGAGGCCGTCCATTCAGGCATGCTCAGCCAGCTCGCCCAGGTTATTGTGGGGCGTCATCGGGTCATGGTTCTCACAGTTCTCATCAGGGCCAGTCATCACTTAGTGCCCTTCCAGCCCAGAGTTCGTCCCGTGCCCCGTTAGTTTAGGGCTCTTCTATGCTAGGTGCATCTGCCAGTCATTCTGGTGCTAGGGGTTCCCTTCAGTCCCCATCTCCGGCACTAAGAAGTTGCTATGAGTGTAGAGAGTTGGGTCATATGTGGAGGCAGTGTCCTCATCGTCCTGGGGGTTCATCTCAGTAGAGGGGTCAGCCATCGGCTTCAGCGCCAGTTACTTCGCCACCACCCATCCACCCAACTAGGGGTGGAGGTCAGTCAGCTAGGGGTCACCCTAGAGGGGGAGGTCGATCGGGTGGTGGTCAGGCCCGTTTCTTTGCACTCCCAACTAGAACCGATGCTATTGCTTCAGATGTTGTGATCACAGGTATTATCTCAATCTGCCATAGAGATGCCTTTGTATTATTTGATCCCAGTTCCAATTATTCTTACGTGTTATCATACTTTACTCGTTATTTGGATATGCCTCGTGAGTCTCTTATTTTATCTGTTCGTATATCTACTCCGGGCGATACTATTATGGTAGACCGTGTGTACCGGTCATGTATGGTGACTATTGGGGGTCTGGAGACCCTAGTGGATCTTTTGTTGTTATGCATGGTAGACTTCGATGTTATATTGAGCATGGATTGGCTATCTCCGTATTGTGCTATTTTGGACTGTCATGCTAAGATAGTGACATTGGCTATGCCGGGTGTGCCATAGATTGAGTGGCGAGGTTCGACTGATTATGTTCCTAGTATGGTAATTTCATTCTTGAAGGCCCAACATATGGTTGGGAAGGGTTGTCTTTCATATTTAGCCTTTGTGAGAGATGTTGGTGCAGAGACTCCCAGTATTGATTCTGTTCCTATTGTGAGGGATTTTCTCGATGTATTTCCTGCAGACCTGTCAGGCTTGCCACCGGATAGGGATATTAATTTTGGTATTGATCTGGTGTCAGGCACTCAGCCCATTTCTATTCCACTGTATCGTATAGCACCAACAGAGTTGAAGGAATTAAAGGAGCAGCTTCAGGAACTCCTTGATAAAGGGTTTATTCGGCTTAGTATGTCGCCTTGGGTGTGCCTGTTCTATTTTTGAAGAAGAAGGATGGCTCGATGAGGATGTGCATTGATTACAGGCAGTTGAATAAAGTAACAATCAAGAACAAGTATTCTTTGCCTCGTATCGATGATTTGTTTGACCAGCTTTAGGGAGCGAGAGTGTTCTCCAAGATTGATCTCCGTTCAGGTTATCACCAGTTGAAGATCAGAGACTCGGATATTCTTAAGATAGCTTTTAGGACCCGATATAGTCATTATGAGTTCTTGGTGATGTCTTTTGGGTTGACCAATGCCCCAGCAACGTTCATGCATTTGATGAACAACGTGTTTCAGCCTTATCTCGACTCATTTGTCATAGTTTTCATTGATGATATTCTAGTCTACTCACGTAGTCAGGAGGAGCATGCAAAGCATTTGAGAGTTGTGTTGCAGATATTGAGGGAGGAGAAACTTTATGTAAAGTTCTCCAAGTGTGAGTTTTGGCTCAGTTTAGTGGCTTTATTGGGGCACGTGGTGTCCAGTGAGGGTATTCAAGTTGATTCAAAGAAGATAGAGGCGGTTCAGAGTTGGCCTAGACCGTCCTCAGCCATAGAGATTAGTAGTTTCCTTGGTTTGGAGGGTTATTACCGTCGGTTTATTTAGGGATTTTCATCTATCGCATCATACTTGACCAAGTTAACTCATAAAGATGCTCCATTCATGTGGTCGGATGAGTGTGAGGAGAGCTTTCAGAAGCTCAAGACCGCCTTGACCACAACTCTAGTGTTAGTTTTGCTATCAGCTTCAGGTTCATATGCCGTGTATTGTGATGCTTTGAGAGTTGGTATTGGGTGTGTATTGATGCATGAGGGTAGAGTTATTGCTTATGCATCTTGTCAGTTGAAGCCTATGAGAAGAACTACTCTGTTTATGATTTGTAGTTGGTTGCCATTATTCACGCGTTGAAGATTTGGAGGAATTATTTATATGGTGTGACTTGTGAGGTGTTTACCGATTATCGTAGCCTCCAGCACTTGTTCAAACAGAAGGATCTCAATTTGAGGCAGCGGAGATGGTTGTAGTTGCTAAAGGATTATGATATTACTATTTTGTACCATCCGGGAAAGGCCATTATGGTGGCCGATGCCTTGAGTAGGAAGGGCGTGAGTATGGGGAGTTTGGCATATATTCCAGTTGGGGAGAGACCTCTTACAGTTGATGTTCAGGCCTCGGTCAATCGATTCTTGAGGTTAGATATTTTGGATCCCAGTCGGGTATTGGCTTGTGTGATTTCTCGGTCTTCCTTATTTGATCGCATCAAAGAGTGCCAGTATGATGATCCTCATTTGCTTGTCCTTGAGGACAGAGTTTAGCATGATGATGCCAGAGATGTGACCATTGGTGATGATGTGATGTTGAGGATGCAGGGTTGGATATGTGTACCCAATGTAGATGGGCTTCGAGATTTGATTCTAGAGGAGGCCCATAGCTCGCGGTATTCCATTTATTCGGGTGCTGCGAATATGTATCAGGATATGAGACAACATTATTGGTGGAGGAGAATGAAAAAGGACATTGTAGGATTTGTAGCTTGGTGTCTCAATTGCCAGCAGGTGAAATATGAGAATCAGAAACCTGGTGGCTTGCTTTAGCAGATGGATATTCCAGAGTGGAAGTGGGAAAGGATTACCATGGACTTTGTAGTTGGGCTCCCACAGACTTTGAAGAAGTTCGATGCTATTTGGGTGATTGTGGATCGGCTGACCAAGTCCGCGCACTTCATTCCTCTGTGTACTACCTATTCTTTAGAGCGGTTTGCAAAGATCTATATCCGGGAGATTGTTCGTTTGCATGGTGTCCTAGTTTCCATCATTTTAGATAGGGGCAGTCAGTTTACTTCACAGTTTTGGAGGTCTGTGCAGCGAGAATTGGGTACTCATGTTGAGTTGAGCACAGCTTTTCACCCTGAAATGGACGGGCAGTCCAAGTGCACTATTCAGATATTGGAGGACATGTTGCACGCTTGTGTCATTGATTTTGGAGGGTCATGGGATCAATTTCTACCGCTCGCAGAGTTTGCTTATAACAACAGTTACTAGTCGAGTATTCAGATGGCTCCATAAGAGACTTTGTATGAGAGGCGGTGTAGATCTCCAGTTGGATGGTTTGAGCCGGGTGAGGCTAGATTATTGGGTATAAACTTAGTGCAGGATGCTTTAGACAAGGTGAAGGTGATTTAGGAGAGGCTTCATACAGCGCAGTCGAGACAAAAGAGTTATGCTGACAAGAAGGTTCGAGATGTGTCCTACATAGTGGGTGAGAAGGTCATGTTGAAGGTTTTACCCATGAAGGGTGTTATGAGATTTGGGAAGAAGGGTAAATTGAGTCCTTGGTTCATTGGGCCTTTTGAGGTGCTTTGGAGGATTGGGGAGGTGGCTTATGAGCTTGCTTTACCACCCAGCTTATCGAGTGTGCATTCGGTATTTCATGTTTCCATGCTCCGGAAGTATATTGGCGATCTGTCTCATGTTTTGGATTTTAGCACGGTTTAGTTAGATGATGATTTGACTTATGATGTGGAGCCAGTAGCTATTTTGGAGCGTCAGGTTCGAAAGTTGAGGTCAAAGGATATAGCTTCAGTGAAAGTGCAGTGGAGAGGTCGGCCCGTGGAGGAGGCTACCTGGGAGACCGAGCGGGAGATGCGGAGCAGATATCCTCACCTATTTGAGACTTTAGGTATGTTTCTTGACCCATTCAAAGACGAACATTTGTTTAAGAGGGGGATGATGTAACGACCGGCCGGTCATTTCATAACTTACCGTTCCGTTTCCCCCATTTCAGCTTCTTGTCGCATTGTTCAGCTGTATTATGCATTATCGGGTTGGTTGGCTCGGGTTTAGAGAGGTTTTTGTAAGGTTTGAGACACTTAATCTCTTTTGAGTAAGCTTAAGTTGGAAAAGTCAATCGGATGTTGACTTATGCAAAAAGGGCTCGGATGTGAATTCCGATGGCTCAGATAGCTTCAGGAGATGATTTGGGATTTAGGAGCGTGAACGGAATGTGTTTTGGAGGTCCGGAGTAGATTTAGGCTTGAATTGGTGAAATTGGAATTTTGGCATTTTCGATTGATAGGTAAGATTTTGATATAGGGGTCGGAATGGAATTCCGGAAGTTACAGTAGGTCCATTGTATCATTCGGGATGTGTGTGCAAAATTTCAGGTCATTCGGACGTGGTTTGATAGACTTTTTGATCAAAGGCGGAATTTGGAAGTTTTTGGAATTCTTAGGCTTGAATCCGATGTGATTTGGTTGTTTCGATGTTGTTTGAGGTGTTTTGAAGATTGGTATAAGTTTAGATGGTGGTATATGACTTGTGCGTGCTTTTGGTTGAGCTCCAGTCCCGGGGGACGCGGGGTGATTTCGGATGGTTGACGGAAGATTTTGAGTTGGGTTTTGGCAGCTAAAGATTTCCTATTGCTGTCATAACCGCACTTGCGGCTAGAGGACCGCAGGTGCAGACTCACAAAAGCGGAGATAGAGTCGTAGATGCGGCAAAGAGGTAAGTCAAATGGAACCGTAGAAGCGGTCGCTGAAGCGCATCTGCGATAGCGCAGGTGCGGGAGTCTTGTCGCGGATGCGAAAATGGGCCTTTAAGTGAAAACCGTAGATGTGGTGGGTTAGACCGCAGAAGTGGGACCGCAGAAGCGGAAATAGGACTGCAAGTGCGGAATCCCTGGGTCAGAAAGTATATAAACCCTCCTTCGCGATTTTCAGTCTTTCTTCATCATTTTTAATCAATTTTAGAGCTTTTGGGGGGATTTTGGAGAAGGAATCAGAGGGAACTTCATTGAGGTAAGATTTTTGATCATAAAACTCGTTCTTATGGTGTTATTTCATTGATTAGGCTTGAAATTTATGGAAATTTGTGGGTAAATATTGAAGAAACTAGGGCTTGAGATTGGAGACCTTTGAGTAAGGGTTTGAGGGGTCATTTGTAGTCGGATTTTGGTACTTTTGATATGGATGAACTCGTGGGAAGATAAGGAGTTTATTGATGTAATTTTTATTGGATTCCGAGATGAGGGCGCGGGGTCGGGTTTTGGTTAATTTCGGGATTGGTGTTGTAATTTGATTTCCTTCGAGTGGGCTTTGTTTACTTAGCATATTTTGATGGTTATGTTCTGAATTTGGCTAGATTTGGAGCATCCGGAGGCCGATTCGAGAGGCAAGGGCATCACATACTAGAGTTTGGATCGGATAGAGGTGAGTAATGATTGTAAATGTTGTCCTGAGGGTATGAAAACCCGGATTTCACATCGTTGTGCTATTTCGAGGTGACGCACACACTAGATGACGAGCGTGGGGTCGTGCACTATTGGGGATTGTGAATTAGTCCGTCCCGAATGACTGTTTTACTGCGTATTTGATTGAAAATTGTTTTCTATCATCATGTTTTGGGTTGAATTCCATAGTTGGGCCTCGTACCAACTGTTTTGGACCCTTAGGGGATTTTTACTACTATTCCTCACTGTTTTGACTTTATACTTGTACTCAGTCATGCTATATTCTCCTATTTTCATAACTTAACCATGTTTACTCTGTTTTGACATCTTAAGTGATATTTTGAGTTGAGCATCATATTTTACTGTGCCTGAGTGGCTTTTAGAGATTTCTGACTAAGTAGGGCCGAGGGCCTGAGTTGTGAGGTTAATATGGGATTGAGCTGCGCGTCGCAGCAGATATTATGTTGATTCATGATTCTAGGTCGAGGGCCTGAGTTGTACGCCATGAGGTGGCTTGATATGAGGCCGAGAGCCTATTAATTATGCCACGAGATGTCTTGTTATTGCGCTTGGACCGTAAGGTCCCCCTCCCGGAGTCTGTACACCCCCAGTAAGCGCGGGTACCCAGTGTGAGATGTGTTATAGCCCAAGAGGCTGATGTTGTTCCACGCTATTGCCCGAGGGGCTGATACGAGTGATTGTGAGATAGCCCGAGGGGCTGGTTTTACGTGTTTTTTTTTCACTGCTTTTCATTCACATGTTTAACTGTTAAAAGATGTTTTAAAGAAGCTTATGCTGAACTAAGGTGTTTTTACAAGTTTTCACTATTTTATTGCATGGTATTGGTTTTACACTACCTCTTTGTAGCATTTTGTTGTGTTCTATGTGTTTTCTTATCGCTCAGCTGCCTTTACTTTTATTACTCACTGAGTTGGCGTACTCGCATTACTCCCTGCACCCTGTGTGCAGATTCAGGAGCCTCGGGTCTTGCTAGCGAGGGCTGATTGTTTCCAGCAGGCTATTTAGAGTTCACTAGGTAGCTGCTCGGCATTCGCAGCCCAGTGCTTCTCCCTCTTATCTTACTTTCCATTGTATTAGTTCTATATTAGACTACGTAGTCTCTTTCATACTCTTAGATAGATGTTTAGATGCTCATGACTGGTGACACCCCGATGCCGGGCTGTATTTATTTCCGCACTTATTCTATGTCACTGTATTTTGGGGTTTATCAATTATTAATGACTTAAGTTGAATTATTATAACTGTTTAAACGGATTGGGGGTTTGTGTCGGCTGGCCACAATAGGCGCCATCACGACCGGGTCCGAATTTAGGATCGTGACAGGTATAAGGATGGAATCATTGATGAATGGCTTCATTATCATGTTAATGATACTGTTAAGTTGAAGAAGTCTATAAGGGATGATAATGGGTATACAGATTCCAATCGGAGCTTGCTGCTCGTTGTGGAGTAGTTGTGACTTATTATTGTTATATGGTGTCTTGTTATTGATATTTATATGTTGATGGATTTCTCTGGTTATTGTTGTTGGTATATGGTATTGGTGGAGGCCCTTGCTACAGGGGAGATGCTGCCCGAATTTACGTAAATGAGCTACTAGCTTAAGTTACAGACTTAGCCTTTGCTCAGTACTGATTTTGAATCTCATTATACTATAATAGATTGAGTTAACTTGTTTGAAGAGTTGCTTGGATGATACCCAATTTTTTCCTATATATTTTTAATATGCATAAATACTTTCAAAATAGCATAACACATATATAAGCATGCACAAGGTTTTTATAATTTTCCTATAATTTTTAAAGATTTTAAATTAATTTATTTCCTCCCATTTTACTCATAAAATCCCCAATAATTATTCCTCAAATTATTGTTGGGGTAATTTAGTCATCTAGATCCTATATTTATGCCAAAATATTGCTTAAATATTTTTGTGCATTTTTTGTAATTGCATTAATATTTTTTAAAACTAATTTGCATATAATTGCAATATTAGCCCTATTAACGTATAATTACATTTATATGCATAAAATTGATATTCTATATTTTTAAAATATTAAATATATATTTTAAATCATTTTAGTACATAAAATTTTCTTCTAGCAATTATCTGTTATTTATTATAAATTATATGGGGATAAACTGGCTATTTAAAACATAGCCAAATTGCATTTCAATTTTAGCCCCAATTTTAACCCAATCCCAGCCCAATTTCTAATCAAATTACCCGACCCAAACCCTAAACCCACCTACCCGATCCAAAACCAATTAAATCATGGCCGTTGATCTGAGAGATCAATGGCCCGTATCAATTCTTGCCTTTTTTATTCCAAATGACCCCCCTAACCCTAAATCATTTTCCAAATCCGCTGCCTCTGTATTCTCTCATCTCCTCTCCTCTCTCAGTAACTCAATCAAACCCTAGCCCTTCAACCGTCGACCTCTCTTCTCCGATCTTCTCCGGTGATCTCTCATAGACTCCTAAGCCTCCAATAGCTTCTCTCATGCCATGCTTGCCTTCTCTAAGGTCTTCAAGGGCTCAAGGCCACGCCGACTTGCATCTAGGGTTTGTCACTTGTCTGTTCTTGGCTACTCCAATGTGATTTCGAGAAAAATCATGTTGTATTTGTTACTATCCTTGGGATTTTAGACATGTTCTTTCATCTATATATGAGTTTCTTCTGAAACCCTAATTTCTGCCTATATCTCCTAGATCTGTACAGATTTAGAACGATTTGAGTTTGTTTCTTTAATGTTTTACACTGTCCTTGGAACTCTTTACAAGAATCATGTGATTTCAAGTGTTTTCACCTTCTTCTAAAAAATTAGGGTTTCAGAATTTCTTTTAAAACTTTGTTTAAACTTATTCTTTATGTTTAGACTGATTCTTTATGTTTAAACTTCTATTTCTTGCATATTTCGACTGATTCAACGATTTTACTACCTTCTCAACTCGCCTATGTTAAAAGCCCTAATTTTCTAGATTTCTTAGTTTGGTTTTGTGTATTAGCATGACTGATCGCTGCTTGTTTGAGTTTCTGTGAGTACCTTGCCTCGAATATGTTCTTACTGAGTTTTAGCCTAACTTATATCACTTCTATGTGCTTGTGTCCATCTTGACTGTTCAAGAATTGATTCTTTCTATCAGTGATGTTTAATCTTCGTGTTTGCTATGTCTAGTTGTTCTTATCTTACTCTATTTATATAATGAACGCTGAATCATGACCTTCTCTTTGATTGATTCTGGATTCCCTATTTCATGGCTTGATTGGAAGACCTTCCTTTAAACCTTCGATTCCTACTCTTTCTATTCAAATTGATTGATTTGCTACCTTGTCTGCATTAGTATTTTATTCCTACTGATTATCTCCTTAATTAGAGTTTTCTGAACTTAGCCCTAATTGTTTACCCTATACTTAATGAATTTGAAATCATTCCTTATTGGTAATACAGTGATTTCTTTCCTTATTTGTTATTTGTTCTTACCGTTAGAACTAGTTCCTTTAATTTATGGGAGTGCTGGTACTAATTTTGCTCTAATTGATTTTGAATTCCATAATTACTATACTATTGTGATTCTTGCCTTATTTTACCTAGTTTCGAACTACTATATATACCTACTCTCTCATTAACACAGACACGAACACATTGGTTCAGAAACTCTCTCTCTCTCACCCTAAAAGCTTTTTGCTTTCTTTCTTTGTTACTTGCTACCATTTGAATTAGCCAGTTGTAAGCCAAGGCTAATTATTTTGCTCTCCTGTTCTTCACCTTGTGTTTACTGTCTCTATACCGGTATGCTTTAATTTCAATTCAAGCCCCAAAAACAATATGTTTTTTTAATACTTTAGTTCATCATGTTCCTGATTTGTTTTTACCTATGGTTTTGCTATTCAACATGTAATTAATTTCTTTGCTTCGACATGCTCTCATGAACTAGTAACTTAACTCTACTCTGTTTAATGTGTGTCTACTAGTTCTAGTATGCACTTGTTGGGCTATTGCCCAAGTTGTTGTAATGTTATGCTCAGCCATGTTTAGTGTATAATCCTATAATCTACTATTTCCCAACTCCCATGAATCCCCTAGGCATCTCTGGTTTTGTAATTGTGTTCTAATTAACATTCCCGAATCTATGTCTTACTACCTGCACTAAGTGCAAAAGACTTCTACCTGTTGTGTGTTCATCATGACTGCCTTATTTGCCCCCAACCCCTAATTGACCCTATATGGAGGCTTGTTCCCTGAGTGTTTGCTGAACCTGCTTGATTGACCTGCTGTTTGTTGAGTTGCATGACTGTTCTCAAAAGCTATTTTACTAAACAACCCTCTTATTTACAAAGCTATTTCAAGAAAATCTCTTTAACACTGTTTCCCCATTAAAACCTTTCAAACTGTGTCAAGCACTTTCACTCTACTCTTAAGTCACTAGGTTCTGCCCCTCCAGTGTGTGTCTTGCAGTGAGATCCTCTTGAGAACCCTCTGAACTTTGACACACTGAGGCTGGCCCTTCCACACTGCACTTATTCAATTTGGTTACCAAGTCTAGGTGTGAGCACTGCTCGGGATCCTTAAGATCCTTAGGGAACTCTGAATACACCTAAATAAAGATAATGTCTATGAAATTGGCATTTGAGGCTATTGGAGGTTTTGGGAAATCACTTGTACCTGATTCAGTCTCCCTATAGTGTAACTTCTTCTTTTCCTTTTTATCTATTTATGTAATTCATTCATATGGTCTATAATAATTTGTAAACGAATATTAGGATAACTAGTGGAAAAGGGTGGGTAGTTACATATTTGTGGGGTAATACGGGTAGAAACCATGCCTATAGGACTTTATATTTGCTATACCATGTTAGAAATCATGCATATTGGTCTCAAATAGTTCTAATAATAGAAATCATGTTTATAGGTTTTAAAATAACCTTCAAATGTAGATACCATGCCTATAGGATATGATCCAGTTCAACTTCTGTTATAACGAGTGTTTACATGTGTTCTCGTTTGTTATCATGCCTATCAGTTTCTAACATCAGTTTTTAAACAATTAGATATCATGCCTCTAGGGAACAACATCAGCAATTCTGCCTATAGATCTAAAATCAGTTTAGTTTAAATAAATCAATCCAGTCCACGATTAGTTCACTTCGAAACTAGTCTAATTAACAGTTTATTTTTCCTTAAATGAATTCTCTCCAATACTGCTTTAATTCACTATTAGAAAGCATGCCTATAGGGACTTTAGAGTCAGTTTTAAAATTTGCCCCTGTTTTACTATATGAAACGTAGTTATCATTATTCCACATGTAGGCAAGCCTGTAGGGCATTTTCAAATCCTGTAGCTCTGAAATTGTTTCTGTTATTTAATGTTGTCCTGACTTAACAGGCTTAAAATCAGTAGGTAAACTGATAGGGCTATTACTTCTGAGTTTATAAAATAAATTGCCTATCTTCTGTGTCTTGATATTCACTTAGACATCCTGCCTTAGGATACTGTTTAACAAAAGGCCCTTATCTGTGTCTAAGTTGTGCTGCCTATGTGCATTGTTTGTGGAGGTAAACTTGAGCCTCTAATTGCTCATCTTCTGTCTTATGTGCTAAGGTTCTAATTGTTCTTGCCTTTCGCCTTAGTATTTTCTCCTTTAAACCTTATGGGTATGTCTAGAACTACCTATAGGTAGGGGTCCTAAATTTCCTCCAGGACCATTAAGAAGGGACATGTAACAGCACGCAATAGAGATCACTGACCAACACGCGCTTTAATGACCACTAAGGTGGTGAGAAGGGTAGATATGGGATATGATGACTACACACTAATGTCACGTGTAGCTCCTCATTGAGGAGTGTTTACCGGACATTATGTGGGGTGATCCTATAGGCTAACCAACCTAGGACTCCTCCTTTCCCAAAAATTCCTTTTGTTTAAAACTTTGTTCCATATGTATACAACTTATTCAAAATCTTTGCCTTATTATTTGAGTTATACAACGTGCTTTACTTGCAAATTATTTGATTCAACTATTTATTTGGACTAATTCGTAAATATAAGTTCGGCCGGAACCCACCATTGTGGACCGAGAGGAGTGCCTAACACCTTCCTCTCAAGGTTATTTCGAGCCCTTACCCTAATCTCTAGTAATGCAAACCAATCCAAGAGTTAATTACTCTAAGTGTCTTAACGCACCACAATCCGTTAGGTGGAGACTCTTCTAATACCCAATTCCCAAAAGGAAATGAGTTATTACCCCCCATGAATGTCGAAACCTGGACTTTCTCCGCGGAGGAAAAAAAGGGGGCGCGACAGCATGACGACTCTATTGGGGACACCTTTAGGCTTTTACCATAACAAACTTATCTTTTTATGAATTAGTCCAAGCATGCTTTATCCCGTACCCTTCTCCCTTATTTGAATTTAATCGTACATTTTTTAAGCATTTATGGTCAAACCTAGTCGGATCAGTTATGTTGTCCACATAATGATCCTTTAAGATAAGCCTTATCCAAAGTCCATCGGGTTTTTCATAATCCCAACGGATACAACCACGTTCTGTGCATTAATTTGGAGAACTAAATACCGATATGTTGATCATAAATTTATAAATAATCAAGTCCGGTGGGGGTAAGGTCTAACCCTTTTGTTTTGCAGAAAATGAGGCACGAGGTCCCCAGATTAGGTATGGTTAGCAACATCCCACCATTGCTGCTAGATTGGTGGGAGGACCTTTCCTCAAGTGACAAGAAACATGTAAGAAAGTACCTGGGTAACTTGCCTTCCTTGCTAGATATTGAGCCAAACAACAAATTGATCGAAGCTGCCACTTTATTCTGGGGATAGTGAAAGGGTTGTGTTTCATTTCGGCGACATAGAAATGACACCACTTCTAGAGGAAATTGAAGGGCTTGCAGGATTGACTTGGGATAGTCCCGGGCTATTGGTACCAGAAAACCGTATGGGCAGGGATTTTTGAAGATGATGGGGCTGAAGAAGAATGTCGACCTAGTGTGCTTGAAGGAATCTTACATACCTTTCGAATACCTGTACGAGAGGTATGGCCATAGCAAGTCTATCTGTACTTACCACGATAATATCTCTCTCACTTCTCTAGGTCACATCCACCGCCGAGTATTTGTATTCATTATGTGCTTCCTGGGTCGATAGTGTTCCCAATGAAAAAGGGAATAATCCACACTAGGTTGGCCATGGTCACCAAGACTTTGATGGAAAGGATTAATGGACAGACATATACCATAGTCCCCATGATCATAGCCGACATCTACAGGGCTCTGGAATGCGGTCAAAGAGGGGTCAAACATTTCGAGGGTTGTAATTTGTTGTTGCAGTTATGGTTGTTGGAGCATTTCTAAAAGGGTCGCTATTGCCAAGAATTTCCGCAAAGGGCTTGGAACGACCATATTGCCTTCCATCACCCTAAGCAGATGACTTACATTCCAGACAGATTTGCTCAGCCAGAAAGCACCAAAGAATGGGTAGAGTTCTTTGACAATCTGACCGAGGAACTGGTGCAGTGGATGTTTGAATGGTTCCCAACAGACGAATTTATTATCAGATCTAGGGATGATCCGCACTTGGTGCTGATCGGGCTGAGAGGGATATACCTATATGTCCTTATGCGAGTTATGAGGTAAACAACAACAACGACCCAGTATTATCCCACAAGTGGGGTCTGGGGAGGGTTATATGTACGCAGACCTTACCCCTACCCCGAAGGGTAGAGAGACTGTTTCCAGGAGACCCTCAGCTCAAAAAGGTAATAGGAGCCGATATAAAATAGGTTTTACCAAGGGTTGTCAAGATGAGTCATTTCAGGGCAGACTTTTAAGATGACGATGTCCCTTACAAGTGCCAAGCTCAGCACATGTGGCACTGCAAAATTATTGTGGAGAAGAACACCGTTAAGCCAGACAGGTATCATGTAGGGTGCGAGCCTCTCTACCTGACATGGTTGGAGGATAATCTGAAAGGAATGGTGACACCAAGGGCCGATCGAGGAAACAAAATCATAGATGAGGACGCTGAAGCTCAAGTCAAATACAACAGGCTGCACAAGAGGGTCCACGACTCTGAGAATAAGCACTGGGAAATACATGAGAGGAATGTGAGGTTGATCAAGGAATGGAAAGAAATGTCAATCACTTCCAACAGGAAACTGAAATATCTGGAGCGAGGAATAGTGGAGCTGGAAGGCAAAGTCATAAAGAGGATTGAAAATTGCCAGAACGCTGAAGGAGCTGAATGAGGACATTTGGCCAGAGCCTACTTGATGTTGGGGCTGCGCGAGCTAGGGGATCTATATGATGGAGTTCGGAAGATCAAATTTGGGAAAGGTCCTTCTGGGACCAAATAGGCTAGATTTATTTACTTTCCCTAAAAATGCAATAAGGCCAAGTGCCAGTAGTGACTTATTTTATTATTATCTTAGTGTCGTTTTGGGATTCGTCTATTTTTATATTATGAAATGAAGCATTTATTTGAATTTAAAGTTCTCCAAATCTATTTATCGCTAGGCCTACCTCGGGCACAACGAGGTTCCTAAATTAAGACATGAATTTACATTTCCGCAATATGTGTTTAAATACTGCAAGCATTTCAGAATCCTCGTTGACTTGTTACCTTTTTGTTTTTGCTTATTTTTTATTGTTATTCCTATCCCCTTGGTTGGTTCACTCATACTGGCCTCATCAGCATATCGCACCAGATCTAGAGGCCCTCCACCTCCTCTTCCTCCAAGCAACACAAAAGAAAAAGAAAAAGACAAAAATGGACGACTTAAGTGGTATCCGAAAGGAGAATATTGAGAACGAAGAGACTTCAGATGACTGTAGTACTCCGGCCCTAAATAATCTAGTTTTGAGACTAGAACAAAAGATAATGGAATTGCAAGGAGAACTTGAGCAGGTTCGCAACTTGGAAAACTTGTCACTCACCCTCAATGTCCCCGATATCCACCAACAACACACAAAGAACCCGACACCTCCTCAGAACACACAAAACCAACAGCCACAAAATCCTACCACACCAAATCAATACGCAACTCCACCCTAAAATATCAATCCATTGCCAGTACCAACTCCACCACCACATCATCATCAACCAATTCAATACCCACCAACCACCACTTACCATACTCCCCAAAACACACCACATCCCATTCTAGATCCATAAAACTCCACCAATGACCATCACTGCACCCAAGTTCCTGACACCCATAAAAGTAACCCTATATATGTGGAAACTATACCTCATTCTACCCAACCAATCTCCTGTACACCGGAATCCTTTGAGAAGGAGTTGCTCATTAAAAACATGGTTAAAGAACTCAAGAAGTTAACAAGCCGAGTTCAAGGTGTTGAGGGCGACATCTGGTTGTATGCACAGATCTTCATAGTTCAACTCGGAGAAAGAATCAAAGAAGGAATCAAAAGCGGGATGGTAACAAACTTCGAGGCCTTGCAAGCCACGAATAAGGCACTACAATCAGGTGGCATATCGAAGAAGAGAGATTATGGGGCAGTAATGGTGGCCCAAGGCCCAAAATCTCCACTTACCTATCAAACACCTCTACCCACATATTAAACACCTCTGCCCACATATCAAACACCTCCACCCACATACCAAGCATCACCACCTACATATCAACCTTTATCTCCCAGATATTCCCAACTAGCCACTGTTCATCACACCTATACCTCCCAACCATCCCACTTCCAAACACCACCAGCTCGCCAAAATTATCTAAGACCGAGACCCAACTTCGATCGTAAGCCACCTATACAATACACTACTATTGCTAAGCCCATCGACCAACTGTATAAAAGGGAAAGTCGTAGGTTACGTCACTCTTGTTCTCATTGTGGCATTAGAAAATCCATCCCAATGGGTCAATCCGAACAAAACTTATGCATACCATTCCGGTATGAAAGGGTATACCACTGCTGAGTGTCGAACATTAAAGGATAAGATCCAGATGCTAATTGACAACAAGGTAATACAAGCAAAGGAAGTCATACCTAATGTCTACAATAATCCCCTCCCTAATCATAGAGGTGATGGTGTACATATGATAGAGACAAATGAAGAATGGGACCCCGAGGGGTCGATCGGGCTTTTTCGAGAAGGCGATGACTTTAAGGTTGCAGTCACACTTACTCCTATTGTGGTTCATACTCAGGCACCAATCGAGGTTGAGGAAACTGCATCAATTCCATTCGAGGTGGAAGTGGCTCCGCCCGCAGCCACCTCCACTCTATTTCAAGTAGAGGTGGTCACACCTTTTACTATGATAGTATCAACCATACCCCCATTCAACTCAAAAGTAATACACTAGGATTATGTTGCAGAGACTCGGCGAAAAAGGAAGGCCAAGATAGAGAAATTCGACGTTGCACAAGGAATTACTAGAACTGGAAGAGTCTGTACACCTGGGAGGCTCAAGTAAGGAGGCCGCTACTAGGCAGCCTATCATTGAGACCGGGCCAGATGACATGTGGAGGAAAGTAGAGGCAAAATTCTGTTGTTGACCATCTGAACAAAGTCCCTACTCAGATATCTATCCTATCACTATTGCAAAATTCAGAGGCACACAAGAACGCTTTGATGAAAGTACTGAGCGAGGCTTATGTACCCAATAACATCACTGGTGGAGAAATGCCCAACATGGTTGGACAAATGCTGGAGAGCCATAAGATTATCTTCCACGAAGATGAGCTATCGCCCAAGGGTTTGAATCACAATCGAGCATTGCATATCACAGTACAATTTGAAGACAATTTCATTGCTAGGGTCCTGGTTGATGGAGATTCGAGCCTAAATATTTGTCCATTGGACACTCTGAAGAGGATAGACAAAGGTTTCCACGAGATACGGGTAGGAAGCATGAATGTGAAGGCTTTCGATGGATCCCATAAGGCCACGATCGGGGAAATCAACATTTGCTTGCAGATGGGGATAACTTGGTTCGACATTGAATTTCAGGTGCTTGACACACTAGCCTCATATAATCTTCTGTTGGGACGGCCATGGATCCATGCCACTGGAGCCGTGCCTTTCACACTACATCAAGTCGTGAAGTTTGAATGGAACCGCCAGGAGGTAATCATTCACGGAGATGGAAGTAACCCCATATACACTAGTCAAACCATCCCGACCATTAGACATAGAAGAAGGCTAGGAGGGGAAACCTATCATCACATTGAACGGGTCAATGCCGTCGAGAAAGATAAGTGGTGGAGTAACAAAATAGAAAGCATACTAGCATGGTCCGGATATGAACCCAGCAAAGGGTTGGGAAAGAATCTCCATGGCATCACCAAACCAATACAGCTGAAAAATCATGGTACCACCTTTGGGCTCGGATACCAGTATACATGGTAAGAGTACAATGATTGGTCGCTTCCATTGCGTGGATCATATTACCCTCTTGAGCAACCAGTGCCACGTTTGGAACAAACTTTTCACCAGGCTGATACAATATGGGGGACTGCAGAAGAAGAAGCACTAGCTGGGTTGAGGAATTTGCTCTTGGAGGATGAGGACATGGACTGCGGTGCCATAATCGAGGAGGAGGAGGAAGAAGGCCTCACTATTCAGACTGTGGAGAAGGGAGCCATTCTCAGAAACTGGACCGCCACACTATCCTGAGCTCGTCGAGTCCCTGGGTAGCCTGGCAGAATTTACTTCTATAAGCCATTCTAGACATTTAAGATTTCCCGTAATTTTGTTTTAAGCTTTACTTGTTTCAGTTTTAATCAAATGCATTTGCTCTTTATTATTCACTACTATCTTTACACTTTTGCTTTCTACAATGTTATTATTACTTTTCCTGATGAACCAGTGACTGTGACATGTAATGAGGCAACGCAACATGAGAATAGTGATTCAGAGGAAGAAGATGAGATACCTGAAGAAATTGTCAGGGAGACGCCGAGACCGTCAAGGAGACCCGCATCATCATTCACTTGGCACCAACAGAAAAGGAAGAGTACATTCGTTTCCTAAAAGAATATAAGGATATTTTTGCATGGTCATATGATGACATGACTGGTTTGAGCACTTCCATAGTGTCTCACAAGTTGCCTACTAATCCCATGTGTCTGCCAGTAAAACAGAAACTCAGAAAGTTCAAACCATACATGAGCCTGAAAATCAAGGAGAAAGTTACCAAGTAGATCAAAGCCAAAGTTCTCAGGGTGGTTGAGTACCCAACCTTGTTAGCCAACATTGTGCCAGTTTCGAAGAAAGATGGGAAGGACAAAGTATGTGTTGACTATCGGGATTTAAACAGATCAAGTCCTAAGGAAGACTTCCCGCTGCCGAATATACATATCCTGATCGATAACTGCGCCAAGCATGAACTCCAATCCTTTGTCGATTGCTTCACAGGTTATCACCAGATTTGGATGGATGAAGAAGATGTAGAGAAGACTACTTTTATCATACCATAAGGTGTATACTATTACAAGATGATGCCATTTGGTCTAAAGAATGTTGGGGCCACTTACATAAGGGCCATGACAACTATCTTCCATGATATGATACACAAAGAAATAAAGGTGTATGTGGACGATATCATTATCAAATCCAAGAGGGCCACAGATCACATAGAAGACTTGAGGAAGTTCTTCGACAGGCTCAGGAGGTACAATTTGAAACTGAACCTTGCAAAGTATGCATTCAGGGTTCCCGCAGGAAAGTTATTGGGATTCATCATCAGTCATCGAGGGATCGAGCAAGATCCGTCTAAAGTCAAGGCTATTAAGGAGTTACCGCCACCTAAGAGCAAAAAGGACGTGATGAGCTTCCTAGGACGTCTCAACTATATCAGTTGCTTCATAGCACAGTCCACAGTCATATGTGAACCCATCTTCAAGATGTTGAGGAAAGATGCTAAAACGAGCTGGACAGAGGATTGTCAGAAAGCTTTTGACAAGATCAAGGAATATCTGTCCACACCACCAGTTCTGGTCCTGCCAGAGACGGGACGACCTTTGCTGCTTTATCTATCTATATTGGATGGAGCCTTTGGATGTGTTTTAGGAAAACAAGACGAGATAGGAAGAAATGAGCAAGTCATATATTACTTGAGTAAGAAGTTCACACCTTATAAAACATGGTACTCTCTGCTTGAACGCACTTGCTGTGCTTTGACTTGGACAACTTAGAAATTGAGGCACTATTTCTGTGCCTACACTACATAACTCATATCCAGGATGGACCCTCTGAAGTATATATTCCAGAAACCCATGCCGACCGGGAAGTTGGCTAAGTGGCAGATACTACTAAGTGAGTTCAATATCGTCTATGTAACTCAAAAGACGGTCAAGGGACAAGTATTGGCAGATCACCTTGCTGAAAATCCGGTGGGAGGAGAATACAAACCCTTGAAAATTATTTTCCCGATGAAGAAGTATCATTCGTAGGAGAAAACATTACCAAAGCATATGACGGGTGGAGGATGTTCTTTGACGGAGCCACAAATTTCAAAAGAGTGGGCATTGAAGCAGTTTTGGTATCAGAAACGGGTCAGCATTATCCAGTATCTGCTAAACTCAGATTTCCCTGCACCAACAACATGGCGAAATATGACGCCTACATACTAGGGCTCAACATGGCAGTCGACATGAACGTTCAAGAGTTGTTGGTGATCGGTGATTCAGATTTGGTTGTGCACCAAGTACAAGGAGAGTGGGCCACCAAGAATTCCAAGATATTGCCATATCTGCACCATGTGTAGGAATTAAGAAAGAGGTTTACAAAGATAGAATTCTGACATGTGCCCAGAATTCAGAATGAGTTTGCCGACTCATTGGCCAGTGAGTCATCCATGATACAACATCCAGATAAGAACTACATTGATCCTATTCCGGTGAGGATCCATAATCAGCCGGCATATTGTGCTCATGTTGAGGAAGAAGCAGATGGAAAACCTTGGTTCCATGACATCAAAGAATACTTATCAAAAGGAGAATACCCGAAGCAAATCACACTCAGAAACGCATGCTCCAGAGATTGTCAAATCACTTATTCCACAGCGGATGGAACTTGTACAGAAGAACTCCTGATTTGGGTTTACTAAGATGTGTCGACGTGAAGAAAACTTCTAATCTACTTAAGGATGTGCATACTAGGACCTGTGGCCCACACATGAATGGTTTCATCTTGGCTAACAAGATACTCAGGGTCGGTTACTTTTGGATGACCATGGAGACGGATTGCATCCAATATGTCCGTAAATGCTTTCAATGTCAAGTGCATGCCGATATGATAAAGTGCCGCCAAATGAGCTTAATGCAACAAGCTCACCGTGGCCATTCGCCGTATGGGGAATGGATGTTATTGGTCCGATTGAGCCCACTACCTTAAACGGACATAGGTTTATTCTGGTAGCCATTGATTATTTCACAAAATGGGTAGAAGCTGCATCTTACAAAGTTGTAACTAAGAAAGTCGTCACAGATTTTATCAAGGATTGTATTGTCTGCCGATTCGGGGTTCTCGAGTCCATTATTACTGACAATGTTGCCAATATCAATAGTGATTTGATGAAAGCTATGTGTGAAACTTTCAAAATCAAGCACAAGAATTCCACAGCCTACAGACCTTAGATGAATGGAGCCGTAGAAGCCGCCAACAAAAACATTAAGAAAATACTAAGAAAGATGGTAGAAAACCACAAACAGTGGCATGAGAAGTTACCCTTTGCTCTAATGGAGAACCGCACCACGGTTCGCACATCAACCGGGGCAACTCCCTACATGTTGGTTTATGGCAGCGAGGCTGTCATCCCAGCCATTCTTTAAGATCATACATGAAGTTGAGGTCAGCGATGCAGAGTGGATAAGGAGTCGCTATAAATAATTGGCCCTTATCGATGGAAAGAGGATGAACGCACTGTGTCCCGGCCAACTTATCATAACAGAATGTCCAGATCTTTCAACAAAAGGGTCAAATCAAGATAGTTTGCATGGGGCAGCTAGTATTAAAAAAGATCTACCCACATCAAGATGAAGTCAAAGGGAAATTCTCTCCCAACTGGAAAGGTCTGTACATGGTTCACAGAGTACTAATAGGAGGAGCACTCATACTTGCAGAAATGGACGGAGAAGTCTGGCCAAAATCGATCAATTCAGACGCAGTCAAGAGATACTATGCTTAGATATTTTACATTTCCTCATTTGATGTAATTGAACTAAGCTTGACCTGATTCCCGTTTAAGAGGGGATACATAGGCAGCCTTATGGGGTCGGTCATATTATAATAAAATTTTCATTTCCCCCAAGATCAGAAACTGGGGTAGAATTTTGAGAAGGATTCTCAAAATTTCGGAGAAGGTTTAGCAAGATCCATTATCCGCAAACGGTCAAAGATTATCTATCAAACTGGGGCAGAATTTTGAGGAGGACCCTCAAAATTCCAATATGAGAAAGCTGCAATGCCTTTGAGATGTGTTACAGTCACTAGTTCATCAAAATTACTTGATATATCAATACGCTTCTAAAATAACTCTATTTTATCAAATATTGCATATTGTCGAAAACTCTATTTCCATAACAGTCAGGTGCCACCCAAGGGAACTCGAAAGGCTTTCAGAACGGAGCAAGCAAAGCCAGCTGACAGGAGCACGAACCAACCTTCCCCCTCACAAACTTACAATTTTTCTTTGAACGCATGCACATTTGACATAATGATAGCATTCGCAAAACATGTATACACAAAGATAGTTCACTATCAATCAGTCCATCAGACATCGAATACATCTCCAGCTAAGACATACACTACTCTTATTCGTTGCTCGCTCTTTGCATGGGACTAATCCCTATCCCCCATATTTGCATGAGTCTAATCCTTGACTCCATACTTGCATGAGTCTAATCCTTGACTCCATGAGGCTAATCCCTGCCTCCGCACCTGCATGAGGCTAATCCCTGCCTCCCCATTTGCATGAGGCTAATAATTGCCTCCATACTTGCATGATTCTAATCCTTGACTCCATGAGGCTAATCCCTGCCTCTACACCTGCATAAGGCTAATCCTTGTCTCCCCATTTGCATGAGGCTAATCCTTGCCTCCATACTTGCATGAGTCTGCATGAGGCTAATCCCTGCCTCTCCATTTGCATGAGGCTAATCCTTGCCTCCCCACTTGCATGAGGCTAGTCTCTGTCTCCCTACTTGCGTGAGTCTAATCCTCGACTCTATACTTGCATGAGGCTAATCCCTACCTCCCTACTTCCATGAGTCTAATCCCTGACTCCATACTTGCATGAGGTTAATCCCTGCCTCCCTACTTGCATGAGTCTAATCCTTGACCCCTTACCTGCTTGAGGCTAATCTCTGCCTCCCTACTTGCATGAGTCTAATCCTTGACTCCATACCTGCATGAGGCTAATCCCTGCCTCAATATTTTCATGAGGCTAATCCTTGCCTCCCCATTCGCATGGAACTAAGTATTGTCCCTTTTCGCACAAATTTTGCTCTATTTCTAGCCCTACTTATTCGCTTTTCTATCGGGCTAAGCTCTGCCCTTCATTTCACAAGACTAAGCCTTGTCTTATTAAAATCATGACTATTGCATATCATGGGCTGAAATATCGCCGATCTATCCGAAGGTGTCATAGTCTAAAGGCATCATCCTCATAGCCGGAAGACAACATGCCATTGCCTGAGGATCTCTCAAATTTGCATATCATTATTAAAAGGTGTCATGGTTCGGGGTACCATCTTCATGCCTCGAGAACATCATTTCATAGCCTGCGAATCCCTCACTAAATAATTCATGGCCCAAGATGTCATGGTCCAAGGACGTCATATCTAACCGCCCAAAGACAACTTTCATGGTCCGAAGGGAATCTGCATCATGTTTAAATTTTCACAAATACATGTTTGTAGCATCTTTTATCTGCATGCAACTAGTAAGCAACCGCTATTCTAGCAAGAGCTATCTCGCTCCAGTTCCCTCCAACTGTCCCGAGCTTTAACCGCTCACCAAAGCCGCTTCGGCATCGCGTGTCTGTTCTTGCAATAATTTCATCGGCATATTCCGCAGATGAACCCAGAATTACACATGGCCTGATTCCTGTAAAACTAGAGATATGTAGGCAGCTCGAAGACCAGAGTCCGGCCTCTGTCTTTCAAAACATTCCATCCGGTCAAAATTGATCATCATTTCTTTACCCGAAAACTCTTTCATCCTTC
Source organism: Nicotiana sylvestris (assembly GCF_000393655.2). Classification (NCBI taxonomy): domain Eukaryota; kingdom Viridiplantae; phylum Streptophyta; class Magnoliopsida; order Solanales; family Solanaceae; genus Nicotiana; species Nicotiana sylvestris. The sequence goes on from NC_091059.1 coordinate 117,309,449, forward strand.
CCGGGTAAAGAGGGGCAGGTGTTGATACCCAATTTTCGCTATATATTTTTAATATGCATAAATACTTTCAAAATAGCATATGTATATATGCATATATAAGCATGGACAAGGTTTTTATAATTTTCCTATAATTTTTAAAGATTTTAAATTAATTTATTTCCTTTCATTTTACTCATAAAATCCCCAATAACTATCCCTCAAATTATTGTTGGGGTAATTTAGTCATCTAAATCCTATATTTATGCTAAAATATTGCTTAAATATTTTTTGTGCATTTTTTGTAATTGCATTTATATTTTTTAAAAGTAATTTGCATATAATTGCAATATTAGCCCTATTAACGTATAATTACATTTATATGCATAAAATTGATCATCTATATTTTTAAAATGTTAACTATATATATATATATATTTTAAATCTTTTTAGTACACAAAATTATATTCTAGGAATTATCTATTATTTATTATAAATTATATGGGGATAAATTAGCTATTTAAAACATAGCCAGATTGCATTTCAATTTTAGCCCCAATTTTAACCCAATTTCTAATCAAATTACCCAGCCCAATTTCTAATCAAATTACCCCACCCAAACCCTAAACCAGCCTACCTGACCCAGAACCAATTAAATCATGGCCGTTGATATGAAAGACCAACGGCCCGTATCAATTCTTGCCTTTTTTATTCCAAAGGACCCCCCAACCCTAAATCATTTTCCAAATCCGCTGCCTCTGTATTCTCTCATCTCCTCTCCTCTCTTAGTAACTCAATCAAACCCTAGCCCTTCAACCGTCGACCTCTCTTCTCCGATCTTCTCCGGTGATCTCTCATCGACTCCTAAGCCTCCAATGGCTTCTCTCATGCCATGCTTGCCTTCTCTAAGGTCTTCAAGGGCTCAAGGACACGCCGACTTGCATCTAGGGTTTGTCACTTGTCTGTTCTTGGCTACTCCAGTGTGATTTCGAGAAAAATCATGTTGTATTTATTACTATCCTTGGGATTCTAGTCATGTTCTTTCATCTATATATGAGTTTCTTCTGAAACCCTAATTTCTGCCTATATCTCCTAGATCTGTACAGATTTAGAACGATTTGAGTTTGTTTCTTTAATGTTTTACACTGTCCTTGGAACTCTTTACAAGAATCATGTGATTTCAAGTATTTTCGCCTTCTTCTAAAAAATTAGGGTTTCGGAACTTCTTTTAAAACTTTGTTTAAACTGAATCTTTATGTTTAAACTTCTATTTCTTGCATATTTCGACCGATTCAATGATTTTACTACCTTCTCAACTTACCTATGTTGAAAGCTCTAATTTTCTAGATTTCTTCGTTTGGTTCTGTGTATTAGCATGATTGATCGCTGCTTCTTTGAGTTTCTGTGACTACCTTGCCTCGAATATGTTCTTACTGAGTTTTAGCCTAACTTATATTACTTACGTGTGCTTGTGTCCATCTTGACTATTCAAGACTTGATTCTTTCTATCAGTGCTGTTTAACCTTCGTATTTGCTATGTCTAGTTGTTCTTATCTTACTCTATTTATATGCTGAACACAGAATCATGACCTTCTCTTTGATTGATTCCGGATTCCCTATTTCATGGCTTTATTGGAAGACCTTCCTTTAAACCTTTGACTCCTACTCTTTCTATTCAAATTGATTGATTTGCTACCTTGTCTGCATTAGTATTTTATTCCTACTGATTATCTCCTTAATTAGAGTTTTCTGAACTTAGCCCTTTTTTTTACCCTATACTTAATGAATTTGAAATCTTTCCTTATTGGTCATACAATGATTTCTTTCCTTATTTGTTATTTGTTCGTACCGTTTGAACTAGTTCCCTTAATTTATGGGAGTACTGATACTGATTTTGTTCTAATTGATTTTGAGTTCCATAATTACTGCACTATTGTAATTCTTGCCTTATTTTACCTAGTTTCGAACTACTATATATACCTACTCACTTATTAACACAGACACGAACACATTGGTTCAGAAACTCTCTCTCTCACCCTAAAAGCTTTCTGCTTTCTTTCTTTGTTACTTGCTACCATTTGAATTAGCTGGTTGTAAGCCAAGGCTAATTATTGTGCTTTCCTGTTCTTTACCTTGTGTTTACTGTCTCTATAATGGTATGCTCTGATTTCAATTCAAGACCCAAAAACAATATGTTTCTTTTAATACTTCAGTTCATCATGTTCCTGCTTTGTTTTTACCTACGGTTTTGTTGTTCAACATGTAATTAATTTCTTTGCTTCAACATGCTCTCATGAACTAGTAACTTAACTCTACTCTATTTAATGCATGTCTACTAGTTCTAGTATGCACTTGTTGGGCTATTGCCCAAGTTTTTGTAATGTTATGCTCAACCATGTTTAGTGTATAATCCTATAATCTACTATTTCCCAACTCCCATGAATCCCCTAGGCATCTCTGGTTCTGTAATTATGTTCTAATTAACATTCTTGAATATATGTCTGACTACCTGCACTAAGGGCAAAAGACTTCTACTTGTTGTGTGTTCATCATGCCTGCCCTATTTGTCCCCAACCCCCAATTGACCCTGTGTGAAGGCTTGTTCCCTCAGTGTTTGCTGAACCTGCTTGACTGACCTGCTGTTTGTTGAGTTGCATGACTGTTCTCAAAAGTTGTTTTACTAAACAACCTTCTTATTTACAAATTTATTTCAAGCAAATCTCTTTAACACTGTTTCCCCATTAAAACCTTTCAAACTGTGTCAAGCACTTTCACTCTACTCCTAAGTCACTAGGTTTTGCCCCTCCAGTGTGTGTACTGCAGTGAGATCCTCTTGAGAACCCTCTAAACTCTGACACACTGAGGCTGGCCCTTCCACACTGCACTTATTCAATTTGGTTACCAAGTCTAGGTGTGAGCACTTCTCGGGATCCTTAAGATCCTTAGGGAACTCTGAATACACCTAGATAAAGATAATGTCTATGAAATTGGCATTTGGCTATTGGAGGTTTTGGGAAATCACTTGGACCTGATTCAGGCTCCCTATAGTGTAACTTCTTCTTTTCCTTTTTATCTATTTATGTAATTCATATGGTCTGTAATAATTTGTAAATGAATATTGGGGTAACTAGTGGAAAAGGGTGGGTAGTTACATATTTGTGGGGTAATACGGGTAGAAACCATGCCTATAGGACTTTATATTTGCTATACCATGTTAGAAATCATGCATATTGGTCTCAAATAGTTCTAATAATAGAAATCATGTTTATAGGTTTTAAAATAACCTTCAAAAGTAGATACCATGCCTATAGGATATGATCCAGTTCAACTTCTGTTACAACGAGTGTTTACATGTGTTCTCGTTTGTTATCATGCCTATCAGTTTCTAACATCAGTTTTTAAACAATTAGATATCATGCCTCTAGGGAACAACATCAGCAATTCTGCCTATAGATCTAAAATCAGTTTAGTTTAAATAAATCAATCCAGTCCACGATTAGTTCACTTCGAAACTAGTCTAATTAACCATTTATTTTTCCTGAAATGAATTTTCTCCAATACTGCTTTAATTCACTATTAGAAAACATGCCTATAGGGACTTAAGAGTGAGTTTTAAAATTTTCCCCTGTTTTACTATATGAAACATAGTTATCATTATTCCACATGTAGGCAAGCCTATAGGGCATTTTCAAATCATGTAACTCTGAAACTATTTCTGTTATTTAATGTTGTCCTGACTTAACAGGCTTAAAATTAGTAGGCAAACTGATAGGGACATTACTTCTGAGTTTATAACATAAACTGCCTATCTTCTGTGTCTTGATATTCACTTAGATGTCCTGCCTTAGGATATTGTTTAACAAAAGGCCCTTATCAGTGTCTGAGTCGTAATGCCTATGTGCATTGTTTGTGGAGGTAAACTTGAGCCTCTAATTGCTCCTGTTCTGTCTTATGTGCTAAGGTCATAATTGTTCTTGCATGTCGCCTTAGTATTTTCTCCTTTATACCTTAGGGGTCTGTCTAGAACTACCTATAGGTAAGGGTCCTAAATTTCCTCCAGGACCATTAAGACGGGACGGGTAACAGCACACAATAGAGATCGCTAACCAATGCGCGCTTTAATGACCACTAAGGGGTGGGAAGGGTAGATATGGGATATGATGACTACGCGTTAATGTCACGTGTAGTCCCTCATTGAGGAGTGTTTACCGGGCATTGTGTGGGGTGATCCTATAGGCTAACCAACCTAGGACTCCTCCTTTCCCAGAAATTCCTTTTGTTTGAAACTTTGTTCCATATGTATACAACTTGTTCAAAATCTTTGCCTTATTATTTGAGTTATACAACGTGCTTTACTTGCAAATTATTTGATTCAACTATTTATTTGGACTAATTCATAAATATAAGTTCTATCGGGACATACCGTTGTGGACCGAGAGGGGTGCCTAACACCTTCCCCTCAAGGTTATTTTGAGCCCTTACCCTAATCTCTGGTAATGCAAACCTATCCAAGAGTTAATTGCTCTAGGTGCCCTAACGCACCATAATCCGTTAGGTGGCGACTCTTCTAATACCCAATTCTCAAAAGGAAACGAGTTATTACCCCCCATGAATGTCGAAACTCGGACTTTCTCCGCGAAGGAAAAAAAGGGGGTGCAATATGTATTAAGGACTAAACGAGTTTAAGGTATGTTAAGGCACTTCCTTCTTTCTTTTGGCATGATCTAAAGTGAAATGAATACGCTATTTCATAATAGATCTACTCCTAGAAACCAAGGTTGTCCATGTTGTTCTTTCCTTATAAAGTTATTCTAAGCATGTATGTATGTGCTTGAATTCTATTGAGGTTCACATTGATGGTATGATGTCCATAATGTTAATAAAAGGTACAACAACCATACGTCGCTCCGAAAAGTTTAGAACGTGATTCCATGAGTCCAGCATGCATTATATATGTATCTACTTTACTCTACCGAGCCGTGCTATAGTCAGCCGGGTACGGTACCTATTGTGCAACCACTAATTAGTTGGGTTTTACCGAGCTTCATGTGGTCGGGTACAATTTTACCGAGCCTTATGATGGTCGGGTACATTTTTACCGAGTCCTCTTTGAGGCCGGGTACGATATGATGATGATGATGCCCACAGAGGCATATGTTTTTGAAAGCTTATGTATATATATGTATCATGCATTTCATGTAAATAGCTCTCAGAGGCACTCAGATGCTACAGGTTGTATCTCCTTTATCTCTCTTTGCATTACTATTCTTATTTATGCTTTCTTGTCTTACATACTCGGTACTTTATTTGTACTGACGTCCCTTTTGCTTGGGGACGCTGCATTTTATGCCCACAGGTCCCAATATCGACAGTCGTCCTAGTAGGCTATCAGCTCAGCGGAAGTGTTTGTACATTCCACTTGCTCCGGAGTTGCCTATTTGGTCAGTATGATTTAGACATATATTGATTGGTATGGCGGGGCCCGATCCCTACCTTTATGATATGTATGTACTCTTAGAGGCTTGTAGACAGATGTCATGTATATGAAAGATTGTATGGACTTATCGGCCTATGTTCTGTATACGAGAGTTCATTTTGTTCTTATAGGACCGTATGTCACATGTATAAGTTTCTACATCATATTAGGTCATCCTATGTCTAGTATTCCTTTATGTTTTATTCTGGTTATATCATGACGGCCCTTTTGGCCCATTTACCCATGATAGTATGATAAGAAATGATAAGTTACGTTGGTACTCGATTGAGTAAGGTACCGAGTGTCCGTCGTGGCCCTTCGGTTTGGGTCGTGACAAAAGTGGTAGCAAAATAGTTCTGTCCTAGGGAGTCTACAAGCTGTGTCTAGTAGAGTCTTGTTTATGGGTGTGTTGTGCACCATACTTATAAGCAGGAGGCTACATGGCATTTAGGATTGTCACTCTTTCTTCTTACTCTAGATCGTGTGGTAGAGCTCAGTTGTAAGAATTTAAACTCCTAAATTCTATTTTATTTGTAATAAAATGAAACATACATCTGGAAGAATATGGTTGGTAAGAGATTGAATGTGGTTGTGGAAAAGTTGAGTCAAAGGAACTCTGATTTTGCATTAAGCTTATGATGAGTAAATGTGAGGTCTTCGGTAGATCATGTGTGTACTAAGATGTGTGAACTTCTTGATAAGGATCCCCAAGGCATAAATATCTATTCACCCATATGGTAAAGAGAGACGAGAGAATCAGGAGGTGGATATAAGTTTCAATAAGTAAAAAAGCAACTTTAAAAAGAGTACGAGGTACCCAATTAATGAAGATTATTAGTATTTGCAATTCAAGCAGAGAAATATAAACATTTTGAGTTACCTTCAACAGTAATAGATGTATGTATAATTGGCCACACCCATCTTAGTTATGCCCTATTGGAGCTGATAGATATAGTTTAAGATAAGGATGGAATATTATGATCAAGATAGGGTTAGAATAACCCAAAATTGTGGATGGATTGTTATCATTAGCTTACATTTCCGAAGGATATTGCAAACCCGGTAATAGTTCTCCTTGTGAGACACCTAGATGGTGCAATCTAGAATAGTACATTTAGATATGAATACTAGAATGTCCCGAAAATTTTAGAAGATAGGCACTGGAATCCTAGAAGGGATAAATATTTACCTTAATTTGACTCCCGCCCCTAGTAAAAAAAGAGAGAGAAAGTTAGGCATCCCAAAGAGCCAGCGAGATGAAGCAAGGGGAGCTAAAAGTGAAAGAATGTTTTGTTGAAGCTTTTATAATAAAGTGATAGACAGCAATATTAGCCGGAGAATAAGAAGAGTATAAATGAAGCATTATGAGTAAGATACGATAAATGGGTGATAATGGTAAATCAAAATATGACAGTACGACAGAGTCTACGGTTAAGTGAAGGGAAAGACAAGAGGAGACATGTGTTGAAACAATAAATGAATATAAGCCACAAAGTCATATCCTCATTTTGAGAAATAAGTTGGCGACTCCAACGTGATTACCAGAAGGAAAAGGTAGACCCCAGAGTAATAGAAATCGGTGTAGGCTAGTGAACAAGATACACTGAACATGAATTAAGGATCGGAAGATTTGATAATAGTCAACATCATGAGAATTTTAGAGATCATATTCCGACAATAATAGAATGGACAATAGAAGAATAACCTTTAAAGGTCATTCAGGAAGACGCTTCCCTAAAGCAATCACTGAGAGCAGTGTTAAGCTCAAGAGACTAACTATGTCAGTTACACTAGGTGTCACCCTCGTGCGTAAGGAATTCAATTATCATTGGTATATAAGGGTTAACGTAAGTCGAGTAAGGGTCATTGATGATGTGAAAAGACACTAAACATGAAGAGATAAAATATCTATAGATAGATCGTCGTAGTACTAAATCTTAGTACTCCCTTAAAAGGGGGAAGATTGTGTGATGTGGTATTAAGTCAGAGTTATGTGGTTCAGGTAACTATGGAATAATAAAGGAAAAATGTGGTAGAAAGGTGAAAGGAATGAGATTGCGTTTATTCAGACCCTACAGATATGTTACGACTCTAGAATATTACGCAAGCACGCCGCCGGGGAGAGGCAGTTATGTTATTGATAAATAAGTGTGAATCAACACTTGATACATAAGGAGCCAGCACGAGTGGTAAGTTAAGACAAAGAAAATAACCCAAGAGAAATGATATGAAAATGGACCAACGAGTAGTTAGTAGTTGATTAGGGAAAAGCCTAGTTATGGCTAGACAAGAGAATATAGACAAATCATGCAGATTGTGCAAGGTAAACATAGTGAATTCAGTCTCACAGATTTAATGACATCGTGATCCTTGAGAAATATTTGGATAGGATTTGGGGTAGTTAAAAGTACCGTATAAGTGTTAAGGAGATAAATTAAAGTGCCACCAGGGAGATAGCCAAAATTTCAGTTTAGAAGTAACCCTATGAGCACAAGGGCGTGGTAGGTAACTAAGGATAATTATAGGCAAGTAAGAGCATCAAAAATTCCTTCCGGTATACAATATAACATGCTCCCAACTTTACAAGAGCTAGAAGGACTCCTTAAGTACTACAAAGAAAGACTAGCTGAGGAAAAAGGAAGAAGGCTTCAACCTAAGCATAGAAACTTGAAGAAGAAATGGCCTTGTAACAATAGTCTCACTACAACATTGTATACACTCCATAAGAAAGTGGTACCTATCGTGGCTAATGAATGGGGAGTAAAAATCAAAAGTTTATATTTGAGATCATATGAGTTACAGGATATTCGAGTATTCGCGGGCACTAAGATAAGCCAAGCATTCATGCAGCAAGTGGCAGAACGACCAGAAAAAGTAATTGCCTATGTTTAAAGGCAACTGAGAAGGCATGAAAGGAAATCTATGGTTTTATCAAGTTAAAGGAATGTTGTAAATAGTATAAATAGATATATGTAGGTCGCAAGCTAAAGTATCATAGAGTGACAAGGTTTTAGGTAGATAGGAGTAAGGATAAAAAAAGACGAGTGAGAAGGCGATAAAAATAGGTAAGTCCTCGGGATTAAACCCATCAAAACAAGAGAGGTGATGGATTTCGTAAGTTATTGAAAGTTCGGTACAGCCTGAATGAACTCGGAGGAGTCTAAGACTAGGTGCATTTAGAAGAGATGGAATGCTGCCTGGTAGTAGAATAAGGGTGTAATTGTGATAGATAAAGTGGATGACGTTTAGGCCTTTGATTGAGTAATGATTTAACAAGAAAGGGATTTCATGAATTGCACGAGATTAGAATACCCCCATAAGATGGATGACATTGGGATGCTATGAAATACAGTTATTGAAGTATAGTATGGTCCCTAGGCGGATCAGGAAAACCACTTTAGATGTTCCCCGTTGACACGTGAGCCTTAGTGATAATGTTTTACGTAAGAGGTTTCAAGTTATTAGTGGGGGATTATTAATTAACATTAAGGTGAATCAACAATAGATGGATAAATGTTCCAAAGTATGAGAGGATATTATGATGCCATTCTTTAGATGAATAGTAATAAGGAAGCATCAAATGACTTAGATTTATATATATATGATAAACGGTGAGAGAGTAACCTGGAGTTGGGGGCAGACCTCGGTAATAATAAACTGAAGTAAGAGTTATGGTATAATATGAACTACCTAGTTGTAGTAAAGCCATAAGCATAGATAACTGAGGCTATGAAACAAGATATAGCATAAGTCGTAAGTTCGACAAAGTACCAAGCGAAGAACTTTAGTACACCTTTAGATGCCCAGAGGGACAACTTGTCACAGTACTATATATGTTCACAAGGTGAGGCCTGGAGATTGGATAAAAGTTGGGGGGAGGATAAAAGAGTCGCATAGGCACACATGCAAGGTCAGAATCGTATAGGCTGCATGAAAGAAGGTAGAAACAGTTACAAGATTAGAGGAATTTCGATCACAAGTCGTGGTGTGAGAAAGAGGCCTAAAGGGGGCAATGCCCTAGCCTTTTGATTTATTTGCCAAATAGTTCCCTATATGGCAAAGACAATGTAAAAGTATTCATAAGAGCTATTGCTTGAGAGACGGGTAAGTGCATCAGTCAACATTCGAGGACGAATGTTCCAAAGGAGGGAATGAATTTACACCCCATGTTTTCGTACGTGTGAGTACGTCGTAAGTCAATTGATGTAAGCTCAGAAATAAGATTATATTAGAAGCATATAAAGTAAGTTAATAATGTTACCTTGGGGGTTGAAAATATTTAAGATCATGAATAACGAGTACCAAGATGGTTGGAAAGCTTAAAAGCTAAACCAATTGAAGAAAATAAGTTTCGTCGAAAGTCGACAAGTTCGGAATATTATAACAAGTACCTTAGGGTGATACTATGGTTCTTAACATGATAAGGAGGTTATGTTATGAGTTATTTTAGTCGTATAATAGTCATTTGCTATGTTTTGAAGGCAAGCAAGTTGTGGAACAAAAGTTGGCAAAGGTCATCATAAGTTACATTCATAATGTGCTGAAAATTAGGTCAAATGTGACTGAGCTTTTCTCCCAATATACTTGGAATTAATGGGTGATATACTTACCAAATTGAATATCTACAAGTCTAGTTTCTAACTCAATAAACCATTTGTTAATACGATATTGGAGTAGAGAGATATTCGCATTTTCGTGAGACTGCGCCAAGCAGCTCCCTATGGGATCCACATATGAGGTTTAGATATATGGATATATATAAGAAGACTCAACCCCATTTTAACTCATGATTTTACAGTGTATTCAGACCCTATACATCTAAAAACACTCTCTAAAGGTTCTCCCATGATACAAAACCCAAACAAAGGGCAAACAACACAAATCAAGTGTCGGAAATCCCGTCACGCTAGTAAGTTTCTTGTTCTTCTTTGTTGCTGATTTTTGGGTGGTTACAGCTCATGTGGGAGGTTGTTTTAAGTGGTTTAAGTTCTGTAAAATGCTCTCCCAAGGTTTTCATATCAACCCTAGGTTATATCAAGTCTTTCAAATGGATTACACCATATTTCAACATCAAATAGTGAAGAACAACACCTCTTTGAGGTTGTGTTGCCATTGAGGATAATTGTGGGCTGTGTTTGGCTGAAATCTCAAGTTGTTTCTACTGGATAAGGTGACTATAACAGCCTACTAATTGTTATTAAGATTGATTGTATGTTGGTTAAGTTGTTAGGATGATAAACTACATGATATTACTTGGATTAGCTTAAGTCACTTCTACGGTATTGTATTGCCATTAAGGGTTGTTGTAAGCTAAATATAACTTGAATCTTGACTTGAAGTTATTGTAGGAGGTATGTGTATTGTGTTATTGCATGTGCTTAAGGTTATATTGATGTCGATTAAGTTAAATGAATGGACTAGACATGAACTAGTAAATAAAGTTGCTAATTGAAGATAGTTGGAGTTGTGGATTGTTTCCTTTGTCATAAATATGTGGTATAAGGATGAAATAATTGATGAATGACTTCATTATCATTTTAATGATATTGTTAAGTTGAAGTAAGAAGTCTATAAGGGGTGATAAGGGGTATACGGATTCCAATCGGAGCTTGCCGCTCGTTGTGAAGTAGTTGTGACTTGTTGTTGATATTTGTATATTGATGGATTTATATGGTTGTTGTTGTTGGTAAATGGTATTGGAGGAGGCCCTTGTTACAGGGGAGATGCTGCCCGAATTTACGTAAATGAGCTACTAGCTTAAGTTACAGACTTAGTCTTTGCTCAGCACTGATTTTGAATCTCTTTATAATATGATAGATTAAGTTAACTTGTTTGAAGAGTTTCTTGGAATGTATTAAGGACTCAACGGATTTAAGGTATGTTAAGGCACTTCCTTCTTTCTTTTGGCATGATCTAAAGTGAAATGAATACGCTATTTCATAACATATCTACTCCTAGAAACCAAGGTTGTCCATGTTGTTCTTTCCTTATAAAGTTATTCTAAGCATGTATGTATGATGATTGAATCTATTGAGGTTCATACTGATGGTATGATGTCCATAATGTTAATAGAATGTGCAACGACCATATGTTACTCCGAAAGGTTTAGAATGTTATTCCATGAGTCCAGCATGCATTATATATGTATCTACTTTACTCTACCGATCTGCGCTATAGTCGGGTGGGTGTGACACTTATTGTGCAACCACTGATCAATTGGGTTTTACCGAGCTCCACGTGGCCGGGTACAATTTTACCGAGCCTTATGATGGCCGAGTACATTTTTACCGAGTCCTCTTTGAGGCCGGGTACAATATGATGATGATGATGCCCACAGAGGCATATATTTTTGAAAGCTTATGTATATATATGTATCATGCATTTCATGTAAATAGCTCTCAGAGGCACTCAGATGTTACAGGTTGTATCTCCTTTATCTCTCTTTGCATTATTGTTCTTATTTATGCTTTCTTGCCTTACATACTCGGTACTTTATTTGTACTGACATCCCTTTTGCTTGGGGATGCTTCATTTTATGCCCATAGGTCCCGATAGATAGGTCGACAGTCGTCCTAGTAGGCTATCAGCTCAGCGGAAGGTATTGGTACACTCCACTTGCTCCGGAGTTGCCTATTTGGTTAGTATAATTTGGACATGTATTGATTGGTATGGCGGGATCCTGTCCCGAACTTTATGATGTGTATGTACTCTTAGAGGCTTGTAGACAGATGTCATGTATATGAAAGATTGTATGGCCTTATCGGCCTATGTTCAGTGTACGAGAGTTCATTTTGGTCTTATAGGACCGTATGTCACATGTATAAGTTTTTACATCATATTGGGTTGTCCTATGTCTAGTATTCCTTTATGTTTTATTCTGGTTATCTCATAACGACCCTTTGGCACATTTACCCATGATAGTATGATAAGAAATGATAAGTTACGTTGGTACTCGGTTGAGTAATGTACTTGGTGCCCATCGGGGCTCTTCGGTTTGGGTCGTGACAATAAAGTCTTCAAAGTTTTTGCATCACCTAAGTAAGTTCTTCATAGTCAATATGAAGTTCATGGCCAGCTTCTGAGGGAGTGTTAAATTCATATGGGCAACCATTTGTCAATATATTTTCAAGGTCCTTGTTCTCCGGTTTATCTATATCTTCACGCCTTTGATTTCTTCGCTCCGATTTAATTCAATCTCTAAAATATACTAGAACTTCCAAATTGTTGCGTCCCAATGAGTAATAGATGTCTCCTAGTTGTTGCCTTACTTGATTAAATGCACTCTCTGATGCAACAGTTGAAATTGGCACATTTAGTACGTCCCGAGCCATTGCCGAAAGAACAAAAAACTACTTTTCATTCTCTTTCACCATGCTAATAGTGAAAATTCCTTTGTGAAGGGCACCATTTGCTTTTACGAGTAGAATTGAAGTTCATCAATATTCCTGTTACTGATTTGTGTGGAAGACAATGTAAATCAAATCTTAAAATTATCAAGGCAATCATCTTCATCGATAGTAGCATATGTTAAAGCAGAACCACAAGATATATTTGGGTTATGTAGTTATTACACATTGTTTCGATTCATATAAATATATTCTCATCAATTAATTAAGATTATTTTTGTGGCTTTGTGCAAAATACTATAATTAATATAGGTATATCACCAGGCAATTAGTTCTCGGAGATGACAATTGGCTTACAACATGCTCAAAAGTGTCGGTCCAAGCATCTCTATGAGTCAGAAAGCTAGATGTGAGATTGAATATCTTCTTTATGGTTGCTGAGATTGATGAGTGCTCAGCTCGTACTCCGAATTGGTATTTGGTCCCTTGTCTGCTTATTACTGTAGACAAAACGAAAATAACGAGGCATTAATAACTTAATCAGAAATTGGAACTAAAAAAAGTATCTAGAATTTTGGCCCCACTTTAGCATATTTCTATGACAGACAAAGAAAACAAAAACCACATTACTTAATCCCTTGACTCTTAGATAAACTAGATAGATCTGCTATATCTTGCCGTCTTGAGAAAAAAAACTTTAGTTTATTTTATCCATATAAAATGAGCACGTAGAAGTTTGGATCAATACTAAAGAAGATGCATCAACTACCAAAAAGTAGTTGCACAACTAATGAATTTACATGCATTATTAATTTATTACTACTAATATAAACCATGAAGCGCTGACTATGTGGTAACTAAGTTCATATACCCGATTTTGGCCCAATCAGACGAGTTGAGTCATGACTAGTTTATTGATTTTAGCCGTTTTAACCTTTAAAAATTTGATTTAACCTGCCCACTTGCCACGTCTAAGGACACAAGTAACAAAATTCCTACAATAAATAACAAGTGAAAGAATGTTTTAAACTTACCAATTTCTTTCTTGATATAAGGAAAAACCATAATGGTGGGTACGCGGACATCAAGCCTTTCAAACTTAAAGAAAAAAGGTGTTGGCCCAGAATTTCCATCTGGATTTGGAACATCACCATAAAGAGTTTGGATATGATCATAGAATTCCCCCATGTTCATCATATGTAATAACAAAAACTGTCTCATTCCATTGTGGACTACTTCTTAATGTCTCTTAAATCTCCTTCACCAGTTTCTGTCCATTAGCATGTGATGGGTGATCATCATTTGCTGGGTACCTCGTAATATCAAAATACATTTGCTCAATCACTGTCAAATTCGGCAAATTCCTATTTTTAGCATCTTTCTTGAACTTCAAATCATACGAATGGTACTTTAATACATACTTCAATATCCTTAAATTTGTAAAGGACAAGGTTGCTCGTAGGAGTGTACATGGACCGGGTTGGTTCGGTTTTTTATCAAAATCGAACCAAACCAACTATATCGGTTTAGATTGGTTCAGTTTTGTCGTGTTTTTCGGGTTTTTTGTTACTTAAATATTATTTCGATCTTACTTTGTTAAATTTTTGATAAGTAAATATAGGTTTAGTAAAAATATAAAAAATTGACAAATATATTATCTATTGAAACATTCTTATGGGAGTCATCACTTGATTTATAAGTCAATTCTGTGTTCTGAGGCCTTAAAAACCTCCTTTTATCTCACCTCGATTTGCGTGCATGGTCCGAACCTATATCCGGAACGCTTTTATGTGGAAATTTGATAAAAATGCTAATTTTGCCTTAAAATTGAATTTAAGTTGACTTCGGTCAACATTTTGGGTAAATAGACCCGGACCCGTGATTTGATGGTCTCGTAGGGTTCGTAGAAAAATATTGGACTTGGGCGTATGCCCGGAATCGAATTCCGAGGTCCCAAGCCCGAGAAATGAATTTTTGAAGAAAATTATTTAACTGAAATTTTAAGAGTTTTTGGAAATTTAAATATGTTTGAAATTAATGGTATTAGGCCCATTTTTGTTCCAGAGCCTAGTACAGGTTTTATATGGTATTTAGGTTGAGCATGTAAAATTTGGTAACAAACGGACTTGATATGACGTGAATCAGACCCTCGGTTGTTAAAATTTGAACTTAAGAGTTATGGAGATTTTTCTTTGATTTTGATGCTAAACTCGTAGTTTGAGATGTTAATTTGGCGATTTGATCGCACGAGTAAGTCCATATGATGTTTTTGAGTTAGTATGCATGTTTGGTTTGGAGCCCCGAGGGCTCAGGTGAGTTTCAGATAGGTTTCAGGGTGTTTTAGACTTAGGATTTTCTGTTATTTTGCTGCTTCTGGTGTGCTGGTGTATTGTCCTTCGCATTCGCGAAGGAACTCTCGCAAACGCGAAGAGTAAGTCAGTTTGAGAAAAATTTTCATCTACACGAACGCGAGGCTCAGGACGCGAACGCGAAGCATTGGGGGTGTTACACATCGCAAGCGCGACCTGGCTATCACGAACGCGAAGGCCATTTAGCCGGGAACTGAGGGAAAGGATTTTACCCTACGCGAACGCGACGTAGGTCTCACGAACGCAAAGGTCGGTTAACCCTTTGCGAATGCAACAGGCTTCTCGCGAACGCGAATAAGACCTATCCAGTGAATTAAA
Source organism: Nicotiana sylvestris (assembly GCF_000393655.2). Lineage (NCBI taxonomy): Eukaryota > Viridiplantae > Streptophyta > Magnoliopsida > Solanales > Solanaceae > Nicotiana > Nicotiana sylvestris. The sequence continues at coordinate 117,324,934 of NC_091059.1, forward strand.
AGCAGAACCAAAAACGAGAATAAGCCATATTTTCATATCCCCTTCCCTAAAATCAGACCTTAGACGTTTTTTGAAGAGTAAATTCAATCCCAAATCATAGGTATATGTTCCTAAACTCATCTCCTTCCTTTTCCATCAACACCCATTAGATATCTAAGCTTAAATATTGTTCTTCCATGGTAGAAAATAGGAAATTGGGTAGAGTTATGGCTTTTTGAATTATTGGAATTTAGACCTTGTTTTGGGGTCGGATTTCGAAACTAATTGCATATTCGGGTTCGTGGGTTAATGGGTGATCGGGTTTTGGTCCAAACCTCGAGTTTTGACCAAGCGGGCCCGGGGTCGATTTTTGACTTTTTGGGAAAAATGATAGAAAACCTATAAATAAACATTGGGTATGAATTATTTAGTATTTATTGATGTTGTTAAATTAATTTGGGCTAGATACAAGTAAATTGGAGGCGAATTCTATAGAAAACCGGTGTTTGAGACTTGAGTTGGCCGTGGAAGTTCGAGGTAAGTGTTTGGTCTAACCTTAGCATGAGGGAATAGGTATTGTGCTTTATTTGTTATGTGCTAGTGTAGTGTACGACATATAGGTGTGGTGACGAGTATCTATACGTTGGTGTTAAGCATGCCCGTGAGTCTTAAATTGTGATCGTTGTGTTTCTTAGTAAGTACAACAAATGCATAAAATGTTGATTCTCCATGTTGAGCAAGACTTATGATTATCTTGTGGTATTTGTTTATTGTTGAGAATTGTCTCTAGTTGAGGTTTTGTTTGTGAAGTTAATTGTTGGTACAAGTTTGGTTATAGCTGATTCCCTTGCCGGGACGTATTTATTTCTTACTGTTGATTCCCTTGCCGGATGTGTTTATTCTTATCGTTGATTTCCTTGCCGGGATGTTATTGTTGCTATTGTTTGGGTGAGGAAAGAGAGGTAAAGCACGAAGGGTGATGCCATGCACATTCATATTTATGCATATCGTAAGGAAAGAGTGATAAAGCACGAAGGCTGATGCAGTGTACATTTTTGTTGATATTGATGCATTTGGTGAGGAAGAGAGATAAAGCACGAAGGGTGATGCCTTGCACATTTCTAATATTTACATGGTGAGGAAGAGAGATAAAGCACGAAGGGTGATGCCGTGTACATTTTCATTACTTGATTGCATTGGTGAGGATTGAGAGTAAAAGCACGAAGGATGATGCCGTGCAATAATTGTCTGTTCGTTATGATTTCTTCCCGTTTTCAGTTCAATTACCTTAATTGTCTTATTCCACTATTACTGTAATTCTTTACGTTGGTATTTTTCCCCCATAGCATGTTACCCATCCCTCGTTACTTTTGAATTGCTTCTATTATTGTTATTCTGCTAGGTACTATTTAACTGCAGGTTAAGTTAATTGTTGTGTCCTAGTCTCGTCACTACTTCGCCGAGGTTAGGCTCGACACTTACCAGCATATGGGGTCGGTTGTGCTGATACTACACTCTGTGCTCTTTTGCGCAGATCCTGGTACTGGAGCATACAGACCTTAGCTAGGGGTTGCTGCCTTTAGTCTATCGGGAGACACGAGGTAGCCCTGCAGGCGTCCGCATGCCTTGGCATCCCCTTCCTTTCTAGTTTTCTTCTGTTCTTTACTATTTAAGAGACAAACATGTATTTATTTTGTTCGGACTCTATTTGTAGTATTCTTAGATAGTCCGTGAGATTGTGACACCAATTCTAGGTGGTTATGTTTATGGATTCACATTAGTATTAGCTTAAATTGTTAAATTTCATTCTTCAGCATTATTATTTTCCGTTGTTTATGATATGTTGACTTGACATTGTTAAGAGGTTAAAAATAAAAAGAGTAAATTAATCGGAATAGTTGGCTTAGCTAGCTTTCACTAGTAGGCGCTATCACGACTCCCAAAGGTGGAAAATTCGGGTTGTGACAAGTTGGTATCAGAGCTCTAGGTTGCTTAGGTCTCACAATTCACGGACAAGCTTGGTAGAGTCTGAGGGATCGGTACGGAGACGTCTGTGCTTATCCCCTAGAGGCTACAGAGTTAGGAACGGTTTCACTTCTATTCTTCTCTGTCGTGCGATTTGGTTTCTCAATACTAATTGAACTTCTACTCTATTCTTTCGCAGATGGCAAGAACACATGCTTCTTCTTTCGCTGACCAGCAGCTCGAGCCTCCAGTAGCAGCTTTCACGAGGGGCAGAAGACAAGGCCAAGGTTGTACTAGGGGCCGAGGCAGGGGCAGAGCTCAGCCCAGAGTAGCAACACTAGCGGCAGAGCCTCAGGTTGAGTTTAATGATAAGGCTCCGGCCCAGACAGCTCCGGTGGGCCCAGCTCAGGTCCTAGAGGGGTTCATTGCTACCCCACTACTCTAGGATGCTCTGGTTCGTCTAGTGGGCCTTATGGAGAGTGTCACTCAGGCAGGCTTGCTTCCTATAACACCAGCCATCTCTTAGGATGGGGGAGGAGTACACACTCCCGCTACCCACACTCTGGAGCAGATGGCTCCCTAGTTTTAGACTCCAGCAGCTCAGCCAGTTGGAGTAGTTCAGCTGGATGTAGTAGCTCAGATCGGTGATGGAGCAACTATGTCTGCTGATGCTTTGTGGAGGTTGGACAGGTTCACCAAGCTGTTCACTACTACTTATGGTGGTACATCTTCAGGGGATCCCCAGGATTACTTAGACAGATGTCATGAGATTCTTTGGAACATGGGGATAGTGGAGACCAATGGGGTCGACTTTGCTGATTTCCGTCTGTCAGGTTCCACCAAGAAATGGTGGAGAGATTATTGTTTAGCCAGACCAATTGGATCACCAGCTCTCATTTGGGACCAGTTCTCGCAGCTATTTCTTGAGAAGTTTCTTCCCGTCACTTAGAGAAAGGAGTACCGCAGGTGGTTTGAGCGTCTCTAGCAGGGTTCTATGACTGTCACTCAGTACGAGATGAGGTTTATTGATTTGGCTCATAATGCTCTTCTGATACTCCCCACCGAGAGAGAGAGGGTGAGGAGGTTTATTGAGGGACTCCCTCAGCCTATTAGACTGCAGATGGCTAAGGAGACAGGTAGCAAGATTTCTTTTTAGGATGCGGCCAATGTGGCCAGGCGGGTTGAGATGGTTTTAGCTCAAAGGAATGGTCAGGGGTCTGATAAGAGGTCTCGTCATTCTAGCAGATTCAGTGGTGCCTCGTCTGGAGGAAAGGATTCTTTTGGCAGAGGCCATCATCCTAATCCCTTTCAGTCAGCACTTCAGGTTTCTTATGGTACTCCAGGTGGTCGTGGTTCTCATATGCAGTATTCTAATCAGTTTCCCTACAATGCACCACTAGCTCCTATAAGTACACATCTGCTCCAGAGTTTTCAGGGTGGTTATCCAGGCCTTCAAGGTCAGCAGTCTCAGCAGCCCAAGTCTTGCTATACTTGTGGTGATACGAGGCACATTGCTAGGTTTTGCCCTCGAGGCTCGAGCAATTCTCAGCACCAGGGTTCTTGTGCTATGGTTCCAGCATCGGGTGTTCCACCACCCACTCAGCCAGCTAGAGGTAGGGGTAGAGGTGTTAGAGGTGGAGGTCAGGCCGCTAGAGGTGGAGGCCAGCTTGCAGGAGGTCGTCCTAGGGATGTAGTTCAAAGTGGTGGGGCCCAGCCTCGATGTTATGCTATGCCAGGCAGACCTGAGGCTGAGGCCTCCGATATAGTTATCACAAGTACGGTTTCAGTGTGCAGTAGAGATATCTCAGTTCTATTTGATCCAGGGTCCATATATTCTTATGTATCATCTTATTTTGCCCTTTATCTGGTTATACCTCGTGATTCTTTGAGTGCTCATGTATATGTGTCTACATCGGTGGGTGATTCTATTGTGGTATATCGTGTTTATCGTGCTTGCGTGGTCATTATTAGGGTATTGAGACCCATGTAAATCTCCTACTTCTCGACATGGTGGATTTTGATGTCATTTTGGGGATGGATTGGTTATCCTCATATCATGCAATATTGGTTTGTCATGCCAAGACTATGACTTCCGGGGTTGCCTCGTTTGGAGTGGAGAGGGACTCCTGGTCATTCTACCAGCAGGGTTATCTCATATATGAAGGCTCGGTGTATGGTTGATAAGGGATGTTTGGCCTATTTGGCGTATGTTCGTGATTCTAGTGTCGAGGTTCCTTTATGGATTATGTGCCCGTTGTTCGTAAGCTTCCAGAGGTATTTCCTTCAGACCTGCTAGGGATGTCATCCGATAGGGATATTGACTTTTGCATTGATTTGGCTCCGGGCACTCAACCCATTTCTATCCCGCCATATCATATGGCCCCGCCAGAATTTAAAGAATTGAAAGAACAGTTGCAGGACTTGCTGGATAAAGGCTTTATTAGATCGAGTGTCTCGCCTTAGGGTGCACCGATGTTGTTTGTTAAGAAAAAGGATGGGTCGATGAGGATGTGTATAGATTATCGTCAGTTGAACAAATCCACCATCAAGAACAAGTATCCATTGCCAAAGATTGATGATTTGTTTGACCAGCTTCAAGATGCCAAGGTATTTTCGAAGATTGATTTGAGATTTGGCTACCATTAGTTGAGGATTAAGGCATCCAAAGTCCCTAAGACAACTTTTCGCACTCGGTACGGGCATTATGAGTTCTTAGTGATATCATTCGGGTTGACAAATGCCCCAGCAGCTTTCATGGATTTGATGAACCGAGTGTTCAAGCCTTATTTGGATTCCTTCGTGATTGTCTTCATTGATGATATTTTGATTTATTCCCGCAGTCGGGAGGAGCACGAGTAGCATCTTCGAGTCATTCTTCAAACTCTAAGGGATAGTCAGTTGTATGCTAAGTTTTTAAAGTGTGAGTTTTGGTTGAGTTCGGTTGCATTCTTGGGTCACGTGGTATCAGTAGAGGGTATTCAAGTGGATCCTAAGAAGATTGAGACATTCAAGGACTAGCCTAGACCCACATCAACTACAGAGATCCAGAGTTTCTTGGGTTTGGCGGGTTATTACCGTCGATTTATGGAGGGGTTTTCATCTATTGCAGCCCCGATGACCAGATTGACCCAGAAGGGTGCCCGGTTCAGGTGGTCGAACAAGTGTGAGGCAAGCTTTCATAAGCTCAAGACAACTTTGACTATGGTGTCGGTGTTGGTTTTGCCCACAAGTTTAGGGCCATATACAGTGTATTGTGATGCATCGCGTATTGGATTTGGTGCGGTATTGATGCAGAATGGCAAGGTTATTGCATATACTTCGCGATAGTTAAAGATCCACGAGAAGAATTATCTAGTTCATAATTTGGAGTTAGCAACCATTGTTCACATGTTGAAGATTTGGAGGCATTATTTATATGGCATGCCATGTGAGGTGTTCACAAATCACAAGAGTTTGCAATACTTGTTCAAGCAGAAGGAGCTAAATTTGAGTCAGATGAGGTGGTTGGAGTTGTTGAAAGACTATGATATCACCATCTTGTATCATTCGGGAAGGCCAATATAGTGGTCGATGCTTTGAGTAGGAAGTCAGCCAGTATAGGCAGTCTTGCGTATATTCAGGCCAGTGAGAGGCCCATTGCTTTGGATGTTCAGGCTTTAGCCAATCAGTTCGTGAGGTTGGATGTTTCCGAGCCTAGCCGTGTTCTAGCTTGCACAATCGCTTGTTCTTCATTATTTGAGCGTCTCCGAGATTAGCAGTATAATGATCCTCATTTGCTTGTTCTTAGAGACACAGTGCGGCACAGAGGTGCCAAGCAGGTTACAGTTGGAGATGGAGTTTTGAGGATCCAGGGTCGTATTTGTGTGCCTATGTGGATGGGCTTCATAAGTTGATTCTAGAGGAGGCCCATAGTTCCCGGTATTCTATTCATCCGGGCGCTGCTAAGATGTATCATAATTTGCGACAGCATTATTGGTGGAGGAGGATGAAGAAGGACATTGTTGCCTATGTATCTCGGTGTTTGAATTGTTAGCAGGCAAAGTACGAGCATCAGAGACCTGGTGGTTTATTTCAGAAGATTGAGATTCCTGAGTAGAAGTGGGAGTGAATCATTATGGACTTCGTTGTTGGACTGCCATGGACTCAAAGGAAGTTTGATGTCGTATGGGTTATTGTTGATATGCTGACCAAGTCACCGCATTTCATTCTTGTGGCAGTCTCCTATTCTACCGAGAGGTTAGCTGAGATCTATATCCGGGAGATTGTTCGTCTTCATGGTGTGCCCGTGTCTATCATTTCTGATTAAGGTACGCAGTTTACCTCGTATTTCTGGAGGGCAGTACAGCGTGAGTTGGGTACGCATGTCGAGTTGAGCACAACATTTCATCCTTAGACGGATGGGCAGTCCGAGCGTACCATTCAGATTTAGGAGGATATGCTCCGAGCATGTGTCATTGACTTTGGAGGTTTGTGGTATCAGTTCTTGCCTTTAGTGGAATTCGCCTACAATAATAGTTTCCAGTTGAGCATCCAGATGGCTCCTTATGAGGCTTTATATGGTAGGCGGTGTCGGTCGCCGGTTGGATGGTTTGAGCCGGGAGAGGCTCGGTTGTTGGGTATGGATCTAGTACAGGATGCCTTGGACAAGGTGAAGATCATTCAGGATAGGCTTCGTACCGCTCAGTCCAAGCAGAAAGGTTATGTCGACCGCAAGGTTCGTGATGTGGCATTCATGGTAGGAGAGCAAGTGTTGCTCCGGGTGTCGCCCATGAAGGGAGTTATGAGATTTGGGAAGAAGGGCAAGCTAAGCCCTAGGTTCATTGGTCCTTTTGAGATTCTTGATCGAGTGGAAGATGTGGCTTACAGACTTGCGTTGCCGCCGAGTTTATCTGTTGTGCACCCAGTGTTTCAAGTGTCCATGCTTTGGAAGTATCACGGCGATCCTTCCCACGTGTTAGACTTCAGCACTGTCCAGTTGGACAAGGATCTGACCTATGGGAGGAGCTGGTAGCCATTCTAGACCGGCAGGTTCGTCAGTTGAGATCGATGAAGTTCCCTTCAGTTCGTGTTCAGTGGAGAGGTCACCCTGCCGAGGCAGCTACCTGGGAGTTCGTGTCTGATATGCGGAGCCATTATCCCCATCTTTTCCCCGACTCAGGTACTTCTTTTCTATGTTCGTTCAAGGATGAACGGTTGTTTTAGAGGTGGAGGATGTGATGACCCAAAAGACCATCACTTGATTTATAAGTCAATTCTATGTTCCGAGGCCTTAAAAATCTCCTTTTATCTCACCTCAATTTGCATGCGCGGCCGGACGTAAATCCAGAACGCTTTTATGTGAAAATTTGATAAAATTAATTTTGCTAAAAATTAAATTTAAGTTGACTTCGGTCAACATTTTGGGTAAACGGACCCGGACCCGTGATTTGATGGTCCCGGATGGTCCGTAGAAAAATATGGGACTTGGGCGTATGCCCGGAATCGAATACCAACGTCCCAAGCCCGAGAAATAAATTTTTGAAGAAAATTGTTTAACTGAAATTTTAAGAGTTTTTAGAAATTTAAATGTGTTTGAAATTGATGGTACCGGGCCCGTATTTTGGTTCCAAAGCTCGATACAGGTCTTATATGGTATTTTGGTTGAGCCTGTAAAATTTGGTAAGAAACGGACTTGATATGACGTGAATCGGACCCTCGGTTGTTAAAATTTGAACTTAAGAGTTATGGAGATTTTTCTTTGATTTTGATGCTAAACTCATAGTTCAAGATGTTAATTTGGCGATTTAATCGCACGAGTAAGTCCATATGATGTATTTGAGTTAGTATGCATGTTTGGTTTGGAGCCCCGAGGGCTCGAGTGAGTTTCAGATAGGTTTTGGGGTGTTTTGGACTTTGGATTTTCTACTGTTTTGCTGTTTCTGGTGTGCTAGTGTATTGTCCTTTGCGTTCGCGAATGAACTCTCGCGAACGCGAAGAGTAAGTCAGACTGAGGGAATTTTTCCTTTACGCGAACGCGAGGTTCAGGACGCGAATGCGAAGCATTGGGGGTGTTACCCTTCGCGAACTGGCTATCACGAACGCGAAGGCCATTTGGTCGGGAACTGGGGGAAGGGATTTTACCCTATGCGAACGCGACGTAGGACTCACGAACGCGAAGGTCAGGGGGGTTAACCCTTCGCGAACGTGACAGGCTTCTCGCGAAAGCAAAGAAGACCTTTCCAGTGAATTAAAAACAAAACCAAAAATGGGAATAAGCTATATTTTCATATCTCCTTCCCTAGAATCAGACCTTAGGCGATTTTTGAAGAGCAAATTCAATCCCAAATCATAGGTATGTGTTCCTAAACTCATTTCCTTCCTTTTCCATCAACACCCATTAGATTTCTAGGCTTAAATATTGTTCTTCCATGGTAGAAATTAGGAATTTGGGTAGAGTTAAGGCTTTTTGAATAATTGGAATTTAGACCTCATTTTGGAGTCGGCTTTCAAAACTAATTGCATATTCGAGCTCGTGGGTGAATGGGTGATCGGATTTTGGTCCGAACCTCGAGTTTTGACCAAGCGGGCCCGGGGTCGATTTTTGAGTTTTGGGAAAAAATGATAGAAAACATATAATTAAGCATTGGGTATGAATTCTTTAGCATTTATTGATGTTGTTAAATTAATTTGGACTAGATACAAGTAAATTGGAGGCAAATTCTAAAGGAAAAGCGGTGTTTGAGGCTTGTGTTGGCCATGGAAGTTCGAGGTAAGTGTTTGGTCTAACCTTAGCTTGAGGAAATAGGTATTGTGCTTTATTTGCTATGTGCTAGTGTAGTGTACGACGTATAGGTGCGGTGACGAGTATCTATACGTCAGTGTCAAGCATGCCTGTGAGTCTTAAATTGTGATCATTGTGTTTCTTAATAAGTACTACAAATGCCTAAATTATTGATTCTCCGTTTTGAGCAAGACTTGTGATTATCTTGTGGTATTTGTTTATTGTTGAGCATTGGCTCCAGTTGTGGTTTTGTTTGCGAAGTTAATTGTTGGTACAAGTTTGGTTATAACTGATTCCCTTACCGGGACGTATTTATTTCTTACTGTTGATTCCCTTGCCGAGATGTGTTTATTCTTATTGTTGATTCCCTTGCTGGGATGTTATTGTTGTTATTCATATTTATACATATCGTGAGGAAAGAGTGATAAAGCACGAAGGGTGATGCCGTGTACATTTTCATTGATATTGATGCATATGGTGAGGAAGAGAGATAAAGCATGAAGGGTGATACCGTGCACATTTCTAATATTTACATGGTAAGGAAGAGAGATAAAGCACGAAGGGTGATGTCGTGCACATTTTCATTACTTGATTGCATTGGTGAGGATTGAGAGTAAAAGCACGAAGGGTGATGTCGTGCACTTATTGCCTGTTCGTTATGATTTCTTGTCGTTTTCGGTTCAATTACCTTAATTGTCTTATTCCACTATTACTGTGATTCTTTACGTTGGTATTTTCCCCCATAGTATGTTACCCATCCCCCGTTAATTTGAATTGCTTATATTATCGTTATTATGCTAGGTACTATTTAACTGCAGGTTATGTTAATTGTTGTGTCCTAGCCTCGTCACTACTTCGCCGAGGTTAGGCTCGACACTTGCTAGCACATGGGGTCGGTTGTGCTAATACTACACTCTGCGCTCTTTTGCGCGTATCCCGGTACTGGAGCATACGGACCTTAGCTAGGGGTTGCTACCTCCAGTTCATTAGGAAACCCGAGGTAGCTCTGCAGGCGTCCGCAGGCCTTGGCATCCCCTTCCTATATAGTTTTCTTCTGTTTTTTACTATTTCAGAGACAGACATGTATTTACTTTGTTCGGACCCTATTTGTAGTATTCTTAGATAGTCCGTGAGATTATGACACCAGTTCTGGATGGTTATGTTTATGGATTCACATTGGTATTAGCTTAAATTGTTAAATTTCTTTCTTCCGCATTATTATTTTCCGATGTTTATGATACGTTGACTTGACATTGTTAGTTAAAAATAAAAAAAGAGTGAATTAATCGGAATAGTTGGCTTGCCTATCTTTCACTAGTAGGAACCATCACGACTCCCGAGGGTGAGAAATCTGGATCGTGACAGTAACACATAATAGTTATTTTTTTAGTCGTCTGACAATAATTTTTCATTGATGTACACTTTCAAGGTTAATGGAGTTTAGTAATTAAACATAAAAATCAATATGATACCTAAATAATAATCATCACTTCACATCCGAAGAAGATATAAGAATTTAATAGATCTTAACATATGATATGAATATGGAAGAACAAAGTGATTGACGCATTTCAGTAACACTCGATAAAAAAGTGATCATACAACCCATTATTTAAGGTTAATAAATATGGAGCACTTCATATACTATTAAATATTATATCCCGTAAGAGAATCTCAAATATTTCTAGATATTTTTAAGGAAAATTCTATATAAAATCTTAAAAGTATATATATATATATATATATATATATGTCGGTTTGGTTCAGATTTTTTCACTCAATACCAAACCAAATCAAACCAAACCTAGTTGAGTTTTTAATCGGTTTGATTTAACTTTTCGATTTGACGCGATTTTCCGAATCGGTTTGTACACCCCTAATTGCTTGTAATGCTAAACGGCCTGATCCTCAGTCAATTTTTCTGCATCTACTTTCATCCCTGTCATTTCTCAATCTTTAGGCTCCTAGAGTTTTTGTTCTCGGCTACATTTTCAAGAGTGGCCACAATCTTATTGTTTTTCTCTACTGATCTAATATCCTATTACATCTATCTGATTATTTTTTCTCTATTCATTTAATCATTTAAGCATATCTAATATATAAGCCCACTTACTTTTATTTATAATTATTCATCTTAACACTTTAGACAATATTCAATAATTTGAGTTTAACTACCAAATCATTAAAATATGCTCACTTTTCATCATTTCTTTTAATATTTTTTTTTACACCTCAAACATAAGTTTTAACAATATATATGTAATTTTAGTTTCTACTAAATGATATAAAATGCATGTATGATGTACAAGATGCGCATGTAATGCACGAGACCTCTTATTAAGTTTTTGTTGTAGGTCACAAATTTTATTGACTTGTCTATGCCTGTGAGCTATTCTCTATCCCCACACTGATGATCATTTGATTCATATTTAGATATAAATGATCAATTACAATACAACTAGGTAAAAACTTATCCTTATTCGATATTTATACCAAATCATACTAATTTTTTGAGGTTAAGTTATATATTAATATAATCTTATATGTATTAATTAACTATAATTATGTGATAAGATTATATGTAAAGACGTAAGTCATGTATTCATTCAGTTAGTGTAAACGCCGACTTGATCTCCACAAACATTGGTCTAGTTTGATCTATAATCGTTCAGACAATGAGTTGTGGAAGCATGAAAGAAGGAATCATTGCTATTGTTCTAGCTAGACATTCAAAAATACAGATTATTTGAAGTTTGCAACAAATATCATAATACTTTTGTATGGATAAAATGTTGGGGATATTCATTGCTTGCCTGCCATATTGAGAGACAAGAGGCTTTGGTGAAATATTAAAGAGCCCCAACATCTTTCCGACTAAGGTAATTAATTATATTATTCACTCTAGCAAATTCAATTCTTATATAGTATGAAGTATGATATTATATGCTAATATGATTTAGGTTCCTTATTTCATTTTCTTTTCCTTGTAGGTAACACAGCCTTGACGAATATTAAGCAGAGACATAATCAATCTATTTTCGCTACTAGCCGCCCTAGGAATTGTAGAAAGCCATTCTGCTCCCTGTTAACTACTCGGTCGTTTATTAGTGTTTAAACACAAAATTGCCCTTTCTTCCCTTTTTTATCAAAAGTATATATGTTCGTTAAATAATTTTTTTATTGGCCAGTCACATTGTTAATATCAAATTTCACGCGTTGTGTTTTTTTGTTTAAATGAGATAATGATCAAATGGACCTTTTGGACTATTTCAGTCCCTATATAATTGTATGAATCAAAATTAGGTCGAGTTTACTGAGTGCAAACGGACGAACTGAGGCCGAGGTCGAAATCAAGTACGGTCCAGTGGCGAGGAGTCACCCAGAGAGAGACCAGTACCAAGGTCGAGTAGAGAACAAACAACAACAACGGTTAGAATATTCTTAGGATTGTGAATAGGAATATTCCATTGAATATTTCCCCAATTGTACTTTATTAGGGTTTTCTAGGAATATCTCTTATAAATAGGAAGAGAGAGAACAAAAAAGGGGCTTCTAGACTTTTAGGAGGAAAACATCTTGTAAAGAGTTGACTATCAAGAATATACAAAAAGTTTGTCTTGTCTTCTCTATTTGATTCCATTACTAAACATTCCTCTTTCACTCACAAGATCCAAGAATACTTTGTTCATTTTCATAGTCTGTTGTCACACGCTATAGTCAGAAGAAGGAATCATCCATCTCATTCAATATTTGGGTGACAAATTCCTTCTTATTACATTTAATGTCATTTGTCACATTTATTGCATGTATTTATTCTCATATTTATTGATAGCCATTGAGCATTAACTTGGCATTTATTGACTTGAACACGGTCTCGTACCATCAAAATTATTGAACTTCAGATCTAGGAATTATTACATTTAATTAGGATTCACCATTTGTCTACTTATTAAATTGGTTTAACAAAAACGGCCTAAAACTTTTTGGTCAAACAATTTGGCGTCGTCTGTGGGGATTTCCTAGTTAAAAAGTTTAGTTTCTTCTAGATCTAACAGGAAAAAAAAAGCTCCTTTTTCTTGTTTGCACAAGCTAACAGTGGCAGGAAAAGGAGAGGAAAGACTGAAAGCAGTGATGTGTGTCACTACAAACCTCCTAGGCACCATCAATGAGGTGGACAGGGAAGACGAGGAGAATGTGATGCCGAGCGCCTCACCCAAGTAAAGTGACTCGCCTCCTTCTCATGGGAGTGTAACCGCTTCACATGAGAAGGGAGCCTCCATGTCCACGACGGAGGAAGCGCCGCCCGCAGTGAAAACGTTATTGGAGGCGTGGCTGACAAGTACCCTAAACAGTATACTCGGCAAACCCGCTCAAGGGGAAAGTAAGAACACCACATGATTTGACACCCCAATAACCATCAATGAGCAACACTCTCCTCCCCCAACAGGTAACACTCATACCGTTGTTGATACAGGTAATGACGCCCTCATAGCTATTCTAAAGAATATGGAAGAAATGGAGAATGAGAATAAAGCGCTCTGCGACCAAATGAGGAAGCACCAAGAAAGGGTTGATAAGATACCAGGTGCCCCGAAAGTTCTACCAAAATGGGACATCAGCTGGTTCGTGGAATAGCCATACAGCCAAGAGGCAGCCCCACATGCCATACCCAAAACCTCACCATATTTGAAAATATACAATGACACAACGAACCTTGAAGACCATATCATTCATTATGTCGGCGGTAAAAGGCACGACCTCTCAAAAGAACAGGTACCGTCGGTGCTGCTGAAAAAGTTTGATGAAACCCTAATAGGGGGAGCCTTAACATGGTACTCACAACTACCAGCATGTTCCATAATGACGTTTGAGGAAATGGCCGATAAGTTCGTCATCGCCCATTCCATGGCCAAGAAAGTAGAAGCTAGAGTGAATGACATATTCGCCATCACACAATCGCTTGGCGAAGGACTTAGGGACTTCCTCGCCCGGTTTCACAAAGTAAGAATGAGCCTGCCAAATGTGTCAGAGGGGATGGCAGTAGCGGCCTTTCAAAATGAGTTAAATAGGAACGACTCAAGGGCGACCAGAAATTATTAAGCAGAGTCATGATATACCCTCCCACCACTTGGGAAGAAATTCACAATGCTTACTATGTCGAGGTGAGAGCAGACAAAGACGACCTCAATGGTCCAACCCAATGGCTAACGACAGTCCAAATGGAATCAAGGAAAGATTATCGGAATGACAACCAAAAAGATCATGAAGGCCCATGCCTCAATCGAGAAATGCACTAATTGTACATCAGAGCAGCCATCCCACTACCTCCTCACCAAGCCGAAGGGGCGTCCAGGCCACAAACGGGTACTCATCAAAACGAAAGAGGTATGCCTACACTTTTATCTGCTCATAATTTTTGTGTTTCTTCTTTAGAAATAGTTTACGCCCTAGAGAAGCTCGGTCCCAAGGTGAAATGGCCACAAAAGATGAAGTCGAACCCAAATTCTAGAAAGTCGAATATCCTCTGCGAGTTCCATTAGGAACAAGGCCATAAGACCGAGGATTGCATAGCCCTATGACAAGAAGTAGTGAACATGCTCCACTAAGGACATTTAAAAGAGCTGATGAGCGACCGAGGGAGAGCCAATTTTTTCCCTGGACGAGAACAACATCAAGGCCCCCCGAAGCCACCCTCCCCCGCCCGCACCATCCAAATAATCATTGACGGAGGCGATGAAGCAACAATCAGCCATGTGAAGTTCACCACCACACACAAATTGAAGCAGTCGATCACCCATGAAAGTATGATGACCTCGAAGATAGTATCATCTTCGATAAGTCAGAAACCCACAGTTTGACCATTCCTCATTTCGACGCTCTTGCCATTACTTTACAAATTTCAGATACCAATGTGAAAAGAATCATGGTAGACGACGGGAGCGGCGCGTGTATTATCCACCCTAAAGTTCTCACACAAATGAGACTCGAGGATAAGATAGACCACATTGCATAACACTAACAGGTTTTAATAATTCAATTGAACGAACCTCTGAGAGATAACATTGTTCGTTCTGGCCGGGGGCGTCACCCTGGAAACAACATTACATGTAATGAACAAAGACACAACCTCCAATACCATTATAGGGAGACCCTGGATACACGATATGAGGGTCATCCCGTCCAATTTATAATTTTATATCAGCATTCGCGGTGAATAACGCATATCTCAAGAATGCTACCGCATCGCCCAAGACTGCACATACACTCAACAATTAATAATAGAGGACGCAGGAGCATAGCAATTACCGAAGTCGGGGCCCAAATCCGACGAATAAATAGACGTCGTCAAAGATTCTGATGTCGTAGAAGCCATAAGGTAAACAATGGAAGACCTCGACCCCGTTCAGCTGGACAAAAGCGACCACAAAAAGAAAGCCTACATCGGCCACAAACTCATAGAACCAGGTAAATTCAATAAAATTTTAACTAACAACATCGATCTGTTTGCTTTCTCCCATGCAGACATGCCAGGTATCCCGAAAGACATTGCAACACAAGATGAATGTCGATCCACTCTACCCTCCGGTATGACAAATCAGAAGAAAGTTCAATATTGCAATCAACGAGGCCATCCGCAAAGAGGTAGAAAAATTGCTCGCCAACAATTCCATTCGAGAGTCAAAGTACCCCCCAATGGGTCGTTAACGTGGTCATGGTGAAAAAGAAAAATGGGAAATGGCGCATGTGCGTAGACTTCATGGACCTAAATAAAACCTGCTCGAAAGACTCCTTCCCGTTACCTCACATCTACCAGATCATCAATGCAACAACGAGGCACGAGTTATTAAGCTTCTTGGATGCCTACTCAGGCTACAACCAAATGCTCATGGAGGAGGAGGACCAGGAAAAGACCACCTTCATCACCCACCAAGGGACGTACTGCTACAGAGTCATGCCATTCGGTTTAAAAAATGCAGGGGCAACATATCAGAGGTTGGTCACCAAGATGTCCAAAGAGCAACTCAGCAAAACGATGGAAGTCCGTATAAACGATGTGTTGGTCAAATCAAAAAGAAAAGAGGACCACATCGACCACCTGAGGGAAGCCTTTGACATACTTAGATGATACAACACGAAGAACCCCAAAAAGTGTGCTTTCGGCGTGACCTCGGGAAAGTTCCTCAATTTTTTGGTGTCGCAAAGAGGCATAGAGGTCAATCCCGACCCAATCAAGGCTATATAGGGAATACCTAAAATTTTGACCAGCAAGAAACAGATGCAGAAGCTGACCGGCCGTATAGCCGCCCTGTCAAGGTTCATCTCACGATCCTCTCACAGATGCCACAAATTCTTCAACATAATCAAAAATTACCAACAGACTCCCGTGGAATTCTGAATGCATCAATGCCCTAAGAGAATTAAAGTCATACTTGTCCTCGCCCCCGTTACTCGCCAAGGCATAATTTGGCGAACGTCTTTTAATCTACATGGTCGTATCCGACGTCGCAGTAAGCGTAGTCTTGGTCCGTGAAAACACAAGTACGCAATCTCTAATTTATTACATTAGCAAAACCCTGGTCGATGCTGAAATGAGGTATCCCCACCTCAAAAAACTGGCTCTAGCATTAGTCGTAGCTTCACGAAGCTTAGACCCTATTTTCAATGGCACCCCATCTTGGTGGTCACGACCTTCCCCCAAGAAGCATCCTACATAAACCCGAGTTGTCAGGTAGATTGGCCAAGTGAATCATCGAATTAAGAGAGCACTATATAATATATCAGTTGCGAACAATGATAAAGTCGCAAGTACTCGCCGACTTCGCCGCTGACTTCAGCGCTAAAATAATGCTTAAGGCCGAGCAGGAAGCCTCCCGAACCTCCCCCAAGTTATCTAACCTATGGGTCCTGTACACCGATGGTGCCTCCAATGCGTCAGGATTAGGACTGGGACTTGTGATTGAGGTCCCTACAAGTGAAGTCATCCGCCAGTCCATACAGTGTCCCGACATGACTAACAATGAGGCCGAGTATGAGGCCGTAATTGTAGGACTGAAACTAGCTCTCAAGTATGGAGCACGACAATTCATCCTCCGATGTGACTCACAATTCGTCGTCAACCAAGTCATAGGGACTTTCCAAATCAAATAACAGAGGCTACAAATATCAGGCAGAAATTCATCAGCTAATGCCCGAGTTCGACGAGTGCCAACTCGATCAGATACCTCGAGCATAAAACATCGAAGCAGACGGTCTAGCCAAATTAGCAGCAGCCACCAAGAACATAAGCGAAAAACAAAACGTGGTCACCCTCCTCCGTTCGTCAATAGACCAAATTGAGGTATGCACTATAAACTTGACTTGGGACTGGCGCAACCGTATTATGTCATATTTGTAGGATGAAGTGCACCCACCCGACAAAAAAGAATCCAAGAAGCTTTGAAAGCAGGAGACCAGATACAGCATCATCAACCATGACTTATACAAAAGAAGGTTTGGCGGTCCCTTGGCGAAATGCCTAGGACCAAACCAAACTACGCGCGTCCTCGAAGAAGTACACGAAGGCCACTTTGGAGCCCATACCGGTAATCGAGCCCTCGTTAGATGCCTTATACGGGCAGGCTATTACTGGCCCACCATGAAAAAGGAAGTCGCCAACTTCGTAGAAAGTGTGAACAATGCAAAGGCGGGCGAGCACCTCAACTCAATCACATCGCCTTGGCCGTTCATCAAATGAGGGATGGACATCGTCAGACCCCTTACAGCAGGACGAGGTAATGTACAATTTCTTTTAGTTTTAACTGACTACTATTCCAAGTGGGTAGAGGCAGGTGCATTCGCCCAAATACACGAACATAAAGTTATCACATTCATATGGAGGAACATTATATGTCGCTTCGGCATCCCCAAAGAAATCAGTTGTGACAACGGGCCTCGATTCATCAGAAAAAATATCGCTAAATTCTTCAAGAAATGGCACATCAAGCGAATACTCTTCATGCCATATCATCCCGCATGCAACGGTCAGGCGGAGTCCTCCAACAAAACAATATTAAATATCATGAAGAAAAAGCTTGAGGACGCCAAGGGACTGTGGTCGGAACTGCTACCGGAAGTGCTACGGGTATACCACACCACGCCAAAAACAAGTGCAAGAGAAATGCCATATTCACTAGTCTATGGGACTGACGCGGTGATACCAGTAAAAGTCGGGGAACCAAGTTCGAGATACTTCAACAAGAGCAGACCAAGTAACGATAAAAATAGAAAGCAAGACCTCGACAAAATAGATGAACAAAGAGATATGGCCTACGTAAGAATGATAGCTCAAAAATAGCAAGCAGAACGGTACTACAACAAAAAAGCCAAAGTCAGACCACTCAAGGTAGAGGACTATGTACTCAAAGCCAAAACACAAGCGAGCAAAGACTCACGGGAAGGCAAATTGGGAACCAATTGGGACGAACCATACAAAATCACTGCAACAGCAAACAAAGGATCATTCCAACTAGAAAAAATGGAGGTAAAACTACTACCAAACAATTGGAATGTCGCCTACCTCAAATACTTCAACTTCTGAAGACGGGCGTCCTCTAAGTCGTACTCTTTTTCCCTCACCCGAGTTTTGTCCAAACTGGGTTTTCCCGGGGATGTTTTTAATGAGGCGATGAAGAGGGCGTCTCGAAGTTTAGGTATTAAGTTCATCAACCCCCCCTCCCCCCATCGACTACTTCTCTAGGCCGAGTGATGAAGGGACTAGATAGACTGGGACTCCTCGAATGTATGTACGGACCAAACAAAAACATGTAATATTCTCCAATGAATAAACAAAGCAGTATATGACATTCTTACACAACTCCACTAAATTTACACATCACGTCAACACAAAGGAAATGTACATTGAACCTCGGTCGAATCAATCTACATTCGACCTTGCTCGAATTAACTTACATTCGACCTCGTTCGAATCGATCCACATTCAAATTAACAAAGTAAAAATACAGTCGATCTCATCCGAATTATTTTCTAAGTCTACATTTGACCTCACCCGAATTAACTTATATTCGACCTCATTCGGATTAACAAAGGAAATGTACATTCGATCTCACTCGAATTATTTTCTAAGTCTACATTCGGCCTCGCTCGAATTAACTTATATTCGACCTCGTTTGAATTAACAAAGGAAATGAACATTCGATTTCACTCAATTTATTTTCTAAGTCTAAATTCAACCTCGCTCGAATTAACTTACATTCGACTTCAGTCGAATCAGTCTACATTCGACCTTGCTCGAATTAACTTACATTCGACCGACCTAAAGTCAGGGACTTTCTCACAAAAGAAGACACTCACGGGAAAGAAAAAAGAGTGAAGAGCCGGAAATACACAGCAAAAGACAAATTTTCCATTTCAATCATTCCATTCCAATACATTTTACAAAGGAGTTTGAAAGACGCCCCCACAAAAAGAAAATAGCAAAACACAAAAAATAAAAATCAAGTACAAAGACTTCACGGCGCATTGTCCCCCCATCACTGACGTCACCGGCATACTCATCGTCGTACTAAGGGTCAGAGGCAAGCCCATCTAAGGCGTCTTTGTCATCATCCCCGCGGGCGTACCAGGATCATAACCATAGGCGTCACGAGCTGCACGTGCCTTAACACGAACATCCGTAAATTCCGACGCGGTGATCAAAGGTCTCAGCTGATATAACGGCTGCCTGTGGGGCGGAATCTCCCAACGGTGGAGTTAGAGTTTGACCCTCTCGTACGGACTCAGCCAATATGAATTGCATTCCAGCCGAAGCGACCGCCTGGCAGAATGCGGGCACCGAGTTAAAATTAGGTCAAGTTTAGTGAGTGCAAACGGACGAGTTGATGCCGAGGTCAAAACCAAGCACGGTCCAATGGCGAGGAGTCGCGCAGAGAGAGAGACCAGTGCCAAGGTTGAGTAGAGAACAACTAGCAACAACGGTTAGAATATTCTTAGGATTATAAATAGGAAAATTCCATTGAATATTCCCCCAATTGTACTTTTTTAGGGTTTTCTAAGAATATCCCTTATAAATAGGAAGAGAGAGAGAACAAAAAAGGGGCTTCTAGACTTTTAGGAGGAGAACATCTTGTAAATAGTTGACTATCAAGAATGTACAAAAAATTTGTCTTGGCTCCTCTGTTTGATTCCATTACTAAACATTCCTCTTTCACTCACAAGATCTAAGAACACTTTTTTCATTTTCATAGTCTGCTGTCATATGCTATAGTCAGAAGAAGGAATCATCTATCTCATTCAATATTTGGGTGACAAATTCCTTCTTATTATATTTAATGTCATTTGTCACATTTATTGCATGTCTTTATTCTCATATTTATTGATAGTCATTGAGCATTAACTTGATATTTATTGACTTGAACACGGTCCGTACCATCAAAATTATTGAACTTTAGATCTAGGAATTATTACATTTAACTAGGATTTACCCTTTGTCTACTTATTAAATTAGTTTAACAAAAAGGGCCTAAAAGTTTTTGGTCAAACAATAACGAAAATGGTTCTTAATGTTAACAAAAATTGAATACTTTTAATTTGGTCCTAAACCTAAAATTACACTTCAAGCAAAAAAAGCTTGTTAAAATTTAATCAGCCAACCCAAGAGCATATTTTTTAACCAAAATATGGTACAATATTTTTGGGTAAATCAATTAATGATAATGAACGGGTAAATCTTAGTCAAGCTTAATCAACTACAGATCTAAAAATGTAGAGCAAGATAACGAATGAAAAATAAGAACAATCACTATTTATTGATGTTACTATCTCATATTTGATGAGATAGCGAGAAAATTCAGTTCACATTCTTCACAAAAAGAAATTGTTGGAGATAGAGTAGAGAGGAAAGGCCCCCCCTCCTTTTCTGAGAATTCCCCTCCTATATATAGTTTTTGGATCTTTGCTGTGTTCTTTGACCAATGTATCTTCACGCAATGGTCTTTTCCGTCGTTATTTGAGTACCGTTTTCAACTTAACATACACTATCGATGCTTGGGCTGAAGTTGGTCGTGGTACTTCTCGCTATTTTGCCACCTAGGCGGGGTCCCAACTTGGTCGACCACTCTGGTCAGATTTTGACCCATACAGTTAGTCCCTCCATCCGTCAGGGCCATCTCTTTGTGGGTTCGATGGGCGAATTCTATAATTTCGAAGACTAGGAGAAATCTCATTGTTCGTGCCTTGGTCGAAGTTTTTGGATTGTGGCAATGGCACGGCACTTCAACGATGCCTTTGGATTGTCGCGACCGTTCGAAATCAAAACGTTGTTTGATTCGAAACGTCATTTGTGGTTACTGCCATTATGACACACGTTCCTGGGGATTGAACCATTTCATGCCTTATCAGTTGTGATTGGAAACTCTTGGATTTCCCACTTGGGGCATTTATGTCCCTATAAATAAGGGAAAACACCATTCTATTGGCACACTTTCTTGACTTGTCGAAAGAATTTCGTGAATCTTCATCTTCTCCGATACTTCAGATTTTGATTCTATCCTATTGTCCAGAAATAGACATCTCAGTCTTCTCTTTTTCTTTAGTTCATCCATTCTATAAATCGAGACAAATGGATGGTAGTTCTTCCCGCGCTGACAATCTTGCCGCAATTCCAGGCGCCAGAAAATAATGTTCTTTCTCCCGGAGGAGTAGAAATGGTAGAGGATGAGGGGGTTCCAACGGCGGCCGAAATATTGCCACGTCCCGGAAAACCGTGGAATGATTTCCACAATCCTGTCGGAGAAGAACCGGAACATGCTTCCTCTGTTATGACTAATGCGGGGATTGCGGAGCTGAAGGCCAAGTGGGGGATCCCTCACCACATCGAGAAGCTGTCGGCGGTGGGAGATGATATTATACATTTCGATCGCCCAAGATATTGTGCATTCTACACCTATCCTTTTATTGTCGGGTATACTCTTCCTCTCCCACCCTTGGTCGTAGATTTTTGCCATTTCTATGAGGTGTGTCCGGTTTAGCTTTCACCGTAATTATACAAGCTGTTCCTTATGTTACTCAAGTTAACGGAGCTCGCCGGTCGGGAGATCACTCTGAGACACATGCTCAATATATTTTCCCCTCAACTTATTCGAGGCACGATGATCCACATGCACCATCGGGGAATGAAGAGTCTAGTGGTGAAGATAGACGATAGATCCAACCGTCGTTTCTACGAAAACTACTTTTATGTGCGGACTGAGCACCTTGTGGCAGATTCTGCAGGGTTCCCCGGGAGATGGAACTTCGCACATAAGTTTTTGTATCTTTTGTTGGAATGATAGTCGACCGTTTTTCTTTGGGCAGTATTGAACTGTTTTTACTTTTGCAGTCGCGAGACTACCCCCTGTGCCTGTTGACGATATCCGTGAATGGGTGAACGCCATTCTTCCTCATATGGCTGGAGTTCGTTTATGGTCGTCCTTTTACGAGAAATATGGACGTAAACCCCTTACTGGTAAGTAGTTTTGCCGCAGTTTCTATTTTCCACTTTGTAATTTGGCTTTGTTGTTTATACGACATTTATCGTTATCAGGTAGAGTGCGAAGGGCAAGGGCTCCTCCACTTGCATTTCGTAAGCCGATGTCATCTGCTCGGCCCGTATCGAGGCCTGTTGTCCGATTTACAGCAAGGGCCGCTCAAGTCGAATCTACAGCTATAACCGTGTGCACGGAAATTGTTCCTCAATCTGGGGCTTCGACTTCTACTACCTGCCCAATGGGGAGTCTTCCCATGTTGAGGATGGTGAAGGGCCGTCAAAGAGACGATGAGTGGAGTCCGAAATGGCTCATTTAGTCGTGGTATACTTAGAGGGTGGTATCCCCTTGACGGAGTCTAAGACGGGGAACGATGCCAACCCGTCTGCAAAGGTGGAGCCGGTTACCACAACCAACCCGTCGACAGATACTTCGACCATTATAATTGACCAACAGACTACTACGATAGGGAGTCAGAATTCTGAGGCCGATGTTGCTACTTTGGGTGGGCCCTCATCTTACGGACCGGGTTGTGCTTCTTCTTCGGTCGCAAAAAGGGGAAAAGGTGTCGTGGTCGATGATTATGAGTCCGAGTCCGACCTTGATCCTGACGATGTCAGAATGTTCGAGGAAGGCCTTACTCGTACAATGGTGCATACAGGAGGCCCATCCCATATACTTGAAATCTCGTCGGAGATTAACCTTCTGGGGGATACGAAAGACTTGGTACCACAGTTTGTCCTTTTGTGCTCTACTGCCAAGAGCGAGGCTCTCGGAGACGTCCGTGATGTTGATTTGATGCATAAAGTGGCCGCTATGGGCCTGAGGGTAAGTCTCTCATTTCTTTTATGTTCTCTTTATCTTTGGCGACCTTGGTCTTAACCAATCTTTTTGTCTTTCAGATGTATATGGTGGAGATTAAAAGTTCTCATAGGGCTGACACTTGGGCCAAGATTTTTTTGACGATATTGTAGAAGTATCGGCGCTACCGTAACAAGTGCCATGATATGCACGAATGGCTAAGGGCAAACGTCGATGATCAATGTCTTGGTGAGGAACTGGAGAAGAGGGATTAGGAGCTGATGAAGGCTATTCGCAGGAATAGTGAGCTCGAGGAGCAGCTTCGTGTAAAGGACGAAGAACTTGAATTGGGCAAAGGGGTCACTGCGGAGTGTGAGCATCTTCAGGAAAAGGTGTGGTCGTTGTAGTCCAATTTGGATCTTAATGTCATCAGAGTCAAGGCTTTGAGCTGAGTGGATGGGGAAATTAGCCGAGCTGGAGAGAAAGGTCTTCGAGTTGGAGAGTGTCGAGAGTGTCTGGGCATCGGCTTCGGCCAGAGCGGTGACTTTAGAGGACGCTATCCGTGTCCTTCAATCCGAGCAGGAATCTGTGAGGGTGATGGCTATGCTTAGGGAGACGAGGTTCGAAGAGCGTATTGGCGACATTGACCGGGAAGCTTCAACTTTGGGAGATCAGATCGCTGTTCTTGAGGCCAAAAAAGCACAATTGTTGGCCCAAAATGAATCGGCCTCCGCCGCTATTCCTCGCCATTTTCACGAACTCTGGGTTCATGTCGAAGCCCAGCGGGACATATACAAGAGTTTGTGGGAAGCGGGCAATGTTTCTGAGGCCGCTTATGAAAAAGCTCGGGCGAATGCACGAGAGGCTCGCGTTAACTATGGTTATGATCCCGCGACACCAGAGGACGGCAAAGATGTTGATGCTGATGGGGAATTTCGTGGAGATGGCAATGAGGAGGACGGCGGTGATGGCACCGATTAAAAAAGTTGTTATATTTGTTGTCTTTTCCTGTTTGTCATTATTTACATTGTTGACTTCTTTTTTTTTATTTTATTTTATTTTGTGTTAGAACGGTTTTAGCTGTGTATAATTTGCGGCCATTTGCGCAACTATTTAAATAAAGGAGTTTTCATCATTGTAAATCCTTTGTATCTCTCCCTCTTTTGCTTTACATATCTCTTGGCGTAAATTGTCGAATCTTCGTATGGTAGATTCCTGATTTTTCAGGAAAACCAATTTTAACTAGACTGAGTAGGACTTCCTCGTGAGTTCGGATGGAGTCTCATTCGATTCGCCTGTTTGGGGCGGAATCGACTGGTGACTTATTGCTTTAAACAGATTCGTCTTTGACTCGAGTCAAGACTTTGAGCTAAGTGGATGGGGAAATTAGCCGAGCTGGAGAGAAAGGTCTTCGAGTTGGAGAGTGTCGAGAGTGCCTGGACATCGTCTTCGCCAGAGCGGTGACTTTAGAGGACTCTATCTGTGTCCTTCAATCCGAGCAGGAGTCTGTGAGGGCGATGGCTACGCTCAGGGAGATGAGGTTCGAAGAGCGTATTGGCGACATTGACCGGGAAGCTTCAACTTTGGGAGATTAGGTCACTGTTCTTGAGGCCAAACAAGCACAATTGTTGGCCCAAATTGAATCGGCCTCCGCCGCTATTCCTCGCCATTTGCACGAACTCTGGGTTCATGCCGAAGCCCAGCGAGACATATACAAGAGTTTGTGGGAAACAGGCAATGTTTCTGAGGCCACTTATGAAGAAGCTCAGGCGAATGCACGAGAGGCTCGCGTTAACTATGGTTATGATCCCGCGACAACAGAGGACGGCAAAGATGTTGATGCTGATGGGGAATTTCGTTGAGATGGCAATGAGGAGGACGACGATGATGGCACCGATTAAAAAAGTTGTTATCTTTGTTGTCTTTTCCTGTTTGTCGTTATTTACATTATGGACTTCTTTTTTTTTATTATTTTTATTTTGTGTTGGACCGGTTTTAGCCGTGTATAATCTGTGGCCATTTGCGCAACTATTTAAATAAAGGAGTTTTCATCTTTATAAATCCTTTGTATCTCTCCCCCTTTTGCTTTACATATCTCTTGGCGTAAATTGTCGAATCTTCGTATGGTAGATTCCTGATTTTTCAGGAAAAACCAATTTTAACTGGACTGAGTAGGACTTCCTCGTGAGTTCGAATGGAGTCTCATTCGATTCGCCTGATTAGGGCGGAATCGACTGGTGACTTATTGCTTTAAGCAGATTCGTCTATGACTCGAGTCAAGGCTTTGAGCTGAGTGGATGGGGAAATTAGCCGAGCTGGAGAGAAAGGTCTTCGAGTTGGAGAGTGTCGAGAGTGCCTGGGCATCGGCTTCGGCCAGAGCGGTGACTTTAGAGGACGCTATCTGTGTCCTTCAATCCGAGCAGGAGTCTGTGAGGCCGATGGCTACGCTCAGGGAGACGAGGTTCGAAGAGCGTATTGGCGACATTGACCGGTAAGCTTCAACTTTGGGAGATTAGGTCGCTGTTCTTGAGGCCAAAAAAGCACAATTGTTGGCCCAAATTGAATCGGCCTCCGCCGCTATTCCTCGCCATTTGCACGAACTCTGGGTTCATGCCGAAGCCCAACGAGACATATACAAGAGTTTGTGGGAAGCGGGCAATGTTTCTGAGGCCACTTATGAAGAAGCTCAGGCGAATGCACGAGAGGCTCGCGTTAACTATGGTTATGATCCCGCGACACCAGAGGACGACAAAGATGTTGATGCTGATGGGGAATTTCGTTGAGATGGCAATGAGGAGGACGGCGGTGATGGCACCGATTAAAAAAGTTGTTATCTTTGTTGTCTTTTCCTGTTTGTCGTTATTTACATTGTTGACATCTTTTTTTTATATTATTTTTATTTTGTGTTGGACCTGTTTTAGCGGTGTATAACCTGTGGCCATTTGCGCAACTATTTAAATAAAGGAGTTTTCATCATTGTAAATCCTTTGTATCTCTCCCCCTTTTGAATTACATATCTCTTGGCGTAAATTGTCGAATCATCGTATGGTAGATTCCTGATTTTTCAGGAAAACCAATTTTAACTGGACTGAGTAGGACTTTCTCGTGAGTTCGGATGGAGTCTCATTCGATTCGCCTATTTGGGGCGGAATCGACTGGTGACTTATTGCTTTAAGCAAATTTGTCTTTGACTCGAGTCAAGGCTTTGAGCTGAGTGGATGGGGAAATTAGCCAAGCTGGAGAGAAAGGTCTTCGCGTTGGAGAGTGTCTAGAGTGCCTGGGCATCGGCAATGGCCAGAGCGGTGACTTTAGAGGACGCTATCCGTGTCCTTTAATCCGAGCAGGAGTCTGTGAGGGCGATGGCTACGCTCAGGGAGACGAGGTTCGAAGAGCGTATTGGCGACATTGACCGGGAAGCTTCAACTTTGGGAGATCAGGTCGCTGTTCTTGAGACCAAAAAAGCACAATTGTTGGCTTAAATTGAATCGGCCTCCGCCGCTATTCCTCGCCATTTGCACGAACTCTGGGTTCATGCCGAAGCCCAGCGAGACATATACAAGAGTTTGTGGGAAACGGGCAATGTTTCTGAGGCCGCTTATGAAGAAGCTCGGGCGAATGCACGATAGGCTCGCGTTAACTATGGTTATGATCCCGCGACACCAGAGGACGACAAAGATGTTGATGCTGATGGGGAATTTCGTGGAGATGGCAATGAGGAGGACGGCGGTGATGGAACCGATTAAAAAAGTTGTTATCTTTATTGTCTTTTCCTGTTTGTCGTTATTTACATTGTTGACTTCTTTTTTTATTATTATTTTTATTTTGTGTTGGACCGGTTTTAGCCGTGTATAATCTGTGGCCATTTGCGCAACTATTTAAATAAAGGAGTTTTCATCATTGTAAATCCTTTGTATCTCTCCCCCTTTTGCTTTACATATCTCTTGGCGTAAATTGTCGAATCTTGGTATGGTAGATTCCTAATTTTTTAGGAAAACCAATTTTAACTGGACTGAGTAGGACTTCCTCGTGAGTTCGGATGGAGTCTTATTCGATTCGCCTGTTTGGGGCGGAATCGACTGGTGACTTATTGCTTTAAGCAGATTCGTCTTTGACTCGAGTGAGTTTATATAATTTCGTTGTTCTGGATGAAGTTAGTCTTGACTTGAGTCTTTCGCGTGGGATCAAATTGTCATTGACTCGGGCGAAGTTGCTTATCTTTTTTTTGCGCATCCGAACGAGGTCGAACTTGGAGTTTATAGCGAAATCAATTTTTTAATAAGTAGAAGGAAAAAAAGCATGATGACATCTGATAGATGCAAAGGTGTTATCGGGCTCGAATGAGTTCAGACTTTTCCCCTTGTGACGGTCCTTTGCCGTAGGGATGTTGTTTTGAGCTAGCATCGAAATGTTGACTCGTTGCAATTCGAGCGAGGTCGAACTCTTCTTTTTGGCGATGACCCTTGGCCATAGAGGTGTTACTTTGAACTATCGTCGAAATGTTAACCCATTATAATTTGAGCGAGGTCGAACTCTTCTATTTTGACGATGGCCCTTAGCCGTGGGGATGTTATTTAGAGCTGTCGTTGAAATGTTAACCTAGTATAATTCGAGCAAGGTCGAACTCTTCTTTTTTTTTGTGATGGCCATTGGCCGTAAGTGTGTTATTTCGAGTTGTCGTCGAAATGTTAACCCATTATTATTCGAGCGAGGTCGAACTCTTCTTTATTTTGCGATGGCCCTTGGCCGTAGGGGTGTTACATTGAGCTGTTGTCTAAATGTTAACCCGTTATAATTCGAGCGAGGTCGAATTCTTCTTTTTTGACGATGGCCCTTGGACGTAGGGGTGTTATTTCGAGCTGTCGTCAAAATGTTAACCTATTATAATTCGAGCGAGGTTGAACTCTTCTTTTTTGGTGATGGCCCTTGGCCGTAGGGGTGTTATTTCGAGTTGTTGTTAAAATGTTAGCCCATTATAATTCGAGCGAGGTCGAACTCTTCTTTCTTGGCGATGGCCCTTGGCCGTAGGGGTGTTATTTAGAGCTATCATCGAAATGTTAACCTATTATAATTCGAGCGAGGTTGAACTCTTCTTTTTTGGTGATGGCCCTTGGCCGTAGGGGTGTTATTTCGAGTTGTTGTTAAAATGTTAACCCATTATAATTCGAGCGAGGTCGAACTCTTCTTTCTTGGCGATGGCCCTTGGCCGTAGGGGTGTTATTTCGAGCTGTCGTCGAAATATCAACCCATTATAATTCGAGCGAGGTCGAATTCTTCTGTTTTGGCGATGGCCCTTGGCCGTAAGGGTGTTATTTCGAGTTGTCGTCGAAATGTTAACCCATTATGAGTCCTAGTTTTTTAGAGAGTTTTGGGTGTTCTTTGGGGGAGTTCCAGTTTGCTTAACTTGTGTGTTTCCTGGGTGAGTCCCAGTTTGCTTAATTTTGTCTGTATTGGAAATTGTGATGATGGGGGGTTTTGAACGTTGCTATTTTGCTAATGTTTGTTTTATGTATATATTGGAATTTCCTTGTTTAACCCCTTCATCGTTCGGCCTGGGGAGCTCGCCGATATGGGGGCGATGAACTATCCTTTGACCTTGATGACGTCTCCCTCAATGCCTCGTTCAAAACCTCATCGAGAGAGCCCAATGGAGACAACACCCGGGTGAGGAGAAGGAGTACGACTTGGGGGACGTCCCTTTCTAGAGCTTGAGATGTCTGAGATGGGTGGCATTCAAGTTATTTTGTAATAGTTCTTCCACTCCAGTTGGAATGCTTCTTTTCTCGCTTGCCCATGTGGCACTTGTGCTCCTGTTTAAGCAAAAAACATAAGGTAAACCAAGATGAGGTTTTCCTTAACTAGATCCGATGAGTCGATGAACGAGGGTAGCCTTATAGCGTTGTTCGCTCTGCCTGGCGTTTAAGTGCTTGACGGAATGGTGGTTTGTGGATTCGGCAACCGTATTCAGCTCTCTCTCCCCCCCTTTTTATGCCTTGGCTCCGTGTGGGTTGGGTTTGTCTTATCTTGCTCGTGGGCCGTCCAGTGTGCGGGAGGGGGGAGTGTCAAAGTGGGGCAAGATTTGTCCAATTTTCTATAGGATCACGCAGCAGGTGTCGTCTCATCTTGTGAGCTTTGCGTGGATATTGATTGTAACTTCTGATTTCATGTATCATCAAGATCTAGATTAGCACGTAAGGTTTACCTACCATTCTTTCTAGTGGGTGATTATGTTTCACCGGTTTTGGACCTGAAGGAGACTAGGAAATTTGGATAAGAAATCCTCACGAACGGCGCCAAATTATTTGACCAAAAGATAGTAAAACCTTTTTAGGTAAATCAATTAATGATAATGAAGGGGTAAATCTTAGTCAAACTTAATCAACTACATATCTAAAAATGTAGATCAAGATAGCGAATGAAAAATAAGAACAATAATTATTTATTGATGATCGCGAATGAAAAATAAGAACAATCACTATTTATTGATGTTACTATCTCATCTTTGATGAGATAGCGAGAAAAATCAGTTCACATTCTTCACAAAAAGAAATTGTTGGAGAGAGAGTAGAGAGGAAAGGTCCTCCCTCCTTTTCCGAGAATTCCCCTCCTATATATAGTTCTTGGATCTTTGTTGTGTTCTTTGACCGATGTATCTTCACGCAACGGTCTTTTCCGTTGTTATTTGAGTACCGTTTTCAACTTAACATACACTATTGATGCTTGGGCTGAAGTTGGTCATAGTATTTCTTGCTATTTCGCCACCCAGGCGGGGTCCCAACTTGGTCGACCACTGTGGTCAGATTTTGACCCATACACATATCACGTGAAATCAGCCAAGCCAAGAATTAGGGACGACCCTTGTCACTACTTAGTTTCCAAAGTTATTCTTTCACAAAATATTGTTGTATGTGAAGAATTAGGGACGAGCTTTCTCGCTAGTAGGATCGCAGGGGCGAGGTTTCTCTTGTTTAGTACAAAATAAATTCTTTGATATATCCACTTCAAAAGAAATTAAAAAGGTCGAATGGATCTAATTAGGTGACGAGGAAGGCTCCATCCACTTGATAGTTTAATCTCTTCTTTTATTTTCCGTCTCTTTTAGCTCTTACTTTTTTTCAATTCCTTTTTTCTATTTATTATAATAATAATTTTGTTAGATTAACTAAAGGGTAAGTGTATGTAGCTGAATATTACAGGGAACAAAGCCGGAACAAAGTGATAACTCAAGCATCAAAATTGCTATAGTGATTCTCTTTCAATGCTGCTGCTACTTCTCTCCTAAGCCTGTTTGGCCAAGCTTCTCCAAAGCTAAGAGTATTTTTTCATTTTATTTTTAACGTTGAAGTGTTTGAACAAGTTTTTAGAAGAAAAAAAGTACTTTTAAATAAAAGCAAAAGCAATTTTGGAAAAGTAGAAAAAATAGCTTCTCTTCAAAATCACTATTTTGAAAAGCGCTTTTGAGAAAAATACGCTTGAAACATTTTTTAAAAGCTTGGCCCAATAGTAATTGTTGCTCAGAAGTGCTTTGCAAACACAAATTGTTTTTTGCAGCTTGGTCAAACATGCTATAAGGAAGAAAACCGACTTCCTTTGGGTCCACGAAAAAGGCCTACCAGCTAGCCAAATATAATTTAGGAATTTTTACCTCCTGTACTAAAGGTTGATACCTTATTTATTTTAAATAAATACCCTTTAAAAAATTATATTTCATAGCTATCTTTTGATTTTAATAGTCAGATATCTATTTATGGTCTCCTCCTACCTTTAAGCCATAAAATACGCTTTGTATTATTTTTCTCTCTCATTCTTTTAGATTTTTCTCCATCCTCTCTCTCTCTCTCTCAACGCCAATCTTTCTCCATGAATACAACCATGATTCTCCACTGGTTCATTTCTATTGTCGAACGAAATTTTCATTGTCAGTGGCCTGAGGCTCTGAATCAATATCGAAATCAAGCCCTAGAGAGGAAGATGGAGGTTCGAAATCTACTATTGAAAGATAAATTAGGGCTGGCAATGAAAATTTTGTATAGTTATATTTAGTGGTTGAAGAGTCTGTTTAGAAATCAATATCTTATGTTTCGTATCAATGTCGAAATCTAACATAGGGTAAAATGGGGCTGGCAATGGAGGTTCAAAATCTGCTATCGACGAGACGACATTAGGGTTATTCTTGAACAAAAACGACTGAATTTGGGGCTGAGCAACTTGAAGAGTCTGTTACCTTTTTTTCATTTTATTTTAATGTATCTCGCTATATTTTATGTATTTCATTGTATTCATTGTCATTTTTTTCATTGTATTTTAATGTATCTCGCTGTATTCCATGTATTTCATTATCATTGTCTCGCTATATTCCATAAATGTATTCATATGTTTTTTTTTAATTAATATAATTTATGTATTGAGATTTATAATTGAGTTTGTTGAGTTATATTAGGAGTCTATTTGTGTTAATTAATTCACATTCCATTTAAAAACAGCTAAATACACCACGATTTACGTTATTTACGTTACTGTATTCACAAATACATATCGTGAATACAGTCGAATACAATAATTACCTAGTTGTACTCCCCTATTTCACGCCAAGTTTTGCTACTGTATTAGTGAATACAATAGCTTAAATACATCGAATACACTCTAGCAAACTGAAAACATAGCTATAGAAAGTAATATAGTAAATGATAGCTACAACTAGCTAATAACCACTAAACCGTGGTTTGTGAAAATTTCTCTATAATTTAGGCCGGCCCAATAACTAATTCAAAACTGTGCTGCCCAACTTGTCTCGGTACTCCAAAACTTGCCACCAGCTTCAAAGTCCAATTCTAAACCTACTATACTTGGATCTGCTTAATCCGACCAGAAGATCACTGTCTATAAATTCACGCCCTGTTCGTGTTATCTCCAAAATTCGTACTACTCCATATCTCAATTTCTCGCGCACTCTCTCCCTCCTTTCATGGATTCTCAATCTCCTTCAGTTGTAACCTTAGCTCGGAACTCATCACAAAACTTAGCTTCCGACGATCAATTTCCTCCGCAAAATCACTACAACAATTACTCCGATCCATATTCTCAAAACCCTTCCCAAACCCTAGCTTCTTCCTATCCGCAGGATTCAAGCAATCAAAATTCTCAGGAAAACCCTAATCACGAGACGCATGTTCAGGCGCCTGATAATTCCGGTTCAAATCAAGCTTCAGAGGAGCAAAAACTCGGCGGTTCGACTCAGAAGCGCGAGCTGCAGAGGCCGTTGTTGTCGGAAAATGGATTGACAAACACTCACAGCGGCACTGATCGGGATCAATCAGGCGGTGAGGAAGAAACCAGCAGCAGAAGGAGACGGAGAAGCCGCTGGGACCCACCTCCGACTGAAGATGGGACCGGCGGTGGTGATCGAGGAAGTGGGACTGGTGGAAGGAAGAGGAAGTCGAGGTGGGCAGACGATGAGCCCAAGCCTGTGATTCAATTGCCTGATTTCATGAAAGATTTCACTGGAGGTATTGAGTTTGATCCTGAAATCCAAGCTCTTAACAGTAGGTTACTTGAAATTAGTAGGAAATTGCAATCTGGTTTGCCCTTAGATGATAGGCCTGAAGGTGCTCGGTCGCCTTCCCCTGAACCTATATATGATAACATGGGAATTCGTATAAACACTAGGGAGTACCGTGCCCGAGAAAAATTGAATAGGGAGAGACAAGAGATTATATCGGAAATCTTAAAAAAGAACCCGGCTTTTAAGCCACCAGCTGATTATAGGCCTCCTAAGCTTCAGAAAAAGCTCTACATTCCCATGAAGGAGTACCCTGGTTATAATTTTATTGGGCTGATTATTGGTCCAAGAGGGAATACTCAGAAGAGGATGGAAAAGGAGACAGGAGCTAAGATTGTAATTCGAGGCAAAGGGTCTATCAAGGAGGGCAGGTTGCAGCAAAAGGGGAATTTAAAACCTGACCCATCGGAGAATGAGGACTTACATGTGTTAGTGGAAGCTGAGAACCAGGAGTCACTTGAGGCTGCTGCTGCTATGGTGGAGAAGCTCTTGCAGCCTGTCGATGAAGTGCTTAATGAACATAAGAGGCAGCAGCTTAGAGAACTTGCTGCTTTGAATGGAACAATTAGAGATGAGGAGTTTTGTAGACTATGTGGTGAACCAGGGCATAGGCAGTATGCATGTCCTTCTCGCACCACAACCTTTAAGAGTGATGTTCTGTGTAAAATTTGTGGTGACGGGGGGCATCCCACTATCGATTGTCCAGTGAAAAATACTACTGGCAAGAAAATGGATGATGAATATCAGAATTTTCTGGCAGAGTTGGGAGGTACAGTTCCCGAATCTTCAACGAAGCAAAGCTCAGCCACGCTAGCTCTTGGACCGGGAACATCAGCAGGCAATCCTCCTTGGGCTAGCAATAATAATGCTGGTGGTGTTGGTGCCTCTTCACATCCTGGCTTAGGATCAAGTGTGATCAAGCCAAAGGAGTTTGATGAGACAAACTTGTACATCGGTTACTTGCCACCTACTCTTGATGATGATGGTTTGATCAATTTGTTCTCTCCCTTTGGTACAATTGTTATGGCTAAAGTTATAAAGGATCGCCTAAGTGGTCTGAGTAAAGGTTACGGATTTGTTAAGTATGCAGATGTCCAACAAGCTAATAGTGCTATAGCTAGCATGAATGGCCATCGTCTTGATGGGAGAACCATTGCTGTGAGAGTTGCAGGTAAGCCGCCTCAGCCTACCATGCCTCCAGGCCCTGCTGCTCCGACAATGCCTTTATATCCGGCTCCTAATCAGGGCATGGGTGCATACCCATCCCAGCAGTATGCAGCGGGTGGACCCATTGGCAATACTCCCACTGGTGGCTATCCACCACTTGGGGCTCCAGTTCCATGGGGACCACCTATGCCTCCACCCTATGCCCAGTACCCACCTCCCCCACCTGGCTCAGCCATGTATCCTCCTGTCCCAGGTCAACCCATCGCTCCATATGGAATGCAGTATCCTCCAATTCCACCCGCATCTTCTGGTGCACCCGCTCAGACTGTTTCTTCAGGTGAAAACCAACAAACCTACACATCATCGGGCGAGACACAGCAAAATTATCCTCCTGGAGTGCAATCTCAGAGTAGTGCACCCGTTCAATTAGTTCCTACTTATGCGTATGGCAATTCTGTCACTTCAATGCCACCTAATGCTCAACCTGCATATCCTACATCTTCATACAGCTATCCATCTTATTATGGTGTCGCACCACCACCTCCTCCTCCATCTGCATCCCAGTCCAATGGGGACCATTCACAGGGTATGAGCAATGCTCCCTGGGCTCCAAACCCACCAGCACCCTCACCTCCATCATCTGCAGAGAAGCCTGCCTATGGTGCGGAGGCAGAATATGAGAAGTTCATGTCAGAGATGAAGTAATGATGGGATTGCTGTAACGCCCTGCAATATTAGGTATGGAAGTTATTTTGTTTCTTCTGTTTCCAAAATTGTCATTTTGGTCTTCTCTATGCTGTTTGGCGGTCACCTTTTAGGGGCATACACATGTATTATGTGTACATCCTCATCCTCACGCTTATGCTCTGCAATGGGACAACCAAATTTCTTATCCACCAATTTTACTAGGGTTTTAAGGGTTTTTTTTCTTTCAAAATTTCATAAATGATTGAGTTTTTGAGTTTTCCATCTACAAGAAAATGGTGATGAGTGGGTTTAATGTGAAGGACACCCAAATCTTTGCTTTGGGATCAAAAGTAAAAATCTTTTGAATTTGTCATTTCTCTTCCCAATTTTTCTGAGTTGTAGAGAAAGAGAAACCCATCAGAGAGCTAATTCTCCAGCAATTTAACTGTATACTGTATATAATTTGGTTGTTTGTTAATGAACTCTAGAAAGCTATGCAGATTCGTCTAGATTAGAAGTATCTATATTCAACTTGCGCCCGTCCCGCTATTGGATCTTGATTGCTTTTTAGTTCATCTTTTTTCATTGCCCTTTCTGTTTGTGTTTTGCTAAAGGAAATGTTACTGTTTTTTTTTCTTTTACTGAAGCAGCGAGCATTTAATAATTTATTTGTTGCTTGATTATCTTCATTCTTAACAGTTCTCCTTTGTTAATGTTGTGATATTTTGGCAGGCTGATGTGTTGGAGCACTTCACCTGATTTCTTTCCTCTTGCCATGACTTATTTGTTGGAAGTTTCAGACTCACATCTTTAACCTTGTTGTACTGTTATGCAGAGAGATGAGACCTTCAGTTCATTCAGCTTGTGTTGGAGCATTTAATCAGTGGATTATGGAATATTAATTTTACTTTTTGTAGGACTCGTTTTGGGGGTTGCCTTCCAGCATATGTTTATCAAATTTTGTTTTATTGATTTGTTTGAATCTCTTGTTTACTAATCACTGACAGTTTGTTGTCTGTTTTGTGTGTTTCTCTCCTCTTTGACGTATCACCGCTAATCTCCTTTGCTTTTCTTTTCTAACTTGGTTATGTCTTTTACCTTTCTGTGGTTATTTTAATATTGAGAACTCAGAAAGCAGCCTACTACTTGCTTCTGCTATTCCTCTCCCGAAGGTGATGCATCTTGAAAATGTGAAGGTCCCCAGGGTATGTGAGTTGGTTAGTTTGACGCCTATATTCACATGTCTCGGAATTAACTTTTATTATTAATTCTGATACATTTTCCAGATGTCTTGTGACAGGAAAAGATGCTTGTACTGGAAGTTGGTACCCTGAGCTGGACTGATTTCTGTCCTAAAATTGCTTATCCTCATAGATAAGTTTAATTTAAACTTAGTTAGATTTTCTAGGATGTCTATTAACAAAGTTTTGTGCCATGGAGGATTAGGTGAAGCCCATTAGAGAGAAGTGAGGATGGGTAGCTTTGAAGTGTGATGGGCAGTAGAAAACTAGGAACCTCCTTGGCTTTGGAATTTTTTCTTTCTAACAGTAGTTAACGTAACACTTGAACCTTTCTAGGGGGGAGAAAGGAAGTACTATTCCAATGTTGTTCCAAACATGAGGAGCTTGGTGTAGCAGGAAGCGGTTATTTAAAATTTGGACACTCTTGTTTTAGATTGAGTAGTGGCTAGGAAATCACTGCAACATAAGATTAGGAAGGATGTGTAATTATTAGTAGAGGTTTATTATTGCTGTTGGGTTTTTGTCCCCCGGCCCCGGCCTGTTTTTTAACCTTTTGTTTTGAACTAACTTCTTTAAGTTGGCTGTCATAATAGTGTGTACTGGTAGCAGGGATAGCTCCCCGTCTCCAGAAGGCCGTTTGACTCAGTATCATGCTGTCACTTGTGTACGAGTTATATTAAGGGGTCGTTTGGTAGGATGCATTAGATAAAATAATGCATGCATTAGCTTTGTGTATTAATAATACCTTGTTTGATACACTTTTTGAACCTATGCATTAGTTATACACCCTATTTGACATTATCCTATGCTTAACTAATGCATAAGAAACTATGGTATTAACAATGCAATGGGTTTTAATGCATGTATTAGTTTAGTTAAAGATAAAATTGTCCTTCAAAATTTATGCTTGATTAAAATATACGATTATATTAATGCAAGTTTGAAATAATCCAAGAAAGTGGGAAATAAAGTTATATCCCTAGTAGATAAATAAATACTTAACCTATTTTTTTTATAAATAAATATTCAATTCTATACTACAATATATTTAGGCAAATCAAATAAGTTTTTTTATAACCTTTTTCATAAAAAAACATTCCTCAATATATGTTTCTTTTAAAAAGATAAAGTGATGGACTGGTTATGAGGGTATTTTTGTAATCAGTCAATTTTTTAGAATTTGTGCAATGCTTTAATAAATCAAACCAAGCAATGGATAAAAAATATGTCAGCATAACTAATGCAAGCATAATTAATACTAGCATTGCTAATACATTCTATTTAGCATTACTCTTATATACTCTACCAAACGACTCCTAAGCGTACATAGCTCATATAGAGCAGCACCTAGTTCTAAAGAACCATTTGCTATTTTATGTTGGAATTTGAACTTGATCTTTTGTCATACAATTTGTTTTTTGCATAACTATCAAAAAAAAATTATTGCCTTCGTTCTTCTTTTGATGACTTGGAATCTACTCAATATTGGTTTAGACGTTTGTCCTTATTTTGTTTTGGCGGTCATACCGTTGGTCCAAAGTTTATTAGTGTTTAGGTATTCAGTTAAGTTTTCCTTTTTCTGGTGGTAAACCAAACATAAGATGAAAAGGAATTATTTCGTAATTAAGTTTAAAAGATATTATTGTTTTGTGAGAGTATCGTTTTCTGCTTCGTTGTTTGTGCTTTGTTTGGCAAGTGCTATGTCAGTAGTGGGAGAGAGTTGGTAACGCTGTTGCGTGTTATTTGGCTCTTTTATCTGTTTCTATCAGTGAGTATAATGGAAGTCTGGAAGCAAAAATGGTATTCTATTAGCTTGTACATCTACATTTCTACTTTTTTATTGCTTATTTTGAGGGCTTTTAAGGGAAGAGCGAACACCACCGGATGATAAGCAATGCAGATCTGTTTGTGCCTTTGAGCTTGGGAAGCTAGTTGCATTGCTTCTTAGTAGTTGCTTTTTCACAACTTTGAAATTGTTGGATGCTGGCCAAGTATTCATAGCGTACAAGTGAAGTTCCTCTTAAGACATGTTAAAGATTGATATCTTGTGCCATTAGGCATGTTTTATTGATAGGGTGCAATATAGTTCCATCACACGTTTAAATGAAAAATTAGATGCAATGAAATTTAGAGATAAACAGAAGTGTGAAATGTGCAACACGTGTTCTTGGGCACTGCTTAAAAGAAGCGCGAGACTGGTGGTATATGTTTATGCTAGTCTTGTGCGCTTGGCATTGTGGGCATGGGGTGCCCATATGTTTGAACGGTATATCTATCATGTCCGCTCTGGACGTCTCAATCAAAAGTTAAGTTATTCTCCTTGTCTCGAACTGCCGACTGATCTGGCAACCGGAATTAAAGACCTTCTACAAGAATGAATTGCTTCCACTTGTGTTGACTGGCTCGTTGACAACTGGGTTCGTACACCCTAGTTGTGGATGGGAACGTCGAAAATTGAAGAGGAGATCCTCGTTCATTATGTGAAAAAATGATATAAGAACTGGGCACATGTGATATGTGGAAAAAATTGCTAACTACTTTTTAACGACTAGCTGTGGAAGTTTGAAAGACTCGCAGAAATTATGAAGTAACTCGTCAGCTGCACTTTGCTACCTACGCCACTACTTAAATTACAAGTTAATGTGTAAGTAGAGATACAATGATTTGAAAATGATATTAAAAAGATGAGGTAAATTTGGAACTGAGATAACTTGCAAGGTGAAGAAGAAGAAGAGAGGTTGACTAACCAGGGAAAAGAGAGGAGTGACTAACAGAGAGGAAAAGACAGAGAACTACCCATGTGTTTTAACTGGCTGAGAGAGTAACAGATAATTGAGGCTTGTTGTTGCCATACCTGAGGTGGAATCAAGGTAAAGAGCACGGGACTACTAAGTTGCGTGAACTACTAAGTTTTCAGATGACGCAGAAAAAACGTACCGATAACGATATATTTATCAGACAAATGAAAGCATGCCATGTGCATTTCTTACTAAGCCACAACTGGATTGATATCGAATTCAGTCTAGTTTTAGCCACAACAAATGCTCAAGAAGCTGAGGAGAGAAGAATCCTTCTGTAGCTATGGCGCATTTAATGTGCTCAAGGAACTCTAATAATAGCACTTTAAAAAATAAAAAGCATAAAATGAAACTATTTTCGAGTCCATAAGTCTATTTTATTTCTTTTATGCCAAGTGCGGAACTTATAAAAGGTGGATGGTTCTTTTCTTTACAATATTGTTCGACTTCTTGGTTTTCTTTTGTCTATTTGTCTGACTTATGGTATGTATACACACATTAAAGTGTTAAATTAAACAAACTGAAACCGATCATTTTAGTCTTCTCGAAATGTACTGAAAATAAAAACATCTTTTTTTCTGGTAGAAACATGTTAAAAAATTTTAAACCGGACATAAGCACATAAAGAACAAGCAAAATGTTGGAATTAGTGGGTACAACTATTTTTTCTAAAATTTGAAAATTGAACTGTGTCAATTTTATTAAAAAATTACAATTAGTATCGTAATACATATATGTCGTGTGGTAAAAATATATAAAGGTTATAACCAACCATCATTGATTTTGTTTTGATATCTTGACTTTATATAAATATAAGGTACTAGAAATTCTGCGAATACTAGTTCTAACGAAGAAAAGCCTCATTTCACAACTCGATTGAAAAGAAAGTCTAGCGAACATCACCTCGAACCAGGTGCAAATGCACATATGACCGCTTATTATTTAAGATATAGCCAAAATTACAAAGTATTTAACGTTAAGCTGTTTGAGAATCAACTTCAAACCTATAAGATGATGTTGAAAAAACTTCAGATGTACGCAAGCCTAACTTCAGACTCATATGTTTGATTTAGAACGTCAACTTGAATGAAGTCCGACTTCAAACAATCAAGTATGAAGATTGGTAATTTTAGACTTGAAGTTGACAGGCCTTAATATCTGAAGTTGGCAAAACTACTGAAACTTGGAAGTTTTCCAACACTCGTTACAAATTAAATATTTTGAGAAAAACTGAAAATAACTTGAATAGCACATGTAAAATCGACCGCTGGTGCAAATCCTACTTTGAGCGAACTCCATTTCCAAGTATAGCATCCAGTTTCATCATAATTTTTGTTTGTAAGAGTATGGCTCTACGAGAACAAAAGGTGCTTGATCTGAGTCTCAGGATTCTTCTTCTCACGCATAAAATATATTCATTCTTGTAAATACGTAAATAAGGATTCATACATATTTATTTGCGGTTATAACATCATATACTTATGCAGCAAATGTTAGGGGGGGGGGGGGCATATTCACTTCTTTCAATTTTAGCCACTAGAGACCGCTTCTGACAAGCAGATTGAATGCCGAAGGTCATTCACTTGTCTAACCAGAGTAGCTCATAATCCTACTATTACAAAAAGGAAGAAAGAGTCTAACACCCATCATTTCATAGCGTAGAAATATTCCGAGTCTCATGTAAACAGTAGTCGAGAAAGTGCACAGGATAGGTGATTGAGAGATTGAGCTAATCTACTAGTTATCGGAAATCAACACAGAGCCAGCCTATTCTTAATGGAAATCAATGCTCCGGGCAGAGCTTACTTATGGCACCTGGCTTTCTTCAGGCAATGGCATCAATGGTTTCAGCATCTGGCTTCAGCAAATTACCAGTATCTTGGAAGATAGTAATTCTTTCAGACTACCAACACAATAATCAGCTAGAGTAAGTCTGAACGTTTTTAATCCAGATTTTCACATATTGACAGTACGAGACGGAGCTAAATACCACACAACTTACAAGGTGGAAAGACAGGAGGGGTTGGGGGTCGGGGGAGGCACTGCTGAGAACAATAAAACTGAAGAAATCCTTAAGAACACAAAAGCATGAAAATTCCGGGTAAACAATTTATTTTTTTGTACACGAAAAAACCATACTGGTTTCTTCTCTCAAGTATAAAAACGGTAAACTGTAACTCCCCGCTTTCAAAAGTAGAGAAAGGGGGGACTACCAACTGTAATGTCGTCAAATTGTGATGACTACGCACATTGTGCTCGAGCAACGACCACAACCAGCAAAACTACAACGGAAAGGAAGAAGGAAGTTCTCAGCTTTTTATCAAATGGATCACTATTCCCTTCTGATGTCTTTTCCTCTTCAGGAGGCTGAAACCACTCATTAACAAACTCTATGATCTTCTCAACTATCTCCATCACTTTTTCCTTAGTGTTCACAACAATCCAACTGATTATATCTATTGTCCCATCAGACCTGTCAGACTTATCAAAACCCTCCTCAGAACTTCCAGCTGGTAATCCATTATCGGCTGCATCAACTAAAACGTAGTGTGGTCAAAATATATCAACTGTACTATTGACAACTGACACTCTGAATTATGGGTTGCTATAAATAGGGACAAGGGATTTCTCTTGCTGGTGTTATTGGGTAAATCATTTATTTTCTCCAATCACGTGTATAAGTAATATCCTAAGGTACTGTATTCAATATCTTTGTAAGAAGACAAACCTTGTTTTAGAGAATCTCTGATTTCCCGAACCGCCTCATTATTCAAAACAGCATCCCAAACTGCTTTGTCGGAAGATAGTGAAATAACCATTTTCTGCAGAGATCAAGAGGGAATTTCCCCATCACCACAAACTGATCATAAAATGAAATGATGCATCATCTCAAACCAAATTAGTACCATTCAGACAATATCTTAGTCTCTTTTCTCCAAGATCTTGCGAGTCAATAAGTTAAGAACAACAAAAACTCCATGAACTCCAGTACAAATGTAGCTGAGAAATTACTTCACTTACTTTTCTCCAAGAGTTTTGTCTGTTTAGCCCCCACCTCATTTATTGAAAATAACTCATAGAGAGGACTCAGATTTTATTTTAAAAGGTCTAGATTACTCGTTATTTCACAATAATTACAATCAAATTAAGATATGACACCAAGCAACTCTTTCTGATATCCATGTATCCACTAATCTATTTCAAAGCAATCCTGAAGGCACTCTAGTAAGTGTACCTGAATAGAAGGTTCAGTCTGCAGCAAGTGGAAAGCATCAAATAGCTGGTTAGCTCCATAAGACTGTATTAATTTTGAATTACAAATATGCATAGACGGTTCGATCCAATCAGACATGGATCCACTGGAAGAAACTTCGCGCATCAGATTAATTGAGCTAGTAAGTTCATCTGTTTTATCCTCATTTGAGTTGTAACCAAGACCGTCATTGGTGGAATACGAAAAATGGGATGGCTCAAGGACCCTAGGAAGTCCAACAACATTAAGCAGAAGCAAGTAAATCTTCATAATAGAGACAACAAAGATAAAGATTATTATCTACAGCTACATAAGAGAAGAATAAATTATTGGGAGATATCAAGAAAGATATTACGATTATAACACTTTTGTAGCACTATGAATAAGTCAATCAGCTAACTAAAGATACTGCCTAGCAGACTTCTAAAAAGTTCTCCAATGTACTCTTTTAATGTGGACAGAATGTCCCACTTATTTGTTCCAGGAATTCTATTATTGAATTCCTCGGGCTGTACTTCAGATAAAGAAGAAGAACAAAGGCCAGCCAAAGTTAGCTTATCATGAGATAGTTATTAGGTAGAGCTCCTGCATGACCGTTATACACCAAGGTTCTAAAATTAGTTAAATCTGCATTCTACTTGAGAGCTCAATGGGGGAAAGACTTTAGGCAAAAAATTTTAAGAAACTCAGTTACAACTAATGGCACTTTA
Source organism: Nicotiana sylvestris (assembly GCF_000393655.2). Taxonomy (NCBI): domain Eukaryota; kingdom Viridiplantae; phylum Streptophyta; class Magnoliopsida; order Solanales; family Solanaceae; genus Nicotiana; species Nicotiana sylvestris. Next base: position 117,367,371 of record NC_091059.1, read on the forward strand.
TAACTATGGGCAACCAAAAAGCCATACAGCTTGCAATTGAAAAATCACGGAGGTTCTTTATAGCTTGATATTTATCTAACTGGGCATCAGAATTCGTTGCCACAAACAGGTTTGATATATCATTTTTTATGGGCCAAACTGATATATCTTCAGGATATCTATTACCAATTCTCACAAACAAGCAGGCAAAGGATCCAGGATTTGAACTAGATGCATTCAATCTTTATATTTTACTACTGAACCTTTCCTTTCATGTTACGTCAATTCGAGCTTGCTCATTATACTTATGAAATAATGAGCTTAGAATTTAATATTTAATGAAAATTTAGTAATTTTTCACAAATATATTTACTTCCAGTGCTAAAAATGTTGGGTTTAGTTGAACCCATATTGCATCTGCCTCTGTGAGCAGGGTCGTGTCTCTCGTTTATCTGGTTATCCATCAATGTCGCATTGACAAAACAGGGTACATATAGCTGGTAATCTCACACAATTTTGCTAACAACTTAACTTTGAAAAGAGTTGAACAAAGTTATTTAGTCACATTATCATCACTTACTACAATACAAAAAGTTTTAAGTCACATTAAGAATGCTCAACTTCAGTAAACTCCCGCATTTAGTCAAAGAGGTTTGCCAATATCTTTCTTTGCGCGGGAGGATTTTTCCACTATTGCCTTCTATAGATTACTACTAAAGCACAGCAAATAAATATGACAGATCGATTGTACTTGTAGAAAACAAAAGAAACTTGTTTATGGTCTCATTGTACTAGAATTGAAGTAATTATAGAAAAAAATGCCACTTAATTTCAAGAAATCCACAAAATTTTGATCAAATAAGAGAAGCGCAATATGGAAGAAAAAGGAATACACAGGAACTCACCGCTGAAGAGCAGAAACTGCATTATGAACCTCATCAGTTGATGGAACAGTACCCAAAATATAATCATCAAATAAAATATTCACCCTTTCATCCTCACATTCTTCTAAACATTCCCAGTCTTCAGATTCGTCCGTGTTATAAGTAGAAGAATCCCAGGCGGGTGCAAAAGCAGTAGCAGATAAAGGAAGCTGGTTATTGAGAGTGGATAAAGGTGATAAAGAGGAGAGAGAAAGTGTAGTATTTGCTTTGTTGTTGAAGGCGTGGCTTGTAGTACTTGTTGCTGTTCGTGTAGTTTTGGCGGTGGTGGTTGAGTGAGAGAAGGGCTCTTGGGCGGCACCGCTAACGGTGCCACCTGTCCTGACGGCTCTTTGAACGGCTCTTAACATGCCGCTACCGCCGCTGCTGCCGCCTCCTCCTCCGCCCATGCCTCTGCCGCCACCACCGAATGACCTCCTCATCATCTTCTTATCCACACCGCACTTTTCTCACTCTACCGTGTGTGTCTGTGTGTGAGCTGATATTTGTCTATATTTTTACTATAGAAAAATCTTCCTCATGACGGAACGCAACCGGCTTTGGGATATTGGAACGTAGTGACTAATGCGCCTTTAGCCTTTTCCGAATTTATTCCTTTGCTTTTAGTTCTCGAGGTGATAGAAACTAAATGGTATAAATGGTATACCAAACTAACAGAATCAGGTTCTCTATTAGTTCTCACGGAAGCTATACACACGTCAATAAGTAAATGATACATTAGAGTTTTACATAGAAAATTCTCGATTCACGGGATTAAAAATTATGACCTACCCTCGTAGGATTTCAACTTAACCAACCTAGGAATTAACCTCCTAATCCCTCACTAACGTGTAACAACTCTATTACAAACCCCTTTGTAATAACTTTATTACAAAGCTTACAACTCGACTAACTCTAGCCAAGACACAAACACAAGGTTTATGATTTTATAAAAAATTTCCTACACAATACTTCTGACTAAGCTAAGTAGGAATTACAAGTAAATCACTTTAACAAAGGTGTAACACAACTAAAGACATATAATGACTCAATATAGGAAACTGGTCCTTCGTTATGTTGTACTTCGTTCTTGATGCCCTTGGAAGTCACTTGCCAGATTGATACACACTTGAGAGAATGCTTCATGAATTCTAAAATGTGCAAGTGTGATATTTTGCCTTTGCTTCATGTTAATATTACATAAGTGACATCACTTGAATGATGCAAGTATGTTTGGTACAAGGGCATTCCCCATAAAGTGATTGTTGCACTATTTGCACTGTTGCGTATGCAGAGAAACGGTTGCAGCGACTTTACAGCTGTAGGGGTTGACTGATACAGTCAACAAGGGAACTGGTGTCCATCTGTTCCCTCTATTGTTTCTTTGACTCTACAATGTTGAACTATGTCCCCGACTTGAGACTTATTGTTCTTGAGTACTTGAGGATGTGTAACAGGTTCCTTATCTGACTCTTAACATTAAGTTTGTTAGATCATCAAAACATAATAGGATGCATAACCTATCAACTTTTCCCTTTTTGATGATGACAAACTTATAATTGAAGTTCCCCCTGAGAACCAGAATGTCATACGTATTTCCTATATTTTCCCTGAACCTGTTCCCTTTCTTGTTCTCCCTCAATTAATTTTTTCCCCTTTTGGCATCATAAAAAGATCAGTAGCAAGCAACAAGCAAAAAGAAGTCTAGCTTAGTTAACTCATGCCACATGTGTGCACACAAACATGACTAAAAATAGAGCAGAAGGGTAAGGCATGCACATCAAACGACAGGATATTCACTAATTTTGGAAATAAATAGAGAGCAGTTCCAATTGTTACATAATCATCTACAAAACAAAATAATAAAAAAGGTACCATCCATTAAAACATATCTACACACAGGAAATCAAAACAGAGAATATACACTTTGAACTTGACAGTGGGAGGGAATGACTTTTAAGGAGCATTGGAAGGAGGGCATTTGAAGTAGAGGAATATGCAATGGTTCTAAGGAGGATGTCCATTCGAGCATTGTCTGGCACCTGCTCATTTAGCAACCTCTCCTTCAAGTCCTCAACATGTTTCCGAAGATCAGCATTTTCCTTGGTCAGACGGGCAACCTCTATACTTGTAAACTACTAGAACCTGGTGCCTCCTTGGCCTGACTAGGGTGGCCTTCGAGAATGGCATTCCTTGCCTTCAGCTTCCTCTCTTTGGTGGCAATGTTCTGAGCTTCAATCAGTTGAGAGATAGTAAAATTGCTACGAACCCCTCCCCTCTTATCGATGCACTCACACTTTTCTAAGGTGGTCCTGGAGAATATTTCCTTGCGAGAACCCATTTTAGCCTTTCCCAAAGGGACTTTGAAGAATTCAAATACTTTGGTGAGTAGAAACCCGTAAGGAAACCCATGATTAGCATCCTTAAAATCTGCCACTTTCTTCATATGCTCTATCATGAGGCCAATCAGGTTTATAATGGTGTAGGCATCTAGCGCTTACATGAGAAACAAGTTTGCTCTTGATGTAATGGAACTTCTTTCTGCATGTGGGAGCAGAACTTTGTTCACCATTTCAAACATTAGTTGGTACACTGGAAGGAGGGCCTTCTTGTGTATCCATTCCCCTTGCTGCACTGCATTATCCTTCAAGATGGCATTTCAGAAATTTGGAGAACAGGTCCCTTCAATAGAGGATATGCCACCAGTACGCACTCCCAAAATGGTTCCCAATACAACCTCATCCATCACAAAGTCAACACCATTCACCTTCATGTAGATATTATCATCCTCTATTGTGAAAAAGTCAGTATAGAAGCTACGCACCTCTGCCTCATACAATTTAGGACTCTAATTTGTGAACAAATGTGTCCACTATTAAAATTCACAGATCTCAACCAGTTGGCGCATCCTTGTCATGTCAAGAATATCAGGGGAAAATGTTTTGCCCCACGACACCTTCTGATTTTTCAGATTTTTCCTTCCTACATCGTTGGTCACACCAACCTTGGCCTTATTGGAGGAACTAGGTTCCTCATTGGCGTCACCCTTCCTTTTCACTAATCTTCTTACACTTTTTCCTTTCTCAACAGATTTCTCAAACACCTTCTCAGACATATATCTCAGACACTAATTTTTCAGACACCTTCTCACCAGACTCTTGCCACTTTCTCACCTGATTTTTCCACCTCAATGTTGCTAACATCCATCACACTCACAGATGACTCCTTCATGGGTCTCTGAACTGTAGGTTTCTTGGAGGATTTATGAACTAGGGAACAAGGTTCCCCATTCACCTCGTCATCAACATCAACAACAAGTGCTGGAGGCATTACTTCCTCATTCACTACCTTTGCACCTTTCACCAACCTCCTCTTCTTCTTTTCTTCTTTGTTTTTCTTAAGAACTGATTCAAGAACTTCTCTCTTTTGTAATCTAGTAGTAGGTCTTTTAGGAGTGGGCTCCTTGGGAGTTGCCTTTCTACTCCTAGCACTGATAAAGCATCAAAAAGTCACATTATCATAGTCATCTTCATTGTTCTCATTCTCTTCCTTAGAAAGAGATCTCATCTCAGGAACAACAATAGTCAATGGCTTAGCGTAGAAGTGAGAAGAGGGAGCAGGATCGGTACTGACCTAGGGTTCCTTTGAGGAATAGGGGGTTTCATCCCAAGTAGGAGCAGAGGGCTTCTCTTGGGCTGAGGGATCAGGTCCCTCACGAGGTTCCCCAGTATTACTGTCAGGGGACCAGTTCCCTACCCTTTATCTGAATATTATCACTTTCCTCCTAAGACCCAAGGGTTTCAGACACACCCTTATAACCACCAACCAAACTTCCCTTAGAAGCTATTGACAACATATTCTTTATAGCCTCTTGTTCTTGCAACCCCAAAGTAAACTCAGAAGACATAGGAAGAGCATTACCTATAGAATCGGCAACATTCAAATCAAGGCTTGGGGTAGTCATTGCTGATTCATCACCATTACGACCCATACCTTGTTGTATCTCAAAACTTTCTTTCACTGGTAGACTGAAAATTTCCTGATTTTCTTCTCCCTCCACTGTATCTTTTTCAACCATTTTTTCCTATGAGGCAGAAGGAGAAGTCATAGCCACAAACTTTTTAGGATTCGAAGTTTTGCAACTCCGATGCGAACCAATACTTGATTAGGTTGGAGAAGAGGCAGTGAGTGGTTGTGACTCTTACTTAGGGTTTGGACTGGGTGGCGTAGGGGTCGTAGACTCTGTCACTGGTACTTCAATAGGTGAAGATGCTTGGAACTTTTTTGGCTTCGAGATTATCAGACATGGTGGAGTGTAGTGAGAGTTTATGGAAGAAGAGAGTGTTTGCTTATTAAGGAAAAGGGGAATTTTGGCTTGTGATGTGAACAATTATGAGAGTGATAGTGTTTGAATTTATTTAAAAGGGGTGAGGGACCAGTTAGGAATGGGTATCAATTTTTGGATAGACGGGCTGTTTTATAACGGGTAAGACACTTGGGTTCAAAAAGGAAAAAAGGAGAAACTGACATTTTAATGACGTGGCACCTTTTTAGCCGTTAAAAAGTTGTACATGAGAGTACATAGGAACTACTTACATGTGTCAAAGGAACCAGGTTCCCTGACAGATTTTGTAAATGCGAGCCTCATCCTTTGACCAAAGTGCGATACCATTAGCTATTTGTTTGATCTGTAATCGTCATGCGTGTCTACCTGCAACGGTATAGAGATGAGTTAGACTTTGCCAGAAAAATACTTTTTAGCTATTTTACCTGTTCGTTTCTTTCATATCCAATCATCGAGGGACCAAGTCCTCAGCTTGACTTTATCAACCCTAGTGCCAAGCGATTCTTTCAAAGTGATCTCTACTCAGTGCTTTGGTGAAGATAACTGCAATTTGATCTTCTATGCTACAAAACTTCATGTAGATAAGCCCTTTTTCAATATTGTCTCTGAGGAAATGTTGTTGCACATCACTATGCTTTTTCTCTTATGTTGAACTGGATTCTTTGCCATGTTGAGAACACTAGTGTTGTCATATAGTAAGGGAACACAATCAGAAAACACACCAAAATCTTCTAGTAGCTGCTTGATCTGCAACAATTGAGCACAGCAAGAGGCATCCACCACATATTCAGCTTCTGTAGTTGTAAGAGCCATTGCATTTTTTTTCTTGTACCCCATTAAATTAGACACGAACCTAGAAAGTGTGCCATACCAGAAGTGCTTTTCCTATCCACCAGATAACCATCATAATCAGCGTCAACATACCTGATTAAATCAAAATTGTCTTATGAGGGATAGTAGAGAGCCAGGTCCTGCTTTCCTTTGAGATACCTCGGGATTCTCTTGGCAGCCTTCATATGAGATTCCTTTGGATTAAATTGAAACCTGGCACAAAGTCCCACACTGAAAACGATATATGGTCTGCTTGCTGTGAGATATGGGAGTGACCCAATTATACCTATATACATGGTCTCGTTAACAAGGGAACCAGGTTCATCTATGTCCAGACGAGTGGCAGTTGCAATGGGAGTATCAATGATTTTTGAGCTTTCCATCTCAAATCTCTTCAGAAGCTCTTTCATGTACTTCTGTTGAGTTATCATTATGCCATTAGGAGTTTACATGACTTGTAGACCCTAGAAGAAATTCAATTCCCCCATCATGCTCATTTCAAACTCGCTTCCCATGAGTTTTATGAATTCCTCACACAGAGAATTGTTTGTTCCTCCCCCGTTTCTTTAGAAATAAGGTGTTGTCAATTTTTTCTCTTGTAAAGCCATTTTCTAGGAGAAATTTGGACAACCTTTTATATCATACATGAATAGCTTGCTTCAACCCATATAACGCCTTGTCAAGTTTGAAGACATGCTCAAGATGCTCATGACACTCGAAGTCAGGCGATTGCTTGATGAAGACTTCTTCTTTTAGAAAATCATTCATAAATGCACTTCTGACATCCATTTGAAACAATTTGAATTTCATATGAGATGCAAATGCAATGAGGATTCTGATGGCCTCCATTCGAGCAACTGGAGCAAAAGTCTCATCATAGTCAATTCCTTCTTCTTGATTGTAGTATTGAACTACTAGCCTTGCCTTGTTCCTGGTTGTGTTTCTAAACTCATCAAGTTTGTTTCTAAATACCCACCTGGTTCCTATAATAGTTCTGTCAGCAGGTTGAGGAACCAGGTGTCATATAATGTTCCTCTCAAATTGATGGAGTTCCTCTTGCATAGCTGTAATCCAGTCAGCATCTTTTAATGCTTCCTTGATATTTTGGGCTCAATTTGAGAAAGAAAGGATGAGAAGGAAAGTGAGTTTCTTGACTTTGATCTAGTTTGAATCCCTGAGTCAAGAGGAGTAGTCACATTTTCAAGAGGGTGTGAGCTTTTGTGCTTCCAATTAGACACCAGAATCCAGGGGCGGATCTACCATGTAAAATATGATTCATGTGAACCTGTGGTCCTCGAGTTAAAGTATAGATATGATGTACATAATTTGGCAAAAATAGATATATATACTTGATGGAACCCATGGTCAAAAGAGACCAAGTGGTGCACTGGTTTTGGTCTCTTATTTCCAGTAGCCTAAGGTCAGGGGATCAAATCCCCTACCAACCTTTTGGTTTAATTTTTTTAAAAAAAGTAACGGTGAACCCATCCTCCGAAAATCCTAGATCCGCCACTGACTGAATCTCATTGTGAGAGGGTCCAGATACTTTTGAATTTGATCCTTGGTTGACGTGAGTTCTGCTTCTCAACTTAGCATGTGGGGTTCCTTGGACAGTATCAACAATTCTGTTCTCAGCTTCAGTTATTGTGATTGAGGAACCAGGTTCATCCACATCAGTTGGAGATACAACCGCACCATCATCATTTGATTCCTTGACGTGACTAATTATGTCAGCCTTTCCATTTTCCATGTCAATGACTTTACCAGGAACACTTGACCGCTCTCCATGTTGATCAGTCTTATCATATGACTCTTTCTCACATAGGTGGTGAAATTCATCAAAGATCACATGTATGTTTTTCTCAACACACTGAGTTCTTTTGTTGTATACTTTGTAGGCTTTGCTTTGTGATGAATAGCCCAGAAAGATTCCTTCATCACTTTTGACATCGAATTTTCCAAGTGCTTCCTAACCATTGTTGAGGACAAAACATTTGCAGCCAAATGTCCTAAATTCTGTCAGCTTGGGTTTCCTCCCATTCAGCAGTTTATACGGGATTTTGTTCAGGAGGGACCTGATCATGCACTTGTTCACAAAGTAGCATTCAGTATTGATTGCTTCTACCCAGAAACTTTTTGCAATGTCGCTATCAATCAACATTGTTTTTGCCATGTCTTCAAGAGTCCTATTCTTTCTCTCCACAACACCATTTTGGTGAGGTATTCTTGGAGCTGAAAAATTATGACTTATTCCATTTTCAGCATATAATTCGTCGAATTTATTCTATGCCGTGATCGGGTCATATACACACTACATTATGGCTCATCTTCACCTGGATCTTCTTCATAAATGCAACAAATACTTGAAAAGTTTCATCCTTGGTTCTGAGAAACAGGGTCTAGGTAAATCTGGAATAGTCATCCACTATAATAAATATGTACTTCTTTTCTCCTCTACTTGGCACTCTCATAGGTCCACACAGATCCTATGGAGAAGATCAAGTGGCCTTGAGATGCTGACTTCCTTTTTGGGCTTGAATGAGGATCTAACTTGCTTTCCTTTCACACATGCATCACACACCTTGTGATCCTTGAAGCTTGACTTGGCTAGGCCACGAACCAGGTCCTTCTTGACCAATTTGTTCAGCAATGTAAAACTTGCATGACCCAATCTTCTTTGCCATAGTTCAGCATCATCATCAACAGAGCTCAAATAAGTGAGATCCCCATTTTACAAGGACCCAAAGTCAGCAGCATAGATGTTTTTATATCTTTTAGCCACCAGAACAACATCACCAGTCACAAGATTTATGACTGTGCATATTTTTGGCACAAATTTCACTTTGTTTCCCTTGTCGCGGATATTAGAAACACTTAGTAAGCTGTACTTTAAGCCGTTCACATAGTATACATTTTTGATTGAGTGAGTAAGAGACTTTCCAATCCTTACAACTCCCAGAATGTTCCCTTTTTGCCATTTCCAAAGGTCACACTCCCTCCTTGCAGGGCTTTGAGTGAAAAAAAATCATTAGTGCTTCCAGTCATGTATTTAGAACAGCCACTATCCATATATCATTTTTGGCTGCTTCCTTTCACTGCTCCCTGCACAAGAAAATCAAGGATTAGACTTAGGAACCTAAACGAGTTTGGGTTGCTTGTAATGAGGAAATGGATGAATCAAGGCTCTTCGTGTCCAAGCAGGCATCATACATTTTTTATATGAGGAACCAAGTTCTTTAGTAGTAGTTATCTTTTCAATAAAGACTTTTTTTTCCGCTGGGAATGAAATCTAGCATTACAGGTTTCTGTAAAATGCCTAGTGTTACCACAGTGAGTTTAAAGCCAGTTGTTAGGGATGGTAACATACTTGCTATGAGGATTGTAAGGAGTCTTTTCCTTTTGGAACTCGATTCCCTCCGTGTTCCCCCTATTGTTCTTATACATAGCAGTGACTGCATCAGAGGAACAGGTCCACTTAAGGGATTTTTTTTAGGTCATTCTTAACTCTGCCTAGATCTTCCTGAAGTTGTCGGTTTCTCTCAAGTTCAGTACACAGACTAGATTTCACTAATTTTAACTCATTTTCAAGCCTAAGGTGTGCTTCACTTGCAACTTCCTTTTCTTTTTGAGTGTTTTCATGCCTGGTTACCTTTTTTTAATTCCTCAATTGTTTTCTTTAGGTCCACAACTACTACTAACATGTCATCTCTCTCATGTTCTACGTTTGCAATTTTTTTAATCAAAACATCTTTTTCTTTCTTTAAATTTTCGATGGTTTCTTTGAGATCTACCACTACAACTACTAGATCATCTCTCTCATGTTCTACCTCTCCTAGTTCCACAGTTAGAGCATTTTATCATTTATAAGACTATGATAAGCATCAATTAGAACGTTTGCCAAAGATATAAGCTTTTTCTGAGAGTAAGACTTCAAATTTTTTTGAACGTCTAGAAAGTTTACCTCATCTTCATCATCGTTAGATTTTGCCATCAGGGCAAAGATAGGGTCATATTCGGCCGCTTCACTTTCTGCTACCATCATGAAGCTGTCACCTTGTTCATCATCTTCTCTAGATGTCACGATCCGGATTTTCTACTCTCGGGAGTCGTGATGGCGCCTACTTGTGAAAGCTAGGCAAGCCACGTATTATAGGATCACTAAATAATTTACTAGCCCTTTTCAACAATTTAAACTAACATGTGATTAACAGTGAAATATTAACGATAAATAGATACAAGCGGAAGACTTAATCTGATAAATTAACCATAAACAGTATGCCAATGCCAACATACATCTCTACCCCGAATCCGGTCACAATATCACAGACTGTCTACGAATACTACATACAACTGTCTGAAAAGAAAAGTACAATCTATCTCGGAAGTAATGAAAATAGAATACATATAAAGATAGAGGAGAACGCCGGGCCTACGTACACCTGCAGGACTACCTCGGGATCTCTAACTGGACTAAAGGTAGCCACCCAATGCTACGGTCCAAAAGGTGCCGCTCCGGGATCTGCACATAGTGCAGAGTGTAGTATCAGCACAACCGACCCCATGTGCTGGTAAGTGCCGGGCCTAACCCCGGTGAAGTAGTGACGAGGCTAGGACCAGACTAATAAGTAAATTTGTACAGTTATATAATATGCAGCGGAAAATAAAGCAGGGATAAACAAGTAAGGATGGGAGGGGGTACAAGCTGTGGGGGAATATCAGTACCACCAGTAAATTAAGAGAAAAGCATAAGAACAATTTAGAATTTATAGCAAAACAATAAGGAACTCGTAACCAATCTATGAGCACTTTGTATTATCAATTGTTGCGGCGCGCAACCCGATCCCAAAACATAACAACTCGGTTGCGGCGTGCAACCCAATCCATATAATTAATCACTGTTGCGGCGTGCAACCCGATCCAATTATATTATTGTTGTGGCGTGCAACCCGATCGAAATATAATATTGTTGCAGCGTGCAACCCGATCCAGATATAATATTGTTGCGGAGTGCAACCCGATCCAAATATAATATTATTGCGGTGTGCAACCCAATCCAAATATAATATTATTGTGGCATGCAACCCGATCCAAATATACAGTTCAACACCAATCACAACAAGAATCCCGGCAAGGGATCAATAAAGAAACAACACTATCCCGACAAGGGAATCGATGGTATAAGTAAATACGTTTCGGCAAGGGAAAATCAGCTCTAACCAAACTCGTTCCAACATCTAACTACCTCAACTAACACCAGTATTCAATCATAGGTAGTTTCCACGAGGATAATAATAATCCTTGTTCAACTAAGAGAATCAACAACTTAGGCATTCGTAGTATTTATTCAGAACACAACAATTTCAATTTAAGACTCACGGTCATGCTTGACACCAACGTATAGATACTCGTCACCATGCCTATACGTCGTACTCAACAAGTAACATGTAGAAAATAGGACTCAACTCCCAATCCCTCAAGCTAAGGTTAGACCAAACACTTACCTCGATGCCACGAACACAATTCAAGTCTCTACTATCGCTTTACCTCTTGATTCCACCACCAATTCGCTCGTATCTAGCCACAAGTTACTTAATTACATCAATAAATGCTAAATGAATCAATTCTAATGCATGAAAATAAGTTTCCTAAAGTTTTACCCAAAAAGTCAAAATCGCCCTCGTGCCCACATGGTCAAAACTCGAGGTTCTAACCAAAACCTGACTACCCATTCCCCCACGAACTCAAATATATAATTTATTTTGAAATCGGACCTCAAATTGAGGTCCAAATCCCCAATTTTTGAAAAATTGAGGTTTTACCCAAAACACCCAATTTCCCCCATGAAAATCATTGATTTTGAATTGAAATCATGTGAAAAGATGTTAATGATTGAAGAAAACGAGTTAAAATTGACTTACAATCGATTTGGAAGAAGAGTTGTCTTTGAAAAATCGCCCAAAAGTGTTTTGGTTTTGAAAGACTGTGAAAAATGAGAGATTTTCGGCTAAGTTATGAAATTGCAGTTTGCAAATGTCGCAATTACGGTGTCAATGATTCGGTTTGGCCGGTTATTTTATAAAATTTATACCATACCAATTTTTCGGTTATTCTATTATGTATAACCAAAATTAAACTTTTCGAAACCGTCCCAATCATGTCGATTTCTCTTCGGTATCGGTATGTTTCGGTTAATTTCCGATATTTTTAAAGTATCATGTAAAATTCACCAATAGAAATAGAATGCAATAACATGCGTTCTTTTAGAGGACTTAGCAAAAATCTCTAGATATTTTTACTATTTAAAGGGTGATGAATAAAAAAAAAGATAGCTAGAGTATAGATCCATCAACTATTCTACAACAACGTAAAAAAATCAAACAGGGGGAAAGAAAATATAAATCATACGAGTTGAAAGATATACCAAGTTGGGACTCAAGAATAAAGTCTATAGAAGATTAAATATTCAAAAAGATAAATCTAAATTATATGAAAGGAAACATATTCAATGCATTGTAGTTTGCTACTCATAATCGCTAGAATACTTTGTGTCTTATTAATAAAGATACTTGAAATAACGTAGTTTAAGTAGAAGTAGCATAATAGGTATTAGGAATTAGTATTTTGAGTTTAATTACTTGTTGACTTGTAATAATTTTCATAATTCCAAGGCCCAAAGAAAATTTAATGCATTATTATTTTTAAACTTACGAAATAAATATATTTTCCACATGTAAAATTTATTCGGTACGGTTCGGTATTTTTTTGGTTTATTTTTATAAACTAAAAAACCTACCCTAATTATCGGTGCGGTTATAGATTTATATAAAAACCTACGGTTTCTTAAAAAGAAACCTAAAAATCAGTTCGGTGCGGTACGGTTCGGTCGGTTTTCGAATATCCATTGACACCCCTAGTTGCAATTGCGACCAGGGTTCACAATTACGAACCCATATTTCTGCTAAGTTTGCATTTGAGAAGGGACCCTCGCATTTGCAAGGTCGGAATTGCGAACACACTATCGCATTTGCGATAACAGGCCCAAATTGCGGAGTTTTGCATTTGCGAAGGAACATCTCGCATTTGCGAGGAAGGGCAGGCCTGGGTTGTTTCGCAGTTGTAACTCAGCCTTCGCATTTGCGAACTCGCATTTGCGAGCCAGGCTTTGCAAATGCGAAGCCTGCAGGCCTGTTCACACCAGCTGAAAACCTGCAATTCTCCATGTCCAAAATCCACCCCGTGGCCTATCCAAAACTCACCCGAGCCCTCGGGGCTCCAAACCAAACATGCACACCAACCCAAAAATATCATACGGACTCGCTCGTGCATTCAAATCACTAAAATAACATCAACAACTATGAATTTAGCATCAAAATCATGGAATTTCTTAAGAACTTCAGATTTGCCAAATTTCTCAAATAAGGTCCGATTCACGTCATTTGAAATCCGTTTATTACCAAATTTCACAGACTTATCTTAAATTACATATAAGACCTGTACTGGGTACCGGAACCAAGATACGGGCCCCTTACCATCAAGGTTTAAACACATTTCACTTCCAAAAACTCAATAATATTCCAGAAAACAATTTTTTTAACAATTTATTTCTCGGGCTTGGGACCTCGAAATTCGATTTCGGGCATATTTCCAAGTCCCATATTTTCCTACGGACCCTTTGGGATCATCAAATCACGGGTCCGTGTCCGTTTACCCAAAATATTGATCGAAGTCAAATTAACTCATTTTAAAGTCAAAATTCATCATTTTTCACAGAATTTCACATAATGGCTTTCTGGCTACGCGCTCGGACTGCGCACGCAAATCGAGGTGATGGTTAAAGAGGTTTTTAAGGCCTAGGAATGCATAATTTATTTCTAAAAAAAGTGATGACCTTTTGGGTCATCACACCAGATTCTCCCCATGCAGCAAGAGCTTGTTTCACAACATTGTCAGCGACATCTTTTCTTTTGAATTTTTTGTTAGGAACCAGGTTCCTTTTGCCTCATTTATCTGTGTTGTGCTTGTACTGGTCTTGCTTGTGGAGAGGATAATCCTTGATGAAATGTCATGGCTTCCTGCATTTGTCACATAGGTCATACCCTCTTGGATTGCTGGAACTGCCCCTCTTTGGAATACCTCCATTTCTGCGAACCATTTTTTGAAATCTCTTTATCAGGTAAGCCATATCAGCATCCTCACCACTTGAGTCATTGTTGTTTGTCTTGAGGACCAGGTTCTTCTCCTTTTTGGGCTCTTTTCTCTCGTTATCCTTCTTCTTCTTTTTTTCATAAGTCTTCAGTACCAATGAGTTCATCAATGGTCAGCTTCTGCAAATCCTTTACCTCTATGATAGAATTTACTTTGCTTTCCTAGGAACCAGGTAATACACTAAGTATTTTCCTGACAAGTTTGTTTCTAGGAATGATTTCTCCCAGAGAATGAAGCTCATTGATAATAGATGTGAAGCGAGTGTGCATGTTCTGAATGGACTCATCATCCTTCATCCTGAAGAGCTCATACTCGGTGGTTAGCATGTCAATCTTTGACTGCTTGTATTGAGTGTTCCTTTCGTATGCTGTTTAGAGAGCTTCCCAGATCTCCTTAGCAAATTGACAAGCTGAAATCCTATTGTATTTATCTGGTCCAATACCACATACAAGAATCTTTTTTGCTCGAAAATTCTTCTCTACAGTCTGGCGATCAGTATCGTTGTACTCCTTTCCTGTTTTGGGAACTATCACTGTTGGTTCACCAGTGGTCTTCGAGGAACGAAGATAACATCTCAAAGCTCTAAATCTTTAGCCATGATAAAATCATGCATCCTTGTCTTCCACTATCCATAGTATTGGTCGTTGAATCTTGGTGGTCTGTAGGTATATTGACCTTCTTCAAAGTTTGGTGGAGCCTCCATGAGGATCTTTTTTAGGTGTTAGCCTGATAGAAAGAACCTGTTCTGATACTAATTGATAGAAACTAAGAGTCCACCAAACTATATAGAGAACCAGGTTCTCTATTAGTTCCCACCGAACGCACACATACAACAGTAAGTAAATGACACAATAGAGTTTTACGTGGAAAACTCCCAGCTCACGGAATTAAAAATCACGATTCCAACTTCACTACTGAGCAAACTTCAGATTACAACCTATTGTAACCTAGGAATTAACCTCTTAATTCCTTACTAACTTGTAACAACTCTATTACAAGCCCCTTTTGTAATAACTCTATTACAAAGCTTACAACTCGACTAACTCTAGCCAAGACACAAATATAAGGTTTATGGTTTTACAACAGATTTCCTACACAATGCTTCTGACTAAGCTAAGTAGGAATTACAAGTAAATCACTTTTAAAAAGGTGTAACACAACTAAGGACATATAACGACTCAATACAGAAAATCGGTCCATCGTTATGTTGTTCTTCATTCTTGATGCCCTTGGAAGTCACTTGCCAGATTGACACATACTTGATAGAATGCTTGATGAATTCTAGGATGTGCAAGTGTGATGTTTTGCCTTTGCTTCATGTTAATATTACATAAATGGCATCACGTAAATGATGCAAGCATGTTTGGTACAAGGGCATTCCCCATAAAGTGACTACTGCACTGTTTGCACTGTTGTGTGAGCAAAGAAACAGTTGCAGCGATTTTACAGATGTGGGGGTTGACTAGTACAGTCAGCAAGCGAACAGGTGTTCATATGTTCCCTCTGTTGTTTTTTTGACTCTGAAATGTTAAACCATGTCCCCGGCTTGAGACTTGTTGTTCTTGAGTACTTGAGGATGTGTAATAGGTTCCTTATCTGGTTCTTAATATTAAGTTTATTAGATCATCAAAACTTAACAGGATGCATAACCTATCAGGAAGGGGAAAAAAGAAGAAGATATTGTTCAAATTCAATTGAATCTGATAGATTCTATTTCTTGTAATTAAGGTGGAGAATTGAACATAATGCATATGCACTTTCGTCCGTTGGACAAATTTAATATTTCTTTTAAATGTTTTTGAAAAAAAGTGCTAAAACAAAACGTACTTGGATAGTTGTAATTTTTACCTTTAATTTAGTGAGTGCTTATGTGCAGTAAAAGATTTTTTTTTTAGTGAAAATTTGCTTCCTTATCACTCTTCACTAAAAATGTTCTTTTTCTTTTGAAGTAAGTACTTCAAATATTTTGAGGAAAACAAAAACAAAAAACAGGCACGTTTGTCAAACACTTTGCATAGTTTCAAAATTTGAATTTGTGTTTTGCTAAATTCAATTTTTTTTCCTTTTTAATAAGATAAATTACTTACTTTAGAGGTCCCTTAATTTGGCAATGAAATACTTTGAAAGAAAAAGAAGGGGAAATATTTCACAGGAATAAATGAAAGGGGAAGGGAATGATATGATGATTGACTACCGAGACTTTTAGATTAGTAGTACCTATTTGAGTTGAGTCTACAATATGCTGGTTAGAATTACAACTACAATGTTTCTTTTCTTCCTCGTTTTCCCCTACTCTTCATCATATAAAAGTTCCTAAAAACAAATTATTTGAGTCCGAATTAGGGGGGAAATATTACCATGATTAGTAATTGCTAAAAGTTGAAAAATTATGTTGGAAAATTAATGATATCTCAAAAGGTAATGTGCATCTTGGTTTGGAAAATCTTTTCTCTTTGAAATATTATTTACATTTACTTATTAGTTAGTAAATTATTTTACATTTAATAGAGTCAAACTAGCCGTTATCTAGCCGTTGGAGCAACACCTATATAAACATGGTCTTTGGAGATCTAAAGACACACTTTCTAATATAACTTTCTGAATCATCTTCTTCCTTCTATATGCTGGGTTTCTTTCTTAAATTTTCAGCTAGTTCTGTTCCCAGTTTTATAACTGGAAGAACTTGTTGAATCTTGGGGGATACACCTAATTTTATTTATTATTGTGTAAGCGAAATATCCTAAGGACAATGTCCTTCACACGCCTCAAGTTAACTCTTATTCTCCTTCACAATTTTTTCAACAATCTTAAGGATATTTCCACAATGTTATGAAGAATAACACTGCTAATATTATTATTGATGCTACTACACTTGCTGCCTCAATTGATTCTATTGTTTTTTCATTGCCGCGAGAAGATAACTGGTATTCTTTATGGATGAGGAGTCCATAAATGTACATCACTAATGAATCGTCAAGATCATTTTTTTAATTTTCACTTAGCGGTATAAAAATTCTTCATCCATCTATTTTTTCCAGAGAAAGTAAGGTACAATCTTCGATTATACATTTTGAAAATCTTGAGAACTCTGAGATAATGTGTTTAAATTTATTTGGACTAAATAATTTTTCCGATAAAATTTATAGTCAATCTGTCTACTACCATGAAAAGTTATGATATGAATTTTTTTTTTTTTGTAAGGTAAGTTCTATTTGCCTAATTAGTTTTAGCATAATTATCATATATATGTCAATGGCCGACGAATGCTTAATGATCAATTTGAAAACATCAAAATTAGTGGTATGTCTATGTATATTCTTCTGAATTTAAAGATATAGCTAAATAGAAGAATAATCTTTAGGGTGAAGGTATATTATTAGCTTGTTATTTATAGGATAGAACTCTTTATGAGTTGTGAAAAGATTATCTCCTTAACTTGAAATTTTTAAAGATGTGTGGGTTCGTGGTGTTCAGAGTTATATACCATGTTCCTAAGAAGGAAATACTTAGGACATATTGTTTGTTAAAATTATAATGAGGCCTTACAAAATTGAGATTTTCTGTGGTGAAAATTTATATCGGAAGATAAAAAGTATATTGTAATTCTGGCTCTGAAAATTATCTTGCTTTGGGTCTCTTAATAATTTGGGTGAAGAAATTATTGAATCAAGGCATATTTTATATTAATTTGGGATATTTCAGTAGAAGTTAAAATTGCTTCTACGTTCAGAAAATTTTATTTTGATATTTGAATATGGAAGATATCAAAGAAAATATATTCTTATATGTGTTGAAAGATGTTTCAAAATGCACTTGTATGGAAGTCAAGTTCCATTTTATTTGAGATGATTTTATGTTTTACTTGAGAAATACTATGAATTAGTATTCTATGTGTGTTAGAAGGATACAGTGATGTTATTGAATCTCTGATTCAAATGTATAAACTCACTAGTGATTGTGTGATCACCTTTTGATGAGGTGTTATGATATTAGAATTGTTTGGCAATGAGGTTGATTAAGCAACCTCTTGGTGAATATTCTACTAGGAATTAAGCCGATAATATTTGTGTTGATGAATTGTGATTGCCAAGGCGCAATAGCCATTGTAAGAAAATAAATCTTTCAATGGGAAGAGTAGACATATTCTCTTGATATATAATGTGATAAAGCAATTACTTAGAGAGAAATTTTTATACATATCATGTGTAGTCAAAAGATGTCACGACCCAAGTTTTCCCTCCGTGAATTGTCGTGATGGCACCTAGTCTCTACGACTAGGTAAACCTAACAAATTGCGGAAAAAGGAAATAAAATACGAAACTAGCAAGTTGCGATTAAAACATAATAAAAGAGTTTAAAATGCTGCTCGACATATACAATACATACTCTCAAAACTGAATAAAACTCCCAAAACCTGGAATCTCATGAAATCACAAGCCATAGAAAACTACATAGCGTTCTAACTCTAGAATGTCTAATCAAAAGTAAATATAGGAAGTCTAAAGCTAAAGGGGAGAATAGAGAGGGACTTCTAGGTCTGCGGACGCGGTAGATATACCTCGAAGTCTCTAATGTCGCCCGCCTCACTGATAGAACGGCTGAGTAGAAGAACCTGGATCTGCACACGAAAAATATATGCAGGAAAGGGTATGAGTACACCATAGTAGTACTCAGTAAGTGTCAACCCTAACCTCGGTCGGGTAGTAATGAGGAAGGTTAGGGCCCTACTGGTTATATATATATAAAACAAGGTAAAATAGTATGAAATGTGATAGTATAATTTAAATACTAACAGTCGACAAGGAATAAAATCACAGAAAGAATATAACCCAGTACACAAAGATAGAAATAGGGGATCTCCCAGGATATTGTCCAGTAGTCCCAAACGTAAATGTGTAGAGGATCTCCCGGGATATCGTCCCGTAGTCTGAATCATAAATGTGCAGGGAATCTCCCGGAATACTAATCTGTAGTCCCAAAGTAAATATCTAGTACAGGGGGATCTCCCGGGATGTCGTCTCGTAGTCCCAAATGTAAATGTGCAGGGGGATCTCCCGAAAATACCAATCCGTAGTCCCAAAGTAAACATGTAGGGGAATCTTCCGGGATATCGTCCTGTAGTCCCAAAATCTCACTTGGGGAACTTTTGCCTTCAGTTCCCTTAATTAGAAGAGGAAAACAAAAATAGATTATAGTATTATGATCAAAATCAAGTTAGAATTCATTACCCAATGATTCTCCTTCAAAACCTCTCAAAATATTGTTTCCCACCGAGCTCCAATGCGATTTGTGTGTTATTAAATTTCAAACCTCGATTTTACTATATCTGCCCAGCGATTACCGCATATGCGGTCCATGGGGCCACACCTACGGTCCCGCACCTGCGTTTTGGGCTCCGCATCTGCAGAATTTCATTAACTCCCTAGGCACCGCACCTGCGCTCCCTTCTCCGCATCTGCTATCCTTAAGCCGCATCTGCGGTCACTGGCCCTTGTGCTCCAGACCGTACCTGCGACCTCGTGTCTCACTTCTTCGGGCCTCACCTGTGGGCTCCCCACCACAGGTGTGAAAATACCAGAAGCACCCAACTTTAGAATTTGCCTAAGTAATTCACTTCCGTTAAGTATCCGAAATTCACCCGAGGCCTTAGAGACCTCAACCAAACATGCCAACCAATCCTAAAACATCATACAAACCTAATCCAACCCTCGGATCATATCAAACAAAGTTAAAACCACGATTCACTGTCCAATCCAAGCCTAATGAACTTGAAATCTCAAGAATTCTACAACCGATGTCGAAACTAACCAAACCATGTCTGAATGACCCAAATTTTCACACAAATCACATTCAACACTATGGAGTTATTCCAACTTTCAGAATCGGATTCCGACCCCGATATCAAAATTTCACTATCGATCCGAAAATTTCAAAAATTCAACTTTCGCTATTTCAAGCCTAAATAAGCTACGAACCTCCAAAACACAATCCGAATTTACCCCTAAGCCCGAAATCACTCAACGGAGCTAACAGAATTGACATAATTTCATTCTGAGGCCATCTTCACATTGTTCTACCTACGACCCAAATTCTAAAGCTTAAACTCTCATTTAGGGATTAAGTGTCCCAAAACGCTCCAAAAATCCAAACGAATCCTCCCAGCAACTCACAATAGCATAAATAAATACGGGGAAAGTAGTTAATAGGGGATCGGGACATTAATTTTTAAACGACCGATCAGGTCGTTACATTTATACCCTTCCGGATAGAAAAAGGAGGTGTGACAGTAATGCCTCGAGGATTGTCCTTAGAGCGGTATTGATGTAGGACGGTAGGGTGATTGCCTACGCGTCCAGACAGTTGAAGGTACATGAGAAGAATTATCTTGTCCATGATCTCGAGTTAGCTGCTATTGTTCATGCCTTGAAGATCTGGTGTCATTATTTATATGGTGTGCCTTGTGAGATTTATACTGATCACCGGAGTTTGCAGCATATGTCCAAGCAGAAGGATATTAATTTGCGCCAGAGGAGGTGGTTAGAGCTGCTGAAGGACTATGATATCACAATCTTGTATCACCCAGGCAAGGCCAATGTGGTGGCCGATACTTTGAGTCATTGGGCAAAGAGCTTGGGGAGTTTGGCTTATTTACCAGCATTGGAGAGGCCCATGGCGATGGATGTTCAGGCCTTAGCCAGCCAGTTTGTGAGATTAGATCTTTCG
Source organism: Nicotiana sylvestris (assembly GCF_000393655.2). Lineage (NCBI taxonomy): Eukaryota > Viridiplantae > Streptophyta > Magnoliopsida > Solanales > Solanaceae > Nicotiana > Nicotiana sylvestris. The sequence continues at coordinate 117,388,374 of NC_091059.1, forward strand.
GAGCACAGTTGGGTTCTAGCTTGTGTGGTTTCTCGGTCTTCCTTATTTGATCGTATCAGGGAGCGTCAGTAGGATGACCCTCATTTTCTTGTCCTCAAGGACAAGGTTCTGCACGGCGATGCCAAAGATGTGAATATTGGTGATGACGGGGTATTAAGGATGCATGGTCGGGTCTATGTACCAAATGTTGATGGGTTTCGGGAGTTGATTCTAGCGGAGGCCCATAGTTCGCGGTATTCCATTCATCCGGGTGTCGCGAAGATGTATCAAGATTTGAGACAACACTATTGGTGGAGGCAGATGAAGAAAGATATAGTTGGATTTGTAGCACGGTGCCTCAATTGTCAGCAGGTAAAGTATGAGCACCAGAGACCGGGTGGGTTGCTTCAGCAGATATAGATTCCGGAGTGGAAGTGGGAGAGGATCACCATGGACTTTGTAGTTGGACTCCTACGGACTTTGAAGAAGTTCGATGCCATTTGGGTGATTGTGGATCGGCTGACCAAGTCCGCGCACTTCATTCCTATGTGTACTACTTATTCTTCGGAGTGGTTGGCGGAGATTTATATCCGGGAGATTGTTCGTTTGCATGGTATTCCAGTTTCTATCATTTAAAACAGAGGTACTCAGTTTACATCACGGTTTTGGAGGGCCGTACAATATGAGTTGGGCACTCGGGTGGAGTTGAGTACGATATTTCACCCTTAGACGAACGGACAGTCCGAGCGCACTATTCAGATTCTTACGGATATGCTCTGTGCGTGTGTGATTGAGATTGGGGGGGTCTTGGGATCAGTTCTTTCCATTGCCAGAGTTTGCCTACAATAATAACTATCACTACAGCATTCTGATAGCACCGTATGAGGCTTTATATGGTAGGCGGTGTAGATCCCCGGTGGGTTGGTTTGAGCCGGGTGAGGCTAGATTATTGGGCACAGACTTGGTTCAGAATGCTTTGGAGAAGGTTAAGGTGATTCAGGATAGACTTCGTACATCCCAGTCCATATAGAAGAGTTATGCGGACCGGACAGTTCGTGATGTTTCCTATATGGTTAGAGAGCGGATTCTGCTTCGGGTTTCGCTTATGAATGGCGTTATGAGATTTGGAAAGAAGGGGAAGTTGAGTCCGAGGTTTATTGGTCCTTTTGAGATATTGAAACGTGTTGGGAAGGTTTCTTATGAGCTTGCCTTACCTCCCAGCTTGGCAGGAGTTCACCTGATATTTCATGTTTCGATGCTCCAAAAGTATCATGGCGATCCGTCACACGTATTGGATTTTAGTTCAGTCCAGTTGGACAACGATCTATCTTATGTTGAGAAGCCAGTGGCGATATTGGACATGTAGGTTTGAAAGTTGAAGTCAAAGAATATTGCATCAGTAAAGGTTCAGTGGCGGGGTCAGCCGGTCGAGGAGGCGACCTGGGAGACCAAGCAGGATATGCGCAGCCGCTACCCTCATCCTTTACCTACTTTAGGTATGTCTCTACGCTCGTTCGAGGACGAAAGAATGTTTATGTGTGGGACGATGTAACGACCCGACCAGTCGTTTTAAGAATTAACGCCTTGATCCCCTATTAATTGTTTTCCCCTATTTGTTTCTATTATTTTGATTCACCGGGATGTTTGGTTTTGAGTTTTGGAGTGTTTTGGGACACTTAGTCCCTAAATAAGAGCTTAAGATTTAGAATTTGGATCGTAGTCGGAGCAGTGTGAAGACGGACTTGGAATGGAATTGCGTCGGTTCCGTTAGCTCCGTTGGGTGATTTCGGGCTTAGGAGCGTGTTCAGATTGTGTTTTGGAGGTCCGTAGCTTATTTAGTCTTGAAATACCGAAAGTTGAATTTTTGAAGTTTTTGGGTCGATAGTGAGATTTTGATATCGGGGTCGGAAGGAAATTTCGGAAGTTAGAGTAGCACCGTAGTGTTGAATGTGATATGTGTGCAAAATTTCAGGTCATTCGGATGAGGGTTGATAGACTTTTTGATCAAAAGCATAAATTGAGAGTTTTTGGAGTTCTTAGGCTTGAATCTATGGTTAATTAGATGTTTTGATGTGTTTTAGGTGTTTTAGGGATTGATATAAGTTTGGATAGTGGTATATGGTTTGTTCGTGATTTTGGTTGAGGTCCCGGGGGCCTCGTAATGATTCCGGATGGTTGACGGAAAGTTGAGAGTTAGAGCGTGCAGTTGAAACTGTTGGATTGCTGCCATAACCGCACCTGCGGATTGGGGACCGCAGGTGCAGAGCCGCAAAAGCGGCTGGGAGACCGCAGACGCGTCCGGATGAGGAAAAACTAGAAGTCGCAGGTGCAGAAGTGTCCACGCACCTGCGTGACCGCATATGCGGTGAAGAGGTCGCAGGTGCGAAAATGGCAATTTAATGAAGAGTCGCAGGTGCGACTTGGTCTTCACAGAAGCGGGACCGCAGGTGCGGTTCCAAGACCACAGATGCGGTTTTGCTGGTTAGAAAAGGGGCAGAAACGAGGGTTTAGTTTCAAAACTTGGAAAATTGATTTGGGAACTCGGGATTGTCGATTTTGAGAGAGATTTTCACCTGGGTGTTTTGGGTAAGTAATTCTTACTCGGGTTTGATTAATTTTTATGAATCTATGCTTAAATTCATCCTTTAAATTCGAATTTGGGGTGGAAAAATTGGAGAAAAGTTGGAAAAGTTTTTAGACCTAACTTTTGAGTTTGGATCGAGATTTTTGATGTCGGATTGAAGTAATTTCTATATATATGAACTCGTGAGAGTATGGGGTTTCCGAATTTGTAAATTTTACTCGATTCCGAGACGTGGGCCCAAGGGGCATTTTGGTCATTTTTCTTAATTTAGAGTATTAGCTTAGAATTAATTGTTGGAATCAGCTACTTGAAGTTATATTTATATTATACAATTGAGTTGAATACATTTGGGCCATTTGGAGTCGAGTACTCGTGGCAAGGGCGTGGTTTCGGGTTGATTTTAAGCTGGATCGAGGTAAGTGGCTTGCCTAACCTTGTGTGAGAGAAACTCCCCTTAGGATTTGGTATTGTTGACATTTGAAATGCCTTGTACGTGAGGTGACAAGTGTGTACTTGTGCTAATTATTGAAAATCCATTTTCATTAAGTAATTATAACTGTGTTTCCTTTCCTGTTTATACTACTTGCAATTTAAGCCTACTATTAGCTTAGGAAAGCATGTCTAATTGACTTAATTGTTTTACTTGCTCAAACTGTTTTATTCGAATTTTGTGCAACATGATAGGTTAGAAATACTTGTCTTACCTTGTTATGAAATTGGATTGCACTGAATATTCTTCGTGTTGCTGCTGTGTGTTTACTTTGGGACTACGAGACGATATCCCGGTAGATCCCCTCTGCATGTTTACTTTGGGATTGCGGATTTGTATTCCTGTAGATCCCCCTGCACATTTACATTGGAACTACGGGACTATACCCGGTAGATTCCCTCAGCACTGGATATTTACATTTGGGACTACGGATCGGATTTCCGGTAAATCCCCGCGCATTATTAGTTGGACTACGGGACTGCACCCGGGAAATCCACTGAATATTTATATTTGGGGACTACAGGACGGTATCCTGGGAGATCCCCGGTTGTTATCTTTGTGTTGAGCTGTATTCATTTCCGTGATTATTTTGTCTATGTTATAGTTGTTGTTGTTTTTTCTATCCTATGTTACTTCTCACTATTGCACTTAATTATACTGTCTCATTCAATACTGTTATACCTTGTATTTCATTAATCTCAGTAGGGCCCTGACTTTCCTCGTCACTACCCGACCGAGGTTAGGGTTGTCACTTACTGAGTACCGATGTGGTATACTCATGTCGTTTCTGCGCATGTTTTCCCATGTGCATATCCAAGTACTTCCACTCAGTCTTATCATCCTTGAGGCGAGGCACATTTGTAGAAACTTCAAGGTATGTCTGCCGCGTCTGCAGACCGAAAAGTCCCTTTCTATCTTTTTGTAATAGTATAGCCCTTTTATATTTTCCTTTGATAGACATTTCTGGAGTTAGAGCTTCTTATGTATCTCTTAGCTTGTGATTCATGGGGTTCCGAATTTTGGAATGTTATGCTGAAATTCTTGTATTGTTATATGTCAGGTAGCATCTTAAACACAATTTTATTTTGTTATTTCGGTTTTATATTATTTTCTTTCCGCAAATTGTTTCTTTTCCGCATTTGTTAGGCTTACCTAGTCGTAGAGACTAGGTTCCGTCACGATAGTTCACGAAGGGCGAACTAGTGTCGTGACAATAGGGAGTTTTTCCAATTAAAGTGACAATAATCAAAACGGGATTATTTATTCCAAATTCAGAGTCGCCACCTAGGATAATTTATGGTATCCCGAGTCACCAGTTTAAAATCCCGAATCGAGGAAGTTTGACTATGTTTTACAGCCCGCGAAACATAGAAATCCGGGTAAGGAATTATGTTAACCTGGGATAAAGTGTTAGGCATTCTCGAGTTCCGTGGTTTTAGCACGGTCGCTCAAATATTATTAATTGGCGTAATTATCTAATTAATTACACATTTTAAGCCAACACGCATTTTTAAACTTTCTAACCGCTTTTAGTGTTTATGGAGTTTATCACGATTGTCACACAATTGTTGTTTTGGTGCACATTGCAAACCGCGTCACATGAAATGCACCCGCGATCAATAGCATGTTTATTTTATTATTATTCGAAATTATGGTCGGGTCACATGAAATGCACACCCGAATTGAGATTTACGTATCGTGACCATGCCATGGGAATCATACCCATGGCCACGATAATTTATTATTGATCGCGCCTAAAGCAAGCTACAATGTTTATGAATATTAACGTCCTAAGTATGCTCCTAGCGTACGATTAATGAAAGCAAAATGATAGCACATCACCTTTTATTTTAATACCCAACTCCATTGCCCAATTTTAATTAATAGGTCAATTTAACTTCAGAGACACCAAAATGTTAAACATCACACATTAAACATCTATATCTTAATAAAGCAACTATCCAGGGAAACCAAACTCATTTACAAATAGCAAATAGCAAAAAAATAAAACTGATGCAAACAAAATATCCCTAAGCCCGAAATCACTCAACGGAGCTAGCAGAACTTACAGAATTCCATTCCAAGGTCATCTTCACACTGCTCTGACTACGATCAAAATTCTAAAGCTTAAGATCTCATTTATGGACTAAGTGTCCCAAAACAGTCCGAAACTCAAAACAAAACATCCCGACGAATCAAAATAGCAAAAACAAATAGGGGGAAAGCAGTTAATAGGGGATCGGGGCGTTAATTCTTAAAACGACCGGTCGGGTCGTTACATTTATACCCTTCCGGATAGAAAAAGAAGGTGTGACAGTGATGCCTCGAGGATTGTCCTTGGAGCAGTATTGATGCATGATGGTAGGGTGATTGCCTACGCGTCCAGACAATTGGAGGTACATGAGAAGAATTATCCTGTCCATGATCTCGAGTTAGCTGCTATTGTTCATGCCTTGAAGATCTGGTGTCATTATTTATATGGTGTGCCTTGTGAGATTTATACTGATCACCGGAGTTTGCAGCATCTGTTCAAGTAGAACGATCTTAGTTTGCGCCAGAGGAGGTGGTTAGAGGTACTGAAGGACTATGATATCACTATCTTGTATCACCCAGACAAGGCCAATGTGGTGGCCGATGGTTTGAGTCGCAGGGCAGAGAGCTTGGGGAGTTTGGCTTATTTACCAGCATTGGAGAGGCCCATGGTGATGGATGTTCAGGCCTTAGCCAGCCAGTTTGTGAGATTGGATCTTTCGGAGCCCAGTCGGGTTCTAGCTGGCGTAGTTTCTCGGTCTTCCTTATTTGATCGTATCAGGGAGCGTCAGTATGATGATCCTCATTTGCTTGTCCTCAAGGACAAGGTTCTGCACGGCGATGCTAGAGATGTGACTATTGGTGATGACAGGGTATTAATGATGCATGGTCGGGTCTGTGTACCCAAGGTTGATGGGCTTCGGGAGTTGATTCTAGCAGAGGCCCATAGTTTGCGATATTCCATTCATCCGGGTGCCGCGAAGATGTATCAAGATTTGAGACAGCACTATTGGTGGAGGCGGATGAAGAAAGATATAGTTGGATTTGTAGCTCGGTGCCTCAATTGTCAGCAGGTAAAATATGAGCACCAGAGATCAGGTGGGTTGCTTCAGCAGATATAGATTCCGGAGTGGAAGTGGGAGAGGATCACCATGGACTTCGTAGTTGGACTCCCACAGACTTTGAAGAAGTTCGATGCCATTTGGGTGATTGTGAATCGGCTGACCAAGTTCGCGCACTTCATTCTTATGTGTACTACTTATTCTTCGGAGCGGTTGGCGGAGATTTATATCCGGGAGATTGTTCGTTTGCATGATACAGTTTCCATCATTTCAAACAGAGGTGCTCAGTTCACATCACAGTTCTGGAGAGCCGTACAATATGAGTTGGGCACTCGGGTGGAGTTGAGTACGACATTTCACCCTTAGACGGACGGACACTCCGAGCGCACTATTCAGATTCTTGCGGATATGCTTCGTGCGTGTGTGATTGAGTTTGAGGGTCTTGGGATCAGTTCTTGCTATTGACAGAGTTTGCCTACAACAACAACTATCAGTACAACATTTAGATAGCACCGTATGAGGCTTTATATGGTTGGCGGTGTAGATCCCCGGTGGGTTGGTTTGAGCCGGGTGAGGCTAGATTATTGGGCACAGACTTGGTTCAAGATGCTTTGGAGAAGGTTAAGGTGATTCAGGATAGACTCCGTACATCCCAGTCCATACAGAAGAGTTATGCAGACCGGACAGTTCGTGATGTTTCCTATATGGTTGGAGAGCGGGTTCTGCTTCGGGTTTCGCCTATGAAGGGAGTTATGAGATTTGGGAAGAAAAGAAAGTTGAGTCCGAGGTTTATTGGTTCTTTTGAGATATTGAGACGTGTTGGGAAGGATGCTTATGAGCTTGCCTTACCTCCCAGCTTGGCAGGAGTTCATCCGGTATTTCATGTTTCGATGCTCCGAAAGTATCAAGGCGATCCGTCACACATATTGGATTTCAGTTCAGTCCAGTTGGACAAGGATCTATCTTGTGTTGAGGAGCCAGTGGCAATATTGTACATGCAGGTTTGAAAGCTAAAGTCAAAGAATATTGCATCAGTAAAGGTTAAGTGGCGGGGTCAGCTGGTCGAGGAGGCGACCTGGGAGATCGAGCAGGATATGTGCAGCCGCTACCCTCATCCTTTACCTACTTTAGGTATGTCTTTATACTCGTTCGAGGACGAATGAATGTTTAAGTGTAGGACGATGTAACGACCCGACCGGTCGTTTTAAGAATTAACGCCCCGATCCCCTATTAATTGCTTTCCCCTGTTTGTTTCTGCTATTTTGATTCGCCGGGATGTTTGGTTTTGAGTTTTGGAGTATTTTGGGACATTTAGTCCCTAAATGAGAGCTTAAGATTTAGAATTTGGATCATAGTCGGAGCAGTGTGAAGACGAAATTGGAATGGAATTGCGTCGGTTCCGTTAGCTCCGTTGGATGATTTCGGGCTTAGGAGCGTATTCAGATTGTGTTTTGGAGGTCCGTAGCTTATTTAGGCTTGAAATACCGAAAGTTGAATTTTTGAAGTTTCTAGGTCGATAGTGAGATTTTGATATCAAGGTCGGAATGGAATTTCGGAAGTTGGAGTAGCACCGTAGTGTTGAATGTGACGTGTGTGCAAAATTTTAGGTCATTCGGACGAGGGTTGGTAGACTTTTTGATCGAAAGCGTAAATTGAGAGTTTTTGGAGTTCTTAGGCTTGAATCTATGGTTAATTAGATGTTTTGATGTGTTTTAGGTGTTTTAAGGATTGGTATAAGTTTGGATAGTGGTATATGATTTGTTCGTGCTTTTGGTTGAGGTCACGGGGGCCTCGGGATGATTCCGGATGGTTGACGGGAAGTTGAGAATTAGAGTGTGCAGCTGAAACTGTTGGATTGCTGTCATAACCGCACCTGCGGATTGGGGACCGCAGGTGCGGAGCCGCAAAAGCGGCTGGGAGACCGCAGATGCTGCCGGATGAGGAAAAACTAAAAACCGCAGGTGCAGAAGTGTCCACGCACCTGAATGACCGCAGATGCGGTGAAGAGGTCGCATATGCGACAATGGGAATTTAATGAAAAGTCGCAGGTGCGACTTGGTCTTCGCAGAAGTGGGACCGCAGGTGCGGTCCCAAGGCCGCAGATGTGGTTTTACTGGTTAGAAAAGTGGCAGAAACGAGGGTTTAGTTTCTAAACTTGGAAAATTGATTTGGGAGCTCGGGATTGGCGATTTTGAGAGAGATTTCACCTGGGTGTTTTGGGTAAGTAATTCTTACTCGGTTTTGATTAATTTTCATGAATCTATGCTTAAATTCATCCTTTAAATTCGAATTTGGGGTGGAAAAATTGGAGAAAAAGTTGGAAAAGTTCCTAGACCTAACTTTTGAGTTGGGATCGAGATTTTTGATGTCAGATTGGAGTAATTTCTATATATATGAACTCGTGAGAGTATGAGGTTTCCGAATTTGTAAATTTTACTCAATTCCGAGACGTGGGCCTAAGGGGCATTTTGGTCGTTTTTCTTAATTTAGAGTATTAGCTTAGAATTAATTATTGGGATCAGCTACTTGAAGTTATATTTATATTATGCAATTGAGTTGAATAGATTTGGGCCATTTGGAGTCGAGTACTCGTGGCAAAGGCGTGGTTTCGGGTTGTTTTTGTGCCGGTTCGAGGTAAGTGGCTTGCCTAACCTTGTGTGAGAGAACCCCTTAGGATTTGGTATTGTTTACATTTGAAATGCCTTGTACGTGAGGTGACGAGTGTGTACTTGTGCTAATTGTTGAAAATCCATTTTCATTAAGTAACTATATCTGTGTTTCCTTTCTTGTTTATACTACTTCCAATTTAAGCCTACTATTAGCTTAGAGAAGCATGTCTAATTGACTTAATTGTTTTACTTGCTCAAACTGCTTTATTCGAATTTTGTGCAGCATGCTAGGTTAGAAATACTTGTCTTACCTTGTTATGAAATTGGATTGCATTGAATATTCTTCGTGTTGCTGCTGTGCGTTTACTTTGGGACTACGAGACGATATCCCGGTAGATCCCCCCCTGCATTTTTACTTTGAGACTGCGGACACTTTATTCTGATAGATCCCCCTGCACATTTACATTGGAACTATGGGACTACACACGGTAGATTCCCCCAGTACTGGATATTTACATTTGGGACTACGGATCTGATTTTCGGTGGATCCCCGCGCATTATCAGTTGGACTACGGGACTGCACCCGGGAGATCCACTAAATATTTATAGTTGGGGACTACAGGACGGTATCCTGGGAGATCTCCGGTTGTTATCTCTGTGTTGAGCTGTATTCCTTTCCGTGATTATTTTGTCTCTGTTATAGTTGTTGTTGTTCTTTCTATCCTGTGTTACTTCTCACTGTTGCACTTAATTATACTGTCTTATTCTATACTATTATACCTTGTATTTCATTAATCTCAGTAGGGCCCTGACTTTCCTCGTCACTACCCGACCGAGGTTAGAGTTGACACTTACTGAGTACCGCTGTGGTGTACTCATGCCCTTTTTGCGCATGTTTTCCCATGTGCAGATCAAGTACTTCCACTCAGTCTTATCATCCTTGAGGGGGCACAATTGTAGAGACTTTAAGGTATATCTGTCGCATCCGCAGACCGAGAAGTCCATTTCTATCTTTCTGTAATAGTATAGCCCTTCTGTATTTTCCTTTGATAGACATTTATGGAGTTAGAGCTTCTTATGTATTTCTTAGCTTGTGATTCATGGGGTTCCGGATTTTGGGAATGTTAGGCTGAAATTCTTGTATTGTTATATGCCAGGTGGCATCTTAAACACTATTTTATTTTGTTATTTAGGTTGTATATTATTTTCTTTCCGCAAATTATTTCTTTTCCGCATTTGTTAGGCTTACCTAGTCGTAGAGACTAGGTTCCGTCATGATAGTTCACGAAGGGCGAACTGATGTCGTGACAATAGGGGAATTTTTCCAATTAAAGTGACAATAATCGAAATGAGATTATTTATTTCAAATTCAGAGTCGCCACCTGGGATAATTTATGGTGTCCCGAGTCACCGGTTTAAAATCCCGAATCGAGGAAGTTTAACTCTGTTTTATAGCCCGCGAAATACAAAAATCCGGGTAAGGAATTATGTTAACCTGGGAGAAGGTATTAGGCATTCCCGGGTTCCGTGGTTTTAGCACGGTCGCTCAACTATTATTAATTGGCCTAATTATCTAATTAATTACACATTTTAAACCAACGCGCATTTTTAAACTTTCTAACCGCTTTTAGTGTTTATGGAATTAATCACGATTGTCGCACAATTGTTGTTTTTGTGCACATTGCAAACCGCATCACATGAAATGCACCCGCGATCTACAACATGTTTATTTTATTATTATTCAAAATTATGGTCGGGTCACATAAAATGCACACCCGAATTGAGATTTATGTATCGTGATCATGCCAAGGGAATCGTACCCATGGCCACGATAATTTATTATTGATCGCGCCTATAGCATGCTACGATGTTTATGAATATTAACGTCCTAAGTATGCTCGTAGCGTACGATTAATGAAAGCGAAATGATAGCACATCACCTTTTATTTTAATACCCAACTCCAATGCCCAATTTTAATTAATAGGTCAATTTAACTTCGGAGACACCAAAATGTTAAACATCACGCATTAAACATCTATATCTTAATAAATCAACTATCTAGAGAAACCAAACTCATTTACAAATAGCAAATAGCAAAAAAATAAAACTGATGCAAACAAATTACTAATAAGCCACAATCCAAAACAGAGGAAGAAAGCATTAACCCATATGATCGACAAAAATAGAGCACAAAGATTAATAACACAATATAAGCATGGTATCAAGCAGAAACAATAGAAGAAATTAAGAAACAAACCTCAAACCGATGAACTCTGGACGCAACTCGAATCGGCACCGGAAATTCAAAACCAAATACGACCCTAAACAAACTCCATAATTTGAAAACGAAGTCCGGAATTTAAAGAGAAGAAATAGAACATTTTTCTTTGAATTCAATCATGAACTAACTCACAAAAAAAACAGAAACATTTTCTTGTATTGATTCTATCCAAAGCTCCTCCCCCAATTTCTATGACAATTCTGTCCGTGTTCTCTACTACCCGTCCCCCCATTTGGACACAAATATCTTCTACACAGTCAACCGCAACAAATACGCTATCAGTAGTGCAAAGGGAAGCAGTCATGGTGTTGATGGCGGATAACTGGTGGTCGCTTGTGGTGGAGCTACGGTGGTGGTGGCTGGTTATTTAGGTTGGGGTGAAGGAGAAGAAGAGGGGTCAGCATAGCGGTGGGTTTGGGTGTGGATGTGACAGCAGAGGAGTCGCCGGGTTTGGGTAGTTGCTTGGCACTGTGTGGAGACTGGGATGGTGGTCTGAAGGTGACGACGGGGTGGTCGCTGGTCGACGTCCAGTGAGGCGGGGGTGGTTTTTTTCTGAAGATGGCGGCGGCGAGCTGGAGAGGGGGGGGGGGGGGTTCTCTACGATGAAAAACGGTTGTTGTCTAGAGAAGAAGATAGGTTTAGAGTTGTTTTAATTATCTAGGTCTTGAAAATGTGTGTTAGGGTGTATACGAAGAAGTGGAAGTGAGTCTTAGGGTTTGGGCTTAGGAAATTGAGTTGGACCATGTCTTTTGGATTTAAATTTAGGCTAAGAAGACCAAATAGTACAATGTATCTATAAAGTGTAAAAATCACTCTTAATTAAAATAAACTAATATAAAACTAAATACTAAAAGTGAAGCTAATTTTTGTATTTTTAAAATGTTATAATAAAGTAAAAAGTAGGAAGAATAGGCCAAAGCCACGGTAAAATTAAAATACTATAAATATAAATATACTACTTGACTTTAAACTAAAGATGAAAATATTTTTGTAATTTTTATATTTGTGATAAAATAAAGTAAAAGAGTAAAACTATTTAAAATAGCGATATTAAACCTAAACTAAATATTTAACACTAAAATGTGTAAAATTTTGGAGAGGGTAAAAAATTACATGTCTACAATCACAATAGACTGTATAGGACCCTGAACCTATAGGCAATATCAAAATTGGGGCTATAGTTAAAGCTGTCTTGAGCTTCTGGAAGCTCTCCTCACACTCTTCCGTCCATTGGAACATAGCACCCTTCTGGGTTAGCCTGGTCATAGGTGCTGCAATAGATGAAAATCCCTCAACAAATCGACGGTAATAACCCGCCAAGCCAAGAAAATTACGAATCTCTGTAGCCGAGGATGGTCTGGGCCAACTCTGCACCGCTTCCACCTTCTTCGGATCCACCTTGATCCCTTCATTCGATACTACGTGACCCAAGAATGCCACGGAATCCAACCAAAACTCACATTTCGAGAACTTCGCATATAAATTCTTTTCTCTCAAAGTCCGAAGCACTATCCTCAGGTGTTGTTCATGATCCTCCCGACTCCGAGAGTATACCAGAATGTCATCAATAAATACAATGACAAACGAGTCAAGATATGGTCGGAACACGCTGTGCATCAAATGCATAAAGGCTTCTGGGGCATTGATCAGCCCAAATGATATAACAAGGAACTCGTAATGACCATACCGAGTCCTGAAAGCAGTCTTCGGGATATATGGCTCCCGAATCTTCAACTGATGGTAACCTGAATGCAAGTCGATCTTAGAAAACAGTCGAGCACCCTGTAACTAGTCAAACAAATCATCAATACGAGGCAAAGGATACTGGTTCTTCATTGTAACTTTGTTCAACTAGCGATAATCAATGCACATACAATGGAACCATCCTTTTTCTTCACAAACAAGACTGGAGCACCCCAAGGTGATACACTAGGCCGAATAAAACCCTTATCAAGTAATTCCTGTAATTGATCCTTCAACTCCTTCAACTTAGGAGGGGCCATACGATAAGGAGGAATAGAAATGGGCTGAGTGCCCGGCAACAAATCAATGCCGAAATCAATATCCCTGTCGGGAGGCATACCCGAAAGATCAGCTGGAAACACATCAGGGAAATCCCATACTACTGGGACTGAATCAACCGTAAGGGTATTCATACTGACATCTCTCTCATAAGCTAGATACGCGGCACACCCCTTCTCAAAAATTCGCTAAGCTTTAAGAAATGAAATTACCCCTCCACTCTACTCGCGGTACACCTAGCATAGCTAGTGTCACGGTTTTGGCATGACAATCAAAAATAGCATAATGGGGCGATAACTAGTCCATACCCAAGATAACATCGAAATCTACCATGCTGAGCAATAATAAATCGGCTCTGGTCTAAAACCACTAAGAGCAATCGAACACGACCGATAAATGCGGTCCACAATAAGAGAATCTCCCACAGGAGTAGAAACATAAACAGGGGAACTCAAAGAATCCCGAGATACGCCCAAATGCAGGGCAAAATAAGAGGACACATAAGAATAAGCAGAGCCTGAATTGAATAGAACTGATGCATCTCTATGGCAAACCAGGACAATACCTGTGATGACAGAATCGAAGGCGACACCATCAGTACGGGTAGGAAGGGCATAGTATCTGGCCTGGCCTCCCCCTCTAGGGCGACCTCTACCTCCTCGACCTCCACCTCTAGCTGGCTGGGTAGGTGGGGCAGCAACTGGTGCTGTGATCATAGCCTAGAAACTCTGTGGAGCATGCTGTGGCTGAAAAGTCTATGGAGGTGCACCCCTCCTAATCCTGGGGCAATCTCTCACCATATGGAGTGTATTGCCACACTCAAAACAAGCTCTAGGAGGATGTGGCGGTTGTGACTGGCTCAGGCCATGTTTGCTGGACCAACCACTGAAAGCACCTCGTTTAGGAGGCGCACTAGATACTAGAGGTGCATAATAGGGCTCTTCAGGTCTAGGAGGAGCTGAAATACCACTGGCTACTGGAAGAACTAAATGAACGGGGCGACTCATATAACCCGTACCATGATGAACTGCAGCTGGGGCACATGCACCAGAATAATGGCCCGACTCCCGAGACCCCTTGGCCTCCCTTTCCTCTCTATCCCGAGCATGCATATCCTCTACTCTCCTAGCAATTCACACCACCTGCTGATAAGAAATATCCTTTTCCAACTCCTAGGCCATGCTAGATCTGATGTTGGGAATAAGCCCCTCAATGAACCAGCAAACTCTCTCACAAACTGTAGAGAACAAGGCTAGTGCATGCCTAGCCAAGTTAGTAAAACGGAGAACATACTCCGAAACAGTCATAGTACCCTGGTGCAAATGCTCAAACTCTGCGCGTCATGCGTCCTTGAGGCTCTAAGGAATATACTCCCTCAAAAACATAACTGAAAACTGGGTCCATATACTGGAAGCTGCCTTAGCTGGGCTGTCCAACTCATAGGTACGCCACCACTGGTAGGCTTCCCCTCGAAGCTGGAAGGCAGTGAAAGAAACCTCACTTGATCCTGATATACCCATAGTGCGGAGGATACGATAGCACTTCTATAGAAATCCCAGAGCATCATCTAATGCTAGACTACTGAATATAGGAGGCTTGTACTTCTTGAACCTCTCAAGCCTCCGTTGCTCAGCCTCTGAAGCTGTTGCCCTATCCTCGGGCTGAACTGGGGCTATAGGTGGTACCGGTATAACTTTTGGGATCTGATCAATCTGGACCCACTGCTCTGGGGTACAGGCGGCGGGAGTCTGTGCTCCTCTCCCGGCATGGGATGTGGCTGCAGCAAGGGGAATCAACCATGTCTAAGCTAGAGTGGTGTACATGCTCACGAACTCTGCAAGGGTCTCCTTAAGAACTGGAATAGTAGTAGCAGTAAGCGTATCAGGTGCCTAGGCTCCGGCTGGAGCTGCTGGTGGCTCCTCTGTGGTAGCTCGCGTGGGTGCTCTGGCTGCACCACATGCGCGTCCTCGGCCTCTACCCCGGCCCCGACCTCTAGCGGCTCTAGTAGGTGGTGCGGGTGCCTGGTCCTCTCCAGTAGTACGTGTCATCACCATCTATGAGAAAATAGAAGACAAAGGTTTAGATTTTCGATATCAAACATCTCGCATGACAAGGAAATCAAATGAAGTGAAATTTTCCTAACAGTTACATAGCCTCTCGTAGATAAATACAAACATCTCTGTACTGATCCGCGAGACTCTAATAAACCAGCTTGTGATTCATGACTCCTATGAACCTAGAGCTCTGATACCTACTTGTCACAACCCAAGTTCTCCATCCGTGAACTGCCGTGACGACACATAGTCTTTATGACTAGGTAAGCCTATCAAATTACGGAAAAAGAAATTAAATATGAAATTAGCAAGTTGCGAATAAAACATAATAAAAGAGTTTAAAATGTCGCTCGGCATATACAATACATACTCTCAAAACTGAATCAAACTCCCAAAATCCGGAATCTCATGAAATCGCAAGCCATAGAAAACTACATAGCATTCTAACTCCAGAATATCTAATCAAAAGTAAATACAAGAAGTCTCAAGCTAAAAGGGATAATAGAGAGGGACTTCTAGGTCTGCGGACGAGGCAGATATACCTCGAAGTTTCTGATATCGCCCGCCTCACTGATAGAACGGCTGAGCAGAAGAACCTGGATCTGCACACAAAAAATATTTGCAGGAAATGGAATGAGTACACCACAACGGTACCCAGTAAGTATCAACCCTAACCTCGGTCAGGTAGTGACGAGGAAAGTGAGGGCCCTACTGGTTAAATATATATATATATATATATATATATATATATATATATATATATATATATATATATATATATATGAAATGGTATAGTGTAATTAAAATACTAACAGTCGATAAGGAATAAAATCACAGAAAGAATATAACCCAGTACACAAAGATAGCAACAGGGGATCTCCCAGGATATCGCCCCGTAGTCCCAAATGTAAATGTGCAGAGGATCTCTCGGGATATCGTCCCGTAGTCCGAATCATAAATGTGTAGAGAATCTCCCGGAATACTAATCCGTAGTCTCAAAGTAAATATCCAGTACATGGGGATCTCCCAGAATGTCATCCCGTGGTCCCAAATGTAAATGTGCAGGGGGATCTCCCGAAAATACCGATATGTAGTCCCAAAGTAACATGTAGGGGGATCTCCCGGGATATTGTCCCGTAATACCAAAGTAAACACACAACAGTCTCAAGAAAAAATCTACAATTCTATCCAAGTTCGTACCTAGAAAATAGAGATTCCTATTCTAAACATGCTGCACAAAATTCAAGTAAACACTTTAAGCAGATAGAACAGCTAAGTCACTTAAGCATGCTTTCCTAAACTAAACAGTAGGCTTTAAAATACAAGAAATGTTCAACAAAACGGAAACACAGATATTTACTTAATGAAAATGGGGTTTTCCAATAATTAGCACGTGTACGCACTCGTCACCTCACGTACACGGCACTCATATAACAAAAATACCAAAATCCTAAGGGGAGTTCCCCCACACAAGGTTAGGCAAACCACTTACCCCGAACCAGCACAAAATTTAAGTAAACACTTTAAGCAGATAGAACAGCTAAGTCACTTAAGCATGCTTTCCTAAACTAAACAGTAGGCTTTAAAATACAAGAAATGTTCAACAAAACAGAAACACGGATATTTACTTAATGAAAATGGGGTTTTCCAATAATTAGCACGTGTACGCACTCGTCACCTCACGTACACGACACTCATATAACAACAGTACCAAAACCCTAAGGGGAGTTCCCCCCCACAAGGTTAGGCAAGCCACTTACCTCGAACCAGCTCAAAATCAATCCGAAACCACGCTCTTGCCATGAATATCCAACTCCGAGTGGCCCAAATCTAATCAAATAAATTTCATAATGTAAATATAGCTACAAACAACGAATTTAGCTAAAGGAATCGAAGCTAAGGTAAGAAAATAGAAAAATACCCAAAAATCCTCCCCGGGCCCACGTCTCAAAATCGGGTAAAAATTAAGGATTATGAACACTCATTCACTCACGAGCACACTCGAACAACAATCAGCAAAATCCAACGCCAAAATCTCACTCAAAACTCGGATTTTCAATTGGGAAACTTTTCTCCCATTTTCAAACTTTTGCCCTCGATTTCCTTAATTAGAAGAGGAAAACAATAATAGATTATAGTATTATGATCAAAATCAAGTTAGAATTCATTACCCAATGATTCTCCTTCAAACCCCTTGAAAAATTGTCTCCCACCGAGCTCTAATTCGATTTTTGTGTCGTAAAATTTCAAACACTCGATTTTTCTATATCTGCCTAGCGATTACCGCATCTATGGTTCATGGGGTTGCACCTGCGGTCCCGCACCTGCATCTTGGGCTCCGCATCTATAGAATTTCATTAATTCCCTAGGCACCGCACCTGCGCTCCCTTCTCCGCAGATGCAGTCCGCTTCTGCGGTCCTTGAGCTGCATCTACGGTCACTGGCCCTTGTGCTCCAAACCACACCTGCGAGCTCTTGCCTCGCTTCTACGGGCCGCACCTACAGGCTCCCCACCGCAGGTACGAAAATACCCTAAGCAGCCAACTTCAAAATTTGCCTAAGTCCAAATTCACTTTCGTTAAGAATCCGAAACTCACCTGAGGCCTCCGAGACCTCAACAAAACATGCCAACCAATCCTAAAATATCATATGAACTTAATCCAACACTCGGATCACATCAAACAACGCTAAAACCACGATTCACCCTTCAATCCAAGCCTAATGAACTTGAAATCTCAAGAATTCTACAACTGATGTCGAAACCAACCCATGTCCGATTGACCCCAAATTTTGCACACAAGTCATATTAAACACTACAGAGCTATTTCAGAATCGGATTCCGACCCCGATATCAAAATTTCACTATCGATCTGGAAATTTTAAAAATTCAACTTTCGGCATTTCAAGCCTAAATAAGTTATTGACCTCCAAAACACAATCCGAACATACCCCTAAGCCCGAAATCACTCAACAGAGCTAACGGAATCGACGAAATTCTATTCCGAAGCCGTCTTCACACTGTTCCGCCTACGACCCAAATTCTAAAGCTTACGCTCTCATTTAGGGACTAAGTGTCTCAAAACACTCCGAAACTCCAAACGAATTCTCCCGTCAACTCACAATAGCAGAAATAAATACGGAAAAAGTAGTTAATAGGGGACTGGGATGTTAATTCTCAAAACAATCGGCCGGGTCGTTACAAAGAGGATTTGGCTGCTTTGACTTATAAGTGAAACATCGAGGGGTTGAGACTTTTGCCAATTTGAGATGTATCAACAATGATGGTAACCCAATCTATGTGATTAGAGATCCCATGAAATAGGTTCATATGGGTAATAACAAGTCATTAGTTGATCAAATATGTATCATAAATTATGTCTCTTCTAGTGGAGTGTGTGTACATAATGCAAGACTGCAAGGAATGTGAGGTTGAGTTATTATACTCTTAATCTGATAATTCATAGCCTATTGTAGGCGGTATATTGTGCTACAAAATGCACTTGACGGATGGACCTATATGAGTGTGGAGTGGGGTCGCTCCTATAAAATTTGTGACAAAATTTTTAGAGCACTCATGAATACCAGGCACGCGTATAGCCTATTAGGCAAAACCGCGATAACAACAGAAATTGTGGGGGTGTAATATAATGAATAAGATCCCTAGCTTATAACAAGAAATTTTGGTTCATAGAGGTTATCAACTTCACCAATTATTCTGTAAGTTGAATCTTATTTTATCTATTTCTAGTTCATAGTCTATAAGACACCAGATGGATTTTATTATATCCGAAGCCCAGCAAATTATACTCTCTTTCTTTCTTTGGTTACTATTTATTTTTTATATCCCTTTTGAGATATGTAGGGATTGTTGGAAAATTAGTGATATCTCAAAAGGTAATGTCCATCTTGGTTTGGAAAATCTTTTCTCTTTGAAATATTATTTACATCTACTTATTAGTTAGTAAATTATTTTATATTTAATAGAGTCAAACTAGCCATTATCTAGCCATTAACTAGCCGTTGGAGCGCGCCTATATAAACATGGTCTTTGGAGATCTAAAGACACACTTTCTAACATAACTTTCTGAATCATCTTTTTCCTTCTATATGTTGGGTTTTTTTCTTGAATTTTCAGTTAGTTCTGTTCCCAATTTTATAACTAGAAGAACTTGTTGAATCCTGAGGAATACGCCCAATTTTATTCATTATTGTGTGGACGAAATATCCTTAAGGACAACGTCCTTCATACGCTTCAAGTTAACTCCTATTCTCTTAACAATTTTTCCAACAAATTATCCATTTCAAGTTTGACAAGAGAAATAGGGATTTGAGATTTCTCACGAGAATTTTGGAACTTTGTGCATGGTGGTAGGGGAAGTATCATGTGATGAATTTGATTATGTGGCTTGACCGATATGCTTTCTAAGACTTTTGAAATTGTTCTCCTTAACATCAAGCATCATAAAGGATAAAGGATGTGTTTGGTATGAGGAAAAATATTTTTTTTTTTTAAAAAATCATGAAATAATTATTTCCTGGTGTTTGGTACGGCGGACATTATTTTAGACAAAACATCTTCCATCGGAAGGCGGAAAATAACTTATATCACTTATGGCGGAAGCCATTTGCCTTATAATTATCATAACTTTCATTTTCATATTATTTATTTTAAGTAATACTTAGTAATTTAATCTCTAGCATTCAAGAGTTTCATCAAAATACGTTTCAATTTGTTGATATCATTTATAAGCTTAAATATATAATCTTTTGAAAAATGCTTGTCACCTACCAACCAAAAGCCAAAAATATATTTCTAAAAAAATATTTCTTTTAAAAAAGATATTTCTAAAAAAATATTTCTTTTAAAAGAGATAACTGATGTCATACTAAATACACTCAAAATGTGATATACACTTCGGAATTTGGACTCAAACTAAGTAGGCGTTTGGACATAAAAACTGTAATTCTTTAAAAAAAAAATAGTTTTTGGAGTTAAGTTGCGATATGTATTTGAAATTTAAAATTATGTTTGGACATGTATTTCACTTGAAAAATATTATAGTTTTGTGAGTGAAAAAACAAAAATTTCTGAAAATTTTGAAAAAATAATTTTTTGAAAAACTTATTTTCGAAAAATTTCTAAGAATTTATAAAATTTTATGGACAAACACATTTTTTTAAAAAAAAAAGTTGAAATAAAAAATAGCTATGCACAAATGGGACCTAAATTTACTTCTATAATTTTTGATTTCAAGGTTGATTTGCGACTGTATTCCGTTCTAATGTGATGTTTCGGCATATTAGGGAATCAATGTATAATTTGTTCATCATTATATTTATTCGTTAGCTGAAAAAGCACCTAGTTGAGATTTTCTTTAACTTTTTTTTTTTTCTATTTTATCATGAGGTAGGATCGACATTTTCTTTCTTTATCAGATGTCTTCATATGGACAATACTGACATTCTCAATAAATCATTAATAAAGAAGATCAAAGTCACTGGACACACACATAGGCCGATGAATCTTGAATTCAACCTATGAGTCATTAATTAAACATTAGAAGTGCTGATATCCCAGCGCACCACCCCTACATAGCTCCAGATTCTGCCAAGTATTTCATCTGATGTCGATATTGGTTGGATTTCGTGCTGGAAAAGGAAGAAAAATCAAAAAGCATCAGTTTGGTTTCTTTTGTTTAAAATCGTTCTATTTCGCTTCTTGAATAGTGGATCTATCGATTTTTTCTAGCTTCACACGATAGGAGTAAAATTTACGTATATTCTTGATCACGCCCAACTCTAATTTTAAAAAGAATAAGCGATCGCTATAAATAAAATTTGGTCTAAAAGTCCGGAATCGAATCCCACAGAGAACTAAGATTTTGCTATAATGTTCAATATCACCAATAAGTCGAGCTCGAACAATTCCTAAGTTATAAATATTAAGATTCTTATATCTAACTAATTAACTAACAAATTAAAATAGTAAATTAGCAACTAAAGATACTAAGGGTTGGAGACAAGATTAAGGAGGTCTAGAATTATGATTTCCCCAAATGTCGGAATCCTTCCCGCTACGTCTCCTACAATTTCGTCTAAGTATTCTTTATTGATCATGAGCACTCGACTTATCGTAATTCTCTCTCGAGCAGCTACAATATTGTACTAGTCTTATTCTTTCGAACTACGCTAGCTCGCACTTTTTCACCGCCCACTATGATCACGTCAAAGCTTCGTTATCTCTAATCTCGCTTTTTAAACCCATAGTATTGATCTCTCATATACCTTAGGAGTGACGTTGTTCAACAACCACCTAAATATATATATCCTTTCTCAAGCAACACATACTAAATAGGCACAGTCAATAGATGGTCATTCAATCAACTGAAATAAACACATAGTTGAACAAGTAGATAAATCCAAAGGTTAAATTATATTAAAATATAACATGAATTCATCCTCCAAGAGGTTCCATCAAAACTCTAGATAATAAATTAGCTACTCATAATAGTATGTAAAACTACAATACTAAAATTCATAACCAACAATAAAAAATAGGAAGAAGAAAGGAAAAACTCGTGGTCGAATCTTCCTTCTTGCTCCTAGCATATTGTTGCCTCCTTGGGTATTGTCTTACCCTAAAGTAGTGTCTCTCGCTTCAAAAGGATGTTTTATGATTTATTTATATCAATTAGGGTTGATGTGGGGCATCCTTAATCTCTCCTAATTCGAAAAGGACACGCTAAGTCGCGTGCTAGAGTTGGTGCAACGCGCGACTTCTGGTACGCTCCAAGTTATTTCTTTTTCTTCTTTGTTCTTTCGCGCGCCAGATCCAGCGCCAACCTCTATACTTCGATGTTTTTCGTTCATCTCCTAGGCCATTTCGCGCCTACCTTCATACAATGCACCAATTGTGGCACGGTCCCAGGTCTTGCATCTCTATTCTTTTTGCATCAAATCATTCAATTCTTGCCAACTTTCATCTAAATTCATTCCTACACACAATAAACATAAAAAGAGCATATTATATGTTTATAAACATGTAATCTCTCGCAACTCACATAAGAAATAATATGCAAACATACTCAACAACATGCATTTTCATCATTTATCACTACCCCACACTTAAACTCTTGCTCGTTCTCGAGCAACTTAAAATTAAGCACATCGGCAAGTAACATAATTCCAAAACATACTCAAGTATCATATCAATGACAATGGTTTATATCAACGCTTAGAACCCGACATAAGCACTCTTCACACTTTTTCTTATTATTAGACCAATGTCAAGACTAATTAAAATATTTCTGTGACTCTTCTAACATCCTAGCCTCAGAATTGACTCCACTACATTTCTCTATATGACTTGCTTCTTGTGCCAACTAAAGATATGAGTTCTTTACCAATCCATCGTAAAGCATGTGCCCTCACTAACAAAGCAAAGAGAGTAATCAGTCCGCACACCCAAATATGAATTCAAGTATAATTTAAGGACTCACATACTAAAAGAATTCGCTCACTCTCGCAAAGAAACTCATGTGCCACCCAAGTTCGTACTATAGGCTTTCCCGTAGTGTAAGACTCGACTAATTTAAGCTTGTAAAATCTAGGATCAAGTAGGACTTTATAGGTTGTAATGTAGGCTAAGGGTCAGGTATGATAATTAGTCGAGTTTTACACTACGGGCAAGCCTATATATATATATATGTGTGTGTATATATATATATATATATATATATAGTGACTAACCCTCCTAAGGACCTTAATACACCACACTTTCAAGCACATTCTTGTCATGACCACTTCCACATTTTGCCATGACTCTATACACAATGAAGCCCTTCTTCATTAATCACATTAAAATATAGATACTCACTAGCCCAAACAAAGATATGGGAGGTGTCATTCACCATTTTTTTTCTTTTGTATTTTTTGTAAACACTCTCCTTATTTTGGTCTTTCCGGCTAGTAAGACGTTTACCCACAATTGCACCTTGTCGGCCTTTTTATGGTTCTACTCAAAAGAGACCCAATCTCTTTCTTTACTTCCATCCACTTAAGTGATTTCGTAGGTAAAGGATGAATAAGATACAATTTAGAACAAAATAGGGGTTGGTTTGTAACATGGGTGCCAAAGAAAAAGATCTATAGGCTCAAAAGGGCTGACTACAGATAATGTTATCACTGGTAGGCAAATAGGATCAAGGGTCAATCAAAGAAATGCCTATATCATTTCCTCAACTCACAAGACTTAATTATTTCACTTCGACTCACACACGGGGCAAGTTCTAGACTAACAAGGGATGGCATAAAGTACAACTAAAATATCACCTCACACAATGCACATGACTTACTCAGGACAACTCAGACCAGACTCTCAAGTTAAAGCAACTAGCACAGTCATCATATAATCCAAACATTAGAAAGTAACAATAGGAGTCAACAGATGAGCCCAAACGTCAAAATACAGTCACATACATTCTCAAGGCATATAATCACAAGAATCAAGAAGAAAGTATTCAACACAAATACTCCACCTCTAAGCTCCGATATAAACCATGTCAATAATATAGACACTCAAGTTCTTCCCCTTTCCATTATCAGTTGAAAAAAAGAAACAAAAAATATTTTTGTATTTTTCTTTAGACTTTAAACCCTCAAGAAAACTATTTAGGAAGTCCTTCGTAGGGAAAAGTCCAAACCTTTTTTTTTCCCGAAAATTTTACCTACAAAAGAAAAAACTACTACCCGGTTCAAAGAGTTATCTCTTAAAAAAGAACCGTGGCCATAAGAAAAACCGAGAAGGATTATTTCTAACTAAATTTTTCTTTTGATTTTTTTCCAACACAAATAAAATAATACAACTAAAATAACATAGGAAATCACCCAAAAGGTCTCTTCACCCTACACTTAAAATTATGCATTGTCCCCAATGCACACCAATAAATACAAGAGGGTAAAAGAAACTCCCTGGTAGGCCAAAGGCCGAAGCATTAGCAACTCATGGGATACTCAGACTTCTCCTGGACTTAGTTATTTGTACAGGCACCCCACACCTTGTTCTAACCATCTCGTTTGATTTTGTTTCCTTCCAATGGCTTTGCTTCCTGTGCTCCTAGAAAATTAGAAATGACACTACAGAAATGATACAATACAAAATTAAATTAAAAACTATAAATAAAAGAAAGCAATAAAGATGGGTTGCCTCCCAACAAGCGCCTAATTTAACGTCGTGGCACGACGCGAATCACTTTTTGTCTCCATCTCGAGCTTATGAATTGAACCTCAAGTTTTGCTTCAAGCTTATGATTATGCTCTTGGGGTGGTACAAATTCTTGCGAGCCAAAAATTAGATAAAGTTTTATGCACTTTTTGGCTCTCAACCAAGGAGTGTCACCTTGCCTAAACGACCTTGAAAATTTCAAAATATAAGGCTCATCTACCTCTTCCCTGGACTCCTTTTTATGCTCGTAAGGATCCATTCACCTTTCACCATCCGAACATAATATAGAGAAGTGTTTGGAATGAGGTCCAACGCGCTCAAATACATGAACTTCAAGATTTTTGACCTCCTCAACACCAATCACACTAGAGTCAACTAAATTTGTATCTTCAATGTCCTTGGCTGACTCTAGTGTTACTTCATCAATATCAGCATCCTTAAATTCTAGTTGGATAGATTATTGTTGTTCTACTCTAACCTTCTCCACTAGCACCTCAACTTCAGTATTTAATTCATGCTCTTCTTGACTATTATCCCCAATATTGGCATGTTGAGCATTAAAGCTTCAACTAGTTGGCCCACTTGTGCCTCCAGGTTGCGAATAATAACATCTTGTCTTTGTATGTGTAATTGTTCCTCATTATTTTGTTCCACAAGGCACCTTAGCATATCCTTGATCTCTTTTAGGTCATCATCCATGGGTTCTTTGTTCCTATTAACTTCACAAGAAAAGGTAGAACTATCATAGTAAGGGATTGGGGGAGGATAAGAAATATAAGCACAACCATGAAAGTGACCCTCTTGACCACCACACATCTCACACACATTCTACATATAAAATTGAGTTGGTGCAATAACTCGCTCTCGAAAATATTTTGATAATTTTGCCATGGATGATTTTATCCACAATATGCATAAGGAAGATTAAAAGTAGAATTACCAACATCAAAACTCTCATAATTCCAAGATGCCATGTTTTTAAAATCAACAAGTAAAAAAAAAATTAAAACAAATCAAATACAAAAAATAAAAATAAAAGTTCAAACTTAAAACCTAGCAATATGTACACCTACAACTACACCGTTAGTTCCCCGGCAACGACGCCAAAATTTGATCACGACCAACTCTAGTCCTAAAAAGGATAGGTGGTCGCTGCAAATATAATCCGGTCTTTAAGTCCGGAGTCGAATCCCACAGAGAACTAAGGTTTTGCTATAAATGTTCAATATCACCAATAAGCCAAGCTCGAAACAATTTCTAAGATATAAATATTAAGATTCTTATATATAACTAATAAACTAACAAATTAAAATAGTAAATTAGAAACTAAAGATACTAAGGGTTGGAGACAAGATGTGATGACTCAAAGGGGTCATCTCGTGTTTTAGAACCCAATCTGGGGTTCTGAGGCCTTCAAAACCTCATCTTACTTCTACTCAATTTGCGCACACAGTCCGGGCGCGTTTTCGGAAAGCCCTTATATGAATTTTTTTAGAAAATAATAAATTTTTGCCTTTAAAAGTGATTTTTAGTTGACTTTGGTCAATATTTTGAGTGAACGGACCCGGACCCATGTTTTGACGGTCCCGGAGGGTCCGTAGTAAAATATGGGACTTGGTCGTAAGCTCGAAATCGAATTCCGAGGTCCCTAGCCCGAGAAATGAATTTTTGACGAAAATTGTTAAACTGACATTATAATGATTTAAAGAAATTGATTAATGTATGATCTCGTTGGTATCGGGTATTTTAGTTTCGGAGCCCGATACAGGTCTAATATGATATTGAAGTCATGTCTGTGAAATTTGGTGAAAATCAGAGTTTATTTGACGTGATTCAGACCTTTAGTTGATAAAATAGAAGTGTTGAAACTATCTTGAAAATTTCATGAGTTTTTGCGTGGAATCCGTAGTTCTAGGTGCTATTTTGGCGATTTGATCATCGAGCAAGTTCATATAATGTGTTAAGACTTGTGTGCATGTTTGGTTTGGAATCCCGAGGACTCGGGTGAGTTTCATATAGGCTATGAAATGTCTAGACTTAAGAAAAGACCTGGTGTTGGATAGTTGCGGATATTGCAGGTCTCAGCTCTTAGGAGTGCGACTGCAGAGTGAAATTCATGGACTGCGGTAGAAGAATGCCTCCGGGTTGAAACTTCGCGGACCGCGGGTTTAAGAACGCAGCCGCGGTGGGGGCTCCGCGGACGAGGTAGGGTAAGGCTCAATTTTGCGGCCACCCCCATAATTTTGCGGACCGCAGTGGAGGTTCGCGGTTGCGCCCGAAAATTTGCGGACCGCGTTGTGAGGAACCGGGGGTGCTATATAAATGGGACTTTTCATCCATTTTTCACTTTTTCAAAACCCTAAACATAAGAGGCGATTTTCCAAACACGTCTTCTTCCCCAAATCATAAGTAAGTGATTCTTAACTCATTTCTTTCACTCTTTTACTTCTTTTTACAAGATTTCATCCTAGAATCTAGGGTTTTCATGGTGAAATTGGAGATTTTTGGGTAGAACTTAGGAATTTCGAAGTTTGAGAATTGAGACCTCAAATTGAGGTCGAATTCCAAAATCAATTGTATATCTAGGCTCAGGGGTAAATCGGTAATTGGGTTTTGGTCCAAATTTACTGTTTTGACCAAGCAAGCCCGGGGTCGGTTTTTGACTTTTTGGGAAAAATGTTGGGAAATCTATAATTATGCATTAGAATTGATTTCTTTAGCAATAATTGATGTTACTCAGTTAATTATGACTAGATACGAGTGGTTCGGAGGTGGAAACTAAGGAAAAAAACGGTGTTTGAGACTTGAGTTCGGCCGTTGAATCAAGGTAAATGTCGTGGCTAACCTTAGCTTGAGGGAATAGGTATAGTGTGATTATTTACTACATGTTTTGTTGTTGAATATGATGTATAGGTGAGGTGACGAGCACCTATGCATTGTGGTCGAGTCATAGCATGCTAGTGAAATTTCATTCTTGCAAATTTTGTAGCCTTAAATCTTATTATCCATGCTTATTGTTGTCACTGCAAATGTGGGGAGACTTATATATGGTTCCACCGAGGTTGATAATTTTAGAATATTGATTCAAGGTCGAAATGTCAAATTGTGAAATTAATCATTGATGAAATACTGGTCTCTTTGTGATACTTCTCTCTATCCGTTGTTAAATTTGTGATTTGTGAGGAGTGTAAAGCACGTAGGGTGATGTCGTGCATGATTTATTTATATCGTGAGGAAGAGTGTTAATGCACGAAGGGTGATGTCGCGCTATGATATGAGAGCGATAAAGCACGAAGGGTGATGCGATGTATATTATGTGAGGTTTAATGCACGAAGGGTGATGTTGTGCCGTTCTATTTATATATTGGTGAGGTTGAGAGTAAAAGCACGAAGGGTGATGTCGTGCAGTTTTCCTTTGTTGTCTAAATTGCTTAATTTATTTGAGGATTTCTTTTTAAAATTATGCCTTTATATTACTCTCTTACTCTTTATATTATGATTCCCCGTTGCATGTCCCCTTCCTATTATTTCTGTTTTATTCCTTTGTTTATCGTTATTGCCATTAGCATGATTATACAGTTCAGGTTTGTGTGGTGTCTTGTCCTAGCCTCGACATTTACTAGTACATGGGGTCGGTTGTACTGATACTGCACTATGCACTTTCTGTGCAGATTTCGGTACCGAACCTCGTTGATCAGGGTTGGGTTGCTGCCTTCAGTCCATCAGGAGACCCAAGGAAGATCTACCGGCATTCGCAAAGCCTGGAGTCCCCTTCCATTTATCTTAGTTTCCCTGTTTTCTTTCATTTCGAGAACAAATGTATTTTCTTTAAACCGATATTTGTAGTAGCTCTTAGAAGTTCGGGGATTGTGACACCAGATTTTGGGTAGTTGTGTAATAGTGTCTAGTCTATTATAAATTTCTGCACTTTTTATTTTGTTCTGGTTTAGATTATTATTATTTACTGTTTTGAATAGTGATTAGCGTGTTAGATCTTTATCTGTTGGCTTGCCTAGCATTCTAAGAGTTAGGCGCCATCACGATCCCGAGGGTGGGAAATCCAGGTCGCGATAAGTTGGTATCAGAGCACTAGGTTGCCTAGGTCTCACAATTTACGAACAAGCTAGGTAGAGTCTGAGGGATCGGTACGGAGACGTATGTGCTTATCCCCTAGAGGCTACAGAGTTTAGGAACAATTTCACTTCTATTCTTCTCTATCGTGTGACTTGATTTCTCAATGCTAATTTGACTTTCTACTCTTGTTCTTTCATATATGGTGAGAACACGTATCGCTTCATCAACTGATCAGCAGCCCAAGCCCCCAATGGCAGCTCCTACGAGGGGCAGAGGACGAGGTCGAGGTCGTGCCAGTGGCCGAGGCTGGGGCAGGACTCGGCGTAGAGCTCGAGCACCAGCACCAGCAGCGGAGCCTCTAGTAGAGTTTGAGGAGGAGGCTCCAGCCCAGGCAGTTCCAGCAGGACCATCTCAGATCTCGGGGGGGGGGGTTTCATAGCCACCCTAGTACTTCAGGATTCTTTGGTCCGTATAGTAGGCCTGATGAACAGTGTATCTCAGACCGACACATTCCCTGTAGCACCAGCCGTCCCTCAGGTTGGGGGAGGAGCACAGACTCCCTCTACCCACACTCTGGAGAAGATGGCTCCTCAATTTCAAACTCCGGCAGCTCAGCCAGTTGGAGTAGTCGAGCCAGCTATTGTGGCACAGGCCGCTGGTGGATCAGTCATGTCTTCTAAGGACTTGTTGAGGTTGGACAAGTTCACCAAGCTTTTCCCGGTTCATTACAGTGGGGCAACTTCTGAGGACCCACAGGATTATCTTGACCGCTGCCATGAGGTGTTGCAGAACATGGGGATAGTGGAGACCAATGGGGTTAACTTTGCTATATTCCAGATGGTAGGGTCCGCCAAGAGATAGTGGAATGATTTTGTGTTGACTAGACCAACTGGGTCGCCTGCCTTGACTTGGGACCAATTCTCTTAGCTATTTCTCAAGAAGTTCCTTCCTGTTACTGAGAGAGAAGACTATCGCAGGCAGTTCGAGCATCTTCAGTAGGGTTATATGACTGTCACTCAGTACGAGACTAGGTTTGTTGATTTGGCCAGTCATGTTTTTCTTATACTTCCTACCGAGAGAGAGAGTGAGGAGGTTTATTGAGGGACTCGCTCAGCCTATCAGATTGTAGATGGCTAAGGAGACAGGGAGCGAGATTTCTTTTCAGGATGCGACCAATATGGCCAGGTGATTTGAGGCGGTTTTATCTTAGGGGAGTGGTCAGGGGACTGACAAGATGCCTCATCATTCTGGTAGGTTCAGTGGTTCTTCGTTTGGAGGCAGGGATTCTTTTGGTAGAGGTCATCCTCCCAAGCCATTTCATTCAGCACTTCAGGCTTCTCACCATGCTTCAGGTGGCCGTAGCTCCCATATGTAGTATTCTGATCAGCGACCCTATAGTGCACCACTAGCTCCTATCAGTGCACCTCCGCTCCAGAGTTTTCAGAGTGGTTATCCAGGTCGTCAAGGTCCGCAGTCCCAGCAGCCGAGGTCTTGTTATACTTATGGCGATCCGAGGCACATTGCCAAGTATTTCCCTCGAGCATCGAGTAGTTCTCAGCATCAGGGTTCTCGTGCCATGGTTCCGGCACCGGGGGTTTCACCGCCCGCCCATCCAGGTAGAGGTAGGGGTTGGACAGCTAGAGATTGAGGTTGAGATGTTAGAGGTGGAGGTCAGGCCACTAGAGGTGGAGGCTAGCTAGTAGGAGGCCATCCCAGGGATGTAGCTTAGAGTGGTGGGGCCCAACCCTGATGTTATGCTTTCCCCACCAGGCCTGAGGTTCAGTCATGGAATGTTGTTATCACAGGTTGTGACAACCCGGCCGGTCATCTTAAGAATTAACGTCCCAATCAATTATTAGCTACTTTCCTTATGTTTATTTCTGCTATTTTGATTTGCCGGGATGTTCGGGTTTGAGTTTCGGAGAGTTTTGGGACACTTAGTCCCTAAATGAGAGCTTAAGTGTTGAAAATTTTACCGTAGTCGGAACAGTATGAAGACGAGATCGGAATGCAAATCTGATGGTTCCGTTAGCTCCGTTGGGTGTTTTCGGGCTTAGCGGCGTGTTCGGATTGTGTTTTGGAGGTCCATAGCTAATTTAGGCTTGAAATGCCGAAAGTCGAATTTTGAAGTTTCCGGTTCGATAGTGAGATTTTGATTCAAGGGCCGGAATGGAGTTCCGGAAATTGAAGTAGCTCCGTAGTGTTGAATGTGATGTGTATGCAAAGTTTCAGGTCATTCGGAGGAGGTTTGATAGACTTTTTGATCGAAAGCGTATTTTTAGAGTTTTGGAGTTCTTAGGCTTGAATTCGCGGTTGATTCATAGTTTCGATGTTGTTTTAGGTGTTTTGAGGATTGGTATAAGTTTGGGCAGTGGTATTAGACTTGTTGGTGCCTTTGGTTGAGGTCTCAGGGGCCTCGGGATGGTTTCGGAAGAATTTGGAACTTGTTTTATCAGTTTCAGCTGCTGGTTTCCTATCATAACTGCACCTGCGAGTGTGGGACCGCAGGTGCGGCACCGCAGAAGTGGCTATGTGACCGCGGGAGCGATATTTGGCCCAAGCTCTAGGATTCACAGGTGCGGCTGGGTTTTCGCAGATGCGGCCAAGCGACCGCAGATGCAGACCCAGCCCGTTAAATGACTTTTCGCACTTGTGATGCATTCTTCTGCAAGTGCGGGACCGCAATTGCGCTCCCTTGACCACATATGCGGTAATCACTGGGCAGAAATATGAAATTTCGAGGGTTTGGTTCAGAACTTGGAAAAATCAAATTGGAGCTTGGAAGAGGGTGATTTTTGGAGGAAATTTAAGAGGAAATCATTGGGTAATAATTTTTTAACCCTTTCTAGTTATATTCCATCAATCTATACTTAGTTTCATCATTTAATTTCGGATGGGAGATAAAAATTGGGAGAAAGTTCTTAGGCCTACAATTTGAATTTTGATTGGGAAATTGACCTTAGATTTGGATAATTTTGGTATGCATGAACTCGTGAGAGTATGAGGATTCTAAAAATATAAATGTTACCCGATTTCGATACGTGGGTCCGAGGGGAATTTTTGTCATTTTACCTAATTTTGCGTATTAGCTTAGAATTTAATTGTAGAGTCAGTTACTTGAAGTGTTATTTACATTATGCAATTGGATTGAATAGATTTGGGCCATTTGGAGTCGAGTACTCGTGGTAAGAACGTGGTTTCGAGTTGATTTTGAGCCGGTTCGAGGTAAGTGGCTTGCCTAACCTTGTGTGTGCGACCTTCCCTTTAGGATTTGGTATTACTATTAATTGAAATGCCTTGTACGTGAGGTGACGAGTGCGTACTTGTGCTAATTATTGAAAATCCGGTTTTCATTAAGTAATTACTAGTATGTTTCTTTTCTTGTTTATATTACCTGCATTTAAAGCATGTTGTTAGCTTAGGAAAGCATGTCTAAGTGTTTTAATTGCCTTATTTGCTCAAACTGCTTTACCTGAATTCCGTGCAACATGCTATGCTAGAATTACTTGTTTGCCTTGTTATGAAATTGACATTTCTGAATATTTTCTTGATGCTGCTGTGTAATTACATTTGGGACTACGGATGTGGGATTTCGGTAGCTCCCCTTGTCTGTTTATTTGGGACTACGGATGTGGGATTCCATTAGATCCCCATGCACAGTTATATGGAACTACGGGACTACACCCGGTAGATTCCCCCAGTACTGGGTATTTACATTTGGGACTACGGAACGGGATTCTGGTAGATCCCCGCGCACTATGAGTTGGACTATGGGATGAGATCCCGGGAGATCCATTGGATATGTATATTTGGGACTACTGAGTACCGCTGTGGTGTACTCATGCCCTTTCTTCGCATGTTTTCATGTGCAGATCCAGGTACTTTGACTCAGTCCTATCACCCTTGAGGCGATGCGACTGCTCTAGATAATTTGAGGTATATCTGTTACGTCCGTAGACCGAGGAGTCCCTTTCCATTCTTTCTTGTAGTGATAGCCCTTCTATTTTCTTCTGTTGATGTAGACATTCCGGAGCTAGAGCTTTTTTATTATATTCGTAGCTTGTGATTCATGGGTTTCCAGGTTTTGGGAAAAATGTATTGGTTTTAAGAGTTAATATTGTGTATGCCGAGTGACACTTTTAAACGCTATTTTATTACTCCATTCCTATTTTAAATTGTTTTCTTCCGCAAATTTGGTTTATCTTCCGCATTTTAGGCTTACCTAGTCGTAGAGACTAGGTGTCGTCACGATGGTTCACGGAGGGAGAACCTGGGTCGTGACAAGTTGGTATTAGAGCTCTAGGTTCATAAAAGTCATGAATCACAAGCCGGTTTATTAGAGTCTCGCTTATCAGTACGGAGACGTCTGTACTTATCTATGAGAGGCTATGTAATAATTAGGAAAATTTTCACTTCATTTTATTTCCTTGTCGTGCGAGATTTTATGTCATAATTCTAAACTTCTATCTTCTATTCTATCACTGATGGTGAGGACACGCGCTACCCGAGATGATCAGGCACCCGCGTTCCCTACTACAGCCGTCAGAGGCCGGGGCCGGGGTAGAGGCTGAGGACGCGCACGTGGTGCAGCCAGAGCACCTGCACGAGCGGGCACCGAGGTACCACCAGTAGTTTTAGCCGAAGTCCAGGCACCTGATATGCCTACTGCTACTACTACTCTAGCACTTCAGGAGACTTTGGCACAGTTCGTGAGCATGTACACCACTTTGGCTTAGGCATGGTTGCTTCCCATTGCTGCAGCTACGTCTTAGGCCGGGGGAGGAGCACAGACTCCCGCCTCCCGTACTCCTAAGCAGCGAGTGCATGTTGAGCAGGTCCCTGAGATTATTGCTGTACAGCGTGCAGTTCGAGATCATCTCGAGGACAATGATGCATGGCGCGTAGAGTTTGAGCATTTACGCAAAGGTGCTATGACTGTCTTAGAGTATGTTGTCCGTTACACTAGTTTGGCTAGACATGCACCAGCCTTGTTTTCTACTATTCGTGAGAGGGTTCGCTGGTTTATTGAGGGCCTTATTCCCAACATCAGGTCTAGCATGGCTCGTGAGTTGGAGATGGATATTTCTTATCAGCAGGTGGTGAGCATTGCTAGGAGGATTGAGGGTATGGATGCTAGGGAGAGAGAGGAGAGGACGACCAAGATGTCTCGAGAGTCTGGCCATTATTCTGGTGCTCGTGCCTCAGCTGCAGGACGTCATGGTAGTGGTTATATGAATCGCCCTGTTCATTCAGCTCTTCTAGCAACCAATGGTATTCTAGCTCCTCCTAGACCTCGGGAGCCTTATTATGCACCTATGGGTTCTAGCGCGCCTCCTAAGCTGGGTGCTTTTAGAGGTCAGTCCAGTAAACCTGGCCCGAGCCAGTCACAGTTGCCACATCCTCCCAGAGCTTGTTTTGAGTGTGGTGACACATGCCATATGGTAAGGGATTACCCCATACTTGGGAGGGGTGCACCTCCACAGACTTCTCAGCCACAATGTGTCCCGCAGAGTTCTCAGGCTATGATTACAGCTCCAGTTTCTACCCCACCTGCTCAGCCAGCTAGAGGTGGAGGTCAGGGAGGTAGAGGTCTCCCTAGAGGGAGAGGCCAGGCCAGATACTATGCCCTTCCTGCCCGTACCGAGGTTGTTGCCTCCGATTTTGTCATCAAATGTATTATACTGGTTTGTCACAAAGATGCATCGGTTCTATTCGATCCAGACTCCACTTACTCTTATCTATCTTCTTATTTTGCTCCGCATTTGGGTGTACCTCGGGATTCTTTGAGTTCCCCTGTTTATGTTTCTACTCCTGTGGGAGATTCTCTTGTTGTGGACCGAATTTATCAGTCGTGTTTGGTTGCTCTTAGTGGTTTTGAGACCAAAGCGTATTTATTGTTGCTCATCATAGTAGATTTTGATATTATATTAGGCATAGACTGGTTGTTGCCCCATTATGCTATTCTTGACTGTCACACCAAAATTGTGACAGTGGATATGCCAGGTGTACCGCTTGTTGAGTGGAGGGGTACTTTAGATCACACTTCCAGTAGAGTTATTTCTTTTCTTAAAGCTCAGCGTATGGTTGAGAAGGGGTGTAACGCATATTTAGCTCATGTGAGAGATGTCAGTGTTGATACCCCTTCAGTTGATTCAGTCACAGTAGTACGGGATTTTCCCGATGTGTTTCCAGTTGATCGTTCGGGCATGCTGCCTAATAGAGATATTGACTTTGGCATTGATCTGTTGTCGGGCACTCAGCCCATTTCTATTCCTCCGTATTGTATGGCTCCTCCTGAGTTGAAGGATCAGTTATAGGAATTGCTTAATAAGGGTTTTATTTGGCCCAGTGTATCACCTTGGGGGTGCTCCTGTCTTGTTTGTGAAGAAAAGGGATGGTTCTATGTGTATATGTATTGATTATCGCCAGTTGAACAAGGTTACAGTGAAGAACCATTATCCTTTGCCTCGTATTGATGATCTGTTTGACCAGCTTCAGGGCGCACAGGTATTTTTTAAGATTGACTTGCACTCAGGTTACCATCAGTTGAGATTCGGGAGCCAGATATCCCGAAGACTGCTTTCAGGACTTGGTATGGTCATTACGAGTTCCTTGTTATGTCATTTGGGCTTACCAATGCCCCAGCAACCTTTATGCATTTGATGCATATCTTGACTCGTTCGTCACTGTCTTTATTGATGATATTCTGATATATTCCCGGAGTCGGGAAGATTATGAGCAGCACCTAAGGACAGTGCTCCAGACCTTGCGAGAAAATAAGTTATATGCTATGTTCTCGAAATGTGAGTTTTGGTTGGATTCTGTGGCATTCTTAGGCCACGTGGTGTCGAGTGAGGGTATTCAGGTGGATCTAAAGAAAATAGAGGTCGTGCAGAGTAGACCTAGACTATCTTGAGCTACAGAGATCCACAAATTTCTTGGCTTGGCGGGTTATTACCATCGTTTTGTTGAGGGGTTTTCGTCGATTGCTGCCCCTATGACCAAACTGACCCAAAAGGGTGCTCCATTCAAGTGGACAGAATAGTGTGAGGCGATCTTTTAGAAGATCAAGACAGCTTTGACTACATCCCAGTTTTGATATTGCCTACAGGTTTGGGGTTTTACAATGTTTATTGTGATGCCTCGAGGATTGGCCTTGGAGCGGTTTTGATGCAGGACAGTATGGTGATTGCCTACGCGTCCAGACAGTTCAAGGTTCACGAAAAGAATTATCCTGTTCACGACCTTGAGTTGGCTTCCATTGTTCTTGCCTTGAAGGTCTGGCATCATTATTTGTACAGTGTTCCTTGTGAGATTTATACTGATCATCGAAGCTTGCAACACCTGTTCAAGCAAAAGGATCTAAATTTGCACTAGAGAAGGTGGTTAGAGTTGCTAAAGGACTATGATATCACTATTTTGTATCACCGGGCAAGGCCAATGTGGTAGCCGATGCCTTGAGTCGACGGGCAGAGAGTTTGGGGAGTTTGGCTTATTTACCAGCATCGAAGAGGCCTATGGTGATGGATGTTCAGGCCTTAGCCATCCAGTTTGTGAGATTGGATCTTTCAGAGCCTAGTGGGGTTCTAGCTTGCGTGGTTTCTCGGTCTTCCTTATTTGATCGTATCAGGGAGCGTCAGTATGATGACCCTCATTTGCTTGTCCTCAAGGACAAGGTCCAGCACGGTGATGCCAGAGATGTGACTATTGGTGATGACAATCTATTGAGGATGCAGGGTCGGATTTGTGTACCCAATATTGATGGGCTTCGGGAGTTGATTTTGGAAGAGGCCCACAGTTTGCGGTATTCCATTCATCTGGGTGCCGCGAAGATGTATTAAGATTAGAGGCAACATTATTGGTGGAGGTGGATGAAGAAGGATATAGTTGTATTTGTAGCTCGGTGGCTCAACTGTCAGCAGGTGAAGTATGAGCACCAGAGACTGGGTGGGTTGCTTCAGTAGATAGAGATTCCGGAGTGGAAGTGGGAGCGGATCACCATGGACTTTGTAGTTGGGCTCCCACGGACTTTGAGAAAATTTGATGCTATTTGGGTGATTGTGGATCGGCTGACCAAGTCCGCGCATTTCATTCCCATGTGTATTATCTATTCTTCGGAGCGCCTAACGGAGATTTATATCCAGGAGATTGTTCGTCTGCATGGTATTCCAGTGTCCATCATTTCAGATAGAGGTACTTGGTTCACATTGCGATTTTGGAGGGCCGTTCAACATGAGTTAGGTACTCGGGTGGAGCTGAGATAGCATTTCACCCTTAGACGAACGGACAGTCCGAGCGCACTATTCAGATTCTTAAGGATATGCTTCGTGTGTGTGTGATTGAGTTTGGAGGGTCTTGGGATCAGATCTTGCCATTGGCGGAGTTTGCCTACAATAACAACTATCAGTCCAGCATTCAGATGGCACTGTATGAGGCTTTATATGGTAGGCGGTGTAGATCCCCGGTGGGTTGGTTCGAGCCGGGCGAGGCTAGATTGTTGGGCATAAACTTGGTTCAGGATGCTTTGGAGAAGGTCAAGGTGATTCAGGATAGACTCCGTACAACCCAGTCCCGACAGAAGAGTTACGTGGACCGGAAGGTTCGATGTTTCCTATATGGTTGGGGAGCGGGTTCTACTTTGGGTTTCACCTATGAAGGGCATTATGAGATTCATGAAGAAAGGAAAGTTGAGTCCGAGGTTTATTGGTCCTTTTCAGATATTGTGACGTGTTGGGGAGGTTGCTTATGAGCTTGACTTACCTCCCAGCTTGGCAGGAGTTCATCCGGTATTTCATGTTTCGATGCTCCAAAAGTATCACGGCGATCCGTTTCACGTGTTATATTTCAGTTCAATCCAGTGGACAAGGATCTATCCTATGTTGAAGAGCCAGTGGCGATATTGGACATGCAGGTTTGAAAGCTGAGGTCAAAGAATATTGCATCATTAAAGGTTCAGTGGCGGGGTCAGCCGGTCGAGGAGGCGACCTGGGAGACCGACCAGGATATGCACAGCCGTTAACCTCATCTTTTCACTACTTCAGGTATGTCTCTATGCTCGTTCAAGGACGACCGAATGTTTAAGTGTAGGAGGATATGACGACCCGGCTAGTTGTCTTAAAAATTAATGCCTCGATCCACTATTAACTACTTTCCTCGTGTTTATTTCTTCTATTTTGATTTGTCGGGATGTTTGGTTTTGAGTTTCGGAGAGTTTTGGGACACTTAGTCCCTATTTAAGAACTTAAGTGTTGGAAATTTGACCGTAGTTAGAACAGTGTGAAGACGGGCTTGGAATGGAAATCCGATGGTTCCGTTAGCTCCGTTGGGTGATTTCGGGCTTAGGGGCGTGTTTGGATTATGTTTTGGAGGTCCGTAGCTAATTTAGGCTTGAAATGCCAAAAGTCGAATTTTGAAGTTTCCGGTTCGATAGTGATATTTTGATCCGAGGGTCGGAATGAAATTCCAGAAGTTGAAGTAGCTCTGTAGTGTTGAATGTGATGTGTGTGCAAAGTTTCAGGTCATTCGGATGAGGTTTGATAGACTTTTTTATCGAAAGCGTATTTTTTGAGTTTTGGAGTTCTTAGGCTTGAATTCGCAATTGGTTCGTAGTTTTGATGTTGTTTTTAGGTGTTTTAAGGATTGATACAAATTTGGGCAGTGGTATTAGACTTGTTGGTACCTTTGGTTGAGGTCCCGAGGGCCTCGGGATGGTTTCGGAAGGTTGTCGGAAGAATTTGGAACTTGTTTAAGCAGCTTCAGTTGCTGGTTTCCTGTCATAATCGCACCTGCGAGTGTGGGACCGCAGGTACAACGCCGCTTCGTTGACCGCAATGCGGTAATCACTGGGCAGAAATATGAAATTTCGAGGGTTTGTTTCAAAACTTGGAAAAATCAAATTGGAGCTTGGGAGAGGGCGACTTTGGGAGGAAATTGAAGAGGAAATCATTGGGTAACAATTCTTTAACCCTTTCTAGTTATATCCAATCAATCTATACTTAGTTTTATCATTTAATTTCGGATTGGAGATAAAAATTGGGAGAAAGTTCTTAAGCCTAGAATTTTGATTGGGAAATTGACCTTAGATTTGGATAATTTTGGTATGCATGAACTCGTGAGAGTATGAGGATTCTGAAAATATAAATGTTACCCGATTTCGAGACGTGGGCCCGAGGAGCATTTTGGTCATTTTATCTAATTTCACGTATTATCTTAGAGTTTAATTGTAGAGTCAGTTACTTGAAGTGTTATTTACATTATGCATTGGATTGAATAAATTTGGGCCATTTGGAGTCGAGTACTCGTGGCAAGAACGTGGTTTCGAGTTGATTTTGAGCCGGTTCGAGGTAAGTGACTTGCCTAACCTTGTGTGTGCGACCTTCCCCTTAGGATTTGGTATTACTGTTAATTGAAATGTCTTGTATGTGAGGTGACGAGTGTGTACTTGTGCTAATTGTTGAAAATTCGGTTTTCATTAAGTAATTACTAGTATGTTTCTTTTCCTATTTATATTACCTGCATTTAAAGCCTGTTGTTAGCTTAGGAAAGCATGTCTAAGTGTTTTAATTGCCTTATTTGCTCAAACTGCTTTACCTGAATTCCGTGCAGCATGCTAGGCTAGAATTACTTGTTTGCCTTGTTATGAAATTGATATTTCTAAATATTTTCCTGATGCTGCTGTGTAATTACATTTGGGACTACGGATGTGGGATTCCAGTAGCTCCCCTTGTCTGTTTATTTGGGACTACGGATGTGGGATTCCGGTAGATCCCCTTGTACAGGTATATGGAACTACGGGACTGCACCCGGTAGATTCCCCCAGTACTGGGTATTTACATTTGGGACTACGGAACGGGATTCTGGTAGATCCCCGCGCACTATGATTTGGACTACGGGACGGGATCCCAGGAGATCCATTGGATATATATATTTGGGACTACAGGTCGGTATCCTGGGAGATCCCCGATTGTTATTTTGGTGCTGAGCCGTATTTCTTTCTGTGTTTACCTTGCCTTTGTAATAGTTGTTGTTGCTCTTTTATATCTTGTGTTACTTTTACTACTGTACTTATTTATACTGTTCTTTTCTACACTGTCGAACTTTATATTTTATTTAACCTTAATAGCGCCCTGGCCTTCCTCATCACTTCCTGACCGAGGTTAGGCTTGGCACTCACTAAGTACCGTTGTGGTGTACTCATGCCCTTTCTGCGTATGTTTTTCATGTGGAGATCCAGGTACTTTGACTCAGTCCTATCAATCTTTAGGCGAGGCGACTGCTCCAGAGACTTCGAGGTATATCTGTCGCGTCCGCAGACCGAGGAGTCCCTTTCCATTCTATCTTGTAGTGATAACCTTCTATTTTCTTCTGTTGATATAGACATTCCAGAGTTAGAGCATTTTTATTATATTCGTAGCTTGTGATTCATGGGTTTCCGGTTTTTGGGATAAAATGTATTGGTTTTAAGAGTTAATATTGTGTATGTCGTACTTTTAAACATTGTTTTATTATTGTATTCCTGTTTTAAATTGTTTTCTTCTGCAAATTTGGTTTATCTTTCGCATTTTAGGCTTACCTAGTCGTAGAGACTAGGTGCTGTCACGATGGTTCACGGAGGGCGAACCGAGATCGTGACTCAGGTACTGTTTCAGTTTGTAGTAGAGATGCTTCAGTTCTATTTGATCCAGGGTCTACATACTCCTATGTGTCATCTTATTTTGCTACGTATTTGGTTGTGCCTCGTGATTGTCCACACCGGTGGGTAATTCTATTATTGTAGATCGTGTCTATCACTCGTGTGTAGTTATTATTGGGGGTCTTGAGACTCGTGTAGACCTCCTACTTCTCGATATGGTTGCCTTCGATGTTATTTTGGGGATAGATTGGCTGTCACCTTATCATGCTATATTGGAATGTCATGCTAAGACCGTGGCCTTAGACTTGCTAGGGTTGCCTCGATTGGAGTGGAGAGGGACTCCTGGTCATTCTACCATTAGGGTTATTTCTTATATGAAGGCCCGACGTATGGTCGAGAAAGGGTGTTTGGCTTATTTGGCTTATGTTCGTGTCTCTAGTGCGGAGGTTCTTTCCATGGATTCTGTACCAGTTGTTCGGGAGTTCCTAGAGGTTTTTCCTATAGACCTATCGGGGATGCCACCCGACAGGGATATCGACTTTTACATTGATTTGGCTCCAGGCACTCAACCCATTTCTATTCCGCCATACCATATGGCCCCGCAAGAGTTGAAATAATTGAAGGAACAGTTGCAAGATTTGCTTGATAAGGGCTTTATTAGACCTAGTGTCTCACCCTAGGGTGCGCTGGTATTGTTGTAAAGAAGAAGGATGGGTCGATGAGGATGTGCATAGACTATCGTCAGTTGAACAAAGTCACCATCAAGAACAAGTATCCATTACCGAGAATTGATGATTTATTTGATCAGCTTCAGGGTGACAAGGTGTTTTCGAAGATCGATTTGAGGTTTGGTTACCATCAGTTGAGGATTAGGGCATCTGATGTCCCTAAGACAGCTTTTCGGAATCGATATGGGTATTATGAGTTCCTAGTGATGTCATTTGGTTTGATAAATGCCCCAACAATATTTATGGATTTGATTAACCGGGTGTTCAAGCCCTATATGGATTCCTTTGTGATTGTTTTTATTGACGATATCTTGGTCTACTCCCACAGCCGAGAGGAGCATGAGCACCATCTTCGGATCGTTTTTCACACTTTGAGAGACAGCCAGCTATATGCTAAGTTTTTGAAATGTGAGTTTTGGTTGAGTTCAGTTGCTTTCTTGGGTCACGTTTTATCGGCAGATGGTATTCAGGTGGATCCTAAGAAGATTAAGGCAGTCAAGCACTGGCCTAGACCCACATTAGCTACCGAGATCTGAAGTTTCTTGGGATTTATGGGCTATTACCGCCGGTTTATGGAAGGGTTTTCATATATAGCAGCCCCGATGACCAGATTGACCCAAAAGGGTGCCCCGTTCAAATGGTCGGACGAGTGTGAGGCGAGCTTTCAGAAGCTTAAGTCAACTTTGACTACGACGCTGGTGTTGGTGTTTCCCACAGGTTCCGGGCCATATATAGTCTATTGTGACGCATCTCGTATTGGACTTGGTGCGGTATTGATGCAGGGTGGCAAGGTTATTGCATATGACTCGCGGTAGTTGAAGATTCACGAGAAGAATTATCCAGTTTATGACTTGGAGCTAGCAGCCATTGTTCACGCTAGGGGTGTTCATGGTTCGGTTTGGTCGGTTTTTTATTAAAACCAAAACCAAACCAATTTAATCGGTTTTTAAAATTTTAAAACAAAAACGAAACCAAATTAAATACAAACCATCGGTTTGATTGTTGTTGGTTTGGTTTGGTTTTTTGATTCTTATTAAGCTAATGATAAGTCGATAATAGTAAAACAACACTAGACAACAATCTGAAAATAATTTGCTAAATTTATGCTTTTTTATATATTTCTTTCAGAACTGAAAGTTTATTTTACCTATTTATATGAAAAGAATGAACAAAAAACAAAATAAAAGTTTGCTTTCTCAAGCTTTAGCCATTGTTGTCTTGCAATTTGAATTTGCTTTCTTTACTCTTGTGGTGGGTTTTTTTTAACTATT
This sequence comes from Nicotiana sylvestris, assembly GCF_000393655.2. Taxonomy (NCBI): domain Eukaryota; kingdom Viridiplantae; phylum Streptophyta; class Magnoliopsida; order Solanales; family Solanaceae; genus Nicotiana; species Nicotiana sylvestris. Next base: position 117,430,414 of record NC_091059.1, read on the forward strand.
CTGTTAGGCAAAAGTATGTGCGGAGGGTTAGAGAATTAGAGTCTCTTAATGAAAAGAAAATTGGTCGAGTCCTATTGTTTTGGGCTTAGGCAATTTTTTTAGATATAAAAGGATAAACCAAAATTCAAAATAACAATTAAAATGCATAAAATATTTAAAATTATTTACAAAAAGATATTATATTGTATATACATAATTATTAAATTTTGTATATAATTAATCGGTTTGGTTTGGTTTATTTTTTGATTTTTTAAAATAGAACCAAAACCAAACCAAATATTATCGGTTTTTAAAATTTAAAACCAAAACCAATCCAAATCAAGAAAAATATCAGTTTACTTAATCGGTTTGGTTCGGTTTTCTGTTTGGATCGGTTTTCCATCAAACCGTGAACACCCCTAGTTCATGCGCTAAAGATTTGGAGGCATTATCTATATGGCGTGTCGTGTGAGGTGTTTATGGATCATAAAAGTTTGCAGTACTTGTTCAAGCAAATGGAGCTCAATTTGAGGTAGAGAAGGTGGTTGGAGCTATTGAAAGACTATGATATCACCATCTTGTATCATCCCGGGAAGGTCAATGTGGTGGCCGATGCTTTGAGTAGGAAGTCAGCTAGTATGGGCAGTCTTGCGTATATTCCAACCGATGAGAGACCGTTTGCTTTAGATGTTCCGACTTTGGCCAGTCAGTTCGTGAGGTTGAATGTTTCTGAGCCCAGCCGTGTTCTAGCATGTACAGTCTCTCGGTCTTCCTTATTTGAGCGATCAGGGAGCAGCAGTATGATGATCCCCATTTACTAGTCCTCACGGACAAAGTGCGGCACAGTGATGCCAAGCAGGTTACAATTGGAGATGATGGAGTTTTGAGGATGCAGGGTCATGTTTGTGTGCCTAATGTGGATGGACTTCGTGAGTTGATCCTAGAGGAGGCCCATAGTTCTCAGTATTTTATTCATCCGAGCGCCGCTAAAATGTATCAGGACTTGCAGCAGCATTATTAGTAGAGGAGGATAAAGAAGGATATTTTTGCATATGTAACTCGGTGTTTGAATTGTCAACAGTAAAGTACGAGCATCAGAGACCTGGTGGTTTGCTTCAGAATATTGAGATTCCTGAGTGAAAGTGAGAGTGTATCACTATGGATTTCGTTGTTGGACTCCCATGGACTCAGAGGAAGTTCGGCGCAGTATGGGTTATTATGGATAGGCTGACTAAGTTAGCACATTTCATTCCTGTGGCAGTTTCCTATTCTTCAGAGCGTTTGGCAGAGATCTATATCCGTGAGATCGTTCGTCTTCATGGTGTGCCCATGTCTATCATTTCTGATCAAGGTACACAGTTTATCTCGCATTTCTAGCGGGCTGTACAACATGAGTTGGGTACGCAAGTCGAGTTGAGCACGACATTTCATCCTGAGACGGACGAACAGTCCGAGCGTACTATTCAGATCTTGGAGGATATGCTCCGCACCTATGTTATTGACTTTGGAGGTTCTTGGGATCAGTTCTTGCCATTAGCGGAGTTTGCCTACAACAACAGTTATCAGTCGAGCATCTAGATGGCTCCCTATGAGGCGTTGTATACATGATTTGACCGAGCGCGTTTCCGACAACGCTTAGTCCGAGCGCGTTTCCGAAAAGCCTTTATGTGAAAATTTTGAGAAAATAATAAATTTTTGCCTTTAAAAGTGATTTTAGTTGACTTCGGTCAACATTTTGAGTGAACGGACCCAGACCCGTCTTTTTATGGTCTCGGAGGCTCCGTAGTAAAATATGAGACTTGAGCGTATACCCGGAATCGAATTCCGAGGTCCCTAGCCCAAGAAATGAATTTTTGACGAAAATTGTTAAACTGACAATATAATGATTTAAAGAAATTGATTAATGTATGATCTTGTTAGTATCGGGCCCGTATTTTGGTTTTGGAGCCTGGTACAGGTTTAATATGATATTGAAGTCATGTCTGTGAAGTTTGGTAAAAAACGGAGTTTATTTAACGTGATTCGGACCTTTAGTTGAGAAAATAGAAGTGTTGAAACTATCTTGAAAATTTCATGAGTTTTGCTGTGGAAACCGTAGTTCTAGGTGCTATTTTGGCGATTTGATCGTCCGAGCAAGTTCATATGATGTGTTAAGACTTGTGTGTGTGTTTGGTTTGGAACCCCGAGGGCTCGGGTAAGTTTCGGATAGGATACAAAATGTCTAGACTTAGGAAAAGAACTGATGTTGGATAGTTGCAGAGATTGCAGGTCTCAACTCTTAGGAGTACGGTCGTGGAGTGAAATTCACGGACCGCGATAGAAGAACGTGATCGCGGTGGAAACTTCACAAACCGCGAGTTGAAGAACGCGGCCACGGTGGGGGGTTTCATGGACGCGATAGGGTAAGGCTCAGTTTCACGGCCGCCCCCATAATTTTTGCGGACCACGGAGGATGTTTACGGCCACGCCCGAAAATTTGCTGACAGCGTAGTGAGGATCCGGGGGTACTATATAAATGGAACTTTTCATCTATTTTTCACCTTTTGAAAACCCTAAACATAAGAGACGATTTTCCAAACACTTCTTCTTCCCCAAGTCATAAGTAACTGATTCTTAACTCATTTTTTTCACTCTTTTACTTCTTTTTACAAGATTTCATCCTAGAATCTAGGGTTTTCATGGTGGAATTGGGGATTTTTTGGGTAGAACTTAGGAATTTCGAAATTTGGGAATTGATACCTCAAATTGAGGTCAGATTCCAAAACTAATTGTATAACTGGGCTCGGGAGTGAATGGGTAATCGGGTTTTGGTCCAAATTTCTGGTTTTGACCAAGCGGGCCTGGGGTTGGTTTTTGACTTTTTTGTGAAAAATATTGGAAAATCTATAATTATGCATTATAATTGATTTCTTTAGCAATAATTGATGTTACTGAGTTAACTATGACTAGACACGAGTAGTTCGGAGGTATAAACTAAGGGAAAAGAGGTGTTTGAGGCTTGAGTTCGGCCGTGGAATCGAGGTAAGTGTTGTGGCTAACCTTAGCTTGAGGGAATAGGTATCGTGTGATTATTTTCTACGTGTTTTGTTGTTGAATATGATGTATAGGTGAGGTGACGAGCACCTATGCATTGTGGTCAAGTCATAGCATGCAAGTGAAATTTCATTCTTGGAGGATTTGTAGTCTTAAATCTTATTATCCATGATTATTGTTGTTATTTCAAATGTGGGAAGACTTATATCCGATTTCAGCGAGGTTGATAATTTCTGAATATTGATTCAAGGTTGAAATGTCAAATTGTGAAAGTAATCATTGATGAAATACTGATTTCTTTGTGATACTTCTCTCTAGTCGTTGTTGTTAATTCTGTGATTTGTGAGAAGGAGTGAAAAGCACGAAGGGTAATACCGTACATGATTTATTTATATCGTGAGGAAGAGTATTAATGCATGAAGGGTGATGTCGTATCATGATATGAGAGCGATAAAGCACGAAGGGTGATGTCGTGTATATTATATGAGGTTTAATGCGCGAAGGGTGATGTCATGCCGTTCTATTTATATATTGGTGAGGTTGAGAGTAAAAGCACGAAGTGTGATGCCGTGTAGTTTTCCTTTATTGTCTAAATTGCTTAATTTATTTGAGGATTTCTGTTTAAAATTCTGCCTTTCTATTACTCTCTCACTCTTTATATTGTGATTCCCCATTGCATGTCCCTTTTCCATTATTTCTGTTTTATTCCTTTGTTTACCGTTGTTGCCATTAGCATGATTATACTGTTCAAGTTTGTGTGGTGCCCCATCCTAGCCTCGTCACTACTTCGTCGAGGTTAGGCTCGGCACTTACCAGTACATGGGATCGGTTGTACTGATACTGCACTCTGCACTTTCTGTGCAGATTTCGGTACCGGACCTCGTTGATCAGGGTAGGGTTGCTGCCTTCAGTCCATCAGGAGACCCAAGGTAGATCTGCCAGTGTTCGCAGAGCCTGGAGTCCCCTCCCATTTATCTTAGTTTTCCTATTTTCTTTCATTTCGAGAACAAATGTATTTTTTTAAACCGATATTTATAGTAACTTTTAGAAGTTCGGGGATTGTGACACCAGATTTTGGATAGTCGTGTAATAGTGTATAGTCTATTATAAATTTTTGCACTTCTTATTTTGTTCTGGTTTGATTATTATTATTTACTGTTTTCAATAGTGATTAGCGTGTTAGATCTTTATCTGTTGGCTTGCTAGCATTCTAAGAGTTAGGCACCATCACGATCCCGAGGGTGGGAAATTCGGGTCGTGATACAAGATTAAGGAGGTCTAGAGTTATGATTTTCCCAAATGTCAGAATCTTTCCCGTTACGTCTCCTACAATTTGCCTAACTATTCTCTATTAATCATGAGCACTCGACTTATCGTAATTTTCTCTCGAGCAACTATAATAATGTACTAGTCATATTCTCTCTAATTACGCTAGCTCGCACTTTTTTACCGCCCATTATGATCACGTCAAAGCTTCGTTATCTCCAATCACACTTTTAAACCTGTCGTATTGATCTCTCATATACCTTAGGAGTGACGTTGTTAAACAACCACCTAAATATATATATTATTTCTCAAACAACACACACTAAATAGGCACCGTCAAATGATGGCCATTCAATCAACTGAAATAAGCACGTAATTGAACAAGTAGATAAATCCAAAGATTAAATTATATTAAAATATAAGAGGAATTCATCCTCCAAGAGGTTCCATTAAAAATCTAGATAATAAATTAGCTAATCATAATAGTATGTAAAACTACAATACTAAAATTCATAACCAACAATAAAAAATAGGAAGAAGAAAGGAAAAACTCGTGGTTGAATCTTCCTTCTTGCTACTAGCGTATTCTTGCCTCCTTGGGTGTTGTCTTACCCTAAAGTAGTGTCTCTCTCTTTAAAAGGGCGTTTTATGATTTATTTATATCAATTAGGATTGATGTGGAGCGTCCTTGATCTCTCCTAATTCGAAAAGGACACGCTAAGTCGCGTACTAGAGTTGGTGCAACGCGCGAGTTCTTGCACTCTCCCAGTTATTTTCTTTTCTTCTTTGTTCTTTCGCACGCCAGGTCCAGCGCCAACCTCCATACTTCGCTATTTTTCGTTCATCTCCTAGGCCATTTCGCGCCTACATTCATGCAATGCACCAATTATGGCATGCTCCCAAGTCTTGTATCTCTACTCTTTTTGTATCAAATCATCCAATTCTTGCCAACTTTCATACAAATTCATTCCTACACACAATAAACATGAAATGAGCATATTATATGTTTATAAACATATAATCTCCCGCAACTCACATAAGAAATAATATGCAAACATACTCAACAATATGCATTTTCATCATTTATCAATTCTCCTTTGTTGGATTGTTATTGCTATAACCTCTCTATTTTTGGGTTGTCATATACCTTCACAAGATAGGAGTAAAATTTGTGTACACTTTCCTTTATTGGATTGTTGCTGTAACCTCTCTATTTTTGGGTTGTCCACATACGTAGGGTCCTTTAAAAGATAAAGTGCTCTTTTATCAAATATATACGTTCTCTATTTTTATTGCTCAAATCTATGATTAAAAATGGAGAAATATATTCTAATCATTTCTCCACTCTCTTTGACGATTGAGCATTTTTGGGTTTTGCGCTGATTTGGATGCTGTAGGCAGTTGTTCTTAACCCACTCGTTACAAGCCTTAAATGATTTGCAGCATTAGCAAGTTGTGAAGTAATAATTAAATTCTAAAAGTTGTAGTGGTTCAACATTTGAAGATTACTAGTATTACTTGACACCTTGAAAGTCTATGTGTTGCATCCCTAACTAGTATTACACTATTACTTGAGCTAATTACAAAATGAAAATTGGAGGTGGCAAAATAATGGTGCTCAAGTTCAATTTCCCGCCTCAAACGTTGATTTACGTCCAACTTTTGTGGGTGTCTATGGATGTCAGTTTGCACACCTACATAATATTATGTGAATATTGTAGTGAAAATGACTATGGCCCATTATGTTTGGTAGTATGTTGAAGTACGTAGTCTATTAAACAATACTCCTTTTATAGTTTAGGTCCTTTAAGTGTTCGAAGAAAATGAGCACTTTTGGTCGTCGTTGAATACTTAAATTTTTTTGACTATTAGATCATTTAACGAGAAGAAAATGCATCATCTTATCGGACCTCTAATTTTTCTTTTACATAATAACTAAGGTAATGTAATGAAACAATAAAAGTAGAAGAACAATATTGCAGAGAAAGACAGAGTAATTCTTATTAAATTTTGGGATGATTTACAATGGGGTAAGACCCCTCTATTTATAGGGGAAAAATGACTTAGTCACAAAGTAAAACTCTCTACGAGATAGACATTCACTCTAATTACAATTCTATTCATAACACTCCCCCTTGAATGTCTACTCAATAGTAATGTGCCTCGTTAAAACCTTAACTAAAATAAAATCCAATGGGAAAAAATTCTAGTAAAGGAGAAAGAGTACACATATCTAACAATACGCCTTTTGGTTGCCTCGTTAAAAACCTTGCAAGGAAAACCCAGTGGGACAAAACCTTATAAGGAAAAAAGAGTGCAATGCGTATTAACCCCCCCCCCCCGGATGAGAGCATCATTTCACATCCTTGAGCCTTCGCATCCCAATCTTATGTACTAACTTCTTAAAGGTTGACGTCGGTAGAGATTTTGTGAACAAATCAGCCATATTATCACTTGAACGAATTTGTTGCACATTGATATCACCATTCTTTTGAAGATCATGAGTAAAAAATAACTTTGGTGAAATGTGCTTTGTCCTATCTCTTTTTATGAATCCTCCCTTCAATTGGGTTATGCATGCTGCATTATCTTCATACAAAATCGTGGGTAGTTTGTCACACTTCAAACCACATTTGTCTCGAATAAGATGTATTATAGACCTCAACCACACACATTCTCGACTTGCTTCATGAATAGCAATTATCTCAGGATGATTAGATGAAGTAGCCACAATTGATTGCTTAGTCGATCGCCAAGATATGGCAGTGCTACCACAGGTAAACACATAGCCTGTTTGAGATCGAGCCTTGTGTGGGTGAGATAAATACCCAGCATCGGCATAACCAACAAGATCAGGACTGCAATTATTACCATAAAATAAGCCCATATCGGTAGTTCCTTTTAGATACCGTAATATGTGTTTTATTCAATTCCAATATCTCATTGTAGGAGCAGAGCTATATCTTGCTAAGACATTAACTGAAAAAGTTATGTTAGGCCTTGTAGTGTTAGCAAGATACATTAGTGCACCAATTGCACTAAGATATGGTACTTCAGGATCAAGTAGCTCTTCATTCTCTTCTTGAGGTCGGAATGGATCCTTATTCACCTCAAGTGATTGAACAACCATCGGAATACTTAATGGATGTGCTCCATCCATGTAAAACTGTTTCAATACCTTTTCTATGTAGGCAGATTGATGAACAAAAATTCTGTTTGCCAAATGTTCAATTTGGAAACCAAGATATAATTTTGTCTTTCGAGATCTTTCATCTCGAATTCCTTCTTTAAATAATCAATTGCCTTTTGGAGTTCTATAGGAGTTCCAATAAGGTTTATGACATCAACATATACGGCAAGTACAACAAATTCCGATGTTGTTTTCTTTATAAAAACACATAGACAAATGGAATCACTTATATAACCTTCCTTTAATAAATACTCACTAAGACGATTATACCACATTCGTCCTGATTACTTTAGACCATACAAAGATCTTTGCAATTTGATTGAAAATATTTTCCGGGACTTTGAATTATGTGCGTTAGGCATTTTGAATCCATCGGGAATTTTCGTGTATATCTCATTATCAAGTGAGCCATAAAGGTAGGCGGTAACCACATCCATTAAATGCATGTCAAGCTTTTCATGAACAACAAAACTAATGAGATAACGGAACGTTATAGCATCCATAACGGGTGAATATGTCTCTTCATAATCGACACCAGGCCTTTGTGAAAATTCTTGTGCAACAAGGCGTGCCTTATATCTTTGTACCTCATTTTTCTCATTCCTCTTATGTACAAAGACCCATTTATAGCCAATAGGCTTAACACCATTAGGTGTTTGGACTACAGGCCCAAAAACTTCACGTTTTGCAAGTGAATTCAACTTTGATTGGATTGCTTCTTGCCATTTTGGCCAATCACGTCTTTGTCGACATTCTCCAACAGATTGAGGTTCAAGATCATCACGATCTTGCATAATACAAGATGCAACATTATATGCAAAGACATAATCCACCACTATATCCACTCGATTCAAATTTGTGTCAATATCGATTGGATTTATTAATAGTTCCTTATTTTCTTAAGTCTCTGGCTTAGTGATTTCCTCATGAATATCAGGATTGGTTAAATCGTCGATTTCTTTACAAGACTCTTTCGTAGTGTCATTTTGATCATTTGTTTTCCTTTTTCTAGGATTTCGATCCTTAGAACCTAATGGTCTGCTACATTTTAGGCGTGCTTTTAACTCATTAGCTATGGCACTAGAAGATTGTCCAATAGAGGCATCAATACGGATTAGAACATTCTCTGCAGGGATATGTGATTTTGTTATCCTTTTTAGATCCGTAAATGCATCTGGCATTTGATTTGCTATTCTCTGCAAATGGATAATCTTTTGCAACTCTTTTTCACAAATATAGGCACGTGGATCAAGATGAGATAATGATGGATTTTTCCACAAAATTTTCCGTTTGGTTTCACCAACTTCTCCCCCTAATTTTGGGAAAAGTGTCTCATCGAATCGACAGTCTGCAAATCGTGCAGTAAATAAATCTCCCATTAATGTTTCGAGGTAGCGAATAATGGAGGGCGATTCAAACCCAATATATATTCCTAACTTTCTTTGGGGACCCATTTTGGTGTGATATGGCGGTGCTACAGGCACATATATTGCGCATCCAAAAATTCTTAAATAGGATATATTAGGTTCATGACCCAAAACTAATTGTAACAGGGAATATTTATGATAATTTATTGGTCTAAGACGAACTAGCATTGCTGCATGTAATGGCGTGACCCCAAACAAAAGTGAGCAACCTCGTTTTCATGAGTAATGGTCTTGCTATCAATTGCAGACGTTTAATTAAAGACTCTGCAAGGCCATTTTGGGTATGAACATGAGCTACATGATATTCCATTTTTATCCCAAATGATAAGCAATAATCATTAAATGCTTGTGATTAAAACTCAGCAGCATTATCAAGTCTAATAGACTTAATTGGATTATCGGGGAATTGCGCCCGTAATCGAATTATTTGTGCCATTAATTTTGTAAACGCAAGGTTTCGAGATGACAATAGGCACACATGAAACCATGTAGAAGATGCATCTATTAAGACCATAAAATATCTAAATGACCTACTAGGTAGGCGAATAGGTCCACAAATGTCCCCTTGTATACGTTCCAAAAATGCAGGGGACTCAATCCCCACCTTTGTTGGTGATGGTCTAATAATTAACTTGCCTTGATAACAAGAAGTGAAAGAAATTCATTATTTAAAAGAATCTTTAAATTCTTTAATGGATGCCCATTTGAGTTTTCTATAATTCATCTCATCATAATTGATCCAGGGTGTCCCAATCGATCATGCCAAAGTATAAAAGCATTGGAATCAGTAACCTTTTAGTTTACGGTAGGATGTGCCTCAATTGCACTAATTCTTGTCCAATACATGCCACAAGATAAAGATGAGAATTTTTCAATAACCCTTTTCTGGCGAGAGACATTTTTGGTAATGATGAGATATTCAAGATTATTCTCATCTATTGTCTCAACATGATATCCATTTCGACGGATATCTTTAAAACTCAACAAGTTCCTCTTGGACTTGGAGGACAACATTGCATTCTCTATGATAAGTATTGTTCTCTTAGGCAGAGTTATAGTAGCTCTTCCAGAGCCTTCAATTAATTTACTACTACCAGAAATTGTAGTAACATATGCCTTACACATACTTAAATGAGAGAAATATTTCTTCTCTTTAAATATTGTATGTGTTGTACATGAATAGACTAAATAAATATTTTTACAATTGAACTTTGATCTAATTTTGCTTTGAGAGATATCCATATTTGCTTCCCATTGTTTAACATACAAAAAGAAATATGAAAATAAACATTAGTATTTTCTGAGATAAAGGGAAAGAAATAAAATTAAATCAACGATTCAATAATGACCTTTTAACACAATTTCGAGCAACTTTTGTTATAAAACACATCAATCAATAATATGTCTATCGTTGTCTACATTATCTTCGATTATACTACTGTTGATACCCAATTTTTCCTTCATATATATTTAAATACGTATACATATTTTCAAAATATTTCATACACACTTACAAACATGCACAAATCTTTTTATGATTTTTAAAGGACTTAAAAACCAATATATTTCTGTATTTTATTTATACAAATATTCAATAATTGTTTCTCATATTATTATTTATAAATATTGATTATTTAAATTCATCATTTTATGCCCATGTAAATCCTTAAATATTTTAATTGTATTTTTACAATCACATTTGCATTTTTAGGCTAGAATTATGTATTTTTTGCAACAATAGCCTATATATATGCAAAATTACCCATATAGAAAATAGTTTTTTATATTTTTATAATATTAAGTAAGTATTTTAAAACATTTTTATATACAAATCATATTTTTATCGTTTATAAATTATTTTACTAAATTAATCGAGTATTTAAAATATAGCCCTAGAAAAAACCCAATTTTAAAATTAACCAATCCCAGTTACCCCCTACCCATCCGAACCAAACCCAGACCCAAATATATGGTTAATTTCGACCCGCCCCACCTGATGTTCAATCATGACCGTTGATCTCAGAAGATCAACGGCCCTAAACCAACCACCCTTTTTAATATAACAAACCCCCTAACCCTACCCATTTCTTCCAAACTTACCGCCCTCATATGCTCTCATCTCTCACCCTACCTAACCCTAGAGCCGTCATCTGTTATCTTCCCCGATTCCGACCTAAAATAAAATCAGCTGTGGTGTCCTTTGCATTATCAATCTCTCTTCACCGTTAGTTACTCGTCTACGACTCTATCTAGTTGTTTCTTAAACATGGCAAAGCAAATCTGGCAAGGATCGAGCCAGATCTGGTTCGAGATCTTTCATGGTTTGACTATTCCCGTCTATATTCATTCCGATACTTGTGAGTATGAATACCTTCGTATTTTAGGGTCTCAAATCTCCGATTTAAACCATATTTGGTTCAACTTCCGTTTGTTTTATGAATCTGGCTATCTTTTGGTTGAATTTATACATATCTTCTCCGATTTGAAAAGGTTTCATGTTTGTTTTGGTATTGTCTTTCTTTAATTCTTTAGTACTTCCACCTCAATGTCTTCTAATCTTTTCCTATTTTATTCCTAAATAATTTTAGTTTACCCTAAGATTGAGGTCTTGATTTCAACGGGTTTTTTGGCAAATATTTAGTTTTTAAAACGTTTTTGTCTCTGAAGTACCTGTTAGGGTTTCCTTTTTTATTCTTGTCTACTGTATGCTTCTATATTTCTGCCTAAAAATCTCTTATAGTCTTGATTGTTTAACTGGTTATTTGCTACTTCTGCCCATTTGCCTCGAATTCTGTCGACTAATTGATTAATCAATCTTACTTACTTAAATTAGGGCTTGAAATTGAGATTTCCTTATTAGATTTTACCTTCTTGCCTTATGTGTAACTATTAATTGATACTACTAGCCTGATTTCATGCTTTGCTTGTCCAGAACTAACTTCTGATTAATTTCGGAGTTGATTCTTGCCTTATTTAGCCTAGCCCCTTAATTACTGGTTGATTCCATATGTAACTTTCCTTAAATTAAGTAACACTAGTCTGATTTTGTGTCTAATTTGTTCATGACTGCTTCCACTTGATAGATTGTCTGATTATTTCTTATCTTATTAACTTGGTTTTGATTTGCTAAGGGATTCCGTGTGAGACTTCCCTAAATTAAGTACCATCTATGGGATTCTGGCCCCTTAATTGAGCCATGACTGATGGTTAATTGATTTTCATACCTTATGTGTCCTACTCTATTGCATACTATAAACCCCCATTGTTCTAGCTCGAAAAGGGGGCATCAGTTCACAATATGCACACACAGACTTAATTAAAGCACTAAAAATTCTTGCTCTCTCTTTGTTGCAAACTTCTGGCACTTGTTCACTGCACCATCTAGTCGGCTGGAAGCCAAGACTAGGTCTTGGATCCTTTTACCTCCTTCTTTGATTGCAAATTTTCAACTAGTATGCTCCTATTTTACTATCATGCAAACCTCTGCATGCATTTAGTTTATATATTGCATGTCCCCAACATGTCTTTTCTTATGTAGAATCTTCTAGACTAGCCTGTCTATAACTGAACTTATGTGTTTCATGCATCTTGTTCACAGTCAGCCTATGCATTACCTTTGATTATGTTGAATGCTTCCTGTTATTTGAATTGACTTATATGATTCCTTATAGTTAGTAGGCCTTTTCCTTCTGTCCTGATCAAACCTGCATGCCTACTGCTATTTCTTGTTTGCTTCTATGTTGGCTACAGTAACATGCCTACCTCTGTTTAGTGGAATCTATGTGTGCCTTGCTCTCTACTTGTTTGGTTTCTGCTTTAGTAAGCTTCTGTGTATCCATATGAATTAGACTCATGCTCACTTCTCATGTCCAATATGACCCGCAACTTTTGCTCCCCTCTCTTTGTGGTTATTTGTTTTCAACATGCTACATTCCACCTAGTGCTAACTAATAAACCGGGCTAAATCTTGGCAGTAAGAATTTTTGCTTTAGGACTTTGTGATCATGTTTTTCTGCTTGCCATTTGATTGCTGAAACACTGGTTGCAATGTCTCTGTTTGCTTCTAATCAATTTTTTCTTCTCTTAAAAGTACTTCTATTTTCAAACACTACTCCTACTCTTAGAGCACCTAGGGCCTTGCCCCTCTGGTGTAACCATTACTTAGGAGTCCCTGAGGCTCCTCTAAACTTTGGCACACTGGAGTTGGCTTTCCAAGCTTGCTCACAAAGGTTTAATGTAAAGGCTTATCCTGGTGTGAGCATTGCCCAGGGTCCGTGAGGTCCTTGGAAACTTTGACACACCAGGATCCTATTGGGTGCACTATGATATTATGGCATTTGCGAATTGGTTGAAAGCCTGGTCTACTAGGAGTATCTTTTGGGCCTATATTCAGGCCCCCTATAGTTGTAACACTCTCATTTATGTAATTTATTATCAATGTTGGTTTGTAATAATATCCTTGTAAACATATATTGGAGAAGTAGTAAAATGGGAGGGATTCTTATACAATTTTATGGGAATTTAGGTAGAATCATGTCTTAGGTTATTATGACTGTTTACGTGCATTAGAGACCATGTTTCTTAGGGTTATTTACCTGCATTAGACACCATGCCTATAGGTATTGCAATATTTGTTCATTTAGAAACTAAGCTTATGGGTTATTATAATGTTTAGACGCCATGCATATAGGGTTTTAAAAATCAATCTTGTGTGTTTAGACACTACACCTGTAAATTTTTGAAAATAGTATTTACATGCTACCAGAGTTTAAAACAGTTTCTGCATGTCAATAAAGTCTTGATCTAACTACTGCATTTAGATACTACACCTATAGGGTATTTGAAAACCAATTTCTGCAAATCTAAATCAGTCATTACACTTAGACAGCATGTCTATAGGATACAAACCGCCTGTCTAAACTTATTTACTAATTTACTGCACTCCTGATTAATGATTAGATACCATGCTTATAGGACATCAATATTACACGCCTAGGCAAGCCTATAGAGTAACTAAAATCCTGCAACTGTAAAACTATGCTCTGTTATTTGTGACTGCCCCTATTCAATCGGTCTTAAATCAGTAGGCAAACTGATTAATTTTTAACATTTTGGTCTTAACTCAATACTGCATGTTTTCTGCTCACCTAGATATCCTGTTCTAGAGTTTCTTTTATATATCTGAAAACTGTTGTTTGAGACGTGCACTTATTTGCTCTCTTTGTGGAGGTAAAACTTAAGCCTTTAATTGCTCTCTTTTATTCCAGTCTTAATTGTTTTGATTGACGCCTAGATGTTTCTCCTTTAAGTACCTTAGGATGGTCTAGAACTACCTAAATTAGAGGTCCTAAATACCTCCAAGGCCACAAGGAAGGGACGGGTAGTGCACGCATAGGATATCTTTCAAGGTTGCTAGAACGCTTTAGGCTATGACCAAGAGGAATGAATTGGGTAGTAAAGATATGATGACTACGCGCTAATGTCACGTGTAGCCCCTCATTGAGGAGTGATTACCGAGTATTGTGTGGGTATGATCCTGTAGGCTAACCAGCCTAGGACCCCTCTTTCCCAACTCCCGTTGTTTAAATGAATTTACTTTTCTTTATATATGTGCAACTTGTTCAAATCTTTTCCCTTGTTTTCATCACTTGAATCATACATGTGAAAACATGCCTCTATTTGAGAATATGTGTTGAAATTGTTTATTTGTTAAAATGACTAATTCACATAGTTTAAGTTTAGCCGAGACCCACCATTGTGGACCGCGAGGGTGCCTAACACCTTCCCCTCAAGGTTATTTCAAGCCCTTACCCTAATCTCTGGTAATACAAACTAGTTACATGAGTTAATCGCTTTAGGTGTCCTAACGCACCATAATCCGTTAGGTGATGACTCTTCAAATACCCAATTCCTAAAAAAAAACGAGTTATTTCCCCATAAATGTCGAACCCAAACTCCCCGCGAGGGAAAAAGGGGGCGCGACAACTACGTCACTGACATCGTTTTTCGTTTTCACTACATGCACATCTGTGTCTTACACATAATATGCACTATTTGTACCATATATTAAAATTACTTTGTTCATTGATTAAATTCATATAATGAGATAATTGTAATCAATTGTCATATTCATAATATTAGTCGCAACCAATAATATGTTAACACAAACCTA
Source organism: Nicotiana sylvestris (assembly GCF_000393655.2). Lineage (NCBI taxonomy): Eukaryota > Viridiplantae > Streptophyta > Magnoliopsida > Solanales > Solanaceae > Nicotiana > Nicotiana sylvestris. The sequence goes on from NC_091059.1 coordinate 117,445,481, forward strand.
ATGTCATAATTCACATAAGTATTTATTATTTTTAAATACATATAATACAGTTTGTGTTGGTAATCAATAATCGTGACAATTATTATATGAAAAATAAAATAAGCATAAATGATTTTTTAGTTAAAACTAAAGCACTTAGAATACTATTTGTAGAATTTAGATATTGTACTACAATAACTGTACTACATACATGTTTAGAGGAAGTAAAAAGCGAAAAAAAAAAAAATGGCCCCAATAGCAGCAAAAAACACAAACTAGTTAGTTTCTGATATAGGTGCAAACATTGTCACATATGTTAACATTCAAACATGACGATCATTAGTATTAATTATTAATTTGCTTATTGAGCCATATTAACATAGTCTAGCATTTCAATACATATTTCTAAAAGTATGCGACAAGGACATATTAAAATTCCTCACTGTAATAGCTCTAGGACTTAGTTGCATAATGTAAGATGAAGATTCTTATGACGAGTAAGGCGAACTCAAAGATTGTTTAAAACAAAGACTAGAATTATATTAACGAACTAACACTGTTTCATAAAACAAATAAAACTAATGACTACTATGAATAGGCAAAAATAAAAGTTAAACTACTCAATCATCTTTAACCACGGATCCATCACCGATCAAGTGGTCTATTTTTCTATCAGGATGCTCAAAAAAATCTGTCACATCTAAGTGAGTGATGTCAAAATCATTGTCAGAGACAAAATTGGCTTCAGGGCCTTTATTCTTTAGAGATGCTTAATAAAGCTCAACCAAATGTCTTGATACACGACAAATATTTGCCCAATGTCCTTTTCTACCGCAACGATAACATTCAGTTTCTGAACCATTTGCCTTTGGCTTCTCATCTTTCCCTTTCCACGTTTGGTGGTTATTTTTCTTTGGGGGTTGATTAACATCAAGAAAATTTCTTCCTTGTCCACGGCCACGACCATGACCACGACCATGAATAGGGCCACGACCTTTTCCACGCTTAGCATAGTGGGAATACACCTCATCCACTACAGGCAATAGTGTAGACCCCAATGGGTCGATTTTCGTGATTTCTCATGAGCAACTCATTATTTCGTTCAGCCACAAGGAGAAGAGAAATCAACTTAGAATACTTCTTGAAACCTTTCTCTCTGTATTGCTGTTGCAAGACCATATTGGAGGCATGAAATGTTGTGAACGTTTTTTCAAGCATATCATAATCAGTGATAGTATTTCCACAGAGTTTCAATTTAGAAGTAATTCTGAACATTGCAGAGTTATATTTAGAAACAGACATAAAGTATTAGATCTTCAGATGAGCCCAATCATATCGTGTTTGCGGAAGAGTGACCAATTTTAAGTTGTCATATCTTTCCTTTAAATCATTCCACAAAACAAGTGGATCTTTGAATGTGAGATATTCTATTTTCAACCCTTCATCAAGGTAATGGCGCAAGAAAATTACAGCATTAGCACAGTTTTGAGTGGATGCTTTATTTCTGTATTTAATGGCGTCTCCAAGACCCATTGCATCTAAATAGATTTCAGCATCCAACACCCATGTCATATAGTTCTTGCCCGAAATTTCAAGGGCAACGAACTTTCTTTTCATAATGTCAGTCATAATTAAAAAAAGGAGAAAAGTTATACCTTAATCTTCTCAAAGAGCTTCTTGAGACGGTAGAGTCTCGTGCTGATAACGTGTAATGAAACAATAAAAGTAGAAGAAAAATATTGCAGAGAAAGAGAGAGTAATTCTTATTAAATTTTGGGATGATTTATAATAGGGCAAGACCTCTCTATTTATAGGGAAAAAATGACTTAACCATAAAGTAAAACTTTCTACGAGATAAACATTCACTCTAATTACAATTCTATTCATAACAGGTAATATTTATTCGAAGTTTTTTCGCCCTTTTTTTCACTTTGCTGCGAACTTGTGTTCACTTACATGAAGTAAATATTTTACATTTGTACCTAACCAAATTTACCTTTATGTACGATTATATGAAAATAATCAACATGATATTAAGGCTTTCAAATTGCTAAACATTAAAACACGCGTCCATTGTCATTTCCTTTGATGTACTCTTTTTTGTTCACATTCAGTAGGCAGTAGCTTTGATACTTTCTCCATTTGAAAATTGATACCAGTAGTAAATTAACGAGGTTTCAATCCATCAACAAAACAAAATAAGTCTCCTTGAGGGTTGGGTTAACTAATAACAAATAGAAGTAGTTCTTCAAATTTGTTAAAGTAACTCTCCACATTGTTACTTATTGGAGTCTATTACTCAATAACCACATTTATTAGTGTGATGTCCCTTTTGGGTCATCACTTATTTTACAAGTCGATTCTGTGTTTCGAGGCTTTAAAAATCTCTTTTTGTCATAACTCGATTTGCGTGCGCAGTCCGGACGTGTATCCAGAAAGCCACTATGTGAAAATCTGTAAAAAATGATAAATTTTATTTTTAAAATAAATTTAAGTTGACTTCGATTAATATTTTAGGTAAACGGACCCGGACCCGTGATTTGACGGTCCCGAAGGGTCCGTAGGAAAATATGGGATTTGGGCGTATGCCCGGAATTGAATTCCGAGGTCCCAAGCCCAAGAAATAAATTTTCGAAGAAAATTGTTTAACTGAAATTTTAAGAGTTTTTAGATATTTGAATGTGTTTGAATAAGATGGTATCAGACCCGTATTTTGGTTCCGGAGCCCGGTACAGGTCTTATATAGCATTTAAGTTGAGCCTGTAAAATTTGGTAAGAAACGGAGGTCATATGACGTGATTCGGAACCTTAGTTGTAAAATTTGAAACTTTGAAAGTTCTTGAAATTTTCTTTGATTTTGATGATAAATTCATAAGTATTGATGTTGTTTTGATGATTTGATCGCACGAGCAAGTCCGTATGATTTTTTGGACTTGCGTGCATGTTTGGTTTAGATCCCCAAGGGCTCGGGTGAGTTTTGGATAGGCCACGGAGTGAAATTTCACTCAGAAAATTGCTGGTGTATTGCAGGCCTGCAGGATTCGTCGCAAATGCGAAGCTGTATCGCAAATGCGAAGATGGCCTGGGCAGGCCTTGATCGAAAATGCGACCAATTCATCGCAAATGAGAAAAAGGCCAGAGTCGAAAATGCGACTTATTCTTCGCAAATGCGAAGATAGCAGGTCTTGAAGGGTTTCGCAATTGCGAACCCCGGTCAGAATTGCAACATCGGAGACCAGTTAGTTAGGACTTAGACGCATTTTTCTGCATTTTTCAAACCTTTTCAAGACCTAAACCCCTTTGGGCGATTTTTAAAAGACAACTACTCTTTCAAATCAATTGTAAGTCATTTCTAACTCGTTTTCTTTAATCTTTAACATCTTTTCACATAATTTCAACTCAAAACCAAGGGTTTTCATGGGGAAAATTGGGTATTTTGGGTAGAACTTGGGTTTTTAAAATTTTGGGGATTTGGATCTCGATTTGAGGTCTGATTTCAAAATAAATTATATATTTGGATTTGTGGGTGAATGAGTAATCGAGTTTTGGTTAGAACCTCAAGTTTTGACCATGTGGCTCGAGGTCGGTTTTTGACCTTTTGGGGAAATCATTGGAAAACTTATTTTCATGCATTAGAATTGATTTATTTAGCATTTATTGATATAGTTAAGTAACTTGTGGCTAGATACAAGCAAATTAGTGGTGGAAACAAGAGGTAAAGCGGTAGTTGAGGCTTAAATTGTGTTCGTGGCATCAAAGTAAGTGTTTGGTCTAACCTTAGCTTGAGGGATTAGGAGTCGTGTCTTATTTGCTATGTGTTAATTATTGAGTATGACGTATAGGCATGGTGACGAGTATCTATACGTTGGTGTCAAGCATGCCTGTGAGTCTTATACTATGATCAATGTGACTCCAATTCGTATTGTTCATGCTTTATATGATGATTTCTTTTGTTGAACAAGGCTTGTGGAAGTATTATTGGTAATTGAACATTTTAGAGCATCGGCTCAAGTTGTGAATTGAGTTGTGAAGTAAATGTGAAAAAGAGAAGAGGTTTATGATATTGTCTCCTTTGCCATGATGTTATTGCTTTTGATATTATCTCCCTTGTCGGGACGTTATTTTTCATGATATTGTTTCCCTTGCCAGGATATTGTTATTATGCTATTGTTCCCTTGCTGCGATTTTATTGAAATATTGTAGATTTTCCTTGCCCAAATTGCTTTGTGATTGTTACTTGCGTGAGAAAGAGTGTAAATCACGAAGGATGATGTCGTGTATGTTTTCTTTGAGAGTGTTAATGCACGAAGGGTGATGCCATGCTGATATTGTGAGGTAAAAGCACGAAGGGTGATGCCGTGCCACACGATGTAACTTTTCGTGCCATGATATGAGACATAATGCACGAAAGATCATTCCGTGCCATGATTATGTGAGGTAAAAGCACGAAGGGTGATGCCATGCCGATTTTATTGATTTTACGGTGAGGGCGAGAGTAAAACCACGAAGGGTGATGCAGTGCACTTGCCTTTTGTTTCTGATTCTTGTTGATAATTGAACTTTGGTGTTCCTTATATTTATCTACTGCTCTTCTGTTATTACTTGATGTTCCCCGCATCATGTTTCCCCCTCCTATCCTTAACTATACATTTCTGCCTTTATTTTACGTTGTATATGATTTAACTGCATAGGTGTAACGACTCGGCCGGTTGTTTTGAGAATTTATGCCCCGATCCCCTATTAACTGCTTTTCCCGTGTTTGTTTCTGCTATTGTGAGTTGCCGGGAGGAATTATTTGGAGTTTCAGAGAGTTTTAGGACACTTAGTCCCTAAATGAGAGCTTAAGTTCTAGAAATTTGGTCGTAGTCGGAATAGTGTGAAGACGGCCTCGGAATGGAATTCTGATAGTTTCGTTAGTTCCGTTGGGTGATTTCGGGTTTATGAGCGTGTTCGGATTGTGTTTTGGAGGTCCGTAGCTAATTTAGGCTTGAAATGCCGAAAGTTGAATTTTTGAAGTTTCCGGTTTGATAGTGAGATTTTGATCCAAGGGTCGGAATGAAATTCTGGAAGTTGGAGTAGCTCCGTAGTGTTGAATGTGACGTGTGTGCAAAATTTCAGGTCATTCAAACGAGGTTTGATAGACTTTTTGATCAAAAGCTTATTTTGAGAGTTTTTAAAGTTTTTAGGCTTGAATCCGATGCTAAATTGGTGTTTTGATGTTGTTTTGAGCATTTCGAAGATTGGAACAAGTTTGAATGATGTTTTAGGATTGGTTGGAATGTTTAGTTGAGCTTCCGGGGGCCTCGGGTGTGTTTCGGATGCTCAACGTGTCATTTTGGAACTTGTTGGAATTGTAGAAAAATTGCAGCAGCCCAGTTCTGGTTTCCTTCTTCGCGTTTGCGAAGAGGAGCTGGGCTGGGGGAGTTTTAATGCTTCGCGTTCGCGAAGCTGGAGGAGTTGTTGCATCGCGTTCGCGGCCTGGGAATCGCGTTCGCGATCAAGGAAGCTGGACCCAAGCGAAGTTGTACATCACGAACGCGAGGGTCCTTCCGCATTCGCGAAGAAGGAATATCAGGGCAGTATTTAAATAGCCCATCCGCGACCTTTCTTCATTTTCCCAACATTTTTAAGCGGGATTGAAGCTTTTGAGGGAGATTTTTGAGGAAACCAAAGGGGAATCACTTGGACGTAATATTTTTGACTTAATAACTCGTTTATATGTGATTAAAGGTCTAATTAGTGGTGAAAATTTAGGAAAAAATCAGTGCAAAATGGGTAATTAGGGCTTGAGATTAAGAGACCTTAAAATGGGTATTTGGGGGGCCAATTGAACTCTGATTTTAGTGTTCTTGATATGTATAGACTCGTCAGAGTATGAGGATTCTGAAAATAGATTTGGCCTATTTGGAGTCGAGTACTCGTGGTAAGAGCATGGTTTCGGGTTGATTTTGAGCTGGTTTGATGTAAGTGGTTTGCCTAACCTTGTGTGGGGGACATTCCCCTTAGGATTTGGTATTGTGGCAATTGGAATGCCTTGCACATAAGGTGACGAGTACGTACTTGTGCTAATTGTTGAAAAACCTGTTGACAAACATGTTTTCACTTAAGTAGCTTTAATTGTGTTTTCCTTTCCCGCTTTCTCTACTTGAAATTTAAATCTGTTGTTAGCTTAGAAAAACATTTTTAATTGACTTAATTGCTTAAACTGTCGTAATTGTATTATGTGAAGCATGTTAGGTTAGAATTACCTGTTTTACTTGGTACGAAATTTAGCTTAATTGAGTATTCCTTGTGTTGTTGCTGTGTGTTTTACTTTGGAACTACGGGACGGCATCCATGGAGATCCCCTACATGTATTTATGATTTGAGCTGAGGTGTGGGATACGAAGAGATCCCTAGCGCATATCGAGGATACCAAGAAATCCTCGGGATACCAAGAGATCCTTAGCATATATTGAGGATACCGAGATATCCCGGGCATATATTGAGGAAACCAAGAGATCCCTAGCATGTATTGAGGGTACTAAGAGATCCTCGGGATATTGAGAGATCCCCAGTTATTATCTTTGTGAAGAGTGGTATTCCTGATGATTGTTTTTGCCTCTGTTTCAGTTGTAGTTATCCTTATTATCCTGTATTAATTCTTACTGTTATCTTTCAACTGTACTGCTTTATCTTATACTGTCGCACCTTATATTCTATTTAATCTCAGTAGGGCCCTGACCTTCCTCGTCACTACCCGACTGAGGTTAGGCTTGGCACTTACTGAGTACTGCTGTGGTATACTCATGCCCTTTCTGTGCATGTTTTTCATGTGCAGATCCAGGTACCTCCACTCAGACTTATCACACTTGAGACGAGGCGCTTGTAGAGACTCCGAGGTATATCTGCCGCGTCCGCAGACCGAAAGTCTCTTTCTACTCTCTCTTTTAAGTATTAGCCCTTCTGTATTTTCTTTTCCTTTGTTAGATATTCTGGAGTTAGATACTTTTAGACATTCAAAGGCTTGTGATCATGAGATTTCGGGTTTTGGGAAATGTATTTAGATTTTGAGAGTTGATATTATGTATGTCAAGTGGCACTTTTAAACACTATTTTATTTCACTATTTTGTTTTATTAATTTTTCCGTAAAATGGTTTATTTTCCACAATGTTAGGCTTACCTAGTCGTAGAGACTAGGTGCCATCACGATGGTTCACGGAGGGCAAACCGGGGTCGTGACAAGTTGGTATCAGAGCTCTAGGTTCATAGGAGTCATGAATCACAACCTGGTTTATTAGAGTCTCGCTGATCGGTACAGAAACGTCTGTACTTATTTACGAGAGGCTATGTAACTGTTAGGAAAATTCCACTTTATTTGATTTCCTTGTCGTGTGAGATTGTTGATATCACAACTCTAAACTTTTGTCTTCTATTCTCTCACAGATGGTGAGGACACGTGCTACTCGAGATGATCAAGCACCTGTGCCCCCTACTACAGCCGTTAGAGGCCGAGGCCGGGGTAGAGGCCAAGGACACTCACGTGGTGCAGCCAGAGCACTTGCGCGAGCTGCCACCGATGTACCACCAGCAGTTTCAGCCGGAGTCCAGGCACCTGATACGCCTACTGCTACTACTACTCCAGCATTTCAGGAGACTCTGGCATAGTTCATAAGCATGTACACCACTTTAGCTCAGGCATGGTTGCTTTCCCTTGCTGCAGCTACATCTTAGGCCGGGGGAGGAGCACAGACTCTCTCCGCCTACACTCCTGAGCAGCGAGTGCTTGTTGAGCAGGTCCCCGAGATTATTCCTCTACAGCCTGCAGTTCGAGATCAGCCCGAGAACAGGGCAGTAGTTTCCTAGGATGAGCAGCTGAGGCTTGATTGGTTCAATAAGTACAAGCCTCCTGTATTCAGTGGCCTAGAATCAGATGATGCTTTGGGATTTCTAGATGAGTTTTACTGTATTCTCCGTACCATGGGTATATCAGGATTGAGCGGGGTTTCATTCACTACTTTCTAGCTTCGAGGAGCCGCCTATGAATGGTGGCGCACCTATAAGTTAGATAGTCTGGATGAAGCTGCTTCACTGACTTGGACTCAGTTTTTAGATCTGTTCCTGAGAGAGTATGTTCCTCAGAGCTTCAGGGACGCTTGGCGCGCAGAGTTTGAGCATTTTCGCCAAGGTGCTATGACTGTCTCAGAGTATGCTGTCTGTTACACTAGTTTGTTTAGACATGCACCAGCCTTAGTTTCTACTGTTCGCGAGAGGGTTCACCGGTTTATTGAAGGGCTTATTCCCAGCATTAGGTCTAGCATGGTCCGTGAGTTGGAGATAGATATTTCTTATCAGCAGGTGGTGAGCATTACTAGGAGGATTGAAGGTATGCATGCTAGGGAGAGAGAGGAAAGGGAGGCTAAGAGGTCTCGTGAGTCGGGCCATTATTCTGGTGCCCGTGCCCTAGCAGCAGGTCGTCATGGTAGGGGTTATATGAGTCGCCCCATTCATTTAGCTCTTCCAGCAGCCAGTGGTATTCTAGCTCCTCCTAGGCCCCAGGAGCCTTATTATGCACCTCTGGTATCTAGAGCGCCTCATGTGTGGGGTGCTTTTAGAGGTAAGTCCAGCAGACCTAGCCCGAGCCAGTCACAGCTGCCACGTCCTCCCAGAGCTTTTTTTGAGTATGGTGACACACACCATGTGGTGAGGGATTGCCCTAGACTTGGGAGGAGTGCACCTCCCCAGACATCTCAGCCACAACGCGCCCCGCAGAGTTCTCAGGCTATGGTTACAACTCTAGTTGCTACCCCACCTGCTCAACCAGCTAGAGGTGGAGGTCTGGGAAGTAGAGGTCTCCCTAGAGGGGGAGGCCAGGCCCGATACTATGCCCTTCCTACCTGTACCGAGGTTGTTGCCTCCGATTCTGTCATCACAGGTATTATACTGGTTTGTCACAGAGATGCATCAACTCTATTCGATCCAGACTCCACTTACTCTTATGTGTCTTCTTATTTTTCTCCGTATTTGGGTGTACCTCGGGATTTTTTGAGTTCCCATGTTTATGTTTCTACTCCCGTAGGAGATTCTCTTATTGTGGACCACGTTTATCGGTCGTGTTTGGTTGCTCTTAGTGGTTTTGAGACCAGAGCCGATTTATTGTTGCTCATCATGGTAGATTTTAATATTATCTTGGGCATGGACTAGTTGTCGCACCATTATGTTATTCTTGATTGTCACGCCAAAACTGTGATGCTGACTATGCCAGGTGTACCGTGTATTGAGTGGAGGGGTACTTTATATCACACTCCCACTAGAGTTATTTCTTTCCTTAAGGCTCAACGAATGGTTGAGAAGGGGTGTGACGCGTATTTAGCTTATGTGAGAGATGTCAGTATTGATAGCCCTTTATTTGATTTAGTCCCAGTAGTACGTGATTTTCCTGATGTGTTTCCAGCTGATCTTCCGGGCATGCCGCCTGATAGAGATATTGATTTTGACATTGATCTGTTGCCGGGAACTCAGCCCATTTCTATTCCTCTATATCGTATGACTCGTCCTGAGTTGAAGAAGTTGAAGGATCAGTTACAAGAATTGCTTGATAAGGGTTTTATTAGGCCTAGTGTATCACCTTGGGGTGCTCCTGCTTTGTTTGTGAAGAAGAAGAAGAAGAAGGATGGTTCTATGCGTATGTGCATTGATTATTGCCAGTTGAACAAAGTTACAATGAAGAATCGTTATCCTTTGCCTCGTATTGATGATATGTTTGACCAGCTTCAGGGCGCACGAGTGTTTTCTAAGATTGACCTATGCTCAGGTTACCATCAGTTGAAGATTCGGGAGCCAGATATCCCGAAGACTGCCTTCAGGACTCGGTATGGTCATTACGAGTTACTTGTTATGTCATTTGGGCTGACCAATGCCCCAACAACCTTTATAAATTTGATGCACAGTGTATTCCAGCCGTATCTTGACTCGTTCGGCATTGTCTTTATTGATGATATTTTGGTGTATTCCCGGAGTCAGGAAGATCATGAGCAGCACTTGAGGACACTGCTCCAGACCCTGAGGGAAAAGAAGTTATATGCAAAGTTCTCAAAATGTGAGTTTTGGTTGGATTCTGTGGCATTCTTAGGCCACGTGGTATCGAGTGAGGGTATTCAGGTGGATTCGAAGAAAGTAGATGCAGTGTAAAGTTGGCCCAGACCATCTTCAGCTACAGAGATCCATAGTTTTCTTGGCTTGGCGGGTTATTATCGTCATTTTGTGGAGGGGTTTTCATCGATTACAGCCCCTATGACCAGACTGACCCAGAAGGGTGCTCCATTCCAGTGGACGGAAGAGTGTGAGGCGAGCTTTCAGAAGTTCAAGCCAACTTTGACTACAACCCCAATTTTGATATTGCTTACAGGTTCGGGTTCTTACACTTTTCTATTGTAATGCCTTAGAATTGGCCTTGGAGCGATTTTGATGTAGGACGGTAGGGTGATTGCCTACGTGTCCAGATAGTTGAAGGTTCACGAGAAGAATTATCCTATCCACGACCTTGAGTTAGCTTCCATTGTTCACGCCCTGAAGATCAGGTGTCATTATTTGTATGGGGTTCCTTGTAGATTTATACTGATCATCGGAGCTTGCAGCACCTGTTCAAGCAAAAGAATCTAAATTTGTGCCAGAGGAGATGGTTAGAGTTGCTGAATGACTATGATACCACTATTTTGTATCATCCGGGCAAAGCCAATATGGTGGCCGATGCCTTGAGTTGCCGGGCAGAGAGTTTGGGGAGTTTGGCTTATTTACCAGCATCAGAGAGGCCTATGGCAATGCATGTTCAGGCCTTAGCCAGCCAGTTTGTGAGATTGGATCTTTCGGAGCCTAGTCGGGTTCTAGCTTGCGTGGTTTCTCGGTCTTCCTTATTTGATAGTATGAGGGAGCCTTAGTATGATGACCCTCATTTGCTTGTCCTCAAGGACAAGGTTCAGCATGGTGATTCCAGAGATGTGACCATTGGTGATGATGGGGTATTGAGGATGCAGGGTCGGATTTGTGTACCTAATGTTGATGGGCTTCGGGAGTTGATTCTAGAGCAGGCCCATAGTTTGCGGTATTCCATTCATCCGGGTGCCGCGAAGATGTATTAGTATTTGAGACAGCACTATTGGTGGAGGTAGATGGAGAAAGATATAGTTAGATTTGTAGCTCGGTGCCTCAACTATCAGCAGGTGAAGTATGAGCACTAGAGACCGGGTGGGTTGCTTCAGCAGATAGAGATTCCAGAATGGAAGTGGGAGAAGATCATCATGGACTTTGTAGTTGGGCTCCCACAGACATTGAGAAAGTTCGATGCTATTTGGGTGATTGTGCATCGGTTGACCAAGTCTGCACACTTCATTCATGTGTGTACTACTTATTCTTCGGAGCGGTTGGCGGAGATTTATATCCGGCAGATTGTTTGTCTGCATGGTATTCCAGTTTCCATCATTTTAGATAGAGGTATTCAGTTCACATCACGATTCTGGAGGGCTGTTCAACATGAGTTGGGTACTCGGGTGGAGTTGAGTACAACATTTCACCCTCAGACGAACGTCCGAACGCACTATTCAGATTTTTGAGGATATACTCCGTGCGTGTGTGATTGAGTTTGAAGGATCTTGGGATCAGTTCTTGCCATTGGCGGAGTTTGCCTACAACAACAGCTATCAGTCCAACATTCAGATGGCACCGTATGAAGCTTTATATGGTAGGTGGTGTAGATCCCCGGTAGGTTGGTTTGAGCCGGGTGAGGCTAGATTATTGGTCACAGACTTGGTTCAGGATGCTTTGGAGAAGGTCAAGGTGATTTAGGATAGACTCCATACAGCCCAGTCCAAACAGAAGCGTTACGCGGACCGGAAGGTTCGTGATGTTTCCTATATGGTTGGAGAGTGGGTTCTGCTTCGAGTTTCGCCTATGAAGGGCGTTATGAGATTTGGGAAGAAGGGGAAGTTGAGTCTGAGGCTTATTGTCCCTTTTGAGATATTGAGGCGTGTTGGGAAGGTTGCTTATGAGCTTGCCTTACCTCCCAGCCTGGCAGGAGTTCATTCGGTATTTCATGTTTCGATGTTCCGGACGTACCACGGTGATCCGTCACACGTGGTGGATTTCAGTTCAGTCCAGTTGGACAAGGATCTATCTTATGTTGAGGAGCCAATGGCAATATTGGATAGGCAGGTTAGAAAGCTGAGGTCAAAGAACATTGCATCAGTGAAGGTTCAGTGGCTGGGTCAATCGGTCGAGGAGGCAACCTGGGAGACCTAGCAGGATATACGCAATCATTACCCTCATCTTTTCACTACTTTAGGTATGTCTCTATGCTCGTTCGAGGACAAACGAATGTTTATGTGTGAGAGGATATAATGACCCGGCCAGTCGTTTTCAGAATTTATGTCCCGATCCCCTATTAATTGTTTTCCTTGTGTTTGTTTCTGCTATTGTGAGTTGCCAGGAGGAATTATTTGGAGTTTCGTAGAGTTTTGGTACACTTAGTCCCTAAATGAGAGCTTAAGTTCTGAAAATTTGACTGTAATCGAAACAGTGTGAAGATGGCCTCGGAATAAAATTCTGATGGTTTCGTTAGCTCCGTTGGGTGATTTTGGGTTTAGGAGCGTGTTCGGATTGTGTTTTGGAGGTCCGTAGCTAATTTAGGCTTGAAATGTCGAAAGTTGAATTTTTTAAGTTTCCAGTTCGATAGTGAGATTTTGATCCGTGGGTCGGAATGGAATTCCGGAAGTTGGGGTAGCTCTGTAGTGTTGAATCTGGCGTGTGTGCAAAATTTCAGGTCATTCGGACGAGGTTTGATAGATTTTTGATCGAAAGCGTATTTTGAGAGTTTTTGAAGTTCTTAGGCTTGAATCCGATGCTAAATTGGTATTTTGATGTTGTTTTGAGTGTTCTGAAGATTGAAACAAGTTTGAATGATGTTTTAGGATTGGTTGGCATGTTTGGTTGAGGTCCCGGGGCCGGGTATGTTTCGGATGCTGAACGGGTCATTTTGGAACTTGTTGGAAGTGCAGAAAAATTGCAGCAACCCAGTTCTGGTTTCCTTCTTTGCGTTCGCGAGAAGGGTCTCGCGTTCACGAGAGGAGCTAGGCTATGGGAGTTTTAATGCTTCGCGTTCGCAAAGTTTCTCCCGCGTTCGCGAAGCTGGAGGAGATGTTGCATCGCGTTCGTGGCCTGGGAATCGCGTTCGCGGTGAAGGAAACTGGACCCAAGCAAAGTTGTACTTCGCGAATGCGAGGGTCCTTCTGCATTCGTGAAGAAGGAATACCTGGGCAGTATTTAAATAGCCCATCCGCGACCCTTCTTCATTTTCCCACCATTTTTTAACGGGATTGAAGCTTTTGAGGGAGATTTTTGAGGAAACTAATGGGGAATCACTTGGAGGTAACACTTTTGACTTCATAACTCGTTTATATGTGATTAAAGATCTAATTAGTGGTGAAAAATTAGGGGAAAATCAGTGCAAAATGTGTAATTAGGGCTTGAGATTAAGAGACCTTAAAATGGTTATTTTAGGGGCCAATTAAACTCCGATTTTAGTGTTCTTGATATGTATAGACTCGTGAGAGTATGAGGATTCTGAAAATATAAATTTTATCCGATTCCAAGATGTGGGACCGAGGGGCGTTTTAGTCATTTTTTCTAATTTTGCATATTAGCTTAGAATTTTTATTGTGGAATCAGTTACTTGAAGTGTTATTTACATTATGCAATTAAATTGAATAGATTTGGGTCACTTGGAGTTGAGTACTCGTGGCAAGAGCGTGGTTTCAAGTTATTTTGAGCTGGATCGAGGTAAGTGGCTTGCCTAACCTTGTGTGGGGGCCATTCCCCTTAGGATTTGGTATTGTAGTAATTGAAATGCCTTGTACGTGAGGTAACGAGTGCGTACTTGTGTTAATTTTAGAAAAACCTGTTGACAAACCTATTTTCACTTAAGTAGCTTTAATTGTGTTTTCCTTTCCTGCTTACTCTACTTGAAATTTAAATCTGATGTTAGCTTAGAAAAACATGTTTAATTGACTTAATTGCTTAAACTGCCGTAATTGTATTATGTGAAGCATGTTAGGTTAGAATTACCTATTTTACTTGGTACGAAATTTAGCTTAATTGAGTATTTCTTGTGTTGTTGCTGTGTGTTTTACTTTGGGACTACGGGACGATATCCCGGGAGATCTTCTGCACGTATTTATGATTTGAGCTGAGGTGCGGGATACGGAGAGATCCCTAGCACATATTGAGGATACCAAGAGATCCTCGGGAGATCTCTGGCATATATTGAGGATACTAAGAGATCCTCGGGATACCAAGAGATCCCTGGCATGTATTGAGGATGCTAAGAGATCTTCGGGATACTGCGAGATCCCTGGTTATTTTCTTTGTGAAGAGTCATATTCCTGGTGATTGTTTTTGCCTCTATTTCAGTTGTAGTTATCCTTATTATCCTGTATTAATTCTAATTGTTATCTTTCAATTGTACTACTTTATCTTATACTGTCGCACCTTATATTCCATTTAATCTCAGTAGGGCCCTGACCTTCCTCGTCACTACTCGACCGGGGTTAGTCTGGGCACTTACTAAGTACCGATGTGGTGTACTAATGCCCTTTTTGTGCATGTTTTTCATGTGCAGATCCAGGTACCTCCACTCAGACTTATCACACTTGAGATGAGGCGCTTGTAGAGACTCCGAGGTATATCTGCCGCATCCGCAGACCAAAGAGTCACTTTCTACTCTCCCTTTTAAGTACTAGCCCTTCTGTATTTTCTTTTTCTTTGTTAGATATTCTGGAGTTAGATACTTGTAGACATTCAAAGGCTTGTGATCATGAGATTCCGGGTTTTGGAAAATGTATTTAGATTTCGAGAGTTGATATTGTGTATGCCGAGCGGCACTTTTAAACACTATTTTATTTCACTATTTCATTTTATTATTTTCGTAAATTGGTTTATTTTCTGCATTGTTAGGCTTACCTAGCCGTAGAGACTAGGTGCCATCACGATGGTTCACGGAGGGCGAACCGGGGTCGTGACAACAAGTTTATTTGGTAGTCTGGTCCTAGCCTCGTCACTACTTTTCCGAGGCTAGGCTAGGCACTTACTAGCACATGGGTCGGTTGTGATGATACTACACTCTGCACTGTGTGCAGATCCCGGTTCTGCAACTTTTGGACCACAGTGAGGGTGTTTTTTTCAGTCCATTCAGGCGACCTAAGGTAGTCCTACAAGCGCCCGCAGGCTCTAGCGTCTCCTTCTATCCTTCTATACTATTTCTTCTATGTATTTCTAAAACAGCTTGTATCTATCTTTTAGACCTTTATTTGTAGTACTCTTAGACAGTCTGTGAAATTGTGACACCAGATCTGGGTAGCTTTTTAGTTTATGAAATTGTATCGGTATTAATATTAAACTGTTATATTTCATTTCTTCCGCTTACTTAATTTCGCTGTTTATATGAGGTTGGTTCACTATTGTTAAAGGCTTAAAATATATGAAAACCCATGCTCAATTGAATACATTAATATATTAGTGACAACCCATGCTCAATTGAATACTTTGGTGCATTAGTGGCCAAGTGCCCCTTTTGTCTCCCAAGGTCAATAGTTTGAACCCCCATCCCCATATATTATTTTTTTAATTTTCTCTATTTTTTCCTTTCTAAAGTCCCTTTTGACTAAAAACATCTAACAGATCCCTAAAAGCCTAACATCCCAACCCCACGTCCCTTTTCCTATCTTTTTCTTTCCTTTTTCTCTTCGTCAAACTTTCAAATCTCTAAATAAATTATAGATACAGCTACTCTCTTTCTCTCTCTCACTCTCTCTCTCTCTCTCTCTTTCCATCTCTCTTCGCCCTCGGTGGATTCTTCAAGAATCAAGAGCGCAATTTCTTCTCATCGGCCTCTGCTTTCAGTTTCTCATGTATGCAACTACATTGTCTCTCTTATTGCTCTATATTTCAATTTACTCGCTGAACTTTCTTCTTCTCTTGCAATTTTTCGAATTCTCTTTTTCCTTTTTGTTCAATGTTTGAACCTCTTGCCGAGATTTTGTCTTGTTATTGGTAATTATGATTGTTTCTTTCTAAGATGGGGCTGTTAAATGCTATTTTTTGGGTGAATTTGGGAGAGTTAGAGCTTTAAAGTCTTGAATATTGACATACATTGACAATATTGATTTGTCCACATATTTTGTTTGAGAAAATACTTGATCGAGTTTAGTTAAGCAGCGGCTATGTGAACTTAATTTCTAACCGATTATTAGTGTTTTGGGCTGAGATAACATAAGATTAAACTTCTGCTCAGGACTAAAGTTTGAACTTCAGTGAAGAATTCTCTAATACTTGGTTATGTTACTTTATTTGTGAAGTAATAATTTTTTTAGTGTGGTTGATTTAAAGTTAACTATTCTATTTGAATTAAGATAGATTGAATGGAAGTATGAATATTTAACTTTGTAGGAACGATAATCCTTAACATTGAAATGGATAGATTTCTCACCAAGCCGAAAAATGGTGAACCAAGTTCTAGTGCTAGTCGGTCATCCATGAGTTCACAAATAGCTCCGAAGTTTAAAGGGTGACAAATACTTCCCTGTTTTCAAATGTAAATAAAGTGCTTAATTTGAAATATCTTGAACCGGGTCCCAAAGAAAGAATGCTAATTTTAGATTATGGTCCTAATATTCGAGATGAAGTGAGGAGATATTATATAAAAAGAGGTCCTTGTCAACCAATTGATCATTTGTTCCCTAAAACTAATATTGGGAATAAAATGTGTCAATTTAGTCCCACTTGGTTTAGGAGAAAATATTCTCAATGGTCGGAGTATAGCATAAAAGGAGATGCTGCATTTTGTATGTGGTGTTATTTGTTCAAGAATGAACTTGAAAGCCGTGGAAATGCAGGGGATGCATTTACAAAAGATGGTTTTAGGGATTGGAACAAGGGTGTGGAAAGATTTAAAGCACAAGTTGGTAGTGTAAATATTATCCATCATAAATGCTTTAATAAGATGCTAGATTTGAAAAATCAACGCCAATCGATTCAATCTTGTTTTGATAAGAAAAGTGAAAAATTAAAAAGTGATTATTGGATGCGCTTAAATGCCTCAATTAATGTGGCAAGGTTTCTTTTAAGATCAGGATTTTCATTTCGTGGACATGATGAAAGTGAAGAATCTGAATATAAAAGGTGGCTTTCTTGAACTTTTGGAATGGCACGGAGATCGACATCCAGATGTAGGAAGAGTAGTATTACATCATGCTCTACAAAATATTATAATGATTTGTCCAACAAATCAAAAAGAGATTGTAAAGGCTTGTGCTAAAGAAACAACTAAAGCTATAATTGAAAATTTGGATGGTGATTATTTTTCAATTTTAATTGATGAATCAAAAGACGTCTTACATAAGGAGCAAATAGCCTTAATTTTATGATATGTTAACAACAGTAGAATGGTTATAGAGCGATTCCTGGGTATTGTCCATGTGAGTGATACTTCTTCCTCATCATAACAAAAAGTAATTTATTCTTTACTTTCGGATCATTCCTTAAGTACATCTAAGATACGTGGACAGAGTTATGATGAAGCTAGTAATATGCAAGGAAAAATAAACGGTCTCAAGTCTTTGATTTTACAAGATACTTCCTCCGCATATTGTATTCACTATTTTGCTCATCAATTGCAACTAGCACTTGTAGCTCTTTCTAAAAAGCATTCGCATGTGGATAATTTTTTTATGTTGTGCCTGATGTTTTGAATATTATTGGATCTTCATTTAAGTGCATGGAGTCACTTCAACAACATTAAGCAGATAAGTTAGAAGAGTTTCTTAAATTTGGAGAAGTCTATATGGGATAAGGTTTGAATCAAGAATGTGGCCTCCAACGACTGAGTGAAACTCGTTGGGGGTCTCATTTTAAACCTTGGATAATTTGATAGTTTATTTCCTTCAATTGTTAATGTGCTTAAAGATATGAAGCGTGAGTGTCCATATCATCTCGATAGATTTACAGCGGGAAATCTTTTAAGCAAAATTCAAGAATTTAGAGTTGGTTTTATGTTGCACTTGATGTTTAAGGTATTACTATTAACAAATGAATTGAACAAAGCTTTACAAAAGAAAGATCAAGATATTGTTAATGCTATGGGAATGCTTGACCTTGCAAAGAAAAGATTACAAATAATGAGAGAAACTGAATAGAACTCTTTGTTGGATGAGATGTGCTCATTTTGTAGTAAGCATGATATTCTAATTCCCAAAATGGATAAGGACTATACTATAGGAAAGTCGAAGCGTAAGAGTTCCGAAGTTTAATATTTACATCACTTTTCTGTGAAAGTATTTGATGCGGTTATTGATTTGGAACTTCAAGAGCTGGTTGCTCGTTTTGATATTGTGACTACTGACTTACTACTTGGTATGGTCAGTTTGAGTTCGATTGATTCATTTGCTAATTTTGACAAGGACAAGATAATAAAGTTGGCAGAGTATTATCCAGGTGAGTTTGGTGATAACAAGCTTCGAGAACTCGGTTTCCAACTTAATTGTTTCATTGTCTATGATCAAAAGTGTGATAGCAGATTTCTCAACTTGAAGGAAATTATGGATTTTGCAAGAGCGATGATAGAGACAATATTGGATCTTACTTGGCCACTTATTTATTTACTTGTGAAGCTGACTTTGCTTATACATGTTGCTACCGCAAGCATGTCACTCCCCAAACTCGGGGAGAACGACCGGCGCTCAACCGAGTGAACCTGGCGGAGCAAGTTTATTAGATTCTTTCTACCCAAACTCACTCATGAATAAAGAGAAGACATATTTTCATTAATTAGATAATAGGGAGATCATGTATATAATACCAAGTCATTTTTATTAGCTACTTCATTAGTTAAAGTCTTAAAATACACACACCTTCATAGTTTGAAGTGGAATAAATTATTCATACACAACATAACTCGTTTGACTTTTCCAGCACCCATATATATATAGCCCACACTATGTTTATGGAGCCTATAAAAGATACAAAAGAGTATTATGATAGTGATAGCAACAAGGCTCCGGCTATACCTCAAAACGTGGTAATAATATGAACAAAAGATACAATACATGGCCACGGGATGACATGGGGCTCACCAAGTCTGCTAGGAAGAGGGTGAATCACTATCGCTGATCAACACCGCCTGCATCTATTTAAAAATGCAGCACCCCCCGCAAAAGGGACGTTAGTACTGTTGAATAGTACTAGTATGTATAACTAAAAACTATCTCCATAGAATAAATAATAATACAAGGGGGAAACAATCATGAAATCAATAGAAGGCTCAAATAATACCAAAATTTCAAGTTAGGAATCACATAAGTTTTCAAGTAAATTTCCATATTTTTAGGTTGGGAGA
Organism: Nicotiana sylvestris; assembly: GCF_000393655.2. Lineage (NCBI taxonomy): Eukaryota > Viridiplantae > Streptophyta > Magnoliopsida > Solanales > Solanaceae > Nicotiana > Nicotiana sylvestris. The sequence goes on from NC_091059.1 coordinate 117,464,878, forward strand.
TCTTTAGTACCGATATACCATTATTCACAATACCATCGTACTTTTACACGAAGTCCGATCACGACTCGGTCAGCTAGGTCATCTCATTTGAGACATCCATCACAATTAAAATTCCAATTTTAATTTCCAGCACAGTTACTACCATGTGTGTGGCATGGCATTCAATCACAGCCTGATCGGCTAGGTCCTCTCACCCGAGACATTACCTTTTTCTATCAATCATCTCACATCATACCTCTTTCACATCTTTTCGATTCATTGGCACTAGTGGCCACAATTATAATGTCATCCTTGACCCTTTGCCGTATTTCATATTTCGTGCTCACCTTATTCATTTTCAAATATCATCATCATTGTCAATAACAAAGCCTTTCGATTCAAGACATTAAGTACACATGTGAGCAATTAGGAGTCTTAGGCATATAGGTATTTTTACGTAATTTGGCATAACAACCTTCATTCAAACTTAACTTGAAGTCGTAATATTTATAACACACAGTCCATACTTTGAACATATTCTCAAGTGATAACATAGCATGATAAAAGCATTTTGGAATACATATTATACATATATCTTTCACCATAAGTTTATTCGGAATAGCCAACTTTATAATGATCAATTTTGGACTTATACCACTTACGTGAATACCGTGGGAATCAATTCTAAGAAGAGGAGGTTTAGCCAACATACCTCAATTGGGCTTACTCAACTCTAAAATATTCCGGAATTTCTTAGCAACTTCAATCTATTTTAGAAATATAACAAATTGAACCAAAATTAGGAAGATGATCATGGTCTAGCTCATTTGAGTATTTTATCAACTACTAAGTGTGCATTAGGGATTCAAGGTCCTTTTATGGAAGATTTTATCATCCTACAACTTTACTATTTTTAGATCTTCCTACACCCTTTGTTGACACATGCATGCAAGATGAACAACTCCCATACCCATGAATTAACTTGTTAACTACCCATTTTTAGTTAAATTTCGGAATTAAAGGCGATGGTGTCGAATTTTACCTTTAGGATGAAGACCTAGTGAGTTTTACTTTATAATCTTCCAATGTTTGAGAAAGAATTGGTAGACAATTGGTTGAAGATCACTCTCCCATTCTAGGCACTCTCTCTCACTCTCAAAATATCAGATTTTAGCTCAAAAATGGTCCATTGCGTCTATTTTATCGAAGTAGGGTCGGGTTATAAAAACCCAAAAATGAAGCCCCAGAACAGGATCTGCGGTCGCATATCTACGGTCCGCGAAATGGACCTCCGGAACTAGGCTGGTCTGCCCGACTCTACGGTCGTTATGTGGCCCGCAGACAAGTTCTGCGGTCGCATAATGCACCCCAGAACCTCTATCTAAAATATTTTAAGGTTGGATATGTTATCAGAGTGCGGCCCGTGAAATGGTTTTGCGTCCGCATAATGGGTCGCAAAAATAACATCAAAAATGGCCCAAAAGACTGCCTCATTCTACGGCCATTCTGCGGCCCGCAGAGTGATTATGCGGCCGCATAATGAGCCACAGAAACGCCCAATTTTGCCAAACATTTTCTTTCAACTTCCCAGCGCATTGTTCAACCCAAAAAGTCTGTACCACGGCGAGCTTTAACACATAAGCCTATCTCGGCACCACAAAATTCTAGGTTTTTAAGTAAAATTTTACGGGGCCTTATAAAGCATGAAAAGAGTATTCTCATCAATGAAGTACATCAAAAATGATCTACGTAATAGGATGGATGATGATTTTTTAAATGATTGTTTAGTTTGCTATATAGAGCTTAAGCTATTTAAAATTGTAAGTAATGATGCTATTATCGATCATTTCAAAGTATGAAAACTCGTCGAGGACAATTGTAAAGTGAATGATGTTTTTTGTGAATATAGTATTAATATAGTTTACTTGACAACTTGTTATCACCATAAAATTTTATATAATCGAACCAAATATCTATCTTACAGATAATAGTGCACCCATGGTCTTAAAATCTTGGATACGCCTCTGCTTCTAATTCAACTGCGTTAAGCTCATATTAGCTCTTTTCAGGTTAATAAGGTGAAATTAAAAATATTGAAGCACATTCTTACCTACATCGAACTCTATGTGTTAAGCATATAGCTCTTTCTTTTGAGCCAGGATCACACTTCACACTAACCTAATCTCGTATAAAATCATAAATGAAGAAAGTGGAATTATTAGTGTCAAACTCTGAAAATATGAATTTCATTTTTGGTGACTTGTTGTTTGTATTTGTAGGTGTAAATAAGGTTGGGTGTAAGGAGGGTTGGCTATTAGGCTGAAAATTGAATTGTGTGTTAGGCCTAGTTGGCTGGCTTCTTGGGATGTAAAAACAGGTTGTCAAAGTAATATGCATTACATACGAGGTATTTATAAGAGTTGGTAATGTATTTGGCTTCATACAAGTACTTTTCTGTTAGTGATCGTGCTAGAGGTAGTTATGGGCTAAGAAAAAGATAGAGGAGTCGACTAATAGTGTATAGTAGTGAAAATTGGGTATAATAGAGAGGCGAGAGCTGGGGGATAAAGAGAGGAACATAGGGATTAAGGTGTATAATTGGTTATCAGAATGAGAGTAGAGAGAATCCGAGGATTGAAGGAAGCTGAAGGGTCATTCCTCGTGTTTGGAGTACCAGCACTGGAGACTATGGACGATGGCGTCATCGAAGACATCACCAACCCCATAGTCCTTTTTAATTAAGACTCTTCTCCTTCCACTGAAGGGTCTCCCAGAGCTAAAGCTGCTAAAGATCGACCTGAAACTACTAATTCTTGTCTTCTTTCATCTAATTAACAAAAATTCGTCTTGTTTTCTTAATGAGTTTCTGAGCTCCCGTGTTAATACGTGCCTGATTTGGTTCCACCGACTCCATTCTCTTATTAGATTATCCAATATAAAACTAAAGCTGAGATTGCCTCATTCTTTTGCTATGTTTCTAGCATCGTACCACCAAGCAGCCAGAAACCTAGCTTTGATACCAAATATAGAGGAGCTACTGAATTTTTAAGGAAAAGCTAAAATCGAAAAGTTAATGAAAATTAGGTAAGAGAAAATACTAGATATTCGTTCTTCGATATGGATTTTCTACAGATTTGATATAAATACAGTTGTTTGACCAAAAAAATATTGAAACATTTTTTATTAAATCAATTAAAGAAGATGAAGAGGTAAATCTTAGTCAAACATAATAAACTCCAGATCTATAATCAAATCAGAAAATGATACGTGAGATGAAATAAAAGCAACAAATTATTGAAGTTCTTCATTTCTCCTTTCATCAATTGGTGGAGATGACTGTTGTACATAATCAACAGAAGATTCTTCTGCTTTCTTTTCACTAGGAAGATCATAGAGGAGAGAGAAGAGAGAGAAGCTCCCTCGTCTAGGAAGATTCCCTCCCTATATATATAGTCATGGAGTTCTTGCTATGTTTTCGAGCCATAGCCCCTTCATATCGCGTTCGTTTTCGTCGTTCTGTGAATACGTGATTTGGAGTAAGTCATGGCGTCTTTCCTTATCCCGTTTTTTGGACGTGGTCCTGATTGAGTCAACCACAGCGGTCAGATTTTGACCAATACAGTTAGTCCCTCCGTCTACCGGGGTCGTCCCTTGTCGGGCCCGGTAGACGGATGATGATTTTCGCTTATCTAAGAGAAATCTGACTGTCTACCCCTTGGGTATGATTTTTAAAATCAAGTAGTGTAACAGCACCCTTTCGATATCTATGCACCATTGCGGCCGTTTCGAAACCGAATCATCGTTTAACTTGAAACGTTATTCGTGGTTGTCGCCATTATGACACACGTTCCTAGGGGATTGAACCATTTCGTGCCTCATCAGCTTCGATTGGCGACACTTGGGTTTCATTCTTGGGGAATTTATGTCTCTTATAAATAGAAGGAATGCACCATTCAAGTGACACACTTCCTTACCTTTACTTGAACGAACTTTGCAAATCTTCTTTTCTCTTGATACTTTGAATTTTTGATTTTCTCCGGTTAGCCAAGAACTTTCATCTTTTCTTTTCTTTACCCCTTTCCTTTATCTAACTGATACAAATGGCTAGTGATTCTTCTCGCGCTGACCTTCCTGCCGCAATTTCGGCACCAGAAGGTGATGTTCTGGCCACTGGAGGAATAGAAGTGGCAGAAGATTAGGAGGTCTCGTCGGTGGCCGAGACCTTGCCTCGCCCTGGGAAAGCATGGAATGATTTCCACAGTCCTGCCGGGGAAGAACCGGAACCTGCTTCCTCCATCATAAATGAGGAGGGGATTGCAGACTTGAGGGATAGGTGGGGAATTCCTCACTACGTCGAAATACTACCGGCGGCGAGGAACGACACAATCCATTTTGACCGCCCAGGGTATTGTGCGTTCTACGCCTACCCCTTTATTATTGGGTACATGTTTTCTCTCCCTCTCATGGTGGTAGATTTTTGCCGCTTTTGCTGCTCAAATTTACGGAGCTTTCCAGTCGTGAGATCACTTTGGGGCACATGCTCAATATATTCTCCCCTCAACTCATTCGTGGCACGATGATTCACATGCGCCACTGAGGGTCGAAGAGCTTGGTGGTAAAGAAGGATGACAGAGTTAACCATCGCTTATACGAGAACTATTTTTGTGTGCGGACCGAGCATCTTGTGGCGAATCCTACGGGGTTCCTTGAGAAATGGAACTTTGCACGTAAGTCCCTATACTTTGGGTCGGAATGATACCCGACTGCTTTCCTTTGAGTATTACTTAAACTGTTTATGTTTTTACAACCACGAAACTATCTCTACACCCGTTGATGGTATCCGCGATTGGGTGAATGCCATCCTTCCTCATACGGTGGGGGTCCACACATGGTCGTCCTTCTATGAGAAATATGGACACAAGCCCCTTACTGGTGAGTAATATCATTTTCATTTGTTGTTCTTCTTCCTTCCTTTTTTTTTGTTTCTTATATGATGTTCGCGATGTTAGGGAGAGTACGGAGAGCGAGGGCTCCTCCACTAGCCTTTCGTCAGCCTACATCGTCTACTCGCCCTGCCTTAGCGTCTACTGTCCAACTTTCATCGAGGGCCACCTCAATTGAATCTACGGCTGTGGCTGTACACACGGAGGCTACCCCTCAAACTAGGACTCCGACCCCAGTCACTTACCCAGCGGAGGAATCTTCCCATGCCGCAGAAGGGGAGGGGCCGTCAAAGAGGCGACATGTGGAGTCTGAAGCAGCTCTTGTGACTGTGATACATTTAGAGGAAGACCTTCCCTTGACGGGGTTTGAGGTTGGAGTTGATGCCACTCCACCTGTAGAGATAGAGCCAGCCATTGTGTCTGCCCCATCGACGAAGGTCCCGGCCGCTATGATTGATCGGTAGCCTGCCGAGATTGGGGGTCAGACTCTTGAGACCGTTGTTGCTGCTTTGGACAGGCCTTCATCTTCAGTGTCGGGTCGTGCTTCCTCATCGGCCGCAGAGAGGGGAAAGGTTGTCGTGGTCGACGACTATGAATCTGAGTCTGACCTTGATCCCGATGATGTTCGGATGTTTAAAGAGGGTTTTACCTGCTCGGTGGTTCATGTGGGAGGCCTATCCCGTATTTTTGAGATCTCATCGGATATGAATCTCCTGGGGGACACGGAGGACTCAGTGCTGCAGTTCGACATCTTATGTTCTGCCGTCGAGAACATAGCTCTTTGGGACGTTCCCGATATTGACTTGATGCATAAAGTGTCCACTATGGGCCTGAGAGTACGTTGCACTTTCTTTTCATGTTCCTTTCATTTTTCTCGGTAATATGGTCTTAACCCATTTTTTCGTTTTCTACACATACATGGTGGAAATTGAGAGCGCTCGTAGGGCTAGCATTCGGGCCAAGATTTTCTTAAAGATGTTGGAGAAGTATCGGCGCTATCGCAACAAGTGTCGTGAGATACACGAGCGGCTGAAGGCAAACCCTAGTGTTCGATCTCTTGGCAAGGAATTGGAGAAGAGGGATCAGGAATTGATGCAGGCTATTCGCAATAAGAGCGTACTCGAGGAGAAACTTCGTGCAAAGGGCGAAGAGATTGAGTTGGGCAAAGGGGTTGCCGCAGAGAGTGAATATCTTCAGAGGAAGCTGCGATTGATGCAATCTTAGATGGATCAGAATCTTATCAAGGTCGAGGCGATGATTGCGGAGTGGATGGGAAAATTGGCTGAGTTGGAGAGAAAGGTTGTTGGGTTGGAGAACATTGAGACCGCCTGGTCATTAGCATTGGTGAGGGCGGCGGCTCTAGAGAACACTATCCTCGAGGAGTGTATTGGTGAGATCGACTGGGATGCGTCGTTCTTAGGAGACCGAGTCGCTGCCCTTGAGGCCGAAAAGGAGCAACTGTTGGCTCAAGTTGAATCTTCCTCTGCCGTTGTTCCCCGTCATTTAACTTTGGGTTCATGCTGAAGCCCAGCGGGACATATATAAGAGTTTGTGGGAGGCGGGCAATGTTACCGAGGCCGCATATGAAGGAGCATGGGCGAAGGCACGAGAGGCTCTCATTGTCGCGCCCCCTTTTTCCTTACGAAGAATCGAATTCATGACATTTTGGTATGGGACAACTCTTTCCTATTGGAAAAGGGGTTTGCAATTTTGAAGAGTCACCACCTAATGATTTTAAGGTGCGTTAGGGCACCTATAGGGTTCATTCGTAACTACGTTTGGTAAGCAGAGATAGAATAAGGGCTTGAAATTATCTTAAGGGGAAGGTGTTAGGCACCTCTCAGGATCCACTAGTGTGGTTCCCGACCAAACAATTTTTGTGGATTTGTACAATTAGCAAATAAGAAAGTATGCCTCAAATAGTAGGGGATTTAAGTTTAAGAACATAGATGTTTGAAAAAGCAATTAATGAGAAGCAAGATTTTGAAAGGAATTACAAACTAAGCACGTTTATGAATGTAAAGGGGTGTCCTAGGTTTGTCTGTAATATGGATCACATCAATGCAATACCCGGTATGACACTCCTAAAAAAGGGGCTACATATGGTATTAGCGCATCGGTCATCATATCCATATCTACCCTTTCCCATCCCGTGAAGGTAATTAAAGCGAGGGTTGGTCTCGACCCCTATTGAATGTTGTTACCCGTCCTTCCTGTTAGTCCCGGAGGAATTTGGAACTCCTATCTTATAAGAAAGAGGTTCTAGGCAGACCCTCAGGTTTAAAGGCAAAATACTAAGGCGACATACAATAACAAGTAGGATTTAAATTAAGGGGTGCATGGAAGACAAAGGAAAGGCTCAAGTATACCTCCACAGGTAATACACATAGACAACATGAATCATACACAGATAAGGATTGAATTCAGAATTCTAAAGCATGGTATCTAAATGATTTCAGCAAAATTAGATTTATTACATGACTCAGAAAAGAAGTCTGAATCAGGCTTGCCTACTGATTTTAACATGCTGATAGTTCAAAGGCAGTTCTGATTTTATTTAAGTTATTACCTAAGGCTTGCTTAAGCGTGATATGCAGAAATTATTTAGAATTATTAAAACAGTTTGGAAATGGTTTTTACCTAAGAGCATGATGTTCTAGTTGATACGAATGCAGAGATTATTACCAATTTTATTTAGAAAACATCACAATGTGAGATCATTTTATTACCTTTTCATGAATCAGTAATTAACTAGGCGTCTTAATGCAAATAGGATCCTTGAACATGATATCTAATATACACATGCAAATGGCAGGATTGTTAAAAAAATGGAATCTCTAAAGCATGATTTCTAAATGCGCACAAGAGTTGCAGAATTATTGAAATAGGCATTCTGAAAGTACAAGAGTAACAGCTTTTACGCCAATATTATTATTGTCCTAGGAGACGGATTTCTAAGTGATAGACATAAAACATGGATTAGTGATGGATGAGATGCTGAAGCAAGAAATGTAGGGCCTAAGAGCATGATTTCTAATGCATGTATGAGTCCTAAGAATGGTTTCTATTGCACAATTAGGAATATAACCCTAATAACATGTTTTCTACCCTTAACAACTATAGCATGCATATTTACCCCATCCCTTTCACTAGCCAACCCTAATACTTGTTTACAAATTATTACAGACCATGTGAATGAATTACACAAGTAGAAGTGAAAAATAAGAAGTTACACTATAGGAAGCCTGATTAGGACTTCCTCCCTGAGTTATGTAATCAATCACCCCAAATGCCAAGATGGTTCCATAGTCTTTCCCATATCCGGGTGTGTCAGAGTTCCCTAAGGACCTCAAGGTATCCCGGGCGGTGCTCACACCCAAATTTCATAACCAAGACAGAGTAAGTGTAGTGTAGAAAGGCCAGCTTTTATGTGTCCAAGTTCATAGGGAATTCAAGGGTCCCAAGGCAGGGCTCACACAAAATGGACAGAACCTAGTAGTCTAGGAGTAGAGTGGGAGTGCTTGACATTGATTTAAAAGAAGGTTGAATTGGAAAACAGTTTTGAAACAGCATGTTTGAAATAAGTTTGTAAAACAGCAGAACAGTTTTGAAAAGGAGAAGGGAATATGAGCAACAATAACTTAGAACAAGCCAGCACACACACAAAACAAGTTCAAAGAATAGTACAGTTTCAGAAGTTACAAACAGGGAAGTAGGGGTTGGGGACACAGAGGGCCCAAATCAGAAACACATAAACATGGCTGAGAAGAGATGCATATAGACCAGCAAGTGCAAAGAACAAGTAGGGACTGATTGGCCTTTAGAACACAAACAATTACTTCAGAGAGTTAACAAGGTAATCATGCTTAGAATTGTAATAAGACACAGGGACATGGTATGGGAGTGGTCATGCAGGGGGTCTATTACACATAATTAGTCATGACTTAGTGTTAATCAAGTACACTGGGGGGCATACTAGTTGAGAGACATAAATAGGAACTCAAGTAGACATGTAGATTACATTTGAACAAGAGAGGGCAGAACTTAAGCATGCTGAGTAAAGCAGCAAACAAGAAGTGCAATTAAACAACATGAGCCATTAGGTCAGTGCAGAAAGAGACATGGATTGACAAACAATGGAGCACATAGAGTTGAGTTTCAGAAGTGCAGAAAAGTAAAGCAAGTAGAGTTCCACAGTCTAGCTTTGGCTTTCAGTCGGCTAAACAGGCAGTAACACAAGTAGTAGAGAAAGAAAGAGAGTTTGAGCGTGTATGTGTGTGTTCTGAACTAATTGTTCGTGTTTTATGCTAAAGAGAGGGTAGAGTATTTATAGTTTGAGAACATGCAGGAAAATAAGGTAATAAGTACTGACTTAGAATAATTATAGAAATAATACGAATCAAAATCAATTAAAGACCCGGACTCCCTTCAATTAGGGAGTCATAGTTCAAATGGGTACAAGTTGTATCAAGTAGGAAAAGAACTGATTTTATCATAATAGGAGTAGTAAAAGCATGTAGCATGTAATAAGGACTAAGTACGGAATATTTTCAAGTAAGGATTGTATACTAACAGCATATTGTGCACATAAATAAGGTAGAGCACAATTTCAATTCTGAAAGTCAGTTCAAAGAATCACGGATGAGATGGAAAATCACAAGGAATTAGCACTAACTAAGGAAAGTATCACAAAAAAAAATAAGGAAGCAATTTCGAAAAATCAGTACAAAAGTACAAGGAAAATACACAAAATCACAGATGTAGGTTTAAGGAGATTACGCAAAATCAACATAAATTATGTGAACAATCAATAAAACAAATAGTCAGACCTATTAAACGATAAATAACATGTGTTTGGACAAAATCAAAGAAACCTTAAGAACAAATTAGAGCAGGAAGCACAAGAGCATATAGGACACACATGAAACCTAGAATGTTCATGATAGTCATGCAAACACATCACAAACAGACTCAAACTTCGAATCGAACCCAGAAGTGTTAGGATTTTCTTGACAAAAATGAATCGAGCAAAAAGGAAAGACTCAGGTGATGTTTAAACATGCTAAAAATCAAAGTAATTGCTAAAATCAGAAAGACATCGTTTTTGCAAAAAGGGTTTTGGAGACCCTAGTCTAGAAAATGAAGAAATCATTTGAAATCAGAGAAATATTTTGAGGAAAACAGGTGAAAACCTTAAAAAAAACCATAGATCCATCATAGATCTAAAAAGATCAAAGGATTTATAGCTAGGTTTTTTAGAAAATAGCAGAGACGAGGAAAAAATTGGTTAAAAACTCATGGATACACCTAGATCTACGACAGATCTAAAAAAAATGAAATATCTCAAGAGTTAGGGTTTAAGAGAACCCAGAGAAGATGAGAAAACCTTAGAACGTTACTGGTTTTAGCCGAAAAAGTCATGGATCCTACTCGAACAGCCATGAATGGCCGGTAATGGCATGAAAGACCATAGATAAAAGTTGAACCAGATCTGGAATAGATCTCTTCGAGATCCTTCCATGAAATCACAAAAACGAGCAACCAGGATACGTAGGAGACAAGTATACGTCTCAAACATCCATGGGAATCCATGGATTGACTGAGGATCGAAAGGATTAGGGCTGGTTTGGGTGGGGGCGGCTAGGGTTAGGTTTAGGTCTTAGAGAGAATTGGGGAGGAAAGGTATTCAAAGGCGACTCAAATGAAAAATGGGGTAGGGTTTTGGGGGGTCGTTGGGTTAAAAAAGGTAAGAAACAATGTGGATCATTGATCTATGAGATCAACGGTCAAGATTAGAGAGGGTAGGTGGGATTCCGGGTTTGGGCATGGGTAAAAAGGGTGTGGGTCGGGTTTTAATTGAAATTGGGCTGGGAATTGGGGTCTTGACTTGGGCTACAATTGAAAGTCAATTTGGCTATATTTTAAATAGACACTTTTTCCCTATTTGATTTATAAGAATAGTAAATAGTTTCTGAAAAATAATTTAAAGCACTAAAAGGATTTATAATATATAATTAACAATTTAAAAATACAGGATCCAATTTTATGCATATAAAACATAATTAAATCTTAAAAGGGCTAATATTGCAATTATGCACTTTAGCTTTAAAATATTAAATGTAATTATAAAAAATATGTAAAAATTATCTTAGCCATATTTGGAATAAATATAGAAATACAATAGATGAATTAACAAAACAATTATTTTGAAAATAATTATTGGGGATTTTATGGATAAAAAGGGAGAAAATAAATCAATTTAAACCTTTAAAATTATGGAAAAATTGATAAAACCCTTGGACATGCTTATATATGCATATATATGCTATTTTGAAGGTATACTGCATATTGAAAATATATAGGGAAAAATTGGGTATCAACAGCTACCCCTCTTTACCCGGGAAGGATGAAAGAGTTGTCGGGTAAAGATATGATGGCCAATTTTGACCGAGCGAAATGGTTTGGGAAGATTTAGGCTGCACCCTAGCTTTTGAGTTGCTTACATATCCCTGGTTTTACAGGAATCATGTCGTATGTATTTCAGGATTCACCTGCAGAGTATGCCGATGAAGACATTTCAAGAACAGACGCAATATCTAGGGCCAGGGAGTGAACGGGCGATTTACGGGAATGGTTAGGAGAACTGGCTGAGGGAACTGGAGCGGGATCGCTCCTACTGGGATAGCCGTTGCTCGACGGTTTACCTACAATTAGAAACAATACAAGCGTATATTGTGCATAAATTTAAACATAATGCAAATTCCCGTTGGACCATGAATGTTGTCTTCGGACAATGGGAATGATGTCCTTAGACCATAATGTCCTGGGCCATGAAGCGTATGATAAAGGATTCGCATGCCATGAAATGATGTTCTCGGGCTATGAGGATGGTGCCTCCGAACCATGATGCCTTTGAATGATGATATGCAAAAGATTGAGAGGGATCCTCAGGCCATGACATGGTGTTCTCGGGCTATGAAGATGGTGCCTCCGAATTATGACGCCTTTGGATGAGTTGGCGATATTTCAGCCCATGAAGGATGCAGTAATATGATGCAGACAAGACAGAGTTTAGTCTTGCGAATTGAAGGGCAGAGCTTAGCCCGTAAGAGAAGCGAGATAAATAGTGCTTGAGATAGCGCTTAGTTTCGAAGAAAATTGGAGGCAGAGCTTAGCCTCGGAAGGCAGAATGATAGCCTTATGCAAAGATGCGAATGCAAATGGAGGTAGAGCTTAACCTCGGAAGGCAGAATGGTAGCCTTATAAAAATCGAAAGGCAGAATAGTAGCCTTATGCAGGTCGGAAGGCAGAATGGTAGCCTTATCCAAATTGGAAGGCAGAATGGTAGCCTTATGCAAATTGGAAGGCAAAATGGTAGCCTTATGCAATGCAGATACAGATGGAGACATAGTTTAGTCTCAGAAGGCAGAATAATAGCCTTGTGCAAGATTGGAAGGCAGAATAGTAGCCTTATGCAATGCAATGCAGATGCAGATGGAGACAGCGTTTAGTATCGAAAGGCAGAATGGTAGCCTTATGCAGGAATGAAGATGGAGATAGCGTTTCATCTCGGAAGGAAAAATGGTAGCCTTATGCAATAAATAAGATAACAACTGACGGTATAGTTTTCTTAGATGATAGCAGATTGCGGCGTTGTGATTACTGGGAGCATTGTGACATATGGGACATCACTGGTTTGTGTTGATAGCAAGTGTTGGCAAGTGCAATGATTCTGAGAATCGTATTCTTGAATAATGTTTGTTCCATGGGCGTACAGTATGTTAATGATTTCGTAGTCCTAGTGCCTGCATCCAAAGAAAAATCATAAGTTTTGTAAGGGGGAAGGTTAGTTTGTATCCCCACTAGCTTTGCTTGACTCGTTCGGCTTTGATCTGGTGATATCGTTTGTATCATTAGGGTAGCATTGCTAAACAAAGCAGTTTCAATAATAAACATGCATGATTTTGTAAAAGTATGACATAAGTGTATAATTAAAAATAGCTTTTAGATGAACCGACGATTGTGACGTAGTTCAGGACATTGCAACATCTCCTTCTACGGAATTTTGAGGGTCCTCCTCAAAATTCTATCCCAGTTTGATGTTTCTGACTACTGCTCGTGCGGCGATCGGCTGAAATTACTTCAGAATTTTGAGGGTCCTCCTTAAAATTCTGGCCCAGTTTCCAATTGCGCGGGGGGGGGGAATGAAATTTTATTGAATTGTGATCGAACCCATAGGGCTACCTACGTATCCCCTCTTAAATGGGAATCAGGTCAAGCGTAGTTCAATTTACATCATATAAGGAAAGCATAAAGATTACACATAGAAACGTTTGACTGCATCTCCATTAATCAGCTTTAGCCAGACTTCTCCGTCCATTTCTGCAAGTATGAGGGCTCCTCCTGTCAATGCCCGGTGAACCATGTATGGACCCTGCCAGTTGGGAGAGAACTTCCCTTTGGCTTCATCTTAATGCGGAAAAATTTTCTTTAACACCAGCTGCCCCGGTGTGAACTGTCTTGGCTTGACTATTTTGTTGAAGGCTCTGGACATTCTGTTCTGATAGAGTCGACATTGGCAAACTGCGTTCATTTTCTTTCCATCTATAAGGGCTAGTTGCTCATAACAACTTTTCAACCACTCTGCGTCGTCAAGCTCACCTTTTTGTATGATCCTTAGGGAAGGAATTTCTACCTCAACGGGAATGACAGCCTCTGTACCGTAAACCAGCATTTAGGGAGTTGCCCCAGTTGATGTGCGGACTGTGGTGTGATACCCCAGTAGAGCAACTGATAACTTCTCATGCCATTGTTTATGCTTCTCTATCATTTTCCTCAATATCTTCTTGATATTCTTGTTGGTGGCTTCTACAACTCCATTTATCTAAGGTTTGTAGGCTGTGGAATTCTTGTGTTTGATCTTGAAAGTTTCGCACATAGCTTTCATCAAGTCGTTGTTGAGGTTGGAGCCATTATCAGTAATGATTGACTCTGGAATTCTGAATCGACAAACAATGTGGTCGCGGACAAAGTCTGCCATGACTTTATTAGTCACTACTTTGTAAGATGCTACTTCGACCCATTTGGTGAAATAGTCGATGGATACTAGGATAAACCTGTGTCCGTTGGAAGCAGCAGACTCGATTGGTCCAATAACGTCCATTCCTCAGGCCGCGAACGACCACTATGAGCTTGTTGTGTTAAACTCACTTGGAGGTACCTTTATCATGTCTGCATGTACCTGACAGCGGTGGCATTTTCGGACATACTGGATGCAGTCCGTTTCCATAGTCATCCAAAAGTAACCAGTCCAGAGTATCTTCTTTGCTAAGACAAAACCATTCATATGTGGACCACAAGTCCCAACATGAATTTCCTCTAGTAGCTTGGATGCTTCCTTTGCATCGACACATCGTAATAATCCCAAATCAGGAGTCCTCCTATACAGGATTCCTCCGTTGTGAAAGAAGTTGTTGGACAATCTCCAAAGTGTGCATTTCTGAGTAGGATTTGCAAGCTCTAGGTACTCTCCTTTTGCCAAATATTCCTTGATATCATGAACCCAAGACTTTCTGTCTGCTTCTTCTTCAACATGGGCACAGTAAGCTGGCTGATTATGGATTTTCACCGGAATGGGATCAATGAAATTCTTGTCTGGATGCTGTATCATAGGTGATAGGGTAGCCAATGCATCGGCGAACTCATTTTGGATTCTGGGAACATGTTAGAATTCTGTCTGCGTGAACCTCTTTCTCAATTCTTGTATGTGATGTAAATAAGGGAGTATCTTGGAGTTCTTGGTCGTCCATTCTCCCCGTACCTGATGTATAAGTAAGTCTGAATCTCCAATCACTAGCAGCTCTTGAACGTTCATGTCAATGGTCATTTTGAGTCCTAAGATGCGGGCTTCGTACTCGGCCATATTGTTAGTGCAGGGGAACCTGAGTTTGGCAGACACCGGATAATGTTGATCGGTTTCTGATATTAGGACTGCTCCTATGCCAACTTCTTTGAAGTTTGTTGCTCCATCAAAGAACATTCTCCAACCGTCATAGGATTCCGCAATGGCTTCTCCTATAAATGATAACTCTTCATTAGGAAAATACATTTTCAGGGGTTCGTATCCTCCATCCATGGCGTTTTCAGCAAGGTGGTCAGCCAGTGCCTGTCCCTTGACCACTTTATGAGTTATGTAAACAATGTCGAACTCACTCAACAGGATTTGCCACTTGGCTAGCTTGCCGGTGGGCATGGGCTTCTGAAAAATATACTTCAAGGGATCTATTCTCGATATGAGATATGTAGTATAGGTGCAGAAGTAATGTCTCAGCTTCTGCGCTACCCAAGTCAAAGCACAACAGGTGCATTCCAATAGAGAATATCGGGCCTCGTAAGGGGTGAACTTCTTACTGAGATAATAAATGGCTTGTTCCTTCCTCTCTGTTTCATCATGCTGCCCCAGAACGCAGCCGAAAGCCCCATCCAACACTGTGAGGTAGAGTAATAAGGGTCTACCTAGCTCGGGTAGGACTAAGACTAGTGGTGTTGACAGGTACTCCTTGATTTTGTCGAAGGCCTTTTGGCAGTCATCAGTCCATTTGGTGGCGGCGTCCTTCTTCAACATCTTAAAGATTGGCTCACAGATAACCGTAGACTATGCTATGAATCGGCTGATGTAGTTAAGCCTTCACAAGAAACTCATCACATCCTTCTTATTCTTTGGCGGTGGCAGTTCCTAAATAGCTTTGACTTTCGGTGGATCCAGTTCTATTCCCCAGCGACTCACAATAAACCCAAGCAATTTCCCAGCAAGAACCCCAAATATGCACTTTGCGGGGTTTAGTTTCAGGTTGTATCTCCGCAGTCTATTAAAGAACTTCCTCAGATCTTCCATGTGTTAGTGGCCTTCTTGGATTTGATAATAACATCATCCACATATACCTCTATCTCCTTGTGTATCATAGAAGATGGTAGTCATGGCCCTCATGTAGGTGGCCCCTGCATTCTTTAGGCCGAATGGAATCATCTTGTAACAGTACACTCCCTACAGCATAATGAAAGACGTTTTCTCAGTATCTTTCTCATCCATACAAATTTGATGATAACCAGCGAAGCAATCTACGAATGATTGTAGCTCATTCTTGGCACAATTGTCAATCAGGATGTGTATATTTGGCAAAGGGAAGTCATTTTTTGGACTGGACTGGTTGAGATCCCGATAGTCGACACAGACTCTGACCTTCCCATCCTTCTTTGGTACTGGCACAATGTTGGCTAACATGTCGGGTATTCTACTACCCTGAGAACCTTAGCTTTGATCTTCTTGTTGACTTCTTTCTTGATTTTCAAACTCATATCAGGCTTGAACTTTCTGAGCTTTTGCTTTACCGGTAGACACATTGGATCGGTTGGCAGTTTGTGAGCCACAATGGACGTACTTAGGCCAGTCATGTCATCATATAACCAGGCGAATATATCCTCATACTCTTTTGGAAATTCTGTATATTCTTTATTTTCTGATGGCGATAGGTGAACGTTGATTCGTGTTTCCTTGACGTTTTCTGCATCTCCCAGGTTGACAATTTTGGTCTCGTCTAGGTTGGACTTAGGTCTGTTCTCAAAATTCTCAACTTCTTTGACAATCTCGTCAGGTATGTCATCTTCCTCTGAATATATATCCATTTGTTGCATTGTTTCATTACATGTCACAGTCATTGGTTCATCAAGATAAGTAATAATAATGATGTATAGGCAAAGTAAGGAGAGATAGAAATAAATATTAATTCATAAGAAAAATCAAACATGCTTTTGAGAGATTGAATAACTATTTTGAACACCGAAGATCTTATTTTGGGAATTGAAAAGTGCGAAAAGAAAATAATTTAGTAAATAAAACAGTGAATAATGCTTGTTTTAGCCTTGCTACCCCGAGGCTCGTCGGGCTTTAGTTGTCCTGATGGTCCAATTCTTGAGATGTGCCCCTCTTCTCACAGCCTGTATGGAAGGGCCTTCCTCCCCCTCCTCCTTGAGAATAACGCAATAGTCCATATCACTGTCCTCTAGAAATAGGTTCTTCACTGCTGCAAGTGCTTCTTCTTCATCCGACCCATAAATAATGTCGGCCTGTTGGAAGGCCTGTTCCAGATGCGGTATTGGTTGCTCTAGAGGGTAGTAAGGACCATGCCATGGTGGCGACCAGTTATTGAATTCTTCCCAGGTGTATTCATATCCCAAACCGAAGGTTGTGCCATAATTCTTGAGTTTTACGGGTTTAGAGATTCCTTGGAGGTTCTTGCCGAGCCTTCTGCCAGGTTCGTACCCACTCCAACTCAGTATACTCTCGATTTTGCTATCCCACCATTTATCTTTATCGATAGAATTGACTCGCTCAATGTGGTGGTAAGTTTTTCCACCCAGCTTCCTTCTTCCCTCGATTGCCGGAATGGTCTGGCGACTGTATATAAGGTTGCTACCGTTGTCGTGAATGATTACTTCCTGGTGATTCCCTTCGAACTTTACTGCTTGATGCAACGTTGATGCTACGGCCCCAGCAGCATGAATCCATGGCCGTCCCAGCAGCAAGTTGTAAGATGCTGGTATATCTATCACCTGGAAATCAACTTCAAACTAGGTCGGTCCCATCTTCAGGCATAGGCTAATCTCACCAATGGTGAACCTCTAAGAACCATTAAAGGCTTTCACATTGATTGCTCCATCCTTTATCTCATGCAGCCCTTTACCCAACTTCTTGAGTGTTACCAGTGAATAAATGTTAAGACTGGAACCTCCATCGATCAGGATTCTGGTGATGAAATAATCTTCGTATTGCACAGTGATATGCAGTGCTTTGTTGTGACCCAACCCTTCAGGTGGCAGCTCAGCCTCATGAAAGGTGATCTTGTGACTTTCCAGAACTTGTCCTACCATATTAGCCACTTTCCCACTAGTGATGTTACTTGGTACGTAAGCTTCATTTAGCACTTTTACCAAAGCATTCTTGTGCGTCCCAGAATTTTACAGCAAAGAGAGAATGGATATTTGTGCTAGCATCTTGTTTAACTGGTCGATGATCGAATATTCCTTGGCCTGTATTTTCCTCCAAAGGTCGTCCAGATCTGTATCAATGAGGGGCGGCCTATTGGAGGCCTGCTTGCTTGATTCAGCCAGATGTTCAGGGGTATAGACTCTACCAGTTCTTGTCATACCCTGTGTTGCGATAGTTTCTTCAATCCTGACCTTGCCCTTCCTTCTCGCCTTGGTTGTATAGTTCCAAGGTACCGCATTTGTATAGAATGATGGCATGGTAGATATCACCACTGGGATTGGCGCGGCTATCATCACTTCGAATGGAACATGTTCCTTGGGTGGCAAGACTGCAGCCTCAAATGGTACGGGTGCATTTGTCGGAGACGCGAATTCAACCTCAATTGATACCGATGTCTTTGCGGATGGTGTTGCTTCAAACTCAAGAGGTATAGACATATTCACCTCAGCGTCCTCAGAAGGTTGGATCTGGACTGTGATTGGATTGAGAGTAATTGTTGGTTTCTTTGGGTCATCACCTTCTACGATCAACCCGATTAACCCCTCAGGATCCCAGTCATCTTCTACTTCAATCATGTGGATACCTCCTCCCTTATGGTCTGACAGAGGGTTGTTACGGACGTTTGGAGCGGGCTCCTTTGCCACAATGATCTTGTTATCAATCAAAGACTGTATCTTGTCTTTCAAGGAGCGACACTCATCGATGGTGTGCCCTTTCATGCCGGAGTGGTATGCACAGAACTTGTTTGGGTTAACCCACTGAGAAGGATTCTCAGGGGTTGCAGCAGGGATGGGGGTGACATAACCAACAACTTTGAGTCTCTCATACAACTGGTCGATGGGTTCAGCGATGGTTGTATATTATTTTGGAGGTCTGCCATCAAAACTAGGTCGAGGTCTAGGGAAATTTTGGCGTGTAGAGGGTGATTGATAATGGGAGGGTTGAGCATTATAAGTTTGGTAGACATGAGCAGGTTGGGAGTATCTGGGCGAAGTAGGTTGGTATGTAGGAGGTGGAGATGATTGATAAGTTGGTGGCGGAGCTTGGTATGAGGGTGAGGGTGCTTGGTAATTTGGTATTGGCTAGTATGTGAGTGGAGGTGTTGGGTAAGTTTGGTATTTGAGGGGAGATTTGGTCCTCTGTGCAACCATCACGGCCACTACGTCCCTTTTCTTGGACACACCATCGGACTGTAAAGCCTTATTCGTAGCTTGTAAGGCTTCGAAGTTTGTAACCATACCACTTTTAATACCTTCTTCAATTCTTTCACCCAGTTTGATAATGTCGGAGAACTTGTGATTCTCAATCATTATCAACCATTCATAGTACTGCGGGTCCTGAGCCTGGACAAAGAACTTGTTCATTTGCTCCTCTTCTAAGGCGGGTCTGACCTTAGCAGCTTCGGACCTCTAGCGAGTAGCATACTCGCGAAACGTCTCCCTGGGCTTCTTCTTCAAATTCTAGATATAGAACACGCATGGTGCATTCTCCGTATTAAACCTGAATCTACCCATAAAGTCAGATGCCATGTCTACCCAGCTTGACCACTTCTTGGGATCTTGGCTGATGCACCAGGATAATGCATCTCCTTTCAAACTCCTCATGAATAGCTTCATGCGGATCCTATCATCCTTCCCTACTCCAACCAGCTTGTCGCAATATGTCCTCAGATGGACCCTTGTATCACTCGTACCATCAAACATTTCGAACTTAGGAGGTTTGTACCCCTCAGGCAGTTTGACATCAGGCTGTATGCAAAGGTCCTCATAGTTTAGCCCCTCGATTCCTTTGCTTCCCTCAACGCCCTGAATTCGGCTGGTCAATTTCTTAAGTTCCTCCGCCAAGTTCCTCATAAAAAGATCCTTTTCATCGGACTCAGGTGTGCATGAGATAGGTTGGGTGGAGTGTGGCATGGTCTCCACGTAGATAGGAGTGTTATGGTGGCCTGCTGTATGGGTGTGGAAATGGTCGTTTGTGGAGTTCTAAGGTTCTAGGATGAGTAGTGGAGTGTTGTTTGGGTATGACAGATATTACATTGGTTTTTTGGTGGAGAAATGTGATGGTGAGGAGCGGGATGATTCTGTTGTTTTGGGATATTTTGAGGAGGTGCAGGGTTTTGAGTGTTGGGGAAGTTGATATCTGGGGTGTTGAGGGAAAATGACAGGCTTTCCAGATTCCAAACCTGATCGAGCTCTTCTTGGAATTTCAACAATTTCTGTTCAAGTTGTGACATTCTCGTTGGGAACCTGAATACCCTAGCTATCAGTGGCCTCTTCCCGTTCAGCAGTGTTCTCCTTCCCGATGTTGTTTAAATCTTTTGTCTTGCCTTTGTTCTTGCCTTTAATGGGACTAAGAGGAGGGGTGGGTGGAGGGCCCCTGGATCTTGTGAAATAAGATGATGATGCCAGAGTGCACGAACTAACCTTTGGGGAGGGGAATAATAAAAACAAAAATAAAAACAAAAGATAACCAAGTCAGTGAGGATTATAAAAAGTATTGCAATATTTAAATACATAGTGCTTGAATGTAAAGCGTGTCCTAATTTGGGAACCTCTTTGTGCCCGAGGTAGGCCTAGCGACAAATTGATTTGGAGAATTTAGAATGCTAATAAATGCTTTATTTTATTAATAGAAATAGACGAATCCCAAAACGACACTAAATAAACAAGAAATAAAAGTCAGTAATAGCCATTGGCCTTATTACATCCATAAAGCAAAAAAGGTAAACTCCTATCTACTTGGTCCCAGAAGGACCTTCCCCAGACTCGGCATCTTTGGCTCCTTCGAACAGCTTCCTCAATTTACAAAGTCCCAGCAACAGGTATGCTCTGGCTAGATGTCCGCCTTCTGTCCCTTCAGCCTTTTGACAGTCTTCAATCCTTTTGAGAAATTTCCCTTCCAGTTCTACTATGCCTCACTCCAAGTATCCTAGTTTTTGTTGGCACTAATACCCATGTCTTTCCATTCCTCAATCAGCTTCTGGTTGGACTCTTGTATCTCACGGTGTTTGCTCTCGCACTCAAGAATCATTTTCCGTAGCTGGTTGTATTTGACTTGTGCCTCAGCCTTTTCACCTATAATTCTGTGACCTCGAGCGAACCCTGACTGGCCCAGACCATCCCAATTGTCTTCCAACCAACCTGAATAGAAAGGAGTACAACCGGCATGATATATGTCTTTCTTGATGGTGTCTTTCCCCATTACGATCTTGCAGTGCCACATGTGTTGGGCTTGGCACTTGTAGGGGCTATCATCATTTTGGAAGTCAGCTCGGAAATGGCTCATCTTGTCGACCCTGGGTATGACTTGCTTCCTACCTGCTTGCCTCATAACTCGAAGAGGGATGTAAGGGTATGTTCCTCCTAGACCAATCAGTATCAGGAAAGATGCATCTCTGGATCGGGCGATGAACTCCTCTGTCGAAAACCACTCGAACATCCACTGAACCTATTCTTCAATCAGGTTATCAAAGAGCTCAACCCATCCTTTGGCATTCTCAGGCTGAGCGAACATATCGAGGATGTAATCCATTCGCTTTGGATGGTGGAAAGCGATGTGGTCATCCCAGACCCTTCGCTGAATTCCCTTTTGGAGATGTTCCATAAGCCAAAGCTGAAGTAGTAGATTGCAGCCTTTGAAGTGTCTCGCTCCTCATTGACACTTCTCTAAGGCTCGGTATATGTCTGCGATGATCATGGGTACAATGCTGAATGTCTGTCCACCAATCCCCTCTATTAGGGTCTTGGTTACCATAGCCAACCTAGTATGGATTCTCCTTTTCTTCATTGAAAACACGATCAGACCCAGGAAGCAAAACATGAAGACGAAAACCCTACGATGGATGTGTCCCAAGGACGTGATGGCAAACTCGTCAGGGTAGGTATAATAGAATTTGTTGTGACTGTACCTTTCATACATGTAGTTAAAAGGGATGTACGATTCCTTCAGGCATACCAATTCTGCGTTCTTCTTCAGACCCATCATTTTAAGGAAACCCTTGCCTGTGCGGTTCTCAAGCATTAGCAAACCTGGAGTTTCCCATACTAGACCAGCTAGTCCTCCTATTTGGAGAATTTAGAATGCTAATAAATGCTTTATTTTATTAATAGAAATAGACGAATCCCAAAACGACACTAAATAAACAAGAAATAAAAGTCAGTAATAGCCATTGGCCTTATTACATCCATAAAGCAAAAAAGGTAAACTCCTATCTACTTGGTCCCAGAAGGACCTTCCCCAGACTCGGCATCTTTGGCTCCTTCGAACAGCTTCCTCAATTTACAAAGTCCCAGCAACAGGTATGCTCTGGCTAGATGTCCGCCTTCTGTCCCTTCAGCCTTTTGACAGTCTTCAATCCTTTTGAGAAATTTCCCTTCCAGTTCTACTATGCCTCACTCCAAGTATCCTAGTTTTTGTTGGCACTAATACCCATGTCTTTCCATTCCTCAATCAGCTTCTGGTTGGACTCTTGTATCTCACGGTGTTTGCTCTCGCACTCAAGAATCATTTTCCGTAGCTGGTTGTATTTGACTTGTGCCTCAGCCTTTTCACCTATAATTCTGTGACCTCGAGCGAACCCTGACTGGCCCAGACCATCCCAATTGTCTTCCAACCAACCTGAATAGAAAGGAGTACAACCGGCATGATATATGTCTTTCTTGATGGTGTCTTTCCCCATTACGATCTTGCAGTGCCACATGTGTTGGGCTTGGCACTTGTAGGGGCTATCATCATTTTGGAAGTCAGCTCGGAAATGGCTCATCTTGTCGACCCTGGGTATGACTTGCTTCCTACCTGCTTGCCTCATAACTCGAAGAGGGATGTAAGGGTATGTTCCTCCTAGACCAATCAGTATCAGGAAAGATGCATCTCTGGATCGGGCGATGAACTCCTCTGTCGAAAACCACTCGAACATCCACTGAACCTATTCTTCAATCAGGTTATCAAAGAGCTCAACCCATCCTTTGGCATTCTCAGGCTGAGCGAACATATCGAGGATGTAATCCATTCGCTTTGGATGGTGGAAAGCGATGTGGTCATCCCAGACCCTTCGCTGAATTCCCTTTTGGAGATGTTCCATAAGCCAAAGCTGAAGTAGTAGATTGCAGCCTTTGAAGTGTCTCGCTCCTCATTGACACTTCTCTAAGGCTCGGTATATGTCTGCGATGATCATGGGTACAATGCTGAATGTCTGTCCACCAATCCCCTCTATTAGGGTCTTGGTTACCATAGCCAACCTAGTATGGATTCTCCTTTTCTTCATTGAAAACACGATCAGACCCAGGAAGCAAAACATGAAGACGAAAACCCTACGATGGATGTGTCCCAAGGACGTGATGGCAAACTCGTCAGGGTAGGTATAATAGAATTTGTTGTGACTGTACCTTTCATACATGTAGTTAAAAGGGATGTACGATTCCTTCAGGCATACCAATTCTGCGTTCTTCTTCAGACCCATCATTTTAAGGAAACCCTTGCCTGTGCGGTTCTCAAGCATTAGCAAACCTGGAGTTTCCCATACTAGACCAGCTAGTCCTCCTATCTCCTCTAGCAAAGGTGTCATTTCGATGTCCCCAAAGCGGAACACGGCCCTTTCACAATCCCAAAATAAGGTAGCAGCTTCTATTATCATGTTGTTAGGCTGAATCTCCAGGAGGGATGGTAGATTGCCCAGATATTTTCTGACGAGAGTTTTGTCATTAGAATGTAAATCTTTCCACCAGCTTAGCAATCTTGGGTGGATGTTGGTGACCATGCCGAATTTGGGGACTTCGAGTCTCATATTTCTGCAAGACAAACAAGGTTAGGCCCTTACCCCCACCAGACTCGACTATTTATCATCAACAATTAGCATGAAGCATTTAGTTCTCCAAATAAATGCACAGAACATGATGATGTCCATTTGGGTTTCTCCAGTGGACTTTTTGGACAAGGCTATCTTAAAGGATCATTATGTGGACGACATAACTGACCCGGCTAGGTTTGACCATGATGCATGCACAATTTAAATAGAGTGAGGTTTCTATGGGGATTTAGACTGGAACCTTTGAGCGGAAAACTCAAGGTGGAAGGTACGGAACTGTCAACTACACCGCTGATCGACTAGTTTTACAACAAATACACCTTTCTGAATTTAGGGGTAATGATATAGGAAGAGCGCAACCACTTATCAAGCGTTGCTATAGTATTTGTTTGGCACGAGTGGAGTATGATGTTGAGCATGATTATGTAATAATTAAAAGCATGTTGACATATATTTGCACGTTAAGAAAGCGATAAATACAACAATTTTATAATTTAAAGCAGCAGTAAAGGAAGGAAACAAGAAAGATATGTCAGTTTGACTTTTGAAAAAGAAATTAAACGCTTAAAGGAATTTAAACAAGTAATTTCACATAGGGAGGGTACAAATTCACAAAAACGGCATGAAATGGTAAAAGCCTAAACATCCCCAGCAGAGTCATCGTGTTGTCGCGCCCCCTTATTTCTTCCGAGGAATTGGGTTCATGACATTTTGGTATGGGATAACTCTTTCCTTTTGAGAAAGGGGTTTGCAATTTTAAAGAGTCGCCACCTAACGATTTTAAGGTGCGTTAGGGCACCTATAGGGTTCATTCGTAACTACGTTTGGTAACTAGAGATAGGGTAAGGGCTTGAAATTATCCTAAGAGGAAGGTGTTAGGCACCCCTCAGGATCCACTAGTGTGGTTCCCGGCCAAACAATTTTTGTGGATTTGTACAAGTAGCAGATAAACAAGTATGGCTCAATAGTAGGGGATTTATGTTTAAGAACACAGATGTTTGAAAAAGCAATTAATGAGAAGCAAGATTTTGAAAAGAATTACAAACTAAGCATGTTTATGAATGTAAAGGAGTATCCTAGGTTTGTTTGTAATATGGATCACATCAATGCAATACCCGGTATGACACTCCTCAAAGAGGGGCTACACGTGGTATTAGTGCACCGGTCACATATCCATATCTACCCTTTCCCACCACGTGAAGGTAATTAAAGCAAGGGTTGGTCTCAACCCCTATTGCATGTTGTTACCCGCCCCTTCCTATTAGTCCCGGAGGAATTTGGGACTCATATACTATAAGAAGGAGGTTCTAGGCAGACCCTCAGGTTTAAAGGCAAAATACTAAGGCGACATACAATAACAAGTAGGACTTAAATTAAGGGGTGCATGGAAGACAAACGAAAGGCTCAAGTATACCTCCACAGGTAATGCACATAGATAGCATGACTCATACATATATAAGATCTGAATTCAGAATTCTAAAGCATGGTATCTAAGTGATTTCAGCAGAATTAGATATATTACATGACTCAGAAAAGAAGTCTGAATCAGACTTGCCTACTAATTTTAACATGTTGACAGTTAAACAAAGGCAGTTCTGGTTTTATTTAAGTTATTACCTAAGGCTTGCTTAAGCTTAATATGCAGAAATTATTTAGAATTATTAAAACAGCTTGGAAATGGTTTTTACCTAAGAGCATGTTGTTCTAGTTGATACGAATGCAGAGATTATTACCAATTTTATTTAGAAAACATCACAATGTGAGATCATTTTATTACCTTTTCATGAATCGGTAATTAACTAGGCATCTTAATGCAAATAGGATCCTAGAACATGATATCTAATATACACATGCAAATGGCAGGATTGTTAAAAAAACAGAATCCTTAAGGCATGATTTCTAAATGCGCACAAGAGTTGCAGAATTATTGAAATGGGCATTCTGAAAGTACAAAAGTAACATCTTTTACGCCAATGTTGTTATTGTCCTAGGAGCAGGATTTCTAAGTGATAGACATAAAACATGGATTAGTGATGGATGAGATGCTGAAGCAAGAAACATGGGGCCTAAGAACATGATTTCTAATGCATGTATGAGTCCTAAGCATGGTTTCTATTGCACAATTAGGATATAACCCTAATAACATGTTTTCTACCCTTAACAACTATAGCATGCATATTTACCCCATCCCATTCACTAGCCAGCCCCAATACTTGTTTATAAATTATTACAGACCATGTGAATGAATTACACAAGTAGAAGTGAAAAATAAAAAGTTACACTATAGGAAGCCTGATTAGGACTTCCTCCCTGAGTTGTGTAATCAATCACCCCAAATGCCAAGATGGTTCCATAGTCTTTCCCATATCCGAGTGTATCAGAGTTCCCTAATGACCTCAAGGGATCCCGGGCAGTGCTCACACCTAAATTTCATAACCAAAATAGAGTAAGTGCAGTGTGAAAAGGCTAGCTTTTATGTGTCCAAGTTCAGAGGGAGCTCAAGGGTCTCAAGGCAGAGCTCACACAAAAGGGGCAGAACCTAGTAGTCTAGGAGTAGAGTGGGAGTGCTTGACATAGATTTAAAAGAAGGTTGAATTGGAAAACAGTTTTGAAATAGCATGTTTGAAATAAGTTTGCAAAACAGCAGAACAGTTTTGAAAAAAAGAAGGGAATAGGAGCAACAATAACTTAGAACAAGCCAGCACACACACAAAATAAGTTCAAAGAAAAGTACAGTTTCAGAAGTTACAAACAGGGAAGTGGGGGTTGGGAACACATAGGGCCCAAATCAGAAACACATAAACATGTCTGAGAAGAGATGTATACAGACCAGCAAGTGCAAAGAACAAGTAGGGACTGATTGGCCTTTAGAACACAAACAATTACTTCAGAGAGTTAACAAGGGAATCATGCTTAGAATTGTAATATGATATAGGGACAATGTATGGGAGTAGTCATGCAGGGGTCTATTACACATAATTAGTCATGACTTAGTATTAATCAAATACACTGGGGGACATAATAGTTGAGAGACATAAATAGGAACTCAAGTAGACATGCTGATTACATTTGAACAAGAGAGGGCAGAACTTAAGCATGCTGACTAAAGCAGTGAACAAGAAGTGTAATTAAACAACATGAGCCATTAGGTCAGTGCAGAAAGAAACAAGGATTGACAAACAATGGAGCACATAAAGTTGAGTTTCAAAATTGAACTAGGAACATACCAGTTAAGGAAGCAAAGTGCAGAAAAGTAAAGCAAGTAGAGTTTCACAGTCTAGCTTTGGCTTTCAGCCGGCTAGACAAGTAGTAGCACAAGTATTAGAGAAAGAAAAGAGAGTTTGAGTGTGTATGTGTGTGTTCTAAACTAATTGTTAGTGTCTTATGCTAAAGAGAGGGTAGAGTATTTATAGTTTGAGAACAGGCAGGAAAATAAGGTAATAAGTACTGACTTAGCATAATTATAGAAATAATACGATTCAAAATCAACTAAAGACCCGGACTCCTTCATTTAGGGAGTCATAGTTCAAACAAGTACAAGTTGTATCAAGTAGGAAAAGAACTGATTTTATCATAACAGGAGTAGTAAAAGCATGTGGCATGTAATAAGGACTAAGTACAGAATATTTTCAAGTAAGGAAAGTATACTAACAACATATTGTGCACATAAATAAGGTAGAGCACAATTTCAATTCTGAAAGTCA
The DNA here is from genome assembly GCF_000393655.2 of Nicotiana sylvestris. Taxonomy (NCBI): domain Eukaryota; kingdom Viridiplantae; phylum Streptophyta; class Magnoliopsida; order Solanales; family Solanaceae; genus Nicotiana; species Nicotiana sylvestris. The sequence goes on from NC_091059.1 coordinate 117,492,352, forward strand.
GTTCAAAGAATCACGGATGAGATGGAAAATCATAGGGAATCAACACTAACTAAGGAAGTATCACAAAAATTATAAGGAATCAATTTCGAAAAATCAGTAGAAAATTACAAGGAAAATACATAAAATCATAGATGTAGGTTTAAGAAGATTACGCAAAATCAGCATAAATTATGTGAACAATCAATAAAACAAATAGTCGAACCTATTAAACGATAAATAACATGTGTTTGGACAAAATCAAAGAAACCTTAAGAACAAATTAGAGCAGGAAGCACAAGAGCATATAGAACACACATGAAACCTAGAATGTTCATGATAGTCATGCAAACACATCACAAACAGACTCAAACTTCGAATCGAACCCAGAAGTTTTAGGGTTTCTTGACAAAAATGAATCGAGCAAAAAGGAAAGACTCGGGTGATGTTTAAACATGCTAAAAATCAAAGTAATTACTAAAATCAGAAAGACATCGTTTTTGCAAAAAAAGGTTTTGGAAACCCTAGTCTGGAAAATGAAGAAATCGTTTGAAATCGGAGAAATATTTTGAGGAAAACATGTGAAAACCTTAAAAAACCCATAGATCCATCATAGATCTAAAAAGATCGGAGGATTTATAGCTAGGTTTTTCAGAAAATAGCAGAGACGAGGAAAATTTTGGTTAAAACCTCATGGATACACATAGATCTAAGACAGATCTAAAAAAATATGAAAAATCTCAAGAGTTAAGGTTTCAGAGAACCCAAAGAAGATGAGAAAACCTTATAACGTTACTGGTTTTAGCCGAAAAAGTCATGAATCCTACTCGAACAGCCATGGATGGCCGGAAATGGCATGAAAGACCATGGATAAAAGTTGAACCAAATTTGGAATAGATATCTTCGAGATCCTTCCATGAAATTACAAAAACGAGCAACCAGGATACGTAGGAGACAAGTATACGTCTCAAACAGCCATGGGAATCCATGGATTGAGTGAGGATCGAAAGGATTAGGGCTGGTTTGGGTGGGGGCGGCTAGGGTTAGGTTTAGGTCTCAGAGAGAATTG